>NC_090296.1:173022041-173650255 GCF_039906515.1 Pseudorca crassidens | reverse complement strand
TGACTACATTCCCTCCCTCCCAGGGCACCATCCCGCTGGGATCGGAGACAGGGCTTATACTCCAGGCTTACTGCAATTTGGCCCCCTTCCTTCGTCAGGTAACTTTTGACATCTCTCAAGGCAGCCAGCGCACACTGCCTGCAACACACAGAAAGAGCATGGGCGCATCAGAGCCGGGCCGTCGCAGGAGGACGCGCAGGCACCCCCAATTCACCCCAACGAGCGGGGTGACCTGTGATTCTACGGCTAAACTGCTCAGGCAGGCAGGACCGTCAGGCCCGAGGCCCCCGATGGGAGGCCCGAGGCCCCCGATGGGAGCCCCGCACACACGGCTGCGGCACTTGGGACTCGGCCTCGTGCCGGCTGCACACTGAAATTCCCCTGGGAGCTTTCAAAACATGGATGCCCAGGTCCTGCCCACAAATGCCCACTGTACCCATCTGGGCAGGGCTGTGCCCAGCTCCCAAGTGATTCTAAAGTGCAGCTGTCACACTTCAGTTCCCTGGTCACTTTGAGCTGAAAAGAAAATCCTTTTCCCACGTAAACAGATGATTTTCCAGGAAAATGATTTAGTTCATTCCTAATGAGATGTTGTTGTCGGACAGCGGGATCAGTGAGGCTCAGAGGCCGAGAGGCTCTCGCTGATACACGAGGAGGGGGACCAGCTGCCTCTCTCTCCCCAACCTGGTGCTACAGAGCGCCCGGCCCCCTCCGCCCACCGCAGCCCGGGCCTCACTTGCGGACTTTCATGGCCTCCTCATTGTCAGGGCGGAAGAAGTTGTAGGAGCTGTACTGCTTCACGGCCTCCCGGCGGTACTCGCCCACGTTGAACACTGGACGGAAAAGAAAGGTCCCTTAGCTGACCACGCTGACCACCAGAAGGGCCTCCCACGGTCAGGATCGCTCTTTCCAGAAAAGAAAAGCAAGCCAGCACATGACTTGAATAAGATCCCGATAAGACCCGGAAACCAGACAGTGGGCTCTGCGTCCTGCGCCGGTATCGCTTGGCCTGCAAGGCTGCCCAGCTCCCCCAAACCCAGGACCTTGTTTCTCCAGGGTTGCCTCCCATGGCCCAGCCTGCAGGCCGGCCTCTCCAGGCCGGGGCTGAAGCCTGAGCCTGAGAGCAGGTGGCAGCCACAGGCCTAGTGAAGATCGGGGCCGTGATGTTCGCCAGCGCACTGGGGGTGGAGAGAGTGAGGGCTCATATGCGTGGCCGGGGCCACAGCAGCCCTTCTGCAGATCAGCAGCCCGCGCCCAGGGTGGGCAGTGGGCGCTGAGCCAGTGCTTAGTATAGGAAGCACTGCTCTGGGCACAGGGCGGGGTGGGCAGCAAACGTGAAAAATCAGTCCCCGTGCTCAACACCCCCCGTGGAGGTGGGAAGACCGGCAAAGATTCGCAAAAATATAATCAATAGTACACAGCACTTTATGACGGTCAGTGGAGGAGTGTCACAACTAAGGGCTTGGGGAACTTAAAGGAAAAGATCCACACAGACTGCGGTGGTCAGAGAAGGCTTCTTAGAGGAGGTGAGGGCTGAGTTGGGCAGGATGCAGGGCAGTGGGAACCAGACAGCAGCCGGTGAAAAGAGACCCTCCCCCTCCCATACACAGCATGCAGGGTGGAGGGCGGCACAGCCGGAAAGGAAAGTGTGTCCCTCGACTACAGGGACAGCACCCTGTCAGATGGCCCTGCAAAGAGAGTCCCAGCAGCTGGAGAGGGAAAGGCCATTCTTTTTTGGGGGGGGGGGTGGTCATGGCAAGCAGGAGGGTGCCCTCAGCCTGACAGCCCCGGCCTGGGGGCGCAGGCTCACCTTTCGTGGGGACGCCAATCCAGTTGAGGTAGCGGGTCAGCTTCTTGGAGATGTACGTCTTCCCCCGGGCTGGGAGGCCCACCATGACGATCACCGTTGGGGAGTTGGTGAGCTTTGGCCCACAGGCTGGGGAGAGCAACACAGAAAGGGCCATGGATAAAGCAGCCAGCAGGGCCCACAACAGGCTTTAAAGAATTCCACGAGGGACTTCCCTGGCAGTCCAGCAGTTAAGACTCCGTGCTCCCAATGCAGGGGGCATGGGTTCGATCCCTGGTCAGGGAGCTAAGATCCTGCAAGCCTCACGGTGCGGCAAAAAAAAAGAAAAGAAAAGAAAGAATTCCACGGAAACACAGCTTTCATTCCCACCTCAAAGCCCCTACATTTTACAATCCAGCGGGACTGGGCCCCTGGGGGCCAGAGCCCTTGGTCACACAGCTCCCTCTTGCTTTGAGGTCCACACGGCAGGGACCCCAAATTCCCAGCCTGACACCTGAGGGCCCAAAACCCAACCAGGAACAAATTACTAACCCCAGAGCAGAAAGCACCCCTGGGGGTGTAAGGCTCACCAGTGATGATGAGGTTATCAGTAGGAGAGGTTGTTTCTGATGCAACATAACATGTAAATCGAGGCGGCAAGTAGGAGCCCTGGGGGGTGGGGCCCCAGCGGCCGCCAAATTACAGACAGAAGCCTATTGTCAATGTCCGCACCGCCATGCACGAAGTCTGCATGGTCTTCCTAAAATAAGTAATTTTTAAAAGGCAATTTTCACAAGTAAGAGTTTATCAAATGCAAGTAGGTCAGGGACCCGGAGGCTGACTCCCACAAATTTATCTGTCCCTGAGACTCTCCTGCCCCTTCCTGCTCCCCGCTTCCACCAGGTCACATGGGCCCCGGCAGGGGCCCCGGAAACCCAGAGCGTCTTGCCTGACTTTGCTGAAAGTCAAAGGGGATTTGCAAAATCCCCTCCTGACTTTGCTGCTGAACCACTGTCCCACGTTCCTCAGAATCTCAACAAAACAGCAGGGAGAGAGGTTTTCACTGGCTTTGAAGAAAGCAGCCCAAAGAACTCTGTTCTGGACATTTCAGGTGCACTGTTTCCTCGGCTGGCGTCTTGCCCCTGAGATGCTCCGGCATCCTGGTGACGAGAGTGTTCTCGAGCCTGGGGCTGCCCATGGGAGCCAGAGACCAGCCGCCTGCCCGCTCCCTGACCCGCAGATGGGAGGCAGGGAGGGCCACCAGGCCACTGACAGCACAGGCTTGAGGAGATGCCTCCTCTTAAGCTGGACACCCCGACACAGCCCCATGATGCTGGGCCTGGGGGGCCAAACTGAGGTCACGTGTCCAAACACCGGCCGTGCTGTTGCAGGGTCTGCTCCTGGACCTGCAGGCTGGGGCCACAGAGGCAGCCAGCACCGCACGCAGGGGCTGTGTCTCCTTTCATGTTTCTAGACCATCGGTGACCTTCTCCACACAGAGCGAGGAGGAGAAGGAAAAAGGCCATCGGGAGGCCAAGAGACATGAGGGAGCCACAGAAACCCCTGGCTGGGATTCCCCAGCAGCCATCGGCCGGGAACAAACAGGTTCCTAGAAGACAGAGGCCATTTCCCTGCCCTGCGTCAGCACACGAGTGGGGCAAAGACGCGCCGGTCGGCCATGTGTCACTCCGGCAACTGCAGGTGACACATGAGAAAGTGAAAGTGTCCTCGCCTGTGCCTGGAAACGATACTCATTCTGCTCACCCTTCCCCCAAGCCACCGGTTTTCCCCTGGTCTTATCTGATGTCCCCACATGCCACTGCTCTCAAGAGCATCGCACACAGAGACAGACGTGCGCACGTGCACGCGCACACACACACACTCTCAGCTGTGCACATACATGGAATACTTTTGTTGGACTCATGCCAAGGAAACAGAGACAGAGGCTGACTGATTTATCAAATCGGGGATTACTTCTATATCCACTAATCGTATGCACAAAGCTCTGGCAGTAGACACTTGGGGAGGAAAAAAAAAAAAAAACCCATAAAGACACGGCAGAGTAGATATCTGAAGCCAAAAATTCAAGCTGGATCTCAAACCCAAACAAACCATCCCTCCTTTGTCTGGCGAAGCAGAAATGATTCCTCTCTTCCTTTGGCTTCTTGCGTGAGATTCAGAGAGCTGCCAGAGGGATGGCCAAAGGTGCCTGCAGCTGCCCCTCCGCCCAGGGGTCCCCAAGACAGAAGGGAAACCACAAAACCTTGTGGCTAAACCTTCGGGTTTTACTCTTCTTCATCCCTGCACCCTCTTTTTTTTAAACTCACCATACATCTCAAAGTGCTTTCACGGTCCTATAATCACCTGCCTCTGCTTCAGTTCCCCTCTGACTCTCAGTTTCTTCTTCTCTGCAGACCTTTTTAACCCTCCCACCTCTCATACCTTCCTCCCTGGAGCTCTGCCTTTTCGTCTTCCTCCCCAACAGCACAGGGATTTTCACAAGATTTTCCAAAAAGTACTTGTGTGCAAGGAGATACACAGAGGTTAGTGGGGTAAAGAAGCAATCGTCTGAAGCCCCTGGACAGAGGCTGCATTCGCAGGTTCCAATTCCAGCCCTGCTCCCTGACTGAGCTGCTAACCTCTCCGATCTATGTAACCCACTGCCTCAAGCAGGCAGGACAGCCGTCCCGGCCCGCGGCATGGACACCACAACGCAGGCTCAGAAAATAAAAGAAACCAATGGAAGACACTTTGCCGCTGCTCCCATACCTCCTGCAAGCTTTCTTCTACTCAGAGGCGCTCCTAAATGTTAACCTCAAAAAGATGCCACATCACTTGTGCTCTTTCCCTACGAGTCGGTAAGTCATGTTTCAGTGCCGAGTTTCAGGGGAACTAATGGAAGACTGACGGCCAAGCTGTAGCTGTAGACAGGGCCAGTGCTCAGGATAGCCCCATGGAAGTTCCACGGCCGGGTGTCTACAGTAACCATGGCAACCTGCTCCCCTGCCTCTGCCCGGCAAGGGCTGTGACCCTGCGGTGATGCCACTGCCCAAGAAGGGCTCTCTGGGGAGTGGGTCCATGTGACTGGCCCTGGACTGTGCTCCGCCGGACACAAACCCTCTCCTGAGATCACACCAGCCCAGAGAGTCTGCTTGGTCCGTGTTAAGAATACACATCTAGAGACTTCCCTGGCGGTCCAGTTGTGGAGACTTCGCCTTCTGATGTAGGGCCTGTGGGTTTGATCCCTGGTCAGGAAGCTAAGATCCCACATGCCTCGTGGCCAAAAAACCAAAACATAAATCAGAAGCAATGTTGCAACAAATTCAATAAAGACTTTAAAAACGGTCCACATCAAAAAAAAAAAATCTTAAAAAAAACAAAACAAAACATCTAAGTGAGCTTGCCCCAGGCAGGTGGGCTGAGGCTCTGCGGGGTAGAGAGACCCCAGCTCAGCAAAATCTCTTTTCAAAGCTCTTCTGGACTGTGTGGTGGATGCCAAACTCATTCATTGCTTTGCACGCACATTTTAACTCGCGCCTAACCTTTGTGCAGCAAACGGCCCTCCCGACCCGACACGCTCTCCGGCAGACAGCGAGGGATGGGCATTTTAGTGAATCAGTTGACAACACAAGAGCGTGGTGGCTGAGAGGGTCTAGAGCCAAGCAGAGTTCAAAGCCGGGCTCTGACACTTCCTCGGGCCGTGGACAAGTTACTTGATCTCTCAGGGTCTCGGTTTTCCCTTTCTGTGAAATGCAGGGATGCTTCAGAAAGGTTCTCAGGAGGATTAATCACAAGATAATATGTGTAAGATACTTGCTACGTTGGCCTCCGTCAGCCATTAAGGCTTCATCATCCCAGACACGAGGGAACTAGGACCCACAAGTGAAGGAGGTCCCCCTGCACAGGCAGTGAGGGACAGACCTGGAGCTCACCTCCGTCTTTCTCACCCGCAATCCTTCAGTCCCTCCTTCCTCAATCAGTGGTTCTCAACCAGTGGCTGAACCTAAGAAGCTTTTTAAAACCAGGATGCCCGGGCCCCACCTGCAGCAATTCTCACGTGGTGTGGGGTACCAGCATGGATTTTTTCCCCAAAGTCTCCCCTAAATGATTTTAATGTGAAGTCAGGGCCAAGAATCACCTCTATAAATTATAGTGGCCACCCAAGGATAAGGTCAGGATTTCTCTGGAAGGTTTCCTTCCCTTCCTTCCCTCTTTAGGTTGGAAAACCATCAGTGGAGCTAAGCCCCTGCTGAGATGAAACCTTCTCTCAGCAGACAGTACACAACCTACTTTACAGAGATGAGGAAACTGGATTCCGAGTGGGGAAACGATAAGTAAGTCCAGACCTGTACACAGAACTCTCAGCTTTCTGTGATGACAAACAGAAAGGATCGCCAGCTCTCGCCAGTCGAGGATTTACTTCTTTGTACACTTAGCTGATTCACCAAGTCAGTAAGTCTCCCTGAGTTATGGTCTGCGCTTGAAGGAAGCTGCAGGTTTTGTAAGAAGCCCTTACCACCATGAAGGTGTAGCAACGGGGCCCCTCACCGATGTGTTTCAGAGGTGGAAATACCACCAAACGAATCAATCTGGGGCTTTGTACTGTGCTTGTTTGACTGCTCTTTATACATCAGCAGTAGTGTTTCCGCTGCCCTCTTGTAGTTTTCACATCTCAGAGGAGGCTGCCGTACACCCCCAACTAGGACAGCACTTAGAAAGACGGGAACAGGTTCAGAAGGGAGAAAATCCACCCAGGGTTCCGAATGCCACGAAAGAAGGGGGCAGGGGCAGGGAATCTGGAAAGACGCCAAGAAGGGATACCCTCTCTTCGCTATTGGATGAGAGACAAATGTGACTATATAAACGGTGACAGACACTGCTACTTAAAATAATGACACGTAAGCAGTAAATATCCAGGGTACAGATATTTTCATAAGAAAAAAACATAACCCCACAGCCACAGGCAGGGATTCCAGGAGTGGGCGGGGACAGGAGACTTAATCCATCAGCTTTAGCAAGCCCCCCCCCACCCCCCACCTCAAGCCGTGAATTGTTCCGACAGGGATTTTCAGGCAAATCTCTCATCTGCGTGTGAGACGTGCAGACTGATAGATTCTAATGGATGCGTCTGTGAAGCCTGGAGGAAAAGCATGGCTGCATACTTGTGTCTCTCACAATCACGCGGCTGAGCGGACGCCAGCCAATCTCAGCACCCCGGCCCCGGCTGGACCTCCCAGCTCTCACCCCACCGTGAACCCCAGGGAACGACTACATGTGCGTGCGCATTTGTATGTATGTATACAGGCGTTTACAGAACCAGCCCGTATTTGTATGACCCATTACAGTTCACCGAGCACTCCATCAATATCTTTTATTCAAAAGTCAAAAAGGCTGGGGCTGTTTCTGCATCTCGCCATCTCCCTCAGGATTTCAGGTGGGGCATTCCTCACTACCAGTAGGTTTTACAGAAATACAACCAGACCGTGGTCAGCCTGTTCAGCGAGCTATGTAAGAGCATACCTGAAAGGCTGGTGGAACAAGACACCTGCAAGGCCCCCAGCCCTCGGCTACCTTGTAAAGAAGCCCAGCTGTCCTTCAGGCTTCTGTAGCCCGCTGGACCAGAGGGGTCAAGCTGGTGGAGGAGCACCCCCCCGCCCCCAGTGTGGGGAGCACCTGGCCAGGTCCCCATCAACAGGATGACCTAGGAGCACCCCAGGGCCAGCTCTCCCAACCTCCTGGGGCAGGTCCGGAGTTGGTGGGGGGCGGGGGGGGGTGATTCATACCTGGGCAAAGCCTGGGGAGAGGAGCTGTCATCGTGGCCTTGGTGACCATCCCCTGAGAAACGTGGCAGCAGAGAAGGTCAGCAGGCCACCTAGTGCCCAGGCTCTGTGGATGCCTAAAAACCACCTGGAGGGTTTGCACTTGGAAGCCCATGTTTACCTCTCAGGCAACCTGACCTGACCTGGAGCAAAACACGGCTATCTCAGCCTGGCCACCTGACAGGCTCCTGGGCGGGTTCCCTGGAGGAGGAGTGTCGCCTTCAAACCACCCGCACCACCCTTTTAAGAGGTGCTCTCTCCCTGGCTGGGGACGGAGCCCAAGGTAAACCTTCCCAAAGCATTTATGGGCCACGACGGACAGGGCGAGGAGGTGAACTGCCAGCAAATTCCGAGCTCAGTGAGTGTGTGTACACGCGCGCGCACGTGGGAAACGTTGCCAACTGTGCAGTCACCCATCCGCAGACACCCCCCCCCAAAACCTGCACAAAGACTTGGTTCCAGACAACTCTCTTGTAGACCCCAGCACAGGAGCTAGAGGTGGGAGCGCGGAAAGGAAGAGAGGAGGGAGGTAGACAGCAGTAAAGAGAGTGAAGACAGGTAAAAACCAGAACTAGAGAGAGAAGATTAGAAATTCATAGAAAGAAGGAGAGAAATACAGGAGATATATAAAGAGAGAGAAACATATAGAAAGATGGAGTGAGAGGGAGTGGAAATACAGAGGTTGAGAGATAAATATATAGGAGGAAAAGGCGAGATGGAAAGAGGTAAAAAGGAAGGAGGGAAGGAGGGGGAGAGAGAGGAGGGGAGGTAGCGACGGACAGAGAAAGGGGGCTGAGACCCGCGGAGGCGCGGCGGGCGCCCAGGAGCGGGGCCCGGGCCGGGGGACACGCAGACGTCCCTTCCCACGCCTCCCCGAAGCGAAGACCTTCTGCCGCGCTCCGCGCTTCCCGTCCCGTGCGCTCGTTGTTTCCGGGTCCCTCTGCGCTCCCGGCGCGAGCGGAGTGGAGCTCCGCGGAGACCGCGGGCCGGGCCACAGCGCCCCCGACGCCGGCCAGGGTAGGCGCAGCGCCCGCGCCGTCCCCGCCTCGCGCCGAGGCCGGCGGGGAGGAGCTGGGGGCGCCTGGGCCGGGCCTCGGGGACGGCGTGGAGGGCGGCGCCCGGCCCGCCCGAGCACGCCGGAGGAGGGGAGCCGGCACAAAAGCGCCCGGCCGGCGCCCGCCACACAATGGCCTCGCTGTCCACACGGCGCGCCCTCCCCGGCAGCCCGGCCCCGCGCACGTCTGCACTCACATCTGGGCAACGAGGGGCGGTGGTCGACCGGGATCCAGATCTTCTGCACCCGGCTCTGAGTCAGCTCCAGGGGCATCTTCTCAGCCGAGACTCGGCGGCCCTCCGCCCCTTCTGAAGAATTCAGACTTGGGGAGGAGAGCGGTCTGGCGACCCCCGAAACAAAGGGGGGAGGGGGTGCGTGCGTGAGAGCGCGGCTTTTTGGAAACGTGCTTTGTGCTAAATCACGGACGCTCGCCCGAGGCTTGAGGCTCCCAGAGAGGAGCGGGAGGGCTGGGGCTGCACCCTTAGCTCCCGCAGGGATGGACTCTTCCGCTCGGGAAGCCCCGGGATGCTCGGAGCGCCGTGACAGCCGCGGTCCCTGTGCGCTGGCTCGAGTGCGCCGCGGTCCACATCAACTCGCCTCCTCTCTGGCTCTGCTGGGATGCCCAGCGCTCCTCCCGGGCTTTTAAGAATCCGGGCCGGCAGAGACGCACACGTCAGCCCCGGGGCGGGGACGCATTCCTCGTGTTGCATCCCCCTTTCACGTGGAAGGAGGGTGGCCCAGCCAGGAGACAGCCTGCTGGCGCCCCCTGCAGGCCGGCGACACCGGCGCGCCCGGCTACTGAGGTCCCCCGGATAACGCCCTAAACCAGCCCTGGCTGAAAGTGCTACTCCGTGAGCCTCCTTCTATCATCCCCTAAAAGCGACCTGCGCAGCCTCCCAGAATAATCAACTCAACTGCGCTGGAAGGAAAGAAACAGCACCGTCCACTGTGGTCCACAAAGCCCCTCTGCCGAATCACCTGGCATGCTTAATGCATACTGCGGACTCGGTCTCTCTGGGAATGGGACCCCCATACTCTGCATTTTTAGCACGCGCTCCGGGTCAGGCACAGTCAAGGTGAAGACGCGGGTTTCGGGTTAAAGGTTGCAGAGAGGTTAGAGGGGACGGGGGCGGGGGTGGGGGGGTGTTGTCTCTGCTACCCTAGAGGGAAGCCAGAGGGAGGATGCTGAGAGCGCCTGTGGGTCACTCCTTGCCGGAGCTGCTCCCTAATAATACCTGTGAGTCACCCACCACAGGCCCCGCCACCCACGGGGAGAGGGCTTCCCTGGTCTTTCGTCCTCACCACGCCCAATTTCCTGAATTCCTTAGAAACCCCAACTAGTGCTGAACATTGCTCCCCCGACACCCAGCCCCCAAGACCTGGAACCCCGGGTCCCGGAATGTCGGGCACGAGGAGGGGGTGGGAGAGACCCGGAGGCTGGACCAAAATGGAACGTGGCATCTTGGTTTTCACGGTCACCGTTTACAATATTTTCGATATACCTTCATCTCTCCGAGTAAAAAAAATAGATTCTATTCCGACCTGCAATTCATTACTTGGCTGCAAGCCCCGGAATAACTATTGGGAGGCGTCACCATGATTGTGCAAACCCCTAAAATTCGTGCCATTTAACCGGCGCAGCCCTACTGCATCTCTTCCTCGCCAGTTTTTGGTGTATGTGTCCCTTCTGCATCCCCGGTCCCCGCAGCTTTGCATCAGCAGGCGACATGTGGCAGTCGTGTAGTCAGGTCGGTGGCCGCCCCGTGAAGATCTGGGCTGCTTTGAGCGGGAGCTGCCGCCCGCACAGGGCATGGCATGTATGTGACTTTGGAACGCGATGCCTCGGTGCGCAGCGCAGCCCTGCCCTGCAGAGGTGTATCCCTCACGCTGGGCTGCGCCGTGATTGGAAGGAGGCGGCGCTCGCTGAAACCCACACCGCCGCGGAACAGTCTGCGCAGAGGCTGCCACACGTCGCTCACGTACCGCATGGCTCGGCTGGGACGGCGCCCGCTCCCTGGCGGCCGTCAAGCTGCTCCCGCCTGCCCCGCCCCCCCGGGCCTCCCCCTTCCCCTCACCCCAGCCTGCCCAGAGGCGGGGAGTGCCCAGCGTCGCCCATCGGGCGGGTGCCCCAAAACACCCCCCAGCCGGACCTCCACCCCAGGCACACCCCCCGTCCAGGCATCCCCCTCCCAGCCCGCCCAGGGTCGCGGAGCGCCCAGTGTTGCCCACCCGGCGGTACCCCCGACCCCTCCCCACGCCCCGACGCCCACTCTAGGCACCCTACTAGCCCGGGAATCCCCCACTTTCCCCGCATCCCAGCCCAGGGACGAGCGTCGCCTACCGAAAGGGTGCCCTTGACCTCCTCCTCCCCCCGCCCCCACCCTGGGTATCCCCCCACTCCCACCCCCACCTCCCTCTCCTGAGTCCCTGCGCTCCTCCCTCCCACAGCTTTGCTGACAGTCTGGTTTCGGCGTTTGGGCAGCTGTTCAGAAACCCGAGTGCACTGCATTTGGACTTGTTTTTCTGTACCGGGAGCAAATGCCAGAGATGACACCCTATAGCGCCCCAGAGAGAGTCCCACTCCACTCCTGAAATAAGAATGGTCTGATCCAAAGAGGAAAATAGCAGCGAGGGAGCGCTGGCGCCCGCGCCGGAAAGTCGCCGCCTCCAGATCGCTGGGGCCGGGGTGGGGACGGCTGCAGCCCTACAGCCTTGCACACTTGTCTCTCCCGGAGGACCCAGTGTACCTGGTGTACCCGCGTGCCTGTACTTGCCCACCGATTTCTTTGCACACGCTGAAGGGCAAGGCAGGGGATGGGGGTCCAAACTTGAAAACAACTGTGGGTCTCAGTTCAGCGGAGAGCGGCCGCACCAGTGAAGACACATCTTTAATCTCGTCATCCGGATGATGTGTCCGACCAGGGTCCAGCTCTGAGGGCACGAGGCGGTTGACATTCCTCGGAGCTTCTAGCTAAGTATTCACACTCCACACCCAGACCTGGTGCCTTCCCGGCCCGGGTGTCGGTAACGCCTAGAGCCTCAGGCGTTCTGGCTACAGAGCAGAGATTCTCTCCCTCATCACCTCCTACACCTAATGGGGGCCAGCAAATGGAAGTTTCAAGTAATCCCCCTCCCACTTCTGATATCTAAGTGCAAACAAACTGGGAATGAGTGGGGGACTCGGACAAATGTACACTTTAAAATAAAGGGGGGGCAGCTAGAACTGGTGTGGCCCTTGCAATCCTCAAGTGCTATACATTAGCGTAGCATCCTTCTGGAAGCTGACGCTGATTGACTGCAATGCCGTTTACAAACAACCCAACTGCATCTGAACTCCAAGAACGTACTGGTTCAGTGTTTACTGTTTCAGACGTCCACCTCTTTCCCTAGTTCTGCCAAAGACCACATCTGTATCTAACTATCCAGGGCTTTGACCAACCCCCACCCCCCACCCCCAAGCAGACGATCAGAACGCCGTCCTTCAGGAAAGGCAGCAGAGAATGTAAAAATTCCTCGAATACGATGATGCTTTTGCAGATAGGACAGCTCCAAGTACTGGGGCAGGTGGTGGGGGAGCCTATGACCCGTGGTCCTAGGCATTCTTAAGGCTAGAAGGAATTTTCCAGATAATCCAGTCATCCTTTTAAATGAGTAAAGGGAAGTTTAGCGATTAGAGGCGTTAGAACTAGGCCAAAGGTCAAGGAACACAGCCAGTTAGGACCCTCTACTTGACACAGTGGGCAGATGGCCCCCAAGGGACTTGTGATGACTACAGCCTGACCCGGGGGTGCTGAGTGGAGTCTTGATGAGGGGCAGAGCACACTGTGACTCAGACCATCTCACCCAGAACAGCTGAGCGGTCTGGCAGGAGAGAGCAGAGAAAGCCCTTCCTGCACAGTAGTGCCTCTTGCGGTGCTTATTTATAGCGAATTCCTTAACTAGCTCCAGACTCAGAAAGGATGATGGGGGTGGGTTTTCTCCATGACCTCTCTCTTCTCAGTTCCCTCTGCCGGCCAAAGGCGTCTAACCCTCACCCCTGCTCCCCCATGCTGCTGTGAATTCAGCCAAAAGCAACCCCATTTCCACGATCAGAAGCCAGGGAGCCAGACTGAAACACTGAAACCATGCTGGAACCCACCTCCTTCCGTCCAGTGAGAGGAGGCAGAACAAGCCATGGCAGGCGTGAGCAATCAGAAGTTGCTAATTAGACACAGAGTGTCATCATTTGCTCCTGCAAACAAGCCTGTGTCTGAGAGAGTGAAGAGAGACGCCAAATAAAAGACTGAAATAAGCCCTTACCGCATCGCCCATCCAAAGACAGGGGAGAGGGCAACATTTTTTTTTTTTTTTCTAAATAAAATGTAACTCATGTGAATGGGAACACAGGCACGGACGTCCACACGATGCCACAACGGCAGGTTGAAAACCCAGTTCCAAACTTGCACACAGAGGTTTATAGCAGCTTTATTCATAATCACCAAAACGTGGAAGCAGCCAAGATGTCTATCAGCAGGTGAAATGAAAAATAACCTGTGGTACCTCCAGACAATGGGATATTATTCAGTGCCCGAAAGAAATGAGCTGCCAGCCACGGTAAAGACATGGAAGAGCGGTCAGTACCTATTCCTAAGTGGAAGAAGCCAATCTGAAACGGGTACACGCTGTATGATTCCAACTCTATGACATTCTGAAAAGGTACAACTACAGTAAAAAGATGAATGGTTGCCAGGGGTTGGGGGGAAAGAGGGATGAATAGGAGGATTTTTAGGGCAGTGAATCTGCTCTGTATGATCTTACAATGATGGATACATGTCTTTATACATTTGTCCAAACCCATTAAATATACAACACCAAGAGTGAACCCACGGTAAACTATGGACTTTGGGTGACAATGATGTGTCCGTGTAGGTTCACCCTTAGTAAAAATGTACCATCTGGTGAGTGACGTTGATAACCGGGGAGGCTGTGCATGAGTAGGGGCAGGGGGTACATGGGAAATCTCTATATTTTCCTCTCAATTTTGCTGTGAACCTAAAACTGTCCTAAAAAATAAAGTCTATTTTTAAAAAATCATTCCTCTTCTACAAATGTCATGTACACTTTTCTCCAAATGAGGGGACTTACCCATCTCGTTACGAGAGTATCAGGACAGTTAAACGTGGCCACGACCTGGCTCTGGGTGAATCGTCACAACTGAAGTCCTACTGAACCAGCAAGTTTCCTTTCCTTCTGCCCAGTCCGCGGTCCTCCACTTCCTGCAGGCCTTTCCTCTTCTGAGTGTACGCCCCTGACCTTGGGACCGACCACGCTATTAAAACTGCCCCTGGGTGTTTCACACCTAGCATCACACCAGGCTCCTGCTTTGACAGCATTTTACACTCCCTGTCAACCTCCTCACCCTATATGAAGACATATGTTATTTGTGTTTAAAAGTATTACTTTATGACTTCAGAATCTGTGTGCTTTCAAAAACTCAGATATTCTGCAGCCTAGTTAACAGTCTTGTACCAACGTCAATTTCCTGGTTTTGCTATTTTACTACAGTCATATAAGATGTCACCATTAAAGGAAGCTGGGTGAAGGGTTCATGGGACTCTATGTACTATTTTGTAACTTCTTGTATTTCAAAATTTCAAAAAGTTTTTTTAAAACTCCCCAAATATTAAATCGGTGATAGCTCAGTTTGCTCAAATTCCAGAGAAAAAAAAGAAGAAAAGCATAGATGGTATAGATCCAGGCATTGAGGGAGAAGGGAACTGACGGAAAGGTAGCCAAGAACTCTGTAGTGATTTGCACGTGTTCCTAACACCTTTGCTTCTTGCAAATGACACAAATATACAAACAGGATTTGCACAAATCCTGCACCTGTGGAAACATGGAATCAAGTTTAACCTGTGTTTTACTTGGGGTGGGGGGACGACTCGATTTCTGGGCTTTGCACAGATCGTCGGGAGAATATCGGTGGGTTTGTAGTCTTTGTTGTCACCAACTTGCAGGCACAACACAAAATAAAGAGAAGACACATGCAGACTTCAGCTGAGGACTCCAGACGGCTATGCTGAGCCTGTCTTTCCCGGAGGGAAGGGGAGCCACAGAGATGAGCAGCCCACTGTCCATCTTCTGGCACATTTAATAGATGCTCACAAGCAGTAGCTGCGTGTCAGACACTACACAGAACAGGCTGCACCGGAACCACAGCAATCTCGGGTCCAGCCAGGAAGAGCAGGTGATCGAACAGCTGTCATCAAAGTGTTCCGGGCTCCATCTCACTCTGAGTATGACAAAGAGAGATCTCCCACGCCCAAGAGCTTGCAATTGAAGACCAGAGGGGGAAATGTACACGAATTAGAATACAAGTAGGGAACTAAGAGAGAGGTGTTGGGTAAGGTTATGCCCAATGCAGGCTCGGAGTAAAGTCCAGGTTGAGAGAATAAGGAAAGTTTGCGTGTAATTGGGGCAGATCCGCGGGGAATTTCATATCCATTTCATTGTCCTTCAGCGTTTCTCTGCTAAGCCCAAGAGCAAACATGGAACTAAAAGTCAGTATCTCTCATTTCTTCCCACATTAAACAAGTATTCACCGAAAGCAACTGTCCAGGGGTCTCCAGAGTCAAGTGAGATGTGGTCCTTGTCAGAATTATGGATTCATTCTTGAATTTCACAGTGTCCCTAACACACAAACACACACAGACACACACGCGCGCGTGCGCCCCTACCTTTTTCCCTTGGAGTTAATGAAACTGAGGCTCAGAAATATTACATTACTTCCCTGTGATCACACAGCTAATAAGCAAAGGAATAAAAAACAAGACCTCCGGCTAGGCTGGTACTCTTTCAAGTGTCACGCAATTAAATTACTTTCCAACTAGAACATTCAGTCTTCTTCTCAATAACAAAGTCAACAATAATACTTTGGATCCGAGTGGTTTCTATGACAATGTCTAAATTACTTAGTATTTGGATATAATGAGGAAATAAGAATCGTCTTAAGAAACGATTATGAAGATTAATAACTAAAAACTTGCAAATGAACCTACAATGTAAAGTGCTACTTAGCATATGAAGACAGAGAGACAGCCTCCCAAAGAGTCCCAGCCCTCATACTGGGACAGCCTCCCCTACTGATGCAGAAAAAGCTCATGGTCGACACCACGGCTGAGCCAATTTAAAAAGAAATTACTATTTTATGAAATAAAACTGAGTCAGCTTTAAAAAATTTTTTTAAAGAGGTAGAGGAGGCCTTGGGCTTTCTGTGTAATTCTCAAAGGTTTTAAGATGTCCTAATTGGGCTTCCCTGGTGGCGCAGTGGTTGAGAGTCCGCCTGCCGATGCAGGGGACACGGGTTAGTGCCCTGGTCCGGGAAGATCCCACATGCCGCGGAGCGGCTGGGCCCGTGAGCCACGGCCGCTGAGCCTGCGCGTCCGGAGCCTGTGCTCCGCAACGAGAGAGGCCACAACAGTGAGAGGCCCGCGTACCACAAAAAAAAAAAAAAAAAAAGATGTCCTAATTGATTAGCAAAGGGAAAGAAGAAAAGAAAGATCTTATTTCTCGGACACTATTCAAATTCTTCGATAAGCTTCAAATTTCTATTGCTGATAAGACATCTTTACGGCCAGGCTGTCAACAGCATGACATCACCGTAGCTGCAGCGCAGCACCGGCGCATAGGAGCGGCAACCTTGGCTTAAGATTTTCCAGTTGTGCGAAGAAACAGGAGAAGCTACCAGCAGCACTAGATACTAGTTGGCCTCACACAGCCCAGATGCTGTCCCTTCAACACGTGCTGTAACAAGCTGGCGAGATTGTCCACGTTCCATTTTGTATCCTGCATCTTCGGTCGCCCTTCCAGGTATCTGGAGTACGAGGCGTCCAAGTGGAGACACAACACGGACAGAGGCGCTGGGGTGGGATCTGGATTCAGGGAAGAGCCGGGTGGGTGGCACAGAGAGGACTGGAGAGTGAGGAGGGGGAGGGGCAGTCAGGGGGCACCTTGTGGACCCTCAGGACGACTGACTCCTGTTCTGAGAAAGAGGAAGTCCCCCAAAGGGCACTGAGAAGGGTGAGCAAGAGGACGGGAGGGACCTTCCTCGCTTTCACAGCTGTTTCCATCCCGAGGGGCCTAGAACAGAGCCGGGCTGGTGGCATGTATCCGTCAACACTGCTTGACAGAATGCATGTTTGGTTAAAGACTGGCCTCTGGGGACTTTCCCTGGTGGTCCAGTGGTTAAGACTCCGTGCTCGCAATGTAGGGGGCACGGGTTCGATCCCTGGTCGGGGAACTAAGATCCTACATGCCACAGTGGCAAAAAAAAAAAAAAAAGACTGGCCTCTGGTTACGGTGCTAAGAACAGGTTATAATAAGCAGGTAATGGTCTTGGGACCCTGAAATAACCGTTAGCTCCAGGATCTCCACTCTGGGTTTGTAAGGAAGATGGGGTCAAGGGGAGCTCAAGAGACAGGCCCCTGTGTGGAGACAGTTTCTCTTCCACTCCTCCCCCGGAGAGCATTTATCCTATGAAACCAGAAGAGGAGTCTAGGCCAGAAACCTTTATTCTGGAAAATTCCTCTCCAAGGCTTTAAAACAAGAGGCAGGGGTGGGGTAGAAAAAGATCAGGGTGCTGGAACCCATAACTGGATGTTGGGATCCGTAACCACACTATACGTTGTGGTAAAGGGCCC
This sequence comes from Pseudorca crassidens, assembly GCF_039906515.1. Lineage (NCBI taxonomy): Eukaryota > Metazoa > Chordata > Mammalia > Artiodactyla > Delphinidae > Pseudorca > Pseudorca crassidens. The sequence goes on along the minus strand of NC_090296.1, from coordinate 173,632,918 downwards.
TCAGATCCTGAAAAAGTTGCCCTGTGCAGTGAGGATAAATTAATGGGTGATTTGCTGAGAAACTATGTATCCGTTTCTGATACATAGCTCTGGGAGCAGCCCTGACAGGAACCCACATGCTCTTTTCTCTGCCCCGCCAGGCACAGAATCCCTCTAGCTCCCGCTTACCTGCCCTCACAGACAGCCCACTGGCAAGCAGACCTGAATGTTCTATTCTGACCAGCAGCCACGATCCTCCTAGAAACGTACCAAGTGGGCAATCTAGTTTAAATACCATTCTCTCACCACTTTGGTTTGTGACTTGGTCTCCCTAGGCTTGACCATCTCTGGCTGCACGGCTAAAATCCAGCTTCTAAAGAAGAAAATCTGAGGACTAGACACCAGGGCACAGGGACCCCACACAGACAAGGCTGGCCACCCGTTCCTCTCTGACACCAACCTGGTTTGTTTTCATTGTGAGCAAGGATATAGGCCCTAGAACACTTGTGGCTTTGTTTCTTGTCAGAAAAGTTTCCCAGTGACAATATTTTATGGACACAAACACAAAACAGAGATCGAAGAAACAATCCAGAAGTGAAGAAAGACCCAGATGAACTGATGTAGCAGCTCTGGGTAAACTCACTGTGGAGCAGGGAAAACCATGGCAGCTACTAAGCCACTCCGGATGTCCCCTGTCTGAGAGTCTTCTAGGACCTGCACGACCCTCTCTCCCAAATCACAGATGGAAAAGAAACAGGCAAAAACCCACCTCTGCCATGAGAAAAGGGCTGCATGACTTTCAGTAGGTGAAAGATTTTCAGAGTACATCACTAGATAAACTGAGGATAAGTTGGACAACTCTGGAGTTATTCTTTTTGATAGTTCTTGCTGTTTCCTTATCAGTAAGAAAGCTATCACTCAGCCATTAGTCACGGTGGATAAAGAGGCCAGACAGATGCCAGGGAGAGTGTGCAAACAGCTGGACAGTGATTACATCCACTAAAGACTCAAACAAGCCAGCAGCTCTTCACTGCCCCAAGGCAAGCTCACAACACAGCTGCCTGTCAGATACCTGTTACCAGCTTTAGGAGGGCCAGTGCTGCCCTGACACAGAAGGCTGGACTTTGAATCTGCACCCAGACACTTAGCTCCCTGGGGACAGTGGACACATACTACCTGGCCCTCCTCTGCCACCCATCCCCCAGTGCCAGTAACTCCGTTATGTAAAAAGGCAGTGGGCATAGCAGCATTTTTCGCAAGAACCAAAAGCCCAAGTGTCCATCAAGAGATGAATGGAAAGACAAAATGTGGTCCATGCATACAGTGGAATATTATTCGGTCGTGAAAAGGAAGGAGAGGGACTTCCACGGTGGCGCAGTGGTTAAGAATCCGCCTGCCAATGCAGGGGACACAGGTTCGAGCCCTGGTGTAGGAAGATCCCACATGCCGCAGAGCAGCTAAGCCCATGCGCCACAACTACTGAGCCTGCGCTCTAGAGCCCGTGAGCCACAACTACTGAAATCTGTGCGCCTAGAGCATGTGCTCCACAGCAAGAGAAGCCACCACAATGAGAAGCCCGTGCACCACAACGAAGAGTAGCCCCCGCTCACCGTAACTAGAGAAAGCCTGCATGCAGCAACGAAGACCCAATGCAGCCAAAAATAAATAAATAAATTTTTTAAAAATTTAGAAAGAAAAGGAAGGAGGTATTGAAACACACTGCAACATGGATAAACCTTGAAGACATTACAGGTGTGGACTGAGTTGTGTTCCCCTAGAACTCATATGCTGAAGCCCTAACCCCTAGTACCTCAGAATGTGACTGTATTTGGACATACAGTTTTTAAAGAAGTAATTAAGTTAAATGAGGCCATTAGCATGGACCCTCATCCAATCTGACTAGTGTCTCTATAAGAAGAGGAATTTAGAGATTCCCTGGGGTCTGGTGGTTAGGACTCCGTGCCCTCACTGACGAGGGCCCGGGTTCAATCCCAGGTCAGGGAACTAAAATCCCACAAGCCGTGTGGCATGGCCAAAAAAAAAAAAAAAAAGAAGAGGAATTTGGACATACCAGGTGTGTATGCCCACAGAGGAAAGGTCCTGTGAGGACACAGCAAAAAGCCAGGCATCTGCAAGCCAAGGAGAGAGAAACCCAACCTCATCTTGGACTTCCAGCCTCCAGAACCATGAGAAAATAAGTGTCTGTTGTGTAAGCCACCCAGTCTGTGGTATTTTTCATGGCAGCCGGAGCAAACTAATACAATTATGCAAGGTGAAAGAAACCAGACACAAAAGGTTCTGTACTGTGTGATTCCATCAATGGGAAATATCCGGAATAGGTAAATCTATACAGACAGAAGGCAGATTAGTGCTTGCCAGGGGCCGCTGAGAACAGGGGTGGCTGCGCACTGGGGGTGGGGCTTCCTTTCCAAGTGATGAACACGTTTTGGAATTGGAGAGAGGCAAGGGTTGCACAGCGCTGTGACTGTACTAAATACCACTGAATTGTCTGCTTTAAAATGGTTCATTTTATGTTATGTGAATTTCACCTCAATTAAAAAAAAAAGACAGCGGATGAGGGAAGACAGAGAGCGATCTGAAACATGAAGATATTAAACCTGTTCGAGTTAGGACAGGGTGGTTAACAAGACAGAGGGGAAGAGGATGCTAGAAAGACCAGGAAAAAACAAATTCGAGAGACCGGAGAAAAACAGAAAAGACACGGTCAGCCCAGACCTCTGCATCCACAGCCCGGTCTGCACCTGCCAACTGGCAGCCTTCCCCCACTTTGCTCCTTAACCCAGGCCCCTCGTCATCAACAACCCAAGGTGTGGGGAAGGAGGAGAGGGGAGGAGACCGAACAAAATCATTTCACATCGTGTTCATTTCACAGCAGGCGGGTGTGACCTGCTGTACCAGAGTGGCTTTGCTCAACAGTGCATTGGGGACAATGCCCACCTATATACAATGGGGTTTTCATAAGAAGAGTGCACAGCAGAGCCCTGGCACACAGTGGGATCATGATTTTGTAGCCAAGAGCTCTGTGCAAAGCGAGCCTTCAGCTTTCTCCAGAACCTGCACCTCTCCCTGAACTCTCAGCCAGGTGGTGGCATCTAAGCTAGAAAACAGGTTCCCCAATTCCTTCCCCCACTCCACCCTGCTCAGTGAAATCCATCACATAGCTGGGAGGTTCCATTACTTCCTGTAATAGTCAGGGTTCTCCTGAGAAATATGTATGTATGTACAAAAGGAAACTCATTATATGGTTTTGGAGGCTAAGAGGTCCCACTATCTGCCGTCTGCAGGCTGGAGACCCAGGAAATCAGGTGGGATTCACTCAGAATCTGAAGGCCTGATAACCAGGAGCTCCGAGGTCCGATGTCCAAGGACAGAAGAGGATGGACACCCCAACTCATGCCGAGAGAGCGAGTTCGCCCTTCCTCCATGCTTCTGTTCCATCCAGGCCCTCACCAGACAGGATGGTGCACACCACTTTGGGGAGGACCATATGCTTTACTCAGTCCACTGAATCAGAGGCAGTCTCTCCAGAAACATCCACGCACACACACCCAGAAATCATGTTTTACCAGCTACCTGGGCATCCCTTGGCCCAGTCAGGTTGACACATAAAATTAGCCATCACTCACCCCAGTAGCCACTCTTCCCATCATCCTTAGCAGCAGAACCCCAGTGTTTAGCTAAACAATCTCCCGGCTAAAGGATGATTTTAGCTGGGAGGCGAAGGTGGAGCCAGGAGAGAGGGTCAGGCTCCCAGCCGCTCCACCGCCCGCACCTGGCACCTTCTTCTGCTGCTGGAAAAGCTTACCTCCCCGCCCTCCACACCCTGCATGCTCCCTAGGCTATTTCCACACCGCATCTAGAAACCCCAGTCTAGAAATCTGACGGCCCTCCCGCAAAGCCTCAGCTTGAACCTGTGGCTTCAGCCTAGTCATTCTATTATTAGATGGGCTGCGGGCCAGACAGACAAATGTCCCTTCCTGCAACTTTCCTCAATTCTCTCTCTGCCACCTGCCCCCTCCTCCAGGGCAGATGCCCACCCTCCAACCTGTGTGAGCAGCTGTCGTGTCCCCATGAGACAGGCACTCTTCAGGCTCAGAAGCCCACTCCTAGGCTTTAAAGCAGCATGAACACAGCCTTCCACGGCACACAGCAGAGCAAGAGTGGACTGGCCCCATGATGTGAAAGGAATCAGGTTCTAGGGAGGAGTGAATGCTGACTGACACCATAACACTTACTGCTAATACCACAGCCAGGCTCTTGAAATGACTGGCAAAAAGCAATTCTAGGGAACCTATGGATAACCCAGGTTTGGATCCTCAACTATGCAAGCCAGCCCTGTCTGGTCTCCAAAGCTTATTCAGCGGGAGTGGGGGGCACGGAAGAGACTGCAGTGATGCTATATGGCTCACATCATGGGCTGGAAGTAGCCTCCGTAACCACTCAGGGAACCCCAGGGCTCAGAGAGGGACAGAGAGCCGCTCGCCCTGGTGAGCACCTGGCTCATCTGGAAAATCAGGATAATCACTGCCTGTGCACCTTGCGAGGTGGGGAAGGGGGTCAAATCAGGTACCACGAAAAGTGCTCATGCAAACACTCCAGTACTCAACACATACATGAAGATTAGCATTTTCTGAATCATCCAGGCCCACCCCGAGGCGGTGGCAGAGGCGTGCTAGTAGACTTCTTCTCCTCGAGGCTCCACGACCCGGTCTCCAGCCCTTGGTTTCCTCAACACACACACACACACACACACACACATGACCTGGTCTCCAGCCCTTGGTTTCCTCAACACATACACACACACACACACACACATACACAAACACACACACATGACCTGGTCTCCAGCCCTTGGTTTCCTCAACACACACACACACATACACACACACACACATACACACACACACACATACACAAACACACACACATGACCTGGTCTCCAGCCCTTGATTTCCTCAACACACACACACACACACACACACACACACACACGACCTGGTCTCCAGCCCTTGGTTTCCTCAACACACACACACACACACACACACACACACACACACACATGACCTGGTCTCCAGCCCTTGGTTTCCTCAACACACACACACACACACACACACACACACATGTGACCTGGTCTCCAGCCCTTGGTTTCCTCAACACACACACACACACACACACACACACACACACACACACACACATGACCTGGTCTCCAGCCCTTGGTTTCTCAACACACACACACACACACACACACACACACACACACACACACATGACCTGGTCTCCAGCCCTTGGTTTCCTCAACACACACACACATACACACACACACACACACACACACACACATGACCTGGTCTCCAGCCCTTGGTTTCCTCAACACACACACACACACACACACACACACACACACGTGACCTGGTCTCCAGCCCTTGATTTCCTCAACACACACACACACACACATGTGACCTGGTCTCCAGCCCTTGGTTTCCTCAACACACACACACATACACACACACATACACACACACATACACACACACATGTGACCTGGTCTCCAGCCCTTGGTTTCCTCAACACACACACACACACACACGCACACGGAGAAGAGCCGAAGTCAAAACAACCGAGGTTCCCGACCCAGGACCCTGGTGAGGACAGAACTGACAGGCAGCCACCTTCTGCCGTGTGGTGAGCGCCCAGGGCGACGCACCAGGAGCCGAGGTTGAGAAAGTGGGGAGTAGGCTGTGTCGCAAGCCTGCTTACGCCCCATGGCGCGTGCAGCTCTGCAGTTGCCGAATCAGAGCTGACATCCTTTCCCCTCTCTGTTCCCCCTTGGACTTCTTCCTTCTCCCGGTGGAAAACATTCTAAAAATAGAGACAAATCAAGCCAAAAAAAAGTTTAAATGCAGGTTTTATGAAACAGCACTGAGTAGATGTTGGAAAGCCTACAGCAGCTGGGCCGTGCTTATGCCTAGCGTTCAAGTTAGAGGGGCGGGGGGTCTGTAATCGCTGTGCTAAGACCATGCTGCGCATGTGTCCGGTTCTGGGAGACGCCTTTTAAGGGAAAGGTAACGAACTCAGACACGTCCAGAGGAAGGCAATCAGAAGGCCCCAGCCATCTGGAAGCCACTCTGTGAGGAACAGCTAAAGAACTAGATGTGAGATAAAGAACAAGATGATGAGATAAAATGATAAACAGGTACCGATACAGGGGAGCTGACTTGCATTGTGTTGCTCCCGGGAGCGGAAGCCCGATTGTGGGCTGGAGGCTACGGGGGACCATGATGGGACAGAACGATGACACAGTGCCTGCCCCATTGTGAGCCCCCGGCCCAACTCATCAACTTGGTGACTTGGGGCAGGGCACTTCTGTACACCTGAAGTGTGGAACGACCTCATGATCTCAGTGGCCCTTTTCCGTTGTAAAGTCTTTAAGTCTAGAACCACGATACTAAGTGAATCGTGAACCACGATACTAAGCTGCTGACCCAGCATTTAATCACACATCTGATCAGCCTGGGTAGCCAAGGGGCCGGGAGCCACAGACTGGGTGGAACATTACTCTGACAAGCCCCTTGGAATACAACAGCCCTCCGGTGATCCCGGCTGACGACTCATTCTTTCTAGTCACCCGTTGGGGCAACTGAGACCATTACGGTCCCTCTGAACCAATCAGAGACGCCAGCTCGAAACCCCAGACGAGAACAGAGTTAGACACCTAGACCAGCGTTTCCCATCTAGTGATGATTGAAATCTCAGGGAATGACAAACGTGTGGGACCCCAAGAGGATGTTCACCCCCCGTGTAGAAATTAGTTCTGTTTCAACTTTCTCATGTTTGAATCAACAAACACAATCTTTAAATATTTTTCCTACGGCAGCCTTAGAGGTATGCCCCTCCGGTCTCCCTTTAAGAAAGAACTTGCTCATCAGCTATGAGGGGTGCAGTTAAATGAGTCTCCAGCCACAGCACTTCGGGATCCGTGGTGGCCTCGGAGCCCAGGCCACGCCCCTCCCGGCAGCTCCCAGGTAAGGACTGAGCCCAGCAGGGCACCAGGGCCTGGCTGTTTCTGCCCACAACGGGCAAGCTCTGCACTGAGGCTTACACCGGGGCTGGCAGAGACTTCTCAGAGACGCCCTCCACCTTTTCCCGCACCCCCCCCCAGCTCGCCGGTCACAGGTATCAGGCCTGCAACCCTCTCCCTTTATTTTTCACAAGCACTACCCCCAATAAATCTCTTGCACTTCTGACTCCTGTCTGCTTCCCGAGGACCCAACCAACACACATGCCCAAAATAAAACAGCTTGAGAGCATCCGAGCGTGTACGGTGTTCACGGAAGTTAGGGCGCAAGATGAGTGTGCTCTTGAGGCTTGGCTGGCTTATTGCTCAGATGAACTATCGGCAGCCGCTCTGAGGGCTTTGGCCACGGTACAGCTTTAGACGAACTTAGTCTCAGTTATTTGGTATTTGATGTATACCCTGTAGGGATGACTGTGTAAAGATGGGAACCACAAGAATCATTGACGTTGACATGCGACTTCATGAGAAAATGATAAGGAGATGTCAAAAAAGACACAAAGGCCTACTTTAAGGCATTCCACGGGTCAAATCTGGTACAAGTTGGGCAACAAAATGAATAATAGTAATAGATTATAACCCTGAGTAAAATGAGAATCCCCAAATCCATTCATCTGTAAATAAAACGAATGAATGAATGGGTGCAGGAGATGAAAGAGCGTCTCTTTACACAGAACGCCAACAAATAAGCGTAAAAGCAATGATGAATTTGTAAGGCACTACTTGGTAATAATTATTTCAGATAAGAGTCATCGAGTGGCTGAAAGTTTGACAAGAAATGGGATAGTTGCAGCATCTCAGAGTATCTCCCCACAAGACACTTATTAATTACAGAGGAGGAATAGAAACCTCACAGTAGAGGAAGCTGGCAGACGCCATGCTACACAAGGGATCAAAGTGAACATGGGCAGGAATAAGACTAAGACCTACCACACAAAGACCTACCCCGAGGACACGGCACTACTCCCCGGGTGTTCCTGCCAAAAACGTAGAGGCTGCATCTAATCATAAAGAAGCAACAAACAAACCCAGATAGGGGGATATTCTAAGAAATAAATGGCCTGGATCCCGAGGAGTTACTTGCACACCCATGTTCAAAACAGCATTCTTCACGGTAGCCAAGAGGTGGAAACAACCCAGATGTCCATCCACAGATGAATGGATACACAGAATATGGTCTATCCGCAGTGGAATATTATTCAGCCTGTAAAAAGGAAGGAAATTCTGACGTCTGCTACAACATGCATGAACTGTGGGGACATTATGTTGAGTGAAATAAACCAGTCATAAAAGAACAAATACTGTATGATTCCACTTACATGGTACACCTAGGGTGGGTAGGGTGGATGGAAGGATGTACAGATGGGTGGATGGATGGAGAGAGAGACAGACAGGCAGAGGAGTGAGGGAAAGAGAGAGAAAAAGGGAGAAGCAGAAATCAAATAGGGTAAATGTTAACATTTGCAAAATCTGGATAAAGGCTATCTTGGAAGGCTTTGTGCTATTTTTGCAACTTTCCTGTAAGTCTGAAATTATTTCAAAACAAAAAACAAAACTCAAAAAAAATTTTAAGTTCATGAAGCACCTAAAATGGTAGTAAAAGAATTTTAAGTTCATGGAGCACCTAAAATGGTAGTAATTCTGCACATTCACTTCAAGAGGCTCTTCCTCAGGGTTGGAATTTGCACGCATCTCATCAAATCACGGCATCTCTCATATTTCAAAACCTAATGTTGAAAGATAATGTATAATGGCAATTACATTTAATTTAACTTTTCACTTGTTGGCAACAAAAGACCTGCCACATGGGAATTCCCTGGCGGTCCAGTGGTTAGGACTCCGAGCTTTCACTGCCAAGGGCCTGGGTTTGATCCCTGCTCAGGGAACTAAGATCCCACAAGCCACGTGGCTTGGCCAAAAAAAAAAAAAGAAAAGAAAAGTCCTGCCACACAGGAAACAGGTAATCTGTAGAGAAGCAGCCTAGAATAGTTGCCTAACATTTCTCTCCTCATTTACTGTATTTTAAATGGTGTAACATAAGCCATGTCAGATGTATTACACTATATTAAACAGTGTAACATACGCTATGTTGTACATATTACACTATTTAAATATTATAAAGTTATGTAGAGCAAAATATACTGGCATAAAGGATACTTGGCTTTTTACTTTTAAAACACTCTGCAGGGGACTTCCTTGGTGTGCAGTGGTTAAGACTCTGTGCTCCCAATGCAGGGGGCCCGGGTTTGGTCCCCGGTCAGGGAACCAGATCCCACATGCATGCCGCAACTAAGAGTTTGCATGCCACAACTAAGGAGCCTGCCTGCCACAACTAAGACCTGGTGCAACCAAATAAGTAAGTAAATATTAAAAAAAATCAAAAACAAAAACACTCTGCAGAAGTCTTGGAACTCCTCCCCATCACCTCACTGGCCAGAACGTGGTTTCCACACTGGCCACAAAGTCAGGAGGGAAACTCAGTCTTTTATCTGGACCAAATGCCCAGGATTCTGCTGCTCAGAAAGGGGGGCCCGTGGACGTTGGGGGAATGCTTGCAGTCTCTGCCATGGCATCCTTTACGGATAACACAGTTTTTCAACAAACCCCTCTCAGGAGACATAGTCTTTTATTACAAAAAGAGTGGGGAAAGCTATTAAGCTTTGCACTCAGACGAGACCAATGAGGTTTATATGTCCCGTCTCCAACCCAAACGGGTACAGTCGTGCAATGCCTTTTTTAAATTTTTTATTTTTGGCCACGCTGAGTGGCTTGCGGGATCTTAGTTCCGGGACCAGCGATGGAACCCACGCCCTCAGCAGTGAAAGTGCCGAATCCTGACCACTAGATCACCAGGGAAGTCCCTACAATGCTATTCTTGAACTCACTTGTTGAAAATTCATGTTTCCCTTCCATAACCAAAGTAAATCAAATAGCATGTGTTAGCTGTAAAATACCGAAAGCTGAAGATCTGTTTCAGTGGATGTGGAGACGTGGCCCACTGCCCGCCCTGCAGCCCCTCCGTTTCTCCCCGGCTGCCTGCACCTCGCTTGGGCAGATGGGGGAGGCGGAAATCCCCAATTTCAGGGTAAGCTGCCTCCCGTCCCATCCGCAAGCCACTCCCCCTGGCAGGTCTGGCTGTGACCATCTGACCCGTTCTCGATGGAAAACAATAAAGAACATCCTTTAGGTTTAAGCTACTGATGGTCAGGAATTCTGTGAGTTCTAGCCAAAAGCATTCCTAACTGGTAGATGTATCATGAGCACCATCAAAATTCTAATACAGACTTCATACACAATTATTATGTTAATAATATAATTGAGAACAAAAGAGCTTCACTTAAAGTCATTTCTCTTTTTATATACCACCAAAAACACCACCAGAACAAAAAAAAAACTTTTGATTTTGGCCTCTTTGCATCCCTGAAAGCAAGGGAAGACCCCAACAGCTTCACTGGAGCCACCCCAGAAAACTTGGACAGGGCTCCTGCTCTTGCGGGAGAATCAGCAAGACCTTACATCACTGTGGAAAGGGTTCCGGGGTTTTTGTAATAAAGGAGGAAGGAACTATTGATAGTATAACTGGGTGAGGCCTGAGCCCCACAGAGTGACTTGCCTCAGCTCCCAGACTGAGCACTTGTCCAGCCACACCAGAGGGAAGATGGACGGGACCAGAGGGACCACATTTGAGGCCCTGGCCTTCCTCCACCGCCCTCCTCGCCCCCTCAGTTGGGCAGTTTTTGTGGCCTGTTCTCTTCATCCTTATCAAGCTTGCTTCCAGGAAAGAATCTGCACCCCATCCCCATCAGATTATCAATGATTGCTGGGTGGCTCAAAGCATAGCCCCTCCCGTGGTCCTTGACTTAACCGGCATCCGAGCCCTTAAGCTGAAGAGACAGCACATCAGGTACAGATCCCGAGGCCCTGCACGCGGTGGGTGGGCTCAGGACTGGCCTCTCGTGGCCTACATCTGCTTCCAGGGGCTGGTCTCTTCCGGGGGGGATCCCTGAGTCCCTTCATGTCTGCCTGCTGAGGGGGATTCTCTCTTTGCTTTGGTCTTTAGGAAACTGGCCCGAGCCACTCAGCGTCCTGGCCTGGGCCCCCCCAGATTGCTGCTTCTGGAGCTGGAAAGACACCCACACCCAGAAGGAGGCGGAGGCACAAGGCTGCCAGGCAGAAGTGTGCAGGGAGAACCCTACTCACTCGGAACAAGAGGGAGGCAGAGCACCGGCTCCAAGGGCGTCCTTTGGGTGCACAAATAGAGTAGAAAACACCCCCATGGACGAACAGCCAATGCAGGGGACCCAACCTGATGACCCAGCTCCACAGTGAGTGGTCAGAAACTCAGCACCAGGGAATAAGGAGGAAAAGGATAAAAGCCAGAGACACAGAAGTCACTGGACCCAGATGGTGTCACTGCCGCGGTGAGTGCGTCTTTTGGACACTGTCACGTGCCATATATGAGGTGTACTGCTGATAGCAGAATACGGCGACAAGGAAATTACACATAAAATAAAGCTGGTGGGATATAGAGAACAGACTTGTGGTTGCCAAAGGGGAAAGGGGTGGGGGAGGAACGGAATGGGAGTTTGGGGTTAGCAGATGCAAACTGTTACGTATAGAATGGCTAAACAACAAGGTCCTACTGTATAGCACAGGGAACTATATTCAATATCCTGTGATAAACCATACGGAAAAGAATATGAAAAAGAATATATATATGTATAAATGAGTCACTTTGCTGTACAGCAGAAATTAACACAACATTGTAAATCAACTATACCAATATTGCAATAAATTTTTTTTAAAAAGTAATGCTGGCGGGCTTCCCTGGTGGCGCAGTGGTTGAGAGTCCCCCTGCCGATGCAGGGGATGCGGGTTCGTGCCCCGGTCCGGGAGGATCCCACACGCCGCAGAGTGGCTGGGCCCGTGAGCCATGGCCGCTGAGCCTGCACGCGTCCGGAGCCTCTGCTCCGCAACGGGGGAAAAAAAAAGGAATGCTGGTGGAATCTCAACTTTCTAGAATATATTAGATGTGTCTATAGATCAGAAATGATAGATCTAGGTGGTTGAATTATAGGTGATTTTCATTTTGTGAATGTATTTTAAGATATTTTATAATGACTAGAATACAACACTATAACAACTATTTGATAACCATAATAGTAATCATTATTAAAACAGCTACCATTTATCAATCACTAAATCTGGGCCAAGCTCTATGCTCAAGTTTTACATATATTTTCTCAACAATGCAATCAGGTAAGTAATGGTGTCACTAGTTTTCAGAGAAGGAAATCCAGGTTGAGAGGTAGAAATCCTGCACCAGCTCACACGACAGGGATTCAAACCCAGATGTGCCTGCCGCAAAGTTAACAGTCGCTGCCGTTAACCACTGCGCCCCATCGGCCTCCTGAAATGAAACCCTTTTAAAAGAAATATATATGTGTGGGTGAAACTGGTTAATGGGGGCAAGAAAACGGGAAGGACGGCGGGTCTGGGCTGGAGGTCTGCTGGTGACCCTCAGGCAGGAGGGGCCACTGGGAGCCCCCGTGTCACCCAAAGGAAGAGGCCCCTGAGGTTTAACTCCCCGGGGAGGGAGCCTGAGGTTGGCAGACCTCACTGCCCCTTCTCACCTACTTGCTGATCCAGACAGTTTTCCTGGAGGAAGACAAAGGCTCTCATTTCTCAGTCTGACCTCCAGTGCAAGTTTGGGTTAAATAACACTTTAACAAAAACAAGGGATACAGTAAATGACTAGCATATTAGCAACTATAAATAGGGGTGTCTTCTGATTACCTTTTTTTTTTTTGACAAGGGAACTCAAGAGCTCCATGCTGGAGGTTGGAGGAGAGGCACCAAAAGGAGAAGAAACTTATGGGTCTTGGCAGGTGCTACAGCCTCCAGGTAACGTGGATGGGATGAGCTCCCTGCAGAAACAGCCTGGCCCGGGATGCCTTGTAAATGGACCGTGGGTTAAAACAGCAGTCGTTTCCATAATCCTCCCAAAGCAATGAGAGATCAAATGAGGATGTATGGAGAGAACTGGAAGGCCTCATGGGCCAATAAGAGTTGCTGAAGTGAAGCAACTTCAGCAGGCAACCCTCTGGCGCAAGACCTGGTCACCCACGCGTTTCTTCCACTGAGCCTCATGGAAAGCCAGGCCTTAGCCTCCTGGCTATTTCAATCAGGTTTGTTATGTCCTGGGTTTCAATAACTTGAGATCCCAGGCTGATAGGCTGGATAATCTAGGGGGGAAAAAACGAGTGAATATGCAAAACTGATTACTTAACCTGAACCATGATACAGATCACTGGTTTTCAGCATCAGGGACACATGAGAACCATCCAGAGGACATTTTCCAAACATCTGATGTGTAAACCCCATTTGGTCAGAACTGCTGGGCAGGATTTAGGCTTTGCAGTTTCTTAAGAGCCTCTCAAGTGATCACTGTGTCTAGCCAAATCAAGATCCTAATTTGCACCACACCTAACCAGCCCTATGCTGAGCTTCAGGCTGGGGCCACGGGATTGGGAGAAGTTTGTGGCATCTGACTACAAATGCTTTATGTATTGTTCAGGAAACAAGACATATCTGCATGGGAAGCAACTAGTAGACACAATCGCCATGGAGTTTGTTGGTGTTTTGGAGAGATCTGTGAGCCAAAAAATCTAGAATAAGTGAACCTCTCGGTGTCGGTGTTCCTGCTACACCTGCAGCCTTTTCTTGTTTTTGTTTTTATTTTTTTTTTGCGGTACGCGGGCCTCTCACTGTTGTGGCCTCTCCCGTTGCAGAGCACAGGCTACGGACGCGCAGGCTCAGCGGCCATGGCTCACAGGCACAGCCACTCCACGGCATGTGGGATCTTCCCGGACCGGGACACGAACCCGTGTCCCCTGCATCGGCAGGCGGACTCTCAACCACTGCGCCACCAGGGAAGCCCTGCAGGCTTTTCTTTTCCGTGCCTTATGACCAGCCACTTACCAGCCTTGAAACTTGTCCTTGTTTGTTTTGTTTTGCTTTTGAGAATGAAGAACTGCGTTGACCTTCTCAAAGAAGGCTGGATAAATTCTTAGGATACTCAACTACTAGGTAGTTTCCAGAGAAAATTCCCTTCTACCTGCTTTGCTAGGCTAGAAAAGTCCCCCGAAAGGTCATTTACCCACGAGGTCCGTTCACCCAACGGAGACGAGGAGAATCACTGGGAGTCCCCTCCCCACCCCCCATGAGAGCAGCTGGGGTGGCAGGTAAAGACTAAGTCACCTAGGGATGGGCCTGGGTGCATGCGTGTGTGTGTGCATGTACACGTGTGCACGCAGGGCTCTGCTGCTTCAGACCCTGCAGGGCTCGGCCATGTCCACTTTTTGAGGCCAACAGGGTGGGTCCACAGGGACAGACGGACACTCCGGCTGACCCTGCCGTGGAGCAAGTGGGGTCCCTGGGGCACCGGCGATGGGGTTGCACTGTCTGGCAGAGACTCGGCCCTCTGCCCTCCTGACCCTGGCCCCAGACCCTGGACTGGATGACAAACTTCACCCACACTTGGGCATCGTCCAGCTGAGCCAGGGAGAGCCTGGGGCCAACTCGCCGCCTCCTCCACTGGCCCCCACGGGGCCCCGAGCCAGGCTCCATGTCCGCAGCCTGGAGGAGCAGGAGTGGGCGGAGAGCCAGCCCGTGGGAGGCATCGGGCCTGTGATCTGGGAGGCCCTGCTTCTCCCAGAGGTGGTGTCAGGATTCCAAGCCGCCCCAAGTGTGTGCCGGGCTCCCCTCTGCTACCTGCCCCTCCTCCTCCCCTCTTCTTGTGTGTGATGCACAGACTCGCACTTCCCAGAGGACGGGTCAGGGGTTAGAGAGGCAGCCGCGGGGAGGAGGGGGACGAAGAGTCACCCGAGCAGAGACACCACGGCTGGAAGCCAGGCTCCACGGCCCCAACTCTTTTGCCCTGTTTTGCTTCTTTCTGGTGAAATATATGTAACCTACAAGTTACCAATTTCACCATTCCTAAGCGTTCAGTCCAGTGGCACTGAGCACATCCACGTGCGGTACAACCATCACCCCCAGGCACCTCCAGAAATTTCCATCTTCCCAAACCGAAACTCTCACCCACTAAAGGATAAGCCCCCTCCCCCTCTCCATCGGCCCTGGTAACCTGCATTCTACTTCCTGTCTCTGAATTCCTCAGAGAGGTGGAATCCATGTATTTGCCCTCTCGCGACTGTCCCATTTCTCTTAGCGTCATGTCCTCAGAGTTCACACGTGTTGCAGCACGTGTCACAAAGTCCTTTCTTCCACAAAGGCCGAGTATTATCCCGCTGTGTGGATTAATGCATTCATCCGTTGATGGGCACTTGGCTGCCTCCCCCTTTTGGCTGTGGTGAACGTGCATGGGTGTACAAACGCCTGTTCAAGGGTCAGCCTCTATAGCATATGATTAGGATGTGCCTTAGTTTTAGGGACACATTCAACAATTTGCCATTTTCCGGAGAACAAATAAACCGAGTAGACCATCTTAAGTTTGAATCCTTAAAAGTAAGGCAGTCAGAGTACAAACTGCATACATCCCATGATCAACTTTTTGGAAAAAAGTAGGAAATTCCCAGAAGTGATAACAACAGCTACCTCTATGTTAGGGAAACGCGGGTGATGCCTTTCTTTCGTTGTACTTTCCTGCCCTTTCTACAGTAAGCCTGTATTATCGTTATCCTTAGGGGGAAAAAATAGTACTATGTTTTTCCCTCGGTCTGAATGCCTTTGGACTGCCTGTTGCCCTGGAGTCCACACTGACTTACATATACATCATTCACTCACTCATTCATTCATTTGTTCATTCAAAATAGCGCTAATTCCAGACATTTCTAAAAGCTGGTGACTTTGAATGGCTGAATGCTCAGAGTCCAATCATTCCCGTGCAGTCGTACCTGTCACTTAGATTGATCTCACTCTACGCCTGTTAGAGGGCACTCCCCATCTGGAGCTAGTCACGTGCCTCATTGTCACTCAGGGGGCTCAGAGGTCATCTCACAACTCACCAAACTGGCAGGAGCACTGGGTTCCAGCGCCAGCACCGCTGTCTGCCTTGACTGAGTCTGGCTCCCATGCACACCTCTGTTCGTGCCTCCCGTACCTACCCGCTCAGACAACAGGATTCCTGTCCACCTCGGGCTCCTGGGGCGCCAGCTTCCTCACCATTCAAAAACCCAGCCTCCGACAGGTAGAACTCAGGGGGATGGGTTCCTTCTCTTCCCCCACCTTCTGCCCGTTGCCTTCCTGGGCCTCCACACCATCCTCTGAGGGCCCGAACTGATGGTGACACCCCAGAGGAGAGGAAGGAGGGACAGGAAAATTCCTCCAGCTGGGGGTCTCCTCCCCATGCCCCAATCTTTCTGCTTGTAGATGTGGCCTTTCGGCACCAAAGGGAACAAACTGTTAGCTGATAAATGATCAGAAAGCTCCCAGCACAGAGTAAGGGACTTGGAGAGAGAGCTCAAGAGCAGCATAGGGTCCTACAAGTTCCAGCTTTTGCCTGCTTCACCTTCATCTCTTGCTCTTCCCTGGTGGGAACCAGACTGCCTGGGTTCAAAGTCACCACTTACCAGCTGTGTGACCTTGGACCAAGAACTTAACCTCTCTGTGCCCCAGTTTCTTCACTGGTAAAACAGGGTAGAAAATAGAGCCCAGGAAGTATTAGCTATTTTTATTGCTAGCCAATAAATTCATCACAGCTCCCTTTTATTGAATGTGCCAGGCATCGTGTTAAGTACTTAAAAGAGATTATCTCTCATCTTTAGAACTACCCAACCGGGGAGGAACTATTGCTATTCTGGAGATAAGGATGCAATCTCAGAGAGATTAAATAACTTGTCCCAGGACCCGGAGTGGTGGAGAAGCCTTCCACAGCGGTCACCAGAGTAGGGAGGAGGAGACTGGGACTAGAGACCATTTCCCAAGGCAGTTTGTTTCAAAAGTGGGGCTTCCCTGGTGGCGCAGTGGTTGAGAGTCCGCCTGCCGATGCAGGGGACACGGGTTCGTGCCCCGGTCTGGGAAGATCCCACATGCCGCGGAGCGGCTGGGCCCGTGAGCCATGGCCGCTGAGCCTGCGCGTCCGGAGCCTGTGCTCCGCAACGGGAGAGGCCACAACAGTGAGAGGCCCGCAGTACGGCAAAAAAAAAAAAAAAAGTGGTGTCAGCAGTGACCAAAGTCCTACATCAAATCCCACCAGCCCAATGTGCAGAAGCAGAAGCGCAGAGTGCCCTCTGGGCCAGAAGAGGCAAGTACGGGCCAAACACACGCAGGGGGCCTCAGACACTTCCGCGCGTGCCCTGCCCTGTGAGGCCTGGAATTGCTCCAAAAGCAATAAATCCCTTGATCCAGCAGACAAATTCAAGGCAAAGATGCCCACTCCCTGCCCGCAGGAGAAATAACACCTGACTGCCTTCCAGTGCAATCGCCAAAGGCCCCTGTGTCGGGAGGAGCTCTCTGTCCACGTGACAGGCCCCCTCCTCCCCTCCCGCACCCCCTGCCGAAGTCACTTGGTGATACCACCACCACCACCACCACCACCCCCGCCCCGTCACTATGATTTAGCACACACACACATCCCCCCGACACTTCACACCCCTCTTTCCTGTTTTATTTCCCCCCCTGCGCACTTATCACCATTAACGTGCGTGTTACGTTATCCTGTTTATTGTCTCATCTCCTCCATGAGGGCAGAGATTTTTGTTGCTTTCTGCCGCTAATGAAGCCTCCGGACGAACGAAGCCCGGCCCCCAGTAGGTGTGCCGTAAACATCCGGACGAGCGGGTGGTGCTGTGCTGGGCAGCGTGTGCCCACAGAGGCCTAAGCAATGGGGCCTGAATAAACAAACGGGCTCTCTCTCTGAGTCTGGGCATCACTGGTGTTCGATGCCTCACGTTTCCCATTATTACCCAGGTGGCATCCAAGTCCGACGGGAGCTTCTCCGTACGTTGGCCCCTCCCATGTTTGGAGTCTTCACACCAGCCCCACGTCTCACATCCACCCTCACGTGCACCCCTGCAGGTGCCCGGAGCTCTCTGCGATGCACTCCACCTCCCAGAGTTTTCCATACTCCCCATGCTTGCATCCAAAACTTCCCATTAACTGGGTTTTACTGGAGTCTTTTATGTGTAGGG
Organism: Pseudorca crassidens; assembly: GCF_039906515.1. Lineage (NCBI taxonomy): Eukaryota > Metazoa > Chordata > Mammalia > Artiodactyla > Delphinidae > Pseudorca > Pseudorca crassidens. The sequence goes on along the minus strand of NC_090296.1, from coordinate 173,614,693 downwards.
GAAAGAGAATCTGGTACGAGGAATTCATACAAAGATGTGAATGGCTGCATGTCAGTCACCAGGTAGCGGCTGAATTTCTGTCCACTGGGAGACAGAGCAACGCAGTTAGCCCGAACCCTCCCGGTTCGGGCTGACTGTAGAGCTCGGAAGTGTGTCCTGTAAGAAGCCACTGCAGAACCACAAGCGCTGGGGTGGCTCCCTGCAGGCGCTCTTAGCGCTGCACACCGGAGTCATAGGAGGCCTCAGAGGTGCTCCCAGCCCAGGAAGCCCAGCTCGGAAAGCCCCCAAGAGCACGCAGTCAGGGGGCTCCCATCTGCTTTCCCCAGCCCTGGCCAGACAGCACCTGCATCTCCCGTCCTGATTTCATCCCCGATTTCTTCCCAACCCACTCGATCTGTTTCATGTACTTAGACTTCAGGTGAGGTTTTGTTTAAAGAGATGGTTCTGCGGCCCTGAGAGATCTGCAAACCACCTAGTCCGGGCCATCAACTTCCCAGAAAAGTGGATCCAGAGGCAGGTGGCTGGCCCGAGGCACTCACAAGTTGGCGGCAGCTAGAACCCAGGTTTCCAATCCCCCGAGCCATTTTTAAAATCAACATCTCATTCTCATTTTTGTAACATATGCACAAAAATGCACCCCTCGATAAAGCTCCAGGTGAACCCACCTGCGTAACCATCGCCCGCGCAAGAACTAGGTCACTTCCCGAAACCCCAGGAGCCCCGTGCCCTTGCCAGTCACCACCCACTTATGATAATGCATTAGTCTGTTTGGTTCAAGCGCTACGTCAGCAGAGCAGCACATTACTGTTCTCCTGGGTCTGGCTTTATGCACTCCACGCTGTGCCCGTGAGATTCTTTTGTGTCGCCTCTTACAGCCGTGGTTCCTTCGTGATCACTGTTCCATTGCACAATGTACCACAATTTCTTTCTCCATGTTGCTGGAACGCTGAATGGTTTCCACCGGGGGGCTCTTGCGATAATGCCGCTGGGAACGTTCTTGCAGGTCTGGGCACAGAAACGATTCCTGTGGGTCTACACCGAGGGCTGGAGCCGCTGGACCACAGTTCGGTAAATATGGCCAAAGCATTTTCCAAAATGATGATAGCAATTTTCACCTCCAGACGAGCGTTCCTGTCACTCTAGTCTCCTCAATACTTGGTCTCTTTCTTTTTAGCCATCCTGGCTGAAACAGGGACAGACAGTTGACCCTTGAACAATATGTGTTTGAACTGTGTGGGTCCACTTATATGTGGAGTTTTTTCAATAAAGAGAGTACCTGTGTTTTCATTTTACAGACCCTTAAATTAACTAAGGGTGGGGAAACATTTGTGGCACTCAGAGATCATGATATGTGGAATCAAAAGAACAAGGGTTTGAGTCCTGATTCGCTCCAAACTGTGTCAGCTTCCTGCCCTTGGGTGAGTCACTTATCAATTCCTCTGTTTTTGAGGCAGAGATAGCAGTAGGTGGATTCTCGACTATGTGTGTGTGTGTGGGGGGGGGGTTGGGGGGTGTCAGCACCCCTAACCCCTACATTGTTCAAGGGTCTGATGGTGGCTTTAATTTGATTTCCTAGATGACTAGGGAGATGGAGTCGCTTTTCATTGCTTCCTGACCATTTGGATCGCCTCCTCTTCTGAACACAATGAGATGTATATCTGTGTTTCCACATTAAAGCCCTTTCTGGTTTGTTTGGTTTTTCTTTCTCCTTCCTCCACAGTGACTTTCATGGAGCAATGCCGTTTCCTGGGTAAGGGCTCCGGAGCCAAACTTCCTGGTCACGTTCCAGCTCCAGTGACACGGGGAGTGGCCATCACTCTGGGCTCTATCCCTCCCCACGCCCAGCGACACCCTCTGTGAAACGGGGCTGAGGATGCTAGGACCTCACTCCTAGAGCTTGAATGTGCGCACGCAAACATCCAGGACGACACCTGCACGAACTAAGTGCTCGATGCGTTGGGATTCTGACCGTGACACCTGGCAATCTGCCCCTGAAAGAGCCTGAAACTGCAGAGAAAAAGGACAGAGGGCGCAGAGCAAGACCGAGTCAACGTTTCACAATCTGTCAGTAATTTTTCACAATCTGTCAGTAATTTATCACCACTTCAATAGCGGCCTCCTGCTTCTCCCTATGAAAAAGAGAGATTTCCCTCATGTGCGGGAACCCGAGAAGAGGTGATGCTGGTGTCCGAGGAGAGACGCTGGGTCCGATTCATCTCCACTGAAAAAAACCAAACAGGCCCATGCCTGAGGCTCGCCAGGACCCCAGGTCCGGGCATCACCCGCAAAGCCTGCAGACTGGGAACTCGGAGCCCCTGGGCCCCACAGAGCGCCAGGTGGCCTCACACCCGCCCTTCGTTCCGCCATACCGAAAGCGCTCAGTTCCGGCCTCGCCGGCCAGTCCCCACGGTCCGGGGCAGGGATGACCATGTGCCTGATAGCTGGGCTCCATCTCAGCCTCCTTGGCCGGGGCCTCGGGCAGCTCCAGGCAGCAGGCCCAGGAGGTCAGCCCGGGCTGTGGCCACCCTCACTCGACGGAACCTGAGCTGCACCTGGGGACACGCTGCCTGGACAGCCGGGCCAAGACCAGGCCAGGTGCTGGGGTGCTGGGACTCTTCTAAGAAGCCCCATGCTGGATGAATGGGAAAAGTAGGTGATGCGGCCAGACGGGAAGAGAGCAGGGAGGGCTGGGCTTCCGGTAAACAGGCCTGGTCAGTGAAACGATGTAAACAGCAGGCGTGTGCCAGGAGACCAGGATGAGTCACCAGGCCCCAGCTCCCTGAGTGTGCAGACAAGGAAACTGAGGCTCAGGGAGGTTAGAAGCCCAACTGGTGATCCCTGGTCCCTCCTCTGACCATAACCTGTTCCTCCAGGCCCCTCCAATCCCCACGGCTAATTAGTCACCAGACCCTATTTTACGTAAGGTCACTCATACAAGTGATCTGTGTTCTCCTTTCCTACTGTCTCCTGTCAGATGTAAGCCCTCGAAGCTCCTGAGACCACAGGTCGTCACTTCCCATCTCCTCCCCCAGCCTCCCTATTCCAGTCCAACCTACACACCGCTCACACACTCATCTCCTAAAACGGTACTTCAGCTCTGTCCTTCCCCCTGCTCAGGAACTATCACTGGCTCCCTACTTCCCCTAAGACCACTTCCAACCTCCTCAGTCTTCACTGCAGGTCCTCTGCAGGGGCCTCTCTCCCCTGCGCCTCCTCCACTTGGGCCAGAGATCTGCTTCTTCCCCCAGACATGCCCTCCCCCACCCCCTTCACCCTCCACCCCCCCCCCCCCCCCCCGCCTGTCTCTGCTTTTCTACAGAGCAACCTTCCGGAAATCCCTTTCCTCCTTTCTGTCCAATCCCTACATGTCCTCCGTGTCTCTTAGCATCTCTCCCTTGCTGTTCCCGTGAGCTTTTATTTCCTGTACTACATCAAACACTGGCATCCTGTCTGCACCTTTTCACATGCGTGGATCTGTGTTGTGCGTGTGTGTTCAGAGCCTGAATGTTCTCTCTGCATCCAACACAGCGGGCAGCATAGCCCCCCAGAACGTGGGTGCTGAAAGTATACGCTGACGGGCTAGACACACACAAGACGCCGACAGCACGCACAGCCTTCTTGACAAGCTCTCCCTCCAGTTTAGATGCACTCGGCCCTGGGAACGCAGAGGCTACGGAATCTCACAGCCACCTTCCATGGGCCGCTGTGGACACAGACACGAACACAAGCAGTGACTGTTATAGAAGTGCGTGAGGGCCTGGTGGAAGGAGCGAGGAGAACGCTCAATTCTTCCACGAGCAGTCTGGGAAGGCTTCGTGGAGGAAGTGTTGTGAGGGGAAATCTGAAGTGTCAAGTGCGGGAAGGGGGAGCACAGGGGTGAGAGAGGACGTCCCCAGTTGGAAGAATGTGTGAGGGGGTCCTGGGAGGCCTGAATAACGGGCCTTGGTGACTGAGCAGGTCGTGAAGACAGGCTCATCACAGAGGGGCCTTTCCTGGGGAGCGACAGGGCAGACGTGCTCCAGCACTCCTGGAGGTGGAGGATCTTGTCCTGCTGCTGCTTCCCAGGTGCTGTCTGACCTTGGGGGGCTGGTAAATCACTTTGGTCCTCAGTGCCCAGGTCCTGGTGACCCATCACCTGCCATGTGTTCCTGGTCCTTGTCAGAAACCAAGCCTCTTATGTCTCCCAGCCCACTGACTGCTGGGTCTCGTTAGGGGTCTGAGAATTTAGTGTTTGAACCACAAGGACGCTGAGTGGTGACCGGATGCATCAACAGGGCATTCAGATGTTTACCTGGAGAGCAACCTTCCATTCGGATGCTGCAGACACAGGGGGGGATGTCCACCTTTCCCACGCCCAGGGCCACCCCTTGTGCTTCAGGACGTGCCAAACCAGGCCTGGCTGTTACATTTGAGGCTTCAGGGAAAGCGTTAGAAATTCTCTTTTCAAAGAGACTCTTCTCATGCTGTGTTGGGGAAGCTTACCACACTCTGGGCCACCACAAGGCTGGTGTTGAACGCGCGTGCCTTCCACAGCCAAACCCCTTTGTACATCAGTCAGCAGCCCAGGAAGGCTTCATGGAGGAAGTGGGCTTACGAGCCTCCTAAGTGGGCTTTTTCTAGTCAGAGGGGTTTGAAGGGGGAAGGTGGGGCTTCTAAATGGCGAGACATGGGTGTGAGGATGGGGACGGTGGGGACTGTGCTGTCTGTTCACAGTCAACTCCTTTCCCAAACCTGAAGACCAAGTTCCATGGGTTCCAGACCCGAGGTCACAGACTCTGGGGCCCAATGCTGGGGAAATATTCTTTAGAGCCAGCAGGCCGAACCCAATCCAGACTCTGGCCCAGAACAGACTGGAAGAAAATCCTCCCACCTCGGTTCCCGGAGGGGACATTTCTGTTCTTGTGCTTGAGGACAAGTCACAGCTACGTTAAGTGCAAAGGGTCAAACACTACTTAAGAGACACATCGCACTGGATAAAAAGAAAAAGCAAGCCCCACGAAAAGAAATCCGGCTTAAGTATGAAGACATGCATCATTAAAAGTAAAAGGATGGGGGGACTAGAGCACGCAAACACGAGTCAACAGAAAAGGGAGCTGCTGTATTAACAGCAAAGTAAATTTCAGAACAAACAATATTAGCAGCGTTCAAGAGGGACCTTCCTTAGTGGGTAAATAGGCTGATTTAGCAAGAAGACATAACAACCGGCATAAATCATTAGGATTATCGTTACTAAGTTTCAAATGTATTAATCACCATCGTTTCTGTTTCAGTTGAATTGAGGAGAAATTCCAGTGTCTGTACACTGAGTCCCCTGCTGCCATCCCCCTCCCCCCACCCCCCTTATCTTGCTGAGACCCTGAGGTCTCAGCCTAAACGCTCCGCCAGTTCACCTTCTCTGCTGCTCCTTCCATGGCAACGGGAACCCGCAGCAGCACAGAGACCTGACCCCATCACGGCACCCAACAGGCTGGTAGATGCATCTTTGCTCCTCTGTTTCCCTCCTTAAGGCCAAGGACTGCCTTGTTCATCCCTGAATTCTGAACACTTAAGACTGGACACATCCTAGATACTTATCTGATGAATGAATGGAGGATTGAAGTCCTCAAAAACTCAATCCTCTTAGCTCTCACTGGCTCCTAGAATAGAAACAAGTTTTTACTCCAACATAAAGAACAAGCGAGCACGCAGCGGGAAGAGCCTGCCCTGCTCCACTGCTGCCCAGCCCTGCAATCTTAGATGAGTCGGCTGACCACTCAGGGCCTCAGCTTCCTCATTTACAAAGTGGTAAAAGGAATTCTAGGCCCGGGGAGCTGTGGTTTTTAGGCAGCAGTGTCGAAATGTGCTTTGCCAATGTTAGTTAACGTTAGAAGCGGTAGGTACCAACCGTGTCACCTGTGTCTCAGAGTGCCCAGACAAGGCCGGCAAGGGAAGGGAAGTGCGAGGAATGCACAGAAGGCAGGAGGGGCGGGGGCCGGCTTTAACGGGGCGTACCTGTTCGCTCACCTCCTCCCTCCCCTCCCCTCCCCCTCCCCCTCCTCTCCCTCTGCACTGCAGAGGGTTAGGGCCATCTGGACCAAGCAAAGCAACGTCATATGACCCAGGGCAATGACACATCCCTGATGGGAACAGATGCCAGGACCTCTTTGATATTTACCACACAGGGACTTCCATGCAGCGCCAGGGGAAAGGCTGGGACATTCTGGGGAGGAGGTTCCAGAACATCTGTTCCTGACCCCCTGCTGGCTTCCAGGTTACACTCTATGACTAAGACACCGGATGAATGGATACTGTGGCAAAAAAAAACGGGGGGGGGGGAGGGGAGAAACACCATTTCCCTCCTTCTGAGTCAACCCTCCAACTGCAGAAGGGGGAACTCCAGCCCAGACCTATTGAACACAAATTTGCATTTCAACTACATCTCCAATGAGTCACGTGCATTCAAGTTTGCAAAGCACCGTTCTCTCCCTGCTGTGTCATCATTTCTCTGAGCAGTGGCCTCCCAACTTCTCTGATCACAAATCACTAGCCCCCAATAAGATACGTCTTTAGTTGTAAATTATATACAGGTGCTACTGCGCTGATATATTATGTACGTTATAAAACTTGCTTGAAAATTAGAAATGAAAAAGGATGAGTTAATAATAAGTAGAAAGAGAAGTCGCAGTATTTTCTTCCTGCACTTGAAGTCATCCTTTGGGGGCTGAGGAAGGACACAGGCATACACCCTGCCTTTCCCGGCTGCAGGATTAAGGAGGGATACTCAGCACGGAGGTTCAGTTGGGGTCCTGGCAGGGGTCCTCTCCTCTGGCTTCTCAACAAGCGCTCACACCCCGGTATCACCCCCACCACTCTTGTCCTTAACCGTCCCATTTGCACCACCGATGGCCTCAGGAATATGTGTGGCTGAAAGTTTCCACTCCCGTTTAAACGTTCATCTTTCTGTATTTCATTTGTTACAGGGGCACGAAAGCAAGCATACATGAGGAGTGGAAGAGAGTGGGAGTGAGCTTGGAAGATAGGTATCTCTTTTGATGTGAAAGCAAACCACACTCTTTCTGATTTCTGGATCACCAGACACTCCAAGCAGTTTCTCAAGATAAGATGCGGATCAAACGACAGAGGTTTTTTAATTGCTTCTAGCACGCTGCCTACTATCTTGGAATAAGGATCTATTTCTGGAGCTCCAGGAGATGGTAAACCTGGTTCTGCTTGAAAGCAAAACCACCTCCTCAGAGAACCGGCGGGCAGGCCCCCAAGGCACATCCCCCCAGCCCTGCCACTTCAAAATAACCACAAACAGACATCCAGGAAATTCGCTGCAAAAAAAGATTCCCAAAGTGTTACTAATTTAAGGTTCGTACAAACAGGGAATAGGAAAAGTCAAGTCTTTCCAGAGAGCAAGCCATACATACTACCAGTAAGAACGTCAGTCTTCTAGTGTACAGACCCAGAACCTCAAAGAGGCTGGTGAAGGTTTAAGGAAATGCACATCTACAAAACTAAAACTTCATAAAAACATAAAATTGGGAGTCAGGCCAGGGCCAGTCCTCCCTAGGGTCTCTGACCCTTGTTGCAAATTTTGTAGCAAGCCCAAAGGCGGGGATTTTGCCCTATTACATCCGCATTTAAGGATGCTGCATTTTTTAGAAGGATTTTTAAAGATTCTTCACACTTGTGAGCCTCTCCCTGGACCTCAGAAAACTATCCCTTTCTCCCAGTTCCTCGCCCACACCCACCAGTCAGCAGGGCAAGTACACACACACACACACACACACACACACACACACACACACACACACACACACACACACACACACACACACACACACCCTGCCCGCTGGAGGCCTAAGGAACAAAGGCCCAAGATCAAAATCAAAAATCCAGCGGGAACACAGGTCTGCTCTGTATCTACTGAGGATGGACGTCTCCTCCCGGCTCCCAGCAACTGCAATGATTGTGGCCCGGTTTTGAGCCCCTTTCACGCCTATTTCCACTGAAGTTAAGATCCAGCTCTGCTTGTAGCCACCAGAGACCCCATTACAACCCCACAGGTGTGAGAGTGAAGAAAACTGGAGAAACTTTTCGCCCCCAGGCAGAGGGACCACCCCATCAGCTGCACCCGGGAAAGCACGAGGGGGTCCCTGCTGGAGAATCTGGGGAGGCGGGCAGGGGGGCGTTCCGCCGATGACCACTTTGGGAGGTGCGGTCCCAGGCAAATGGATCACTAGTAAGTTTCCTAGACAATCGGCACCGCGGACCACCTGCCTTCCCACAGGGCAGTCCTGGGTGTCAGGATCAATCGGGCCTGGAAGGGCAGTGAGACCTCCAGGCGGCAGCAGCTGCAGTGCTGACCGCTCCCCCCCGCCCCCCCGTCGTCCAACCCACTGAAGCTCACTCAGAAGCGGGTGGCAGCAGCAACCGCAGAGCTGTCATCGCTGGACTGAGGGCACCGGCTGTGGAGCACCGAGCACGTGCCAGGCCCAGACTGGAGTGCTTCCTGCTTCATCCTCAGGACCACCCCACTCAGCTGACGGGGGAGGAAACTGAGGCACAGAGACATGAAGGAACTTCCCCAAGGTCACGCGGCTGGCGTGTGAGCCCAGGAAGCGTGACTCCAGAACTCGAAGCAATATCCCACCTCTCTGGCTTGCAATCCCAGCCTCCAGCACAAAGCCTGGGGGGTTTGATCTTATTGACCGAATCCCTTATTGAATGAATTATAAGTGAATACAAAGACCACCGGGCAGGGAGCAGGACTCTGGCTCGGTAAGCACGAACAGAAGTGAGGTGTCTCACGGCTAGCTTCCAAAGCACTCATCACCTCCACCTCCACAGCTACCCCCCCCCAGCTGCCCTTTAGGATGTAACGTTGCGGGGGGGGGGGGGGTGGGGTGGGGGGTGGGAAGCTAGGGAAAGAAGAGCGCTGTGACTTAACCTTGGCCCCTACCCTAACCCTAGGGTGTTTATCAGTTAAAATGCAAGCTGTGGGAGAAACAGACCAGAAGGAAGCAGGCAGACAGAAACATTTCCCCCTCTCTACCCTGTTGATTAGGGCTGGGCTGGGCTGCCTGGGACACGACCAACGCCTTGATACCCTGGAGGCAAAGGAGAGAGAAGGACCCAGGAGGTTAAGGATGAAAAATCAGGAGATTTACTAAAAGGAAGGAGAGTGGACCTTCAGAAATAGCCTCCAGAGCTCTAAAAACTGTGTCCAGGGCAGAAGTAGCCTCAGACAAGTTCCTCTGGGGGAAGAGGGCTCAGCTTGGTATTTTCTCACTGGGTTTTTTAAATAAGAAATTGTAACCAGGAAGTGAGAGAGTGGCATGGACATATATACACTACCAAACATAAAATAGCTACTGGGAAGCAGCCGCATAGCACAGGGAGATCAGCTCAGTGGTTTGTGACCACCTAGAGGGGTGGGATAGGGAGGGTGGGAGGGACGGAGATGCAAGAGGGAAGAGATATGGGAACATATGTATAACTGATTTACTTTGTTATAAAGCAGAAACTAACACACCATTGTAAAGCAATTATACTCCAATAAAGATGTTTAAAAAAAAAAAAGAAAGAAATTGTAACCAGGTCCGCTAGAGATCCAAGAAAACCCAGATTCTTTACAGGCATTTCATACCCCTACCTTCCTCCCAGGGATGCTAAAATGGGATACACTGAACAATTTAATACATGCAGTGGAGACAAAAACTGACTCCTAAAGTACTCTTGTCTTTTCAGAAAGCATGAAGCTATTAATTCATAAAATGAACCCAAGACCTCAGGGAGGGCCACCTCCTCTATGCATCTTCCCTAGAGGCTTAAAGTCTGAACTATGAGGCACTGGGCCACAGAGAGACTCCAGCCTGGGCGCTCCCCTCCTGACTTGTCAGGGCGCTGTGTCTCATGCTGCCTGGAGGGCTGACATGTACTCAGGTCAGAGTTATTTGTTCCCCCAGTCCTCAGCTCTTACTGCGTTGGTCCCACTTTTAGCCAGGTCTAGGCAGACAGAGTGGGCAAGGGGCAGAGGGGCAGATGCAAAAAGAGGGCTGGGAGGCCATGACAAAGAGTGACGACCGTTGGATACTGTGATCCCATCTGTTAAACTCAAAGTCAAGATTGCTGTAACAGGGCTTCCCTGGTGGCACAGTGGTTGAGAGTCCGCCTGCCGATGCAGGGGACACGGGTTCGAGCCCCGGTCCGGGAAGATCCCACATGCCGCGGAGCGGCTGGGCCCGTGAGCCATGGCCGCTGAGCCTGCGCGTCCGGAGCCTGTGCTCCGCAACGGGAGAGGCCACAACAGTGAGAGGCCCGCGTACGGCAAAAAAAAAAAAAAAAAAAAGATTGCTTTAACAAGTGTGAGAGCACTTGCAGGGACAATGGATCAGAGATGTGCGTGGCTGGAAAATCTGACGTGCTGGTGAGACAGGGGGCCTCCTCCTTCTCAGGTAGCCGTGGCATCCTGTCTGGCCCAGGACAACCTCCCTCTTCATCGGAGCTAGAGAATCAGTGACACCACTATCCTCCAGTCCAACGCACTCCATCAGTGCAGAAACCCTTTGGCATTGTCATTACCCCCAAAGTAACCCATCCCATTAAAAGCAGATACATCGTGAAAACGGAAAAGGCAAGGGCTCTGGAATCTGGCAGATCAGAGTTTGAATCTAAGCTCCACCATTTTCCTACTGATACATGTAAACACCTAGCTGTACCAGGTTCCTGGAGAAAATGCCATCAACTTTCTTCCCTGCCCCGTCTCTGTAACTGACCTGAAATTCACCTCCTCTAAACATCTCTGTTCTGTCCGCTCAGGCAGCACGGGGAACCAGAGCAATCTGAGAGTCCTTCACATATTTGCAGCTGGGCTCGTGTGCCCCCGAGGCCTGTCTGGGCTAAACACCACAGTTCTTCAGCCACTCCTCATATGACTTGGTTTCCTGACCCTCCACTAGCTGAGTCACTGCGAAAGTTAACTTCAGAGAGAAGAGTCGTATGTAGCCACGGTCCCAACTCATTCTAGGCTCTGGGGGAGGGGGAGGGCTGGGATGCGGGCTGAGGGGAATTGCTCAGCTCGGGGTCAGGCCCGGGCCTCAACCCGGGGGTAGGGGAGAGGGCTGAGAGAGCTTGCATGCAGGGATGGCTGCGGTTTCTGGGGTTCACTGAGGCCCCCGACCCTCGGGAGGCGTCCTCTCAGGGTGGCTGTGCAGGCTGTTTACACGATGTCACACGGAACATCGCGTGCACAATCAGCGGGTTTGGTACGTCTTTCTGCCGGGCAGGAAAACGCAGCGCGTGGCACTTGCACTGTTTACTTCCCGAAAATAAAAACACTGCACGCGCTTACGCAATCTCCCGCGTCCAGGGCTCTTTTTAATGCCTCCCCGGATCCCCTTCCTCTTCTGCGGCGCGCACCCCGCCCCCGCCTGGCACCGCCCGGGTTCGGCAAGCCACCTGCCGACATAGTTCCTCTGGCGCTTTAACAAAGCTCAGCCACTCTCAGGCCTTCTCGGAAGAAACCCTTGGCCGGAAAATAAAACCAAGCCGCGGGGAGGGGAAGCAGCGCGGGGCGCGCGGCAGCGCGCGGTACACGCCACGCCCACGTGCAGGACCCGCGCCGCGGGGCAGGCTGGGGTGGCGCCACGTGAACGCTGCGTGGGGCGGGCCGGGGCGCGCGCTGACCGGCCCGTGCGCCGCGTTGACAGCCAATCCGCGCGCCCGACCGCACACCCGGTCCTGCCCCGCCCGCCAGGCCCCGCCCCGCCGCTGCCTCGTGTCCGGGAGTGACCTCTCCAGGGGCGGCCCGGCTCAGCTGACCTGCGCGCAGGCCATCAGCCCCCAGGAGGGCGAGGCGGCAGCTAGAGCAGGGCTCCACCTGCAGGCTTCTGCCTGGCCTCCCGCCCGGGAGACGCCGCAGAGCCCTGCCCGCCTGCCCCGCCTTATCCCACGGTACCTGCCCACCTCCGTCCCCACAGCCTGGCTCCAGGAGTTGTATCAAGGGCGGCAGAATCTGCCACACCAAAATATGCCTCTTGGCTTAAGGGTTATTTTGAGCTGGTTATTTTTGAGAAACCGCAGACACAGGAGAAGTTACCCTTTTACAAGGGGAATTTACATTAGAAGGGGGGGGACTCTTTCTGGGAAGCAGCACTTCTTCACCTGAGACACCTGTCTGCAGGGCGGGGGACTGTGGACCACACCTTTCCACCCCCGGCCCCCCCCCCCCCCCCGCCTTCCAGCGAACTGCCTTCCTCCCCTGAGAAGTCCCCAGACCCCCATCCCTGGCCTTAGCTCAGGAGGGTATATAAGCCTCAACTGCCTGGCAGCCTTTTGAATCTCATATCTTTGTGGGTACACGTACGTCCATCATTTAAAATTTTTTTTCCTATTAATCTTTTTTTTGTTGGAGGGGGAGTCCTCAGCCAACGACCCAGAAGGGTGGAGGGAAAATTTCTTTCCTCCCCTGCAATATGTAGGATGGAATGTTGGCATCCGATCCATATAGGGCTTTTTTTTTTGCCCTCCTCTCTCTTCCCTCTGCAACCTTCCATCTTGACAACCTTCCATCTTGAGATTATCTAGGATTTTAGTTATACATATTTTAAAATTACTCATCGAGAGTTACTGAAACCTAGGTTTTCTATTTCGTTACTCACCACTGTTTCTTGTATCTGATAACATTAAATTCTTTCAGCTACCTTCCTCATCCTTCAGTCCCCCTCACTCCCCAGACCCTCTGCCAGAGGGCGTGAGCCTAGTAACTTGTCTGAATCTTTTCCATCCTAAACGCGTCTTTATTTTGCTCTCATTTCACTGGTACATTATATACTAAATATAGGATGCCAAGAAAAACTATTTTTCCTTGTTTTCCCCTAATGTCTGGTTTTGCCAGTGAAAGCTCAGATGCAGTACTAAAAGAGACCACCTCACCTGGGGCTTCTGACGCACTAATTTTCAGTTCAGCTGAATCTACTTCTGCTTTCCAGTCCACCAATCATTTTTTCCATCCAATCATCAAAATCTCAAATGCCAGGCCCTCCAGCTCAGCGCTGCAGACATCAATAGGCATATAGATCACCTGTGGGTCTTGGGAAACTACAGGTCCTGTTGTCATTCTGGGGTGAGGCCTGAGATTCTGGATTTCTAACAAGCTCCCAGGTCACAGCGAGGGGGACCACATCTCGAGAAGCAAGGCTCTAGCTGCTGCCTCTTCACAATGTGACTCTGCTTTAATCATTCTGAAGATGTTAATCATCAATCCCACAGTCTGCCTCTGTGTTCTCTAAGAACTCTGTATCTTGTCTGTTAATATTTGTATCTGTTAAGCTTGTGGCTTCTCTCTTCTAGCGTTGGTTTTCCTCAGTATTTTTCTTTTCCTTTCTCCTTTTTAAATGCCTGATGGTCTGAGCTGCCTGTTGCTTATCTGCTCCCATCAGTGCGGGTGAGGAGCAGCCCTGCTGCCCAGGAGGCCGGGGTGGGGTGGGGGCGCGGATAGCAGGCGAGGGGGTTCCACACCCCATCCCCCGAACTTTTCCCTTAGAAATTCCTGTGTCTTATTTTTAAAGTAACATACATGCATTGTGAAATGACTGGCAGGTACAGAAATAACATGAAGAATTCCTGGTTGTGTTTCCTCCAGAAGCCCCTGCCTGTGCAGATATTTTTTAAGGCCCCAGAAGACTCGGTGTCAGCCCCCACCTGTGCACTGAATTTATGATCCGTTCACTGCCATTGCTCGTGGGGAATCAGGCATTCATCATGAGGAATTTTGTTTACCAAATTAATAACACCAGGAGTAAAGGAGATTCAAGATTTTAAAAAAAAACAAAAAAGATTCCTGGGGAAAATATAAAAAGTAAATATGGAATTGGAGGGGAAGGAGAGGAAGAACTGTCTGGTATTCGACCGGAATGCGAGAGAGCAGTATGAATTTATGATATTTGAAAGCATCTGTTTCCTAGCTCTGCCCACTGAAAAGGCCCTAGGAACAGTGGTAGCCCAGGTTCAGGAAGCAAACCAGAGCCCAGATCTGGCTTCTAACTCCCACCCTCCTGTGAAAGTAACCAGGGCTCCTTGGAGAAATGGCTGATCCCAAGGCTGAGACAGGCTGTAGAGGCGAGCCTGCAGCACCTGATTGTGCCAGAAAGTAAGGAAGAGCTCAGAAAGCAAAGGGAATGTGTCAAAGAGACATGGCAGCCATGCTGAAAGGGTCTCAGCCAAATCTGGGACGATTTGAGCATCAAAATGCATCACCTCGGGAATGGATTCTAACACATGCGATCATAATTTTAAAAATCCCCGAATCCATATGGACAAATTAAGAGAACATTCTTGCACTTCCCTGGTGGTGCAGTGGTTAAGAATCCACCTGCCATAGCCAGAACATGGAAGCAACCTAAGTGTCCATCGACAGATGAATGGATAAAGATGTGGCACATATATACAATGGAATATTACTCAGCCATAAAAAGGAAATGAAATTGACTTATTTGTGGTGAGGTGGATGGACCCAGAGTCTGTCATACAGAGTGAAGTAAGTCAGAAAGAGAAAAACAAATACCGTATGCCAACACATATATATGGAATCTAAAAAAAAAAAAAAAAGGTTCTAATGAACGTAGGGGCAGGACAGGCATAAAGACGCAGACATATAAAATGGACTTGAGGACACCGGGAGGGGGAAGGGTAAACTGGGATGAAGTGAGAGAGTAGCATTGACATATATTTACTACCAAATGTAAAATAGATAGCTAGTGGGAAGCAGCTGCATAGCACAGGGAGATCAGCTCAGTGCTTTGTGACCACCTAGAGGGGTGGGATAGGGAGGGTGGGAGGGAGACGCAAGAGCGAGGGGATATGGGGATATGTGTGTGCATATAGCTGATTCACTCTGTTATACAGCAGAAACTAACACACCCCTGTAAAGCAATTATACTCCAATAAAGATGTTAAAAAGAAAAAAACAGGATCCACCTGCCAATGCAGGGGACACAGGTTCGATCTCTGGCCCGGGAAGATCCCACGTGCCGCGGAGCAACTAAGCCCGTGCACCACAACTACTGAGACTGTACTCTAGAGCCCGCGAGCCACAACTACTGAAGCCCGCGCGCCTAGAGACCGAGCTCCGCAACAAGAGAAGCCACCGCAGTGAGAAGCCCGAGCGTCGCAACTAAGACCCAACGCAGCCAAAAATAAAGAAAGAAAAAGAAATTTATAGAAAAAAAAAAAAGAGGGAGAGAGAACATTCTTGATCTGGGGAGGAACACGCTGAATTATTTAGGGATGATGTGTCATTATGTCTGCAACAAAGTCTCAAATGGTTCAACAATAGCAAAACAGGTTGAGACAATAACACAGAAAAATGCAACAGCCGGGGAATCCAGGTGGCACAGGTTGTGCCCTGTGCCATGCGTGCAACTTTGCTAAATGCTTAACATTTTTTAAAGTAAAAAGAGAGACAGAAATGGAAAACCCTCCAGGCAAGGAGTGTCTCTCGTTGCCGTCACACACTTTTATTACTTTCCTGACACACGCAATTAATGCTCATGCAGCCGAAAACTATTCCTGAGTCATCAAGTGTAAGTTAAAAGTGTTATGTTTGTGTAGACACACAAATAAAATACATATGCAATTAAAGCAACACGTCTGGGGCAAATGAGTCCCAAGTGTTTTATCCAACATTCAGTGCAGGAAAAGATTTCCCATCTGCTCCCAGGCCCCCCGCCTCCCGAGCAGGGCAGTTGTCCCCTTTAGGGAGGCTCACACGCTCAGTGGGCGGCCACTTTATAACAGACTTTGAGGAGGGCAGATGCTGCCATTTCTGCTGCAGATCAAAGAACAACGTGGACATTGGTAATTAGGAGGCACAGGGGGTCACAGAAAAGGTCTCTTGAAACCTGGGCCTCCCTTTGGCCACTTGTGCTGGGACACATTTCTGCTGTCACTTAAGCATTTTGTGTCTCCTTTGTTACGGGAGGCCAGCCAGGCCTGTCCCGTCCATTCATCTCACACACACTGCAGTGGTTCTCAAACCTTCAGGAGAAGACCCAGGACCACCTGAACTCTATTACCTCGTGTTCCAGGGGGGTCCTCTCAGGGGTTCTGATTCGTTCTTAACGTCCCCCCAGACACCCTGCACGGTTGTGATGGCGGGTATCCCGGCTGGAATAACTCAGGATCCTACCTAAGCATCTTGGAGAGAACAGCGTCTAACTCGTCTCTCTCTGCAAAAGAGGTGTTTGGTTAGAAGGGGGAGCAATGAAGGAGAGGTGCAATGCAGAATAAAACTCGAGGAAATGCCCCAGAAGAAGTCATCGGAGCTATTCTGCAGGGTCAACAACACATGAAGGCCTAGTGGCTGGGTGCTCCCAAGACAGGCAGCTGCAAACCCCAGAGACTCTGGAAAAGATGTCGGTTCGGGCTTCTGTTCCTTCGCGGGAAGCGCACCTTCTGTGTGATCATTGTCAAGGACTGGGATAAGATTCTGATTTAATCAAGAAGCAAGAAAGACCCTCAAGTCAGAGATGACATTCTTTGAGGCCTCTTCTGTGCACTGAAGTATTAATGTTCCTATTAATTGATTAGTTAATTCAATATATGGTTATCAGTCATCTACCAGGCCCGAGGCTGGACAACAGGACACTACCTGGGAGCTTACAGTCTGGCTGGGGAAATGGAATGAACACACATTACAGCACAGGAACCACGACTACCTCCAGCTTGAAGACTGTAAGGCTAAATTTTTAAAAAATTAATTAAATTTAAAAATAAAAGAAGAAAATGCTGGATCTTTTTTGCAAAGAATTGCTCCTACTGTAATAGCGAATTCAACACCTATAAACATTTTAAAAATAAAACACTAGGGCTTCCCTGATGGCGCAGTGGTTGAGAGTCTGCCTGCCGATGCAGGGGACGCAGGTTCGTGCCCTGGTCTGGGAAGATCCCACAAGCCGCAGAGTGGCTGGGCCCGTGAGCCATGGCCGCTGAGCCTGCGCGTCCGGAGCCTGTGCTCCGCAACGGGAGAGGCCACAACAGTGAGAGGCCCATGTACTGCAAAAAAGTAAAATAAAATAAAACACTAGACAAATTTTAAAAAGACTTTAAGGCAGCCTGTGTTTTGAGTTGGGCCTTGAAGGGTAGGGTACAGATGCATCCAAGGAGGGAGCTGATGAGAAAAAGCAGAGCTGGGAAAGTGAGGGGTGTGCACAAGGAAAAGCGTGCAATGAAACTGCAAGAAATGTAAAGAATTGCAAAACTTTGTGTTTCCGAGAGCGAAGGCAGAGTAAGGAAGATATGAGGGGAAAAATCACCGGAAGGTAAACTTTTCCCAAGGAAGACAGCATCCTTCCCCAACATCAAGCAGAAAACACAATCTCCAATCCACAAAGGAGAGAGAACTTCATCTACAGCCAGGTGCTAGAGGAACTAAACCTCCACCTCCACCATCAGCAGGCAAGTCCACAGAAATGAGTGCTTTCACCACCAAAAGGCAGGTACAAATAAAATGTTCATCGGAGCTCAGGGTGTAATAACCCCAAACGCAAAACAACCCAAAGGTCCACGAACAACAGAAAGGACACAACGAAACACTCCACAGCAACAAGGATGAACTAAGCCTTCTACAAACAACCACAGGAGAAAATCTCATGGTCAGAATGTTGATGGAAAGAAGCCACCTTCAAAAGATACGTAATGTTAAAAAAAAGAATGAAATTTTGCCATTTGCAGCAACATGGATGGACTTGGAGGGCATTATGCCCAGTGAAATAAATAAGATGGAGAAAGACAAATACTGTATGATATCACTTATATGTGGCATCTAAACAGTAAACTAGTGGGCTTCCCTGGTGGTGCAGTGGTTAAGAATCCGCCTGCCAATGCAGGGGACACGGGTTCGAGCCCCGGTCCGGGAGGATCCCACATGCTGCGGAGCGGCTGGGCTCGTGAGCCATGGCCGCTGAGCCTGCGCGTCCGGAGCCTGTGCTCCGCAACGGGAGAGGCCACAACAGTGAGAGGCCCACGTGACGCAAAAAAAAAAAAAAAAAAAGAATCATTACTATAGCCCTTTGGGGGCTAAAAATCAAATGCATGTTTAATGCTGTTAATCCTAACAGCATGAGATGAAAGAAGACCACTAGAACTGCAGAAGGAACTTGCTGGAAGAGATGACCCAGTTAACTCCTCCATTTTATAGAGGAGAGAATGAAGGTCCAGAGAGATGAAGCGACCATCAGAGGTCCCTCGACAGGTAGAGACATCACAGGACTGGAACCCAGGTCCCTCCCGCCTGCCCAGCACACTCCCATACTCCCGGAGGTCTCCTGAGGCAGCTCTCAGGTCAAGGTCCACGTCACCCCTGCCCTGAAGCCCCCCTGCCCCGAAGCCGGCCCTCACGGAAGAAGGACAAGGAAGTGATGCACAGGCGGAAGTCCAGACGGAGTCTGGAACCCAGGAGCAGCCTCAGCCATTCCTCCTGGTCACCCATCACCTTGACAAGGTCTATGAAATCTTTCTCTTTCTGCTCATCCAGGAAGTGGAGCCTAACCTTGCTTCTCAAAGGCTGAGAAACCAGCCGCTGTGAAGACAGTGAATTCTTTTTGTTTGTTTCTTGGAACAGCTTTCTTGAGATCTAATTCACCCATTTCAAACCATGCAAATTCACTGTTCCTTAGTATATTCACAGACTTGTGCAAACATCACAAATCTAGAACCTTTCCACCACCACCCCCCACCCTGGAAGAACTCTTCAGCTGTCTCAGTCCCCATCTTCCTCCCCCTCTAACTTCTAGGAACCTCAAATCTACTTACTGTCTCTATAGATTTGCCTTTTCTGGACAGTAAGTATCCATGAAATCAGACAATCTTTTGGAAATAGCTTTTTCACTTAGAGTGTGTTTCAAGGTTGTCTAGGTTGTGGCATATTTCATTCCTTTTGTTGCTGAATAGTATTTCATTGTATGGATATACCACATTTTAAAATATTTATCAGTCCACTGAGATTGGGTGGCTTCTCCTTTTGGGGGATTATGAGTAATGCTGCTATGAAAATGCACGCATATCTTTTTACATAGATGTGTTTTTTCATTTCTCTGGGGCATATTCCTAGGAGTGGAACTGCTGGGTTATACAGTCGATGAATCCTTTGTATAAGCAGTGCCCTTGCTGGGACTTTCCTGGCAGTCCAGTGGTTAAGACTGCACGCATCCACTGCCAGGGGCGCGGGTTCAATCCCTGGGGGGGCTGCGCGGCACAGCCAAAAAAAATTTTTTTTTTTTTTTGGGCAGTACGCGGGCCTCTCACTGTTGTGGCCTCTCCCGTTGCGGAGCACAGGCTCCGGATGCGCAGGCCCAGCGGCCATGGCTCACGGGCCCAGCCGCTCCGCGGTATGTGGGATCTTCCCAGACCGGGGCACGAACCCGTGTCCCCTTCATCGGCAGGTGGACCCTCAACCCGTGCGTCACCAGGGAAGCCCCCCAAAAATTTTTTTAAATTTTTTTAAAGTGCCCTTGTCTGTACCCTTAGACACAGTGGGGTGACGACAGCCAAGGAGAGTGATGGGAAGTGCCAAGAGGAACCACGGGCAGGGGAAGGCGATGAGGCTGGAGGGGTGACCACACATCTCTCACCTCTGTTTTATCTTCTCATTTTGACATAATTTTAAACTTACAGAAGAATTTCAAGTAGCACAAAGAACTTCCATGTATCCTCCACCCAGATTCACCAGTTGTTAACATGTTGCCGTATTTACTTTATCAGTCTGTGTTATCACTATTTAAATAAATATATACATATCTTACATATACAAAATACCACACATAGTATTTTTAATTATTAAATATTCATACATATAATTTTTTTTGGAACCACAAGGATAAAATGTGCCCCATTCCTCCTTAATACTTACCTAAAAGCAAAGATGCTCGCCTACACGCATAACCACAGGACAACCATCAGAAGCAGGAAATTAACTCAAATACGATACAGGCTCCAAATGAATTCTGCCGATCGGCACCATCACGCCCAGCACCCCGGGCAGGACCACCCACCGCATTTACTGTCCTGTCTCTAATCTGGGTCCCTCCCTCTAAGGACCTAATACTTTAAAGTACCTACTATTTGAAATGGACTCTCCAAATCATTTCATTTCTCTGTTAAAACTTAAATATAATTGGTAATAGTAGAAACAAGAATTTAAAATTTTAAAATACGACTTTATGTTCTATTTAGATGCCATGTGACATTCAGTCCTGGATTGACCGTCTTCTTCTTGCTACACGTCCACTCACTTAGCAAACGATCCCTTCTGTGGGCACAGACGGCAATCTAACTGCCTTACAGCTATTTTATAAACCATGAAAACGTACAGCTTTGGGAGATGCTGATCTTTTTAACAAGTAGGAAGGAAAGTTCCTCTCCATGCTTTGGTGATTTGGGTATAGAGAACTGGGTTAATCTTAACCCTTGGTTCATCTCATGCTCCCATCCTTGACCCCTGAATGGCCCTCTTCTGTATGTTGGTTCGTTTTAATGATATAATAGACAACCAGGAATCTATCAGCCAATCGACATCTGAATTACCGGCTCTGATGACATCTGTCTGTACGAGACAGAAGTAACCATTCTCCTGAATCTCATAAAAGAAATATCATTTTATTATATAGGTATTCCTCAAAAGCATATTGTTTAGTTTTTGTTGTTTTAATTTTATTTTTTAAAAAGTATCTGACTGTATCTAATGTTTTAAAAATTTTTTAATTGTCATGGATAATACAGAGTGTAGCTGTCTTCAGAGTGCAGCTCATTCAGACGGCCACAGAATATTCTGTTATGGGACTATACCAAGAGTGAATTCATTCTTCTCTTGTCCATGTGCTTTCGGGTTGTTTAAAGGCATTCCTAATAGAATCTTAGAGTGAACGCCAGCGGCCCAGAAGTCTCTCTGTGACACACCCAGGAATGACACCTGGTTACAGGGTGTGCGGATTTCAACTTTACAATTCCAAACTGTTTCCCTCGCCCACCAGCAATATATCAGAGACCCTTCTGACCAGCATTCTCCCCGACACTTGGTAACGTCAGACTTCGTTTCTGCCAGCAAACAAGGGTAAAAGGGAGCCTTCCGGGCTTCCCTGGTGGCGCAGTGGTTGAGAGTCCGCCTGCCGATGCAGGGGACACGGGTTCGTGCCCCGGTCTGGGAAGATCCCACATGCTGCGGAACGGCTGGGCCGTGAGCCATGGCCGCTGAACCTGCGCGTCCGGAGCCTGTGCTCCGCAATGGGAGAGGCCATAGCAGTGAGAGGCCCGCGCACCGCAAAAAAAAAAAAAAAAAGGGAGCCTTCCACGGTGATCTCCATCTGTGTTTTCCTGAGAAGTGAAGAGGCTAAATTTCTCTTTTTTTTTTTCAGCCCGTTACACACTCCCTGATTTATAAAAGGTTTTTACCAGTCATCTGGTTATTTCTAACAGAAGCCAGAGAAAGGAACATGGCCGCGGAGACACACAGGCCCGTCCCCTTGCTGGGCACAGCTGGTTCTCCTGGAGAGCAGATGACCAGTTTAGTGTCATGCCACGTATTACTTATTGGGAGGCATCCACAATGAATTTGTAAGAGTTTTATATGGTTAAGAAACCAATTTCCTCTAAAGCAGTAGTGACCGTATGACTTTTCACTGCATTCAAATGACTTTATCCAAAAGCTTTTATATCATCCGGGATTTGCACCAAACATGATTTCAGCTGGAATTGCTTTCTGTTTTCTTTTCCCCACTTACATCTGGGAAACGATGCAACAACAGCAAACACGATTCGTGGTAAAGTGGATGCGGACTGACTCATTTTCATGAAAAGGGGATGACATTTGAGTTTTAGGCTTTTCACACTGAAACCAGGCAATTTGCAGGTTCAGACTCCTGTGCTGTTATTACAGCAAGTTGATGATAAAATTCTTGCTCTGATTTCCTGATGCGGCTGTTGGCAGAATTGCTTTGAAACGTATTTTCCATACTTTCAAGCCGTAACCCAGGGCCACAGGATTAGCTTGGATTCTAGTTGTTGTCCAAACGTGGTTGAGGTTTTCAAACCTCCTTCTCTAACATGAGGCCGTCTAGGGGTCACCAAGCCCAAGGCATGAGGGTTGGCTGGAGGTGGGGAGGCTGACCCACTGCCCCATTTGCCTGGGATGAGGAAGTGGCTGGGTTTTGGGACTGTCGAGGCTGAAACAGGGAAATCGCGGGTGATCCCTGGTGAGCTGGTCACCCCGCTAGGAGGCTAACTTGGTCAGCTGGTGGCCAGCCTGAGTTTGTTCAGGAAGCCTTCCTGGAGTGGGGTTTTCCTTTTCTCCCCACAATGGGGGCCTTCACACTTTAAGGAAACTGAGGAAGGGAGAGGAATTTAATTGCTACTTTGGGACTACTGACACGGAAACACTGGCCCCGTGGGAAACCTACCAGTCGCTTCCCTCCCAGCTTGGGAACTATCTGTGCCCAGTGCCACACGGAAACTTGACGGATCCCTTATGTGAGGCAAGAATAGTCAACCCTGATTTGACTTGGAAGCCAGTTGCTTCTTATAAGAAGCATCTATCTGGAGACGAGCCTGGAGCATAACGGATCTTCGCAGAGGGCCGCGTGCCGAGTCCCAAACCTCTTGAATCCTCTCGTAGTTACTCAACAGGCACTGGGCCCCCTAACCCCACCCTGCTGTGACCTGTCCCCTTGGCTGGTCCTGAGGCTGTTCACGTCCTCAGCATCCCCACAGATCAGCCAGGGGGCAGTCGTGGGAGCTACCCTGACTCACTCTCTCTCCCCCCACGTCCAGTCCATCCACAGGCCCCGCGGTCTCTACCTCCTGAACACACTCAGAACGCAACCTCCCACTGCACCACCCGGACCCCAGCCCACGGCACCGCTCGCGGGCCACCTTAGCCGACTCCCGTGCCACCTGCAACCTGCTCTCGGGAGGGCAGCCACGGACCATCCAGAGGGTTTGCTAACCTAAAGTTCACTCGAGCCTCGCCCTCACTAAAACCCTCCCAGGGCCTCCCACCCACTCCAAGGAGGAGGTCAAAGCCTTACCACAGCCTCGAGGACCCAAATGACCCACGCTTTCTGAGCCATGTCCCACACCCACTACACACCAGCCCCACTGGCCTCCACACTCAGCCCACTGTGGCCACAGGGCCTTTGCACCTACACGTCCCCCTGCCAGACACTCTCCTAAGATACCGTGTGGTCCACTCCCCCAGTCCCTTCGGTTTCTGCCCGGATGTCCTCTCAGTGACCATCCTATCATCCTACTTAAAACAGCAGCCCCCGCCCCCTCCCTCTTCTTTCCCATGTTATTTTTCTCCCCAGCACTGGTACCCACTGGACACATACTGTACTCACTCGTCTGTTACCGTCTGTCTCCCCGTCAGGACGTAAGGCCACGAGGGCAGGTGTCTCTGTCCAGTTCCCTGCTGCACCCTCAGCACTTGACCCAGCCCTGCTCCACGAGGCGCTGAACAGACATTTGCCGCACGATGGAGGGGCTAATGGGGGCGACTAAAGTATTGATAACATCACGGGGCTGGGGGCGGTCGGCACAGGCAGGGGCAGCGCAGCCAGCCTCCTAGTGTGTTTCTTGCCTTTTCTTCTCAAGTTCCTCAGCTGTAACTCTCCCTTTCCTATATTCCCAAAATGTTTACTTTATGATGTTTTCCAGCAAAACATGGCCCATGCAGATGGCTGCTTGACGGGGGCCTCCCTCCCTCTAGATGGATCTGCTGCTTCCCCCCACGGGCCCCTGGCTCAGAAACCCGTCCCCCAAAGGTCAGGCAGGTCACTTGCACCCCCCAGACCTGACAGAGACCCTCAGTCACACCCAGAACCCGAGGTGCAAGGGAGTCTGGGAGGTGCCGGTGAGGGCTTCCTAGCATTTTCAAGAGTGTGGGTCCCTCCCCATTCATGGCCTTGAAATGGGTCTTTGGAGCCCGACCAGAATCTTTGTTAATGAAATGGAATAGACTGGAAATGTCACCGTGTACCTTGTGTCCTACAGATAAGATCGATTCATGAATCTTTCTGCCCAGGCATCAACCCAGAACCGTTAAATCAGAATTTCCGGACCATCCGACTTTTTAAAAAAACTCCCCAGTTAACCCAAATGTGTGGCCAGGAATGAGATAAACGGTCCCCTGTACCGTTGTTCCCGGGCAGCATGAGCTACCCCAGCAGTCAGGGGGCGTGCTGCCCAGGGCCAGGCTTTCCCGAGAGTCTGCATCAAAGTGCATCTTTCTGTGCTCAGGACCTCTCTCCTTCTCTCTTCCTGCTTCAAAGCCCACATGGGGGCACCTTGCTAAGCTCCTGTCCGACCCCCACCAGCTGACGGAATCTTGCCCTTCCTGTGAAGACTGGCCCTTGTCCCCAGGCCTCTGGATGAGGCCTCAGCAGGAGGCCTTCCTGAATCCCATCGCTGGGGTGCAGCAGGTGAGGCCGACAGTCAAAATAGCAAAGCAATCGGCCCTCGGTTGTTTTCTCAAAAGCATCAGCATCCCTGCACTTCCAGGCAGGAGGGCCAGGGCAGCACAACCCCAAACCCTCCTGTTCTGCAGATGTCACCTGCCCGGCCCCTGATCAGGGCCGTGACACCTCCAGGCTGGGCCCCCTCGCTCAGTCTGGACACCAATGCAGGCAGGAGCCGGACGTGCTGTTTCAGGCCAGTGGGATGGGGGCTTGCTCCTCTTACTGTCGTCCCTCCTCCGGCCTTGTCACCAGGAGGAATCCGGGAACTGTTCTCTGCAGGTCGTGAAAGGATGAGCAGCTTTCATGTTCTTCTTTTCGGTTCTCTGCATTTTCCAAGTTGCTCACAATTGAACTTATGTGGGAAACACTACAGCTTCAGTTTTTTTTTAAAGGCTTGTTGATGTGGACCATTTTTTTAATAAGATGAACCACTTTATTTATTTATTCATTTATTTATTTATGGCTGTGTTGGGTCTTCGTTGCTTCGCGCAGGCTTTCTCTAGCTGCGGCGAGCGGGGGCTACTGCTCGCTGTGGTACACTTGCTTCTCATCGCAGTGGGTTCTCTTGTTGCGGAGCACGGGCTCTAGGCGCGTAGTCTCAGTAGTTGTAGCACGTGGGCTCAGTCGTTGTGGCTCGCGTGCTCTAGAGCGCAGGCTCAGTACTTGTGGCGCACAGGCTTAGTTGCTCCATGGCATGTGGGATCTTCCCAGACCAGGGCTCGAACCGGTGTCCCCTGCATTGGCAGGCGGATTCTTAACCACTGCGCCACCAGGGAAGTCCATGTGGACCATTTTTCAAAGTCTGTATTGAGTTTGTTACAATATTGCTTCTGTTTTATATTTTGGTTTTTTGGCCCCGAGGAATGTGGGATCTTAGCTCCCCAACCAGGGACTGAACCCGCACTCACTGCATTGGAAGGCGAAGTCTTAACCACTGGATAGCCAGGAAAGTCCCCGGGGCTTCGATTTTTGATATACATGATTTACAGCTCTTCCCCAGGCCCCCTGTGGACACGTGAGGCTCGGTCACTCTTTGCTGAAGTTCTGCACGGAAGGCCCTGCTACTGGTGATTCCTTTAGACTCTGGGGAGACCTGCCAAGAGACGGTGGCTACGAGCTCCCTGCAGGATGCAGACCCAGGATGACGTCGGCCCGACATCACGGGCAGGTTCCAGAAGGGTTCCGTGTGCTTCCACAAAAGGCGGGCTCCAACACCGACTTCCTTTTGGTCCAATTTCCGTCCTGAAGTCGTAGCCGGAGGAGTGCAGAGACCAGAGACCGCAGGCCCAAGACGCCATCATTTGCCACTCGCCTCCCGCCTGGAGCTGCTGGAGAGACAGGCCAGGGTGCCCGGGACAGAGTCCCTGGAGGACCCGGCCCAGCGGGGACCCCCAGTCTCCCATGGCCCGGCTTAGCCAAGGAGCTCGGAGGGGGAGACGGGGCGCATGTGTGACAAGCGTCCCAGCAACTGGGAAGCATCAGTCTCTGGGCCGGAGCTGCAGAGAATCTCACTTCACCCCCTTTGTTTCCAGATGGGTCACCCGAGGCCGAACGCCATCCAGGGGTGGCCCTGAGACCCAGCCCATCACCAACACACGGTGGACCTGCCACCACTGGGTCTCCCAGCGCCCGGCCGGGGTGTCTCCCCGACGGCACACATCTGACTCCTGCTGAGGGCACGGCCCCACATCCTTAGATGCTTCCTGCAGCTTCCACGTCACTTCTGCCACCTGTGGGTACCTGCCCTGCCCCAGCCGCTCTCAGGACTGTCCCAACAATGATGAATAAACGCTGAGAGAAGAGCCTGTCTGTAAACAGGACTGGCTCCTCCGCCTCCTGGGCTCTGCGGATCATCACCTGGGGCCATCACACTGGGGGCGGCGGCAGAGGTTATAAAAGACCCGGGCTCTTAGGTTACAGACCTCAGACAGACCTCAACTCCTGCAGAACAGCAGGCGGGCCAGGGGCCAGGGGTGGGAACACTCCTGACCTCCCTCCCCTCCCCTCCCCTCCTTTGTCCCCTCCCCTCACTGCCTGTGCCCCTCCCCCTGCTCTTCCCGGGCTTCTCCTGTGACTTTGTGACTTCCTGTGTTCGTTTTATCCAGCTTTCATCTAAATGCAGCAATTGGGAAGGACGGGAAGACACAGTCTGCCTGCCTCTTGTAGGGCCCCCAGGTGCTGATTCCGGCACCTCCCAGGAATCCGATGCAGATAAGGAGGAAACAGGAGGCCACCCACGTAGGTGCCAGGAGCTGGGACGGAGGTGACCACCCAGGCCGTGCCCTGGGAAAGTCCTGTGAAGTTAAAGATTCGCATTCCTTGCAGGGGAGGTAAAGGGATGATGCATGTTTGGACGCTTCATGGAGGTACAGTTCCTGAGCATGTGGTACTTTTAGCTCCACAAGGAGAAGAGTGCCTGCTTGCACCGGGCCCCCAGGTCTGAACTAACCAAGGTGCAGACCACACTCAGGCACACAGCATCAGGTGCTGCTGTTATTGTCGTTTGGACCCTGCAATTTCACCCAAAAGCACCAAAATCGTGACCACAGTAGAAATCAGAAGAGTGTCCGCCTTGCTTACATTTATGACTTGGTATTGTCTTTATTTTAAGTTACACGTGGGACGCTGACCCTAATCTTTCGGTGATTAGGGATCTGACGGTCTTACTTCAACTCTGCAACTACCCACTGCAGAAGAAAATGGAGTTTTGGACAAATTAACCAGGCAAAGGATTTATGAAGCACTTGTTACCACCTGGCCAGAGAGAAGTATGAGATCTAGACCCTCCCCCAAATGGAGGACAATTAAGTGTCAGGACAAGTAACTGCCTGCGAGAGCCCCATCTGCATAGAATAGATGGAAAACGGCGCAGAGAAGACTTGAACTTGAGCAGGGCCTTAAGGAACCACCAGAAGCCTACACGTGCCCACGTGTATATCCACACGTGTGCAAATGTACCGTGAAGGATGGTGGCACCTGGGAGGGTGCGGCTGGGTCCTCGGAGGGGAGAGGATGCAGGAGGGAAGCACAGATGTGGGAGCACAGGGACGCTGGTGGCCACTACTGGACACTGAGGACACGGGCCACAGCAGAGGACACGCTTTAAGATAACGGGAAGGGGCTTCCCTGGTGGCGCAGTGGTTGAGAGTCCACCTGCCGATGCAGGGGACACGGGTTCGTGCCCCGGTCCGGGAAGATCCCACATGCTGCGGAGCGGCTGGGCCCGTGAGCCATGGCCGCTGAGCCTGCGCGTCCGGAGCCTGTGGTCTGCAACGGGAGAGGCCACAACAGTGAGAGGCCCGAGTACGGCAAAAAAAACAAAAACAAAACAAAAACAAACGAAAAAAGATAACGGGAAGGCATTAGAAGGGCGCAGCCCAGGGATCAAAGGCCTGAGAAGACAAAGCAGAGGATTCAGAAGGGAAACCTGGAGACAGAGGCCCAGCGGGAAACGGGCAGGCCCAGCCTGGTTGGCGGCTGCTTCCCTGGGGCCGTAGTCTCCGAAATGGAGCCCGTCCTGCCCAGCAAGCTGCCAGACCCCAAGGGAGGAAAGTTTGCCTGAGGACAGAGCCCGCCAGCAGGGCCCCAGAGTGGAGGGTGGTGCCGGCCCAGCACCGGAGCTCAGGGGAGGGATGAAAGGACCAGGGGCCAGCCCAGCCCTGCCGAGATCTGCTCTTTGCACTCCTACTGGGAGTGAAAGGAAGGAGAGGTCCCGGGTTTGGGTCCAAAAATGCTGACCTAACTGCGATGGAGTTCCCGCTGCAAGCAGCTCACCTGCAGGAACCCCTAAGGTGCTG
Organism: Pseudorca crassidens; assembly: GCF_039906515.1. Taxonomy (NCBI): domain Eukaryota; kingdom Metazoa; phylum Chordata; class Mammalia; order Artiodactyla; family Delphinidae; genus Pseudorca; species Pseudorca crassidens. The sequence continues at coordinate 173,586,405 of NC_090296.1, read as the reverse complement.
CATCTCCTGCAACAGTGGGACTTGTCTTTGCCTCCATGCCCAGCAGGGGACGGGGCAGTTCCTGGGCAGCTGTGACCTGTCATCTGGCTGGAGTATCATCTCCACGACACCAGACCCATGTTATGAGTCCAGCCCCTGACAGCTGTGCCCTTGGGGCCACGGGAGACAGGGGAACCCCGACTGTCCCCACGTGCAGTCCCATCCCTTCCACCTGCCTCTCTCAAGGATTCAGAAGAGTCAGGCATCTAAGTCTGTCTCTCGGCTCGTTTCTAACGTGGAAGACGTCTGATGTTCATAACGGCAGACTTATCATACTGTACGGTTTCAGCCTGACACACATCATACCACATCCCAAGCTAGCCCATCCCTGGGGTCCAAGCCGGAAAGGCAGAGCCTCAGCCCAGCGCTGCTCAGCACACGAGCTGACCGTTGTGTATGGAGCCACTCTGAGCCTCACGTCCTTCACCTTCACAGTGGAAATAATAGCCCCTGGGGTAGCTGTGAGGACAAATGCACATGTGCAAAGCACTCAGCACAGGACCTGGAAGGTGGTCCCTAAGTGTGTTTGGTTTCTTACTGTTATTTATTATTAGAACCTTCACTCCATCCCCATCCCTACTGAAGGTAGGATGTGCAGGAATACTTAGGACTCCACCATCTGAAGACATTTTTTTCAGCATCTCCACCTGAAAGGGACCTCGAGAATTTAGCCAAGACCACAGTCTCTGAACAGAGCACTCCTCAACCCTCTAGAAAATCACCATCTAGCCTGCCTTTAACATCCTCCAGAGAGAGAAGTTTCCAGCTTTAATCACCCCATTCACCACCTTCCTCCTGGGGCCCACCTAAGTTCTTCCCACCCCTTTGTTCTCATGAGTTTCCCTAATGGTCCACGTCAGGGCATTTCCTTCTTACTCGAGTCCATCTCAAAATTCCAGCAGCTCAGCTGAGGGTCGGACTCTGTTCGCCCCACTAGCCCCCAGCACCCTGGAGCCACCAAGCAGAGAGGCCAGGGCGGATGTGAGTGTGAACGCGGTGCCCGCATGCCATCCCCTCAGCTGGCAGGAAAGGGCACCATCGGCTACTGCCCGCCACCCCACCCCACCATTCACCCATCTCAGGCTACACAGTCCCTGTTGGCCATTATCACAGCAGGTGGACCACGCCAGGGAGGTGTGACTGCGGTGAGGGAACTGTCAAGTCTGTCATTCACCGAGAACCTCCAGCGTGCCCGGCGCAGAGCAGGTGCTCTGTCTAGAGAATGAATGAATGAATGAACGAGCGAATGAATGAATAAGCGAGCGAGTGAGTGGCGTGCAGTCACTGAACTCTGCCCTAATTACATTCAGTGCCATCGATCAAGGCAAGGCCCAGGACGAGTACCAAAGATCGACTGGTCATCTCTTTGTTCCCCCAGATCCGCTGTCACGAAGGGCAAATCCACCCGTCTCCGGTCCCCGCAGGCTGACCTGCACACACACGACAGGCTCCCTGGCCCTCGACTGCCCATGTCCTGGGGTCAGAGGGAGGGAGCAGCGTGGGGCCTCTGCGGGGGCCACAAGCCGCCTGCATCCTCCAGGGAGGGGCAGCCCGCCTTGGGCCACTGGCTCCAGTGACTGCTCCACCCTCACCCCTCAGACCTGGGGTGGGACTGCCTGGGCTTCTGCAATATCCCCTGTGGTTTTCCTCTACCCTAACCCAAACCTTTGTAACAGCCTTCATTAAATTCTTTTCAACTTGCCCTATATGAGCGGGCGTGTGCTTCCTGCCAGGCCCTGACCCAGCTGGTCCCCGAGTCTTACTTGTCAAGACACAGAAATACAGCCTGGGAAGGGAATCAGCGGTCAATTAACCTTCTAGACGTTAGCTACAAGGAAGTCCTTCTCCATCTGGCTTCTCTTCGTTTTGCGCGGAGAGAAGCAAAGTCTTTTCATTTCCCATTTTTTAAATTACTTTTTTTGAATAGTTAATAGATTCAGATGGTTCAAAATTTTTTTAAAGTATAAAAGAGGGGCTTCCCTGGTGGCGCAGTGGTTGAGAGTCCGCCTGCCGATGCAGGGGACACGGGCTCATGCCCCGGTCCGGGAAGATCCCACATGCCACGGAGCGGCTGGGCCCGTGAGCCATGGCCGCTGGGCCTGCGTGTCCGGAGCCTGTGCTCCGCAACGGGAGAGGCCACAACAGTGAAAGGCCCGTGTACGGAGAAAAAAAAAAAAAAAAAAAAAGTATAAAAGAGTATATATATACTGAAGTCTGAATATATACTGTATATATATTCCATATATATACATACACTGAAGTCTCCAGCACCGGGACAGTTCCAGGGATGGGATGCCATATCCCCGGTCACGGGCCCAGCTTTCCACCTCCAGGCAGGTCCAGATGACGTCTCATCACCAGACTGAACAAACCTGGCCTTGCCATCATTTCCACTTACTGTGTTCACTTCTCAACAGGAGGTTCCGACCAAGCCAAATGGGGAGGTTCTGCCTTGGGCTGGAAGCAAGCCCTCCAGGGCCCCTGCCCTGGCTCACACCAAAGCTTCCAGAAAACCCAACAACGCCTGTTTCTCACTCCCTGGCCCTTTAGGAATCAGCATTCACAGAATGGAAGGGCAGGAGTCACCTCTCCAGGCAGCAGTGTTCTCTTCAGATTAGAAAAAAAAAAAGTCAAAGCTTAACGTGGCTGGCGGCGGGCAGACAGACGTCTATCGCATGTGACCTAATGATGCCATCACATAGGGAAACCTTCACAGGTGAACACTCACTCAACAGCCCAGGTACTTGAGCCTCCTGCACAAGGCTCCCTCCAGCTCTGTGACAAGTAAACGGGCACTTTGCCTCCTAGGAGTTTGCCTCCAGAGACCACAGAACACAGCAGCTAAATGACCATTCACACTGCAGCTAAATGAGGTCAGCTGGGGACTCGGGGGAACGTCCAGGGACACGGCGTTGCCGTTATATATGGAATAATGGAGCCAATGAAGACGGTGAGTTTGGGACCACACGTCATCAGCTCAGGATCCGACTGAACCCTGAACCCTCTGTCCCTGCTCGTGGCTTTCACCTTCCTTCTCAACATCCCCACAGCACAGGGAGTGCCAACCATGCATCTTCACAACCAGGACCTCACAGTGGCACCTTAGCAACCTCCGTTTAAGGGACAAAGGCCAATAGGGTAATACTGGCAACCGTAGCATTAACCTGACGATTAATCGGGATTATGAGAGAAGTGAAGAGACGGCCAGAAAGGTGGGGTGGAGGCAGCGGCGGGAAGCCACGCAGCCAGTCCCAGGTACCCGGGTGCCTGGGAGGGAGTCTCGGCTTCCTCTCTGTTCGCCCCGGTCAGTGGTACCCAGGTGGGGGTGGGGAAAGCTTGGGTCAGAGTGACAATGGGTCACCGAGCCCAAGCCCCTTCCAACACAAACAGAAAAAGCAGGAGGAGCCAATCAGCTCTGTTCGGAAAGTAAAAACGAGTCTCCTCCATCCTAGGCTCCGACCTGAGGGTGGCAAGTCCCGGCCCAGCTCTGCAGCGCCCTGGGCACAGCAGGGCCTCCATCGCCCTGCCCGGAAATTGGGGCCCCGCGAGCATCTGGGATTTTCCGGCAGGCCTCGCGCACCCAGCCCGCGGTGCAGGTGGGGCAGGTGGGGCGCTGGGTGCCAGCTGCCAGGCACAGGGAGGCAGGTCTTGCCTGGCCGGCCGGCCGTTTCCCCGCGCCTCTGCATGCTGAGCCGCGCGCCTCTCACCCGTCCCGGTCCCCACACGGTCGTCCCGGTTCACGCGCTCGTTTTGCGGATGAAGAAACTGAGGTTCCGGGTGGTTAACTGACTTCCCGAGAGTCAGAGGGTAGAAAAGGCCGAAGGCAGGACCCGTACTCGGACCTGCTTCCACACCGCCGAGCTGCCCACCCCCAACCCCTCGCCCTCCAGTCCCTCCCGGAGACTCGGACCGCAATCCGAGCGCGCCGCCGGGACCCCACGCTGCAAACCTCTCGACACCGTAGAACAATCGACCCCCCGCCCCAAATCTCCAGTCCGCCGGGAGAACCCGATTCCATCTGGATCTCAGAACTTGCTGCGGCGCAATCCGGGTGCGGTCCAAGTATCGCGACCGCGCTCTGCTCGCCGGCTCTGCGCACCGGCTCCGGCACGTGGGGTCGGCCGCCGAGTGCCCGGAAGGGGCGACGTGGGGTCGCAGGGGCGATGCGGCAGGAGAGGGGCAGTGTGGGGTCGGGCCCCGCGCCCTCCCGGCCGCCCCCCGGCACCTGGCGGCACAGGTCTCCCGCTCCGGCCCGGGAGCGCTAGCGGGGGGACTCCGCCTACCTTTCCGGAAGGGCATCCTGGAGGGGCGCTCCGGGAGGGGCCGGCCCGGGACACCGAGGCCGGGCGACGTCCGAGTGCCAGCCCCGCGGCTCGGGGGTGCCTACGGGCACCGGGTGCCGGGCGAGGGAGGAGGGGAAAGGGACATATTTGGGCAAAGGCCGGGGCGTCACCGGCGGAGGGAGGAACCACGGCGAAGCGGGAAGCGCGGCCCCGGGGCGGGCCTGGCGGAAACCACTTAACCCCTGAGCTCCTGGCCGAGCAGCGCGCCGGCGGCCTCCCCAGCCCGAGCTGGGGTCTGGGTCGCGAGCCCCCCACGCTGTGCATCGGAGCTGGGCCTGCCTCTCCCGACGCCCCTGAGCGGAAAGGAAACTCCTGATCGGGAAGAAAAGCAACTCGCTCATCCACGCCTTTGGGCGGCTGGAGGACATCATCCCTGGAAGTATTTGGGGAACTTTATTCCATTTTAATCTTTTTGTCCTCAGGCCCAGGAGTCCGCTCAAAGGCTGGTTGACTTGACTTGAAATTAAGGGAGGGCTGGGGGGAGCAATCCCACACACAGCTCAATAAATATGTTAAAAAATAATGATGGTAGTGGGACTTCAGGAACTATAACCCAGAGATATGGGGGAGGGGCCTCACCCCTCACATTACTATTTATTTTGCCTTTGGGAAGACCCGCACCTGAGAAAATGCTTTATTATTTGGTGGACTCAAAAGTCTCAAAGGCAGGACATCCTTCCAGTCAGGTAAGAGTTAACTCCTGTGACAAGTGCTGTTTCACATTGCGGTTTGAAGACCGGTGTTACCACAATCTCCTGATCTAATATTTAAAGCACCCATGCAGATAGCAATTGGCCCACTGTCTGTATAGTGAAAAAAACCCATCCAGGTGAGCTGGGAAAGTCAGAGCCAGTGGTTTTTGTTTTTTGGTTTTTTTTTTTTGAATCTTTTCTTAATCAGAATCAGTTGTTCAGCCTGTTGTCTTTTATGATTAATAGTCCGAACTCTCCCCACCCTCTTTTGAAGGGAGAAGGAAGTAGCCATTAGGTCAGATACTGTATTGTCAGCTGGCTTGGGAACATGGTAGAGCCTCCTGGAAGGACACTGTTGCATGGACCCAGCTGGAGATCCAGATGGTGAGCCCTGATGAGTGTAGGCATCAGTCGGCCTGAGAGGAGCAGGAAGTGAGGGATGCTGGGGGAGTCCCAGATTCAGTGCTGGGAGCAATGGTCAGCTCCCTCTGCCCTTTTCCCTGCTGTGACCATAATGCCTGGTGGGCGTGCACTTTACTCAGTGAAGGCAAATTGTATCTAAGGCCAGATAAAGTGTCAAGACCGCACATCTCTGACTCAGACTGCCGTGAGTCATCCCGAAGCCAGAGGACATGCACTTTGAGACGACGGGCCTTGCACCCTTCTGGTTGGCACCTTTACTGCCCTATGGACTCACGTGGCTGATTGTGCTACGGTAAGAAATTTATGTTTGGTCTTTTTCACCGGTTCTTGACACAGAGCTTCTAAAACCTTTGGAATCTCTGCAGTGATCTTCTGTATGCTAAGGAGAGGACAGGTGGCTGGGGGCCCCTAGATAGCTTCAGGAGAGGGGCTGGTGGCTAGAAGACCAAGCACGATTAGAGGACTGGAAATTGAGTTCAATCACCAATGGCCAATGATTTAACCAATCATACCTACAAAATGAAACCTCAGTAAAAACCCCACCATGACGGGGCTTGGAGAGCTTCTGGTTGGTGGGCACATGGAGGCGCTGGGAGGGTGGAGCACCCAGGGTGGGCACGGAGGCTCCGCGTGCCTCTGCGCTCTCACCTTGCCCCCGTGCATCTCCTCCACGTGGCTGCTCCTGACTTGCATCCTCTATAATCAACTGATAATAGCAAGTGAAGTACTTTTCTGAGTTCTGTGAGCTGTTCTAGCAAATTATCAAACCTGAAAGGAGGGCGTTGGAGGATCCCCAGACTTCGTAGCCAAGTTGGACAGAAGATGGGTACCCTGGGCATCTGTAGTGGGGCAGTCTTGCAGGACTGAGGCCGTAACCTATGGGATGTGGGGTAAACCCTGGTAGTTTCAGAACGGAGTTGAATTGCAGGACATCCAGTTAGTGTCCAGAGAGCTGGACAACTGTCTGTTGGTGTGGAAAACCCACACATTTGATATCAGAAGGATTCAGATTCATGCAGCCTGATCTCGGCTTTGAGTCTAACGCCATGCAGGAAAAAGAACACAGGGACTCCTTTCAGTCTGGTCACCATCCTGTGTTCAGAGAGCAGCCCGCTCAGATTTTTGTAGTGCTTGTTTAACAATCCTGAGAACACTTTTTCTTTCACCACCAGTCAGAGGCAGCCAGCAAGGATTGATGTCAACATCTTATAACTCAGAGGGCTTCTACTTGTCCCTTGCAGAAGGGAGGAAACAGCCCAGGCAAGTTCACGCAAGAGATAAGAGTGGCGTGGACGGCTGGATTCGCTGAAGCACTAACTCATCACCGCCAGCACTGGGGGGAATTGGGCTGGGGTGGTGGGTCATGGCCCTCTGGATTTCAGACGTGGAGGAAAGATTGGAAGCAATTTTAAATTGAGAATACATTCCCAGGCCCTGTCAACAATGTAGCATGAGTCATAAACTAAGTCATTTCATCAGTGTTCACCAAATTTCAACTGTGTCTGGTGACACTTCTGTTCTCAATCTAATGCACTATTGATTCAACACTGCTCCTCTCCTAGGGAGCTCTTAGTACCTCAAAGTGATGTTTTTAAAATCTAGCCTAATTGCTACAACCATGAGGAAACTCCAAGGCCTCCTCCAGGCCTCAGTTTATCATCAGTTTAGGATGGTCACCGTCAGCAGCATAATCTGAGGTCACCTGAGGTCCTGAGGCACTCCAACTTGCAGGCAAGAGAGGAGGTTAGAGGGCTGCCCACATGGATCTCTGGGCCTCAGCCCCCGTTTCTGATTCAGTCTGGGGCGGGGCCTAAGAACTGGCCCACTCACAAGGTGCCCAGGTCATAAGGATGTTGCTGGTTCTTCTGGTTCCAGACCGCCCTTGAAAAGTGAAACTCAACGGTGAGGTGAAGGCCCCAGAGGAGCTAGATCAGAATCTTGGGCTCTGTTTACCCAGGGCATGAGCTGCCTTTCTCCTGGCTTTGGTGACCTGTTCCCAGGCTCTTGGCAGGAAGTGCCCAGGCCACAGCCTCTGGTTTTCTCACTGCAGGGTAAGAAAAGGGTACCCGACCCAGATTTCTTTTCCAATTCATAGGCAGAAGACTTTCATGCCCTCTCAGAGGGACGGTAGCACTCAAATAGGAAGAGATCTAACACTCTGTACCCCTGGCAACTCACTGTCCCTACCACAGCCTTTCCCTTCCCAGGTATTTGGGCATCTGCATTTTTAAGCCTTGTCTCTCTAATTATAGAATGTAAGGCTTTGTCTCCGGTGAAGGGTTCCCAGGCCAAAGAAGGGGACTGGGAACTTTTGATGGGGGTCAGGAACAATGGTAAAAAGAAGTTTGTGTGTGAAAGAGGAAGGAAGAGGAAGGTGCCGGGGGCAGGGCCCACCCCCGCCTCCACCAAGCTGCCAGCAAGGGGAGACCAGGGGCTGTCCCCACTGCACTGGCTCCCATGGCCTGGCCGCCCCCTCACTCCTTGCCCCTCGGCATGGTTTAAGCTTCCAGCTCCTTGGCGTTTGCCAAAAGGCAGACCTACAGCCAGCACAGGGAAGGGTGGATGCAAAGAGCAGGGGTGGGGAGTGAGAATCGCCACAGTGTGCTTCCTACTCTGGCTGTGTGCTACGCCCTCTTGGAGCCTCTGTTGTCGGTCTATAAATGGGGATACTGCCTTCTCTGCGCATCGCTGTAAGGATTCGAACTCATGTTTGCCTGGAGCACGAGGACCCAACAAAAAGGTAGTTACTGTTAATAATATTAATAGAGCTGGAAGCGGAGAGAGGCTACTTTCAGGGTCCCCAGGGTAATGAATGGGAAGGGTCCCAGCAGAGGAGGTAAGTGATAGGAACTCCTGGGGAGGCACAGGGTGGGAGTGCGTGGCTGGCCCAGGAAACATAGGGGCTGGTTCAGGGGGGGTCAAGTGCAGCAAGAGAAGTCCAGCTGCCGGGGGATGAGCTCCCAGTGACTCTGCGTTTTACCAAAATGTGAGTCTGTGTGTGTGTGTGTGTGTGTGTGTGTGTGTGTGTGTGTGTGTGTGTGTGACTATGAAAAGATTAATGATCCACAGTATCAGAGAAAACTATGACCGTTAAGAGTAGATCTATGGAAATAGCCAAGATATGGAAACAACCTAAATCCATTCATCAGCAGGTGAATGGATAAAGAAGAATGAAATAATGCCATTTGCAGCTCCATGGATGGACCTAGAGATTATTATACTAAGTGAAGTAAGTCAGAAAGAGAAAGACAAATACCACATGATATCACTTATATGTGGAATCTAAAATACGATACAAATCAACATATCTACAAAACGGAGACAGAATCACAGACATAGAGAACAGACTTGTGGTTGACAAGGGGGAGGAGGTTAGGGGAGGGAAGGATTGGGAGTTTGGGATTAGCAGATGCAAACTATTATATATAGGATACATAAACAACAAGGTCCTACTGCATAGCACAGAGAACTATATTCAATATCCTGTGACAAACCATAACGGAAAAGAATATGAAGAAGAATATATATTATATATATATATAAAGAATATATATATGAGTCACTTAGCTGAACAGCAGAAATTAACACAACACTGTAAATCAACTGTATGTCAATAAAATTTTTAAAAAAAGAACAGTTCTATGGACACGTCTAACTCACAGATCTTGGTTTCTAAATACCGTTCTCTGATTAAAGGGCCCAGGAGATCTTGGAGGGTTGGAGTGGAAAGATGAGCCTGGAACATGTTAGGGTGCCAAGAAATAAGTAACTTTTATGCTGAGGTGCCAACAAGTGACGGGGACGTGTCTGAAAGACCCAGGGGCCAACCTGAAAGGGCTCTTCTGGGAGAGTTTGAGCAACAAGATAAATCATGATGGCAGTGGGTTCTGACGCATAGAATAAAGACTCCGTGAGTCCAAGCTGACGTAAAGAAATAGGTACATGAGTAAGTAAGTGGGAGCAGAGGGAATGCTCTTCCTCAAAAATTCTAGGATTTATAGAAATTAATGATTTCTAAAATTTATAGAAATTATTATAATTCTAGCTAGTAAGCCGCATAGCACAGGGAGATCAGCTCGGTGCTTTGTGACCACCTAGAGGGGTGGGATAGGGAGGGTGGGAAGGAGACGCAAGAGGGAGGAGATATGGGGATATATGTATACATATAGCTGATCCACTTTCTTATAAAGCAGGAACTAACACACCATTGTAAAGCAATTATACTCCAATAAAGATGTTAAAAAAAATCCTGCCATTTATATAAATGCATCAACTCAAATTTTTTCCAAGTATCAAAAACAGCATTTCTCCATAACTACCTTGTATTGTAATTAAAGTTCTTATCTCAGTTAAAGTGTTTTCCCTCTAATACTGTTCTTTGTGGAGAAGCTGTAGAACACAATTACTGATATTCAGACTTTTTGCTTTTTTATCTAATTGGTTTACTATTCTCCAGCTTCGATCCCAAATAAAAAGATAAAGATTTAAAACTCTAAAAAAAAAAGAAAAGAACTCTAGTTAATAAATGTAGAAGGAATCGTAGACTAGGACAGTCACTGGCAAATCCCACAGTAGTGCTTGTTTCACAGAGGAATCATCAGTGGTTGCTGAAATTAGCAAAAATACGATGAGAAACAGGATACTGACAGTCTCACAGTATCTCCCACAAGGTAGTTACTAATGACAAAGGGGAAGAAGGCAACTTTACCGGGGATAAACCTGGCAGCTGCCTTAACCAAGGGATCAAAGTGAACGCCTCCAGTGATGGACCAAATCGACATTGTGTGCCTCTTGACACAAGGCACTGAGAAGGGCACAGGAGGACACCTTCAGTGTTCTTGCCAAAAATGCATAATTTGAATTTAATCCTGAGGAAACATCAGGCACCTAAAATAAGGGGCATTCTACAAAATAACTAGCCAGTACTTCTTCGAAAACGTTAAAATCACAATGGACAAAGACTGAGGAGGACTGAAGGGTTCCTGCACTGCGTCCTGGACCACAAAGGGGACACCAGTAGGACAGTCGGGGAAATTTAAATAGGATTGTGCCAGTGTTAATTTCCAGATTTCCATAATTGTGCTGTGTTTATGTAACAATTGGGAAATTGGAGTGAAGGTATTTGAGAACTCTTGGTACTGCTTACAACATTTTTGTAAGTCTGAAATTAATTCAAAATGAAAAGTTTTTAAAAATTAAAAAGTAATTATAGATGCTGGAAAGCTCACTAAATGAGAAGACTCCCAAATTGATTCGGCCGTGTAATCAGCTGCTAGTTACCTTAGTGACAGGTAACTAGCAGCTGTTTACTAGCAGTGACAGGAACGGCCCAACTGCCAGGTGGCAGGAGCATCACCACACATCGAGGGGCTTCAACACTGCCCGTCTACTAGCTCGCTGTTCTGTAGGTCAGAGGTCATGCAACGAGACTGTGTTCTCTGCTCTCTGAACCAAGGTGTCAGCCGGGCTGAGTTCTAACCGGGAGGCTCTGGAGAAAAACCCACTTCCGAGCCCTTTCTCGTGGGCAGAATTCAGTCCCCGTGGCTGTCCGCGGGTTCCCATTTCCCTCTGGCTGTCCGCGGGGGCCACCTGCGTTCCCGCCTCCATCTTCAAGGCGGGACGAGTCCTTCTCATGCTCTGAGCTCTGACCTCTTCTTCTGGGACCAGCTGGAGAAAACTCTCTGCCTTAAAGGACTCTGGCCCACCCGGATAATCCCTCTTTCTTAAGGTCAGCTGACTTGGGCTCTTAATTACATCTGCAATTCCCTCCTCTGTGGTACCTAGACTCCTGTTTGCCGGAATCACCGCGGCCAGGAATCTCGGGGGCCATGGGAGAAGCCCGCCAACCACGGGGGAGTAATCTCTTAAACCGAATGCATGCATGTGAATTGGCAGCAGGTGATGGCCGGGGAGAGTGGGCTACCCACAGTGAGGATGCGGATGCCCCAGGGCCCCTGCCCCGCCATGGGCTGATCCTCAGAGAGGCCTCCTTTCTCCCCAGGCAATCCTCCTGCTTAAACTCCCTGACCGTGCGGGAAGGTGGTCAGTTTTCCTCTCTCCTCCTTTCAGCTGGAGTTTCAGAAATCAGGATTTAGTCTCTAGGGGACCGATCCTTTTCAAATCCTTGATTAATGCCCCCAAGGGAGGAGAGCGCCATTGTGTTTCTTGTTCAACTGTCCCTGCAACTTCGTAAGCACAGAGCAGTTACAGCTGAGCCTGTTGGGAACATGTGCCTCGCGGCCAACCAGCTCCATCGGGGACAGTCACCCCTTTCTTCAGAAGGAACGAATAGCTGAAGTGAGGCTCCAAAGTCAGTGGTTGGCCTTGGCCGGCAGTTCACAGAGTCTAACTCCGGCCTTTGAAGCCCACTGGGCCCAGGGATGGGTTTGAGGTGAGGACAGAGCCACTGAAAACATCAGAGCCCTAAATGACTGAGCGTAACCAGTCTGCTCCTAGGAAGCCACTCCTGTGGCAGTACAACCAGGCTTTTTTTTTAATGTTACAAAGGGCTTTCGTGTGTTTTCACTGCACTCTGACAAGTTTTTGATTCATGCAGAGGCCAACATTCACCCCGTTTCTCGGATGACAAAGCTGGCCCCGGGGTGGGGGGGAGGGGTTTGCCCCGGTGGCTGGGCCAGACAAGGACAGAGTTCCGAATCTAGGCCTCTCGACCAAGGCCACTGTTCTCACTCCCCACCCTCTCTCCAGGGAGTTGTGCTCTCTCCTGGCCCTCATTGTCCTGCGGGCAGAATGTCACAGTCCTGAGGGTAAGCTTAGCCGGGAATCGGGGGCCATTTGATCTCAGTGTATTTTGTCTTAATAACCTATTCATGGCTGAGGAGCCAGGCTGCCTCTTTCCCAGAAATCAGGCTAAATCTCCTGGGCCAAGTGGCGGCTTTCCACCCCATTATGGTCCAAGAATGTGATGCTGCCTCTGAAGGGGGAAATGAAGAGTCATTGTGATTTCAATGAGTCACATGATCACTTCTGGAGAAAAAGGGTAAATTTGCTTTATGACATAGGTTTCACTTCACCTGTAATAAGGACACTCACTCAAGAGGCAAACGAAACAGTGGACGGGTCAGGCCGTGGAGGCGGGTGGCGGATGCGTGACCAAGTCCAGCGCTGGCTCTGGTTCTGCTGCCGAGGCCACTTCTCCCTTCCTCTGCCTCTGATTCCCCATCTCGGCAACAAAGAATACCAGTTGTCGGCTGAATGTAAGGAGCAAACGACTGCTTAAAAGAAAAGATACATCAAAGTTCTAATGTAAGGCAAACATCTTTTACTGTAACTGAGTGGCTTTTACATATATAAAAAACTGCTTGAATTATGTCTATTTTTATTTAATATCCATTTTATTCAAATTCAAAATTTTAGGTTTTCCTTAAGCTTTTAGGCTTAAAACTGCATCATTCTACTTAGAACTTTATTTTATAAAATATAGTAAAATTTAGCTGTCACTGTTAAGGGAAACTTGGATGACTGGTCCCATTTAGAAATTTAGTTATTTAAACTGCCTTAACAATTTAAACCTGCATTTATGAAATTAACTTTAGAATAGTTCAGTTTGCTCACAAGTCTTCCCAAGTTCTTTATTTATTTTATTTATTTATTTACTTATTTTTGGCTGCGTTGGGTCTTCGTTGCTGCGTGCGGGCTTTCTCCAGTTGCGGTGAGCAGGGGCTACTCTTCGTTGCAGTGTGCGGGCTTTCTCCAGTTGCGGTGAGCAGGGGCTACTCTTCGTTGCAGTGTGCGGGCTTCTCATTGCGGTGGCTTCTTTTGTTGTGGAGCACGGGCTCTAGAGCATGCAGGCTTCAGTAGTTGTAGCGCACGGGCTTAGCTGCTCCACAGCATGTGGGATCTTCCCAGACCAGGGCTCGAACCCGTGTCCCCTGAATTGGCAAGCAGATTCTTAACTACTGCGCCACCAGGGAAGTCCCACTTCCCAAGTCTTGACCAACTGAATATGGTGAATCTTGAGTTCACTTAAATGTTCCCATACTGCTTACAATCTTAATAAAATTGCATTGCACATTTTAGCTTAACACACGTCTACATCAATTACTCAATTCGAGTCACAAGCTTCCTACATTGGTTATCCAAATTTGACACTTTCTCTTAAAATTAAAAGTTCTTAAAATACCAAATACAGAACACCTAAACTAACCCCAAATTTTCAAAAGTATGAGTTTAATTTGCTTCACATTCCTCTGCTTACATAGAAACTTTTCCAGGGTTATAAGAAACTTAATAAAGAAACAATTGTCATTACCAGCGAGTCAAGGGTTCTGTCCCAGGGCACTGAAGTTACCTATAGATAACACGTAATAATGGTTTCCAGATCAGAGTTGGGGGTTATTTATTTTTGCAATAAAATGTTTAAAACTAAAAAGAAAGCTAAATTATAGATCTGCTGCTGGGAAGTTTCTAAACGGGATTTGAGAAGAGCTTTGAAGCTGTTCCCAGGCCTTTGCTGCTTGCTTCAAAAGGGCTTCAAGAATTAGCCAGGGAATTAATTTCTAAACGGTGTCATGTGCCAGAAGCATCCAGGGCTGTGTCTGGGGTCTCTGCCAGCCGCTCTGCAGAGCTTCCTCAGGCACAGGGCTGCAGAGGGAAGGAGAGAAGGATGAGACTGCATAAGGTTAAAGAAAAAGCAAGGCACCAAAATCAGTCCCACGGGGCAAGGGCATCAGACTCTTGGGTCTGAAGGACAGATATCTAACTCAAAGGAGCATAGGCAAAAGGGCAGTTTTCTGGAAGAATGCTGAGGTTATTTAGGACAAGCCACAGGACAGGATGACCGCCTGCTACAGGGACAACGGGCACAAGGACGCCTGGACACAGCCGGGACCTGCCCCTCTCTCATCTCTTCTTCCTGCTGATGGTCGCCTTATTTCACGGTGAACCAGCCCCCCACCCCTGTGTGCAGGGACACAGCTGATGGCGACAGCAGGGGTTTTTGGTGTCCCCACTCCCCCTCCATCGTGGAGGTCCTGAAGGTGCAGGCGGCTAGGACAGGAACCAAGCTTTCCGAGCTGGGGAAGAACGGTTCCCAAAGTGAGGAGCTGTGACTCCAGGAGCGGGGTGGGCGCTCCTGAAGGCTCAAGCCTGGCTCAGAAGAGCAGCTTGTCCCCTTGGGCTTCACCAACCATAGACAGATTTATGGGAAGGGCCAGCCATCAGAAGACCTAGGTTCTGGTGCCAACTGCTGCCACCAGCTAATTTGCTGACCTTGGATGAGCCTCTTCCCTTCTCTGGGCCTCAGTTACCCTAAAGTGACTGAAAGACCTCAAAGGGGGCTTCCCAGCCCTGGCACTACAGGTCTCTGAATTAGGGACGGAAAGGCAGATTGGGGGGCAAAGGAGAGGTAACAAGGGCACTGGGTGGACTGATGGAGATGCAGGCACTGATTACACAGCCAACACCCTGGAGGAAATTGGGCTTTGAAGCGAAGGATGTGGGCCAGCGGAAACTGCCCGGCCAGACGCAAAACATGGAAGAGGGAGAGGGCTTGTGGCCCAAGTGGGACTGGAGCACCCGGTCATCCCGCAGGGAGAGCCCTGACCGTTCATGCCGGTCAGACCCACCAAAGTGCCTCCATCTGGGTCCCCTCCCCTTGTTTCATTCCTTCCTGAATTCAACTTCTGGCACCTATGGTCCTATTCAAAAGCAGAATGATTTTGTAATCCTGTTTACTGATGTTTCTCCTCAACACATGAGCTCTGAGCCTGCCTGGTACACAGTAGGTTCTCAACGAACATTTATTGGGTAGATGAAGGATGGATATTTGGAAGACTGTGCTCCTAAAAGCTTAGGGCCATGATATTCATCTCTGTATCTTTAGCTCCAAGAGTCTGGTTCACTATAGATGCACAATAACTGTTACAAGAATGAGCCAGCCAATCACAAAACTACCTTTGCTGAATATGGATTCATATTTCTATGTGGCTTGGACTCTAAATGCATCTTGTTCCTTTTGTGTCGTTGGTCTTGCACAATGCGTGGCGTGCAGAAAACGTTCAGTAAACACTTGTTAAAATGCAGTGAAATAAACAGCACCTCCTAAGCTCCGTATTAAATTTAAAAAATAATCCTGGGAGCCACTCATTTTCAGATACCTAATTCTGTATCAGTCAGGGATGTGTCTGCCCATAAGTTACAGAAACCTGGGTCTGCTGGGACTTAAACAAGAAAGGGCTCCTTTTTCAGGTGGAAGAAGTCCAGAGGTGAGAAGTCCAGGGCTGGCGATGAATCTACAGGTTCTGTTCTGCCGACCACGGCAAGTAGGCTTGTTGCCCATGGTCCAGCCACTGTTGCACCTCCAGGCACCGGGGCCACATGGTTCAAACTTGAACTGGGACAAAGGGTAACCACCAGCTCATCTTTCCCTTTTACCAAGAAAGCAAAAGCTTTCCCTGACAGGGCTGAGATAGTTCCACTTTCATCTCATGAGACAGACTTACAGCTTGGCTTCTGAGAAGCAGAAAATGTGTTTCCTACAATAGGACAGGTGGGAAAAGGAGGGCTAGGGGATGACATGTGACCACAGTGCTCCTATATGGAGAGGAGGGCATTTGGAGGCCTTTCAGTCCTGTTCAACGTCAGTTGGGAGAAGCATTCTCCATGGGATATTCAAGGTTCTTCCTATCCCAGTCCTGGAAACTTACTCAAAACAAATGTTTTAGACAAGCACCAATCTTGGACCAAGGATTTTTTTTTTAAATACATTTTTTTGTTTGTTTATTTATTTATTTTTGGCTGCATTGGGTCTTCGTTGCTGTGCGCGGGCTTTCTCTACTTGTGGTGAGAGGGGGCTACTCTTTGTTGCAGTGTGCGGGCTTCTTATTGCAGTGGCTTCTCTTGCTGCAGAGCACGGGCTCTAGGCACGTGGGCTTCAGTAGTTGTGGCACACGGGCTTCAGTAGTTGTGGCTCACAGGCTCTAGAGCACAGGCTCGGTAGTTGTGGCGCACAGGCTTAGTTGCTCCGCGGCATGTGGAATCATCCCGGACCAGGGCTCGAACCTGTGTCCCCTGCATTGGCAGGTGGATTCTTAACCACTGAGCCATCAGGGAAGTCCTGGACCAAGGATTTTTAAAACATCTTACTAAAATGAACTGTTCCGGATTCCAAAGATTAGCTTGGAGTTCACAGTCGACATGCTGTCTCATACGTAAATTCGGTGTGACGACTTTACCGTCTGACCGAGGATGCCTAGTGGCCCATCTCTGGCTGGTGGACTGAGAACTAAACACAGATGAGATGTGGAACCAAGGCTTTCATCCACCTCTGGCTGGGTAGGAGGAGTCTACCTGCCTTTCAAGGAAGACTGATGAGCCAGGTAAACACTGAAGTTTTGGTGTGGATAAGAGCCTTCAGTGGCTTCGGCAAAGGGGTCATGCTTTGGGATTTTTTAATGTGCCTCTAAGAGCTGGAAAAAAGAAAAATAATCTCTTTTTTCTATGCCTTGGATGCAATTTTCAGGCCAATTATACCTTCATCTGTTTGCTAACATTACGGTTTACATATTTTAGAACCATATTTGTTCCCACATTTTCAACATGATTTTGGGACATCTGATAGATATATGTTTTTATTTATATTAGTGCCTAACAGTATAGTAAGCATTTCATAAATACTTCTTCAGTGTCTAACTGGTATGAAAATATATGATTTCCCTGAATACATTTTTCAACCTGCCCCAATAAACAAATAAATTACGTAATTTGGCTTAAATGATTCTTCTTTGTAGATAAGCAGAGAGATGGCATCTTTTAACACTGGAAAAAGCAAGTTATATCACTCTTCCCCGCCTCACCCAATACTTTCAAGTTGACTTGTTTCAGAAAGAAGTTGAACATCTTACTCCAGCCTCTTCTTCCCACTAAGCCTTGGGAAGATGAAACAGTTCAACACGAGTAAGCTTGATAAGGGCCACCAACCAGCACAGTGGTGGCAGCACCCAGCTGGCAGTGGTATTTCAGTCTTTGGATACAACTTCTGGGTCTGCCCAAAAGGGCTGTCATTAGTAGGAGGGGACTAGCTCTCCCGAATGAGGGATGTGTGGGTTAGCCTAAAAGGACCCGCGAGGAGGAAGGTTTATTTTTGTCAGAAGATATGCATTTGTCTAATCGCCTGGAGGGAAAAGCATTGCCTTTATTCCCGCACAGTCATTGTTACGAAAATAACACAACTGGTGAGAAGCGGCAAATGAGGAAATCATACACCAGCCTCCATGAGTTGTATAAGCAACTGTCCGCGGTGAAGTCTTATTAAAGTGAAATTGTTAGTTCTCGGCTTCTCAAGAAGCATGGAGTCTTTGACTAGAAGCTCTCAGGTGGAGGCCGTCCTGCACCAGCCCTGCTGTTCGGGAGGGCATTCCGCTCCAAGAGCAGGAACCCACGAGAAGGCGAAGAAGGGCGCGGATGAACTCGGGGGAGGAGCCTAACGATGGCAGGTGCCCACTGCCTGGCGCATCGTCCCCACCTGCGCATCCCGGCTCCCGCCCCCCTCCCGCCCCCAAGCTGTGGACTCAGCTGAGAAGTGTCTAAGCCCCTCCTACGTGTCCTCAACAAGCCCACTGAAATATGCTAGGGGCGGGGGCGGGGCAGTGACAACGAAAGGAGCGTGAGGCGTGCGATCTTCGCAGAAAGAAAGCCCCCCTCAGCGGGAACACCCGGTAGAGACTGACAGAGACAGGCAAAGTGAGTCAGAGGCCTGCGTCAGCGTGAAGATGGGGACTCACTGGACCAGGGCCACATGAGGCGGCACAAGTGAGAAATTCTCCGCCTCCGTCCTCGGCCAAGCCTCCTTTGGACCAAAGGTTTTATTTTTAGTGAATGCCATGTCTTCCCTCTTACGTTATCTGATAACGTCCAGACTTATTAAACTGCTGCAAGAAACCCTAACTCCTTTCATACCTTTGGGGGCTTAGAAACACCTCTAGGAAGGAGACGGAGGAGAACCATCTGCAAAAAGAGCAGCGCGGAGGAGACTCCACGACACCCGGCTGCGAGTGGGAAGGCGCCGCTCTCTGTGAATGAGGGCTGCCTGGGCAAGGTCAGGAGGCTGGGGCTCAGCTACCTAGTCGTGCTGGCAGAGCAGCAGACGTGACCATCACTTCCCTTGAGCTTCCAAGCTAACGCAACAGCCTGCATCTCATTAAAAACAAAGTCAGTTTTGGAGTTCTTCAGACGTCTCTGGTTCCTACAACATAGATCACTTTTTAAGAGACTATATTATCAAGACATTTAGAAAATCATTAAACAAGCACAGTAACTTTCGGAGATTCATTTAAGAAACGACTTTCTATACATGTCCTGGGGAAATAAGACAAGCCACCCTGACTGTGGAAGATTGCTGGTTGCCTACCTAATACCCATTCACCCTCTGCTTCTCAGAAAGAGAATTTGCAAGGTTTAGCAGGACACAAAGCTGTCTGAAAAAAGGCAACGTCCCCAGCCTCCTTTTCAGCTGGCTGTGCACCTGACCAAGTTCCATCCAATGCAAAGTGAACAGAAATACTGGATTGTGTTATCAAAGTACAGCTGGCACATGCCTCCGTAAACTCTTCTTCCACCCCTCTTTCTCCTTCTTGTAGATGGAAAGCAGATGTGATGGCTGGAACTTAAGCAGCCTTCACAGACCATGAAGTGGAAGGCACGTGCTAAACATGGTAGAGCAATTAGATAGGCAGCACCTGGGTTCCTCTTACTGTCACCTGGCCACCTCAAACTGCTTCTCTTGGAACTTTTCTGTGAAAGACAAAAACACTCTTATTTAAGCTACTGTACTGGGTTGAACAGTGTCCTCCAAATTTATGCCCTTTCCAGAACCTCAGAATGTGACCTTATTTGGAAATAGGGTCTTTGCAGATGCAATTAGTCAAGATGAGGGCATACTGGAGTAGGGTAACCCTAAATCCAACATGACCGGTGTCCTTGTAAGAAAGATACCGGGACAGAACGCCACGTGTTAGAGATTGAAGTGATGGGATGGCCACAACTACCAGAAGATAGGAAGAGGCCAGGAAGGATCCTCCCCGGGGCCTTCAGAGAGAGCTCAGTCCTGTCGACACCTTGATTTCGGACTTGTAGCATCCAGAACGGTGAGAGAATAAATTTCTGTTGTTTTCAGCCCCCCAGTTTGTGGTCATTTGCTATGGCAGCCCCAGGAAACTAGTTCATCTCCTGTTATATGTTTTGTCTTTGTTACACAAGGCCTAGCCTAACCCTCTGTACTAACCCTGCAGAACCACTGCTTTTTCCATGTGATGCCACTGTTCACTCAGGAATGGGAAATTTTGCTGGCAAATGGCTGATGATTTCCACTGATTTATAGGAGATGAAAGTTTTATTACCAGCTCCACTCTTAACTCTGCCCAGACCCTTCCTCCTTGCACCTCACACTAGATTCAGCAGTGCTCTCTGTGACCGCGCAATTGATAAAAAACGCAATACAGTTGATTCTTTGTATCCACGGGTTCCACATCTGCGGATTAAACCAGCTGCGGATCAAAAATATTTTAAAAAACTTTCCAGAAAGTTCCAAAAAGCAAAACTTGAATGTGCCCCGTGCTGGCAACTATACAGCCTTTACCTTATTAGGTATTATAAGCAATCTGGAGGTGATTTAAAGTGTACGGGAGCATGTGGGTAGGTTACATGCAAATACTATGCCATTTTATATAAGGGACTTGAGTATCCTCAGATTTTGGTATGGGGGGTGTTTCCTGGAACCAATGCCCCACAGATACCGGGGGATGACCCTAGAGGTAAGGGGGGCAGAGCAGGAAAACTGCCTGGTTAATAAGATCACTCAGCGCTTACTTTCTAACACCCAGTTTCTCTTTCACTCTCGTTCTGTCATTCCTCTTCACCCTCTCCCCTCTCCCTACCCCCTGCCCCATCCACTCTGGGCAAGGAACCTTTGGGCCATCTCAGAAGCAAGTCACAAAGTGCTACCTGGAAAGTATATCTAGACCCCTCTGAAGTAGCTGTGGTAACTAGGCCTTCCACACCCAAATTCCAGATATATAACTGCAAGGACTCCAAAAAGAAAACAACAGTAATAATCAGAATCTGAGCTGGATGACTGCCACGTAAGAGGTGCTTTTAGCACAAGCTGCACCATCCTTGCTCTTGGCTTCTCCTCATGATGTAAACGGCAAGTGCTGACCTGAAGGGCACACACAGCCCTTGCCGACAGCCTAAGCCATCAGCGCTCCCTGCTGCAGCAACAACGACCCACGAGAATGAGTGTGTCAAGTTTCCCTTTTTCCAGCATTGGATGACTCCACTTATCTCTCAATCTTCAAGTTCATTAATGCCTCTGATGCATCACTGCCATACTTCAAGTGTCCCCTTAGGCATAGTAACCCTCTTTTACTGATGGCAGAGGTTAGAACGGAGACTGCAAAAACTTAAAAAAAAAAAATCAAAAGTTTCCTTTGAGTTCATTGATACATATTATCAATTCCCTTAAAACACCACAAACCTTAACTTACTGATAAAAAAGAAAAAAGTCAAGAATAATTATCCAAAAGTCACACCAAAAATGTTCGGAGCTCAAATAAGTTGTCATTCATTCATTCAGAGATCAGAGAGCCTACTGATGCTCTCTGATGCCGGGCATGTTGGCAGCGTGGACTCTCTCTGCACAGTCCGGGGGTGCGTACAGACCGGCAGCCACATGCGCTCCACAGTGTGACGAGTGCTATGACACAGGGTGACAGAGGGGGTGACGGGAGCAGAGGCCACGCCTAGCGTGGAGCTGTGGGTACAGGTATTAGCAGGCATTTATAACCTAAGGGTTGGAGCCTGAAGGATCAGCAGAAATCACCTAGGGGAAAGTGGAAGCCCCACAAGGTGGAAGAACTCTGAGAAGTTCTGTGTGGCCCTGCAGCAGGTGCAGGGGTGTGGGAGGGTGACGGTGCAAGGGGAGGATGGAGAAGCATGCAGGGCAGGAGAGCGGGGGCTTTGTTGGGCATGCGAAGGAAAATCAGGGCAGCTCCAGACTTGAGGACACAGACTCAACTTGGAGTAAAGTCTAGGCCTTAGGCTGAAATCAGGGAGTTAAAGAAAGTTTGCTGAATTAAGTGAGGGGAACCCCAGCTCACTTCCCAGAACACTAGCTGGGGAATGTAGTCTTTATTTTTTGGACAGTTTTGTGTTCAGCTAAAGCTTAGAGGTCTCTTTCTAAGGAAAGGGGTGTGAGGGGTATTAGGGTAGGAAACCAACAATCTACCACAGTCAGGATGGCTTGTCCTATTATTCTGTTGTTGTTGTTTATCTTGTCCCATGTATAGTCCAAGTGCTTAGACAACTGCCTGTACGTAGCGCTTAATAAAGAATCATTGAGATAATAAAACAAAAAAACCTCATTTATGTCCTCAAAGAGGTAAAGTTAGGGGAAAAAAGAAAGACCAGGATGCCATGCTAAAAAGTAAAAAGAGAGAGAGAAAGGAAGGAAGGGAGGATGGGAGGGAGGGAAGAAAGAAGAAAGAGTATATCAAAATAACATTTCAAAAAGAATTTAAGATCCAATACTTGATTAATTGGAGTTTCAGAAAAAGAGAACAGAAAACTAAATGATGAAGCAATAGTACTACATAATACAAGATTAATTTCCCAGACTTTAAAGACACAAGTCTCTAGGTTGAAAGGGCCAACCACATCATGACATTTCTCAACACTGGGAGTAAAGAAAACATCCTAAATGTTTCCAGAGAGAAAAAGATGTCACATTTAAGGAAAAATCAGAAGAGTCCTAGACTTCTCAACATCAACTGAAGGAACTAAAATGAAATGGCATAACAGCTCAGAAGTCTGATGGAAGACAGTTTAAAACCAAGCCACGTATGTAAGTATAAAAATCAAGGATGGGGTTAGAATAAAGACATTTACAGACACATAAAAACTAACAAAATTCTCATGAAGTTCCTGGTGGGATGTATTCCGTGAAAGCAAGAACACAGAAGATAGGAGACTATAAAAATAAGGGACCCAACACTGGAAACAGCCAAGGGAGGTCTCAAGATGGCAATGCACAAATACCTAGAAAGTGACCAGTCCAGATTGGGGCAAAAGGTCAGAGGACTCAGTGGGGAGAGGGCTCCAGGAAAAATATGAAACTAATGGATTAACTGATATACCTGACCAGGGGTAAAAATACTGAATGGCAGATAAAAACCAATGGAAGAATTAGGAAAAAAAAACTTAAGTACATACACTAAACAGTTTTTTGGGTTTTTTTTTTAACTGGGCAATTATTATTAACTCTACAAAAACCCAGAAGTTATATAAGAAAATAATCACGATATACTACCTGGATCATAAGTGGATCATATTTATGCACTAGTAAGTTAGGAGTGACTACTGCTTTAACACAAAATTTTGATGTAAATATATTAGAACTGGGAAGGAGATACAGGACACAACAGTGGGGTTAAGAGAGCTAAATCCTCCTCTCCCATAACAGAAAATCCTTAAAAAAAAGTCTAAAAATAGAAAGTCAAGAAATAGCATTATTAGCAAGTGAGTTAGAGCCAGGGGAATAGATGCCATGAAAAGACAGTTATAAGAGTTGAATGTGTTTTCCTTGGGGAAACAGGATTGGCGGCGAAGGGGGCAGGTCTAATTTGCTATAAACCTTTGAGCACTTAATTTTACAATTTAAATTGCTCTGAAAATAGGAACAACAGCCCTGAACTTACTTTCCAACCCAAATTTTTGTAGTAATTATGCAAAATTCAGTTCAGAATGACTCAGGACAGTTGGTCCCTTGTAAACGACCCATATTCACACCCGTATCGAAGGTGGTTTACTGACTGGCCATGCGTTTACTTCCGAAGTGACACAGAGCCGGCATGATTTTGTTTCTTAATTCTTGATTATGACCCTAAGAACAGAATTGCAAGAAACTGCAAAGTGTGTCTTTGCTAGTTTAAGATTTTTTGCCATATTCTTGCTCTGATTCCACTTGTTCCTTCTGTTTTTCCAAGATAAACCAGTAATGAATTCCCTTTAGCAACTTGTCCACCCATTTCCTCCCATCACGAGCTCTGGTTTCAGCAGGACACAGACGCACTCATGGGCTCTGCTCCAAACCCACCCATGGGGACAGTGTGTGGCTTATCAGAACTTTGAAGACTTCATGTGTTCACTGCTTAGACAGACACTTACGGAGAGGGAGAAAAGGGCAACAGGAAGCAGATAACAGAAGAGATTTAATAAGAGGTATTTTTAATATCATGTGAGAGTGCAGAGGAGGGAAAAAGGTGGTTGCTAAAGAAAAAGACCCAGCTGTCACCAAATCCAGAAGTTGCTGTTATCCTGAAACATATTTTAAAATATTTGCAGACCATATAACTTTTAAAGGGACAATAATGTAACAACACTCTTTCTCTATTATTATAGTTGTATGAACCCAAGGCGCTCTACACGTAAAATATTCCCCCAAAAAAGTTTTAGATTACGTTTAAAAAATTAAACTTATTTTGTGAATGTCTAGCTGATAAACGAAGGAAACTTACTAAACAGCATTTCACAAAATAGGGTCTATGTGTTGCCCTTCGTTTAGCAAATAATATCTATCTCTTAATAACTGAGTACTGAGTAAGAAGAACATACTTCTAAAAGGAAATTGCTAATTTTCCCATACTGTCAATATATGTGCATTTACATAAAACATCATTATTAAATTCATTGTTCTTCAAAAGATCTAAAAATCTTTAGAATATTCTGCTTAAAAAAAAAATAAAACAACACATGCAGCTCCATAATTTAGATCCATCGTGACTCAAGGTCCAGGACTCAACCACTTCTGTACCTTACTGCCTTCAATCAGAGGTCAGCAAACAACAGAGAAAAGATAGAAAGACCAATCCAGAAACTGACTAATACAAGCTCCAGAAAGAGATACAATGAAGGAAGGGGAGGGAATTATCAAAGCAATATGTTGTGAAGAATTTCCAGGATATGAATTCAAAGGACATGAATTTCCAGATTGAAAGAGTCCATCTCTAACACCCAGCATAGGCGTGAAGAGAGGCACATCAAGACACATAATCATGACACTTGAGAACAGTGGTTCCAAACCCTTCCAGAGAGAAGAAAACAAATCATAAAGGATGATATTGATTCTCTCAACAGCAATATAGGAAGAGAATAGTATAGCAACACCTTCAAAATTCTGAGGGAAAATGGGTCTTAACCAGGGAGTCCCTATTTAGTCTAATAAGCAATTAAGTATGATGACAGAATTAAGATATTTTCAGATGCAAAGCTTCAAAAAACTGTATCTCCCAAGTCTCTTTTCTTAGGAAACTACTAGAGGATAAGCTCCAGCAAAAAGATAGAGGAAATCAAGAAAATGAAGATATAGGATCCAGCACAGAGGACCCAACACGGGAGAGACGAGAGAGAATTTTAATAATCCATTGACTTCCTGGAAAATGAAAGGGTCCAGCCTTCAAACACTCCTTCTAACCCTCTCTGTTCATTCTTTCAAATTAGTCATACAACAACACTATAAACAATTCAGAAATTAGTATTTATATATATATTTTTAAATATTAACTTATTTCTGGCTGCGTTGGGTCTTCGTTGCTGCGTGCGGGCTTTCTCTAGTTGCGGCGAGCGGGGGCTACTCTTCGTTGCAGTGCGTGGGCTTCTCATTGCGGTGGCTTCTCTTGTTGCAGAGCACGGGCTCTAGGCATGCAGCCTTCAGTAGTTGCAGAAAGCGGGCTTCGTTGCTCCGCAGCACGTGGGATCTTCCCGATCCAGGGCTCAAACTCATGTCCCCTGCATTGGCAGGCGGATTCTTAACCACTGCGCCACCAGGGAAGCCCTAGTATTTATATTTTTAAGACATTCTGCATATTGTTCTCAGCTGAGCCAACTGTATACGGTGACTAATTTTCATCATTATACAACTTTTCTTGTGATTAACTGCATCAAGTTTTTCCTGGAACTGAGTCAGAGTATGTAATAAATCAATTCCATTCCCCACCCCACCCCACCAGAGACATCGGTCTGAGAGCCCTCCTCTTCCTGCTCCAGTGGGGACTGAGTTCTCCAGGCCTTCTGCACGTCACAGCTACTGGACCAAGACTTCCTTTCCCATCATCCTGGGAAATACTTCTCCTCCTCTCCTGTGTTGGGTCCCCTGCTTCCCTGAGCCAATGTCATCTTTTCTGGATTTACTCCTTGAGCTGTGGTGGGAATTAAGGAGGTGGAGACTGAGTTCAGACTATTCTCCTTAGACGGCTGCTCAGGAAGAGAAGGATGAAGAATAGGGGCAGTGGGGGGGCAGTATATTTCTAAATACACCCTCATGAGGGTATATTTAGAAATACAGAGGCAGACACCAGAAGCAACCAGCTAAAACAGTTAAAAGCAGTTACCGCAGGAGAGGTATAGAGCAGAGGACGGTTGTTTTCCATTATAAGCCTCATGGTGCCAATACCTTGCATGAGTAGCAATTCACTAGGTGCAAGATAATTGTTGGAAGACTAGCGGGGAAGGGCCAGTTCTCCAGGCAGAGGGAAGGACATGAGCAAAAGCCCTGCCAGTGTTTCCACTGCTGGAACATAAGGTGAAGGTGTGGTGGGGAAGCGTAAGCACGGGGTAGAGAGAACTCCCCAGTTTACTCGCGTACAGAGTCTAGAGTGGTTGTGGAGAATGGTCGAAAGACTCTGATATTTGGGGGTAACTTGAATGGCTGGGGTATCGCTTCGGCAGATTAGAGGAGGGTAAGATTAGAGCAGGGAGTCTAGCCGGAGACCAGGGTCTGTTACAGGCAAGAGATGATGAGGTCTGAAATCAAGGAACTCCTCCGGGTTAACATGAAAGATGGAAAAGAAATAGAATCAACAGGTCTCAACTACAGATTGGACTGGATGTAAGGGGACGGGAGTAATCTAGGATGATGCCTAGGCTTCTGACTTGGGTGATGCTTCCCCCAAATTAGAGAACCTGGCAGGTATGAAAGGGGAAAAGTGAGTGAAGTTTGGGACAAGTGTGTGGGATGGGAAGGGATCATCTAATAGGCAGTTGGATTGAGATCTGAAGTTTTGTAATGACAACTGGCAGAGATAAAGATGCGTGTCGGCCACAGCAGTAACTAAAGGCCAGGAGAGTAGGAAAAAAACACCTAGGAAGAGGGAGAAGGGTAAGAGATAAAGGGAAACACTAACAGGAAGAGTGGTCACAGGCCTCAAGAAGGGAGTGGTTAACAGTGTCAAATGTCATAAAAGGTCAAGAAAGAGAACAGAATAGATCCCATGAGATGCGGGGCACAGTGATCTTTAACAGAGCAACTGAGGAGGAGGCCTGTTGGAAGTACAGGTCTAGCTTGTAGTCAGTTACAACCCCCGTTCCTTGAGTGTGGGCTGAACCGAAGGGGTGAGCAAAGTAAAGAGGAGGCAGTAGAGTGCAGGTGATTCTGAGAAGCCTGGCTGTGAAAAGAAGAGCGAGCAGGGGCACTGGGGAGTAGCAGAGTGAGTTAAAATTCAAGGGTTTGACTTTTTTACCCCAAAGAAGCGAGAGATTTCAGAATGCTTATATGATTCAGAAAAGTTGTCAGTACAGGGAAAGTGTGAAAATACAGGAGAGGCAAGAGTAAACAGCCCTACCATGCAATCCAGCATCACACTCCTAGATATTCCCCCAACTAGTGTACAAACTTATGTCCACAAAAAACCTGCACACAAATGTTCATAGCAGCTTTATTCATAATCGCCAAAACCTAGAAGATGTCCTTCAATAGGGGAATGGCTAAACAAACTGGTACATCCAGGTAATGGAATAAAAAATGAGCTATCCAGCCACAAAAAGACATGGATGACTCTAAAATGCACAGGGCTACATGAAGGAAGCCAGTCTGAAAGGCCGCGTACCATATGACTTCACTACATGACCTTCTGGAAAAGGCAAAACTATGGAGACAGTAAATAGAGGAGTATCTGGCAGGCATGGGGGAGGGGAGAAATCTGAATAAGTGCAGCACAGGGCATTTTTTTTATTTTTAGGGCAGCGAAACCGTTCTGTATGATAGTGTAATGTAATTTACAAATTAAGCATTTGTAAAAACCCATAAAACTTTACAGCCTGAAGAGTAAGCCTTAATGTATATAAATTCTTAAAAACTCATTTAGGAGGTTGGGGGATCCCAGGATGAAATGAAGAATGGGACAAATAAATCTAAATATATTACAAACAAATAAAACAATACTACTGAAGGTTGGGGTAGGGGAATAAAGTGCTGAGCTAAGTAACTTTCGAAATGTGTGGAGTCTGTAGGACTAAGGGCATGATAAACTGTACATAAAGCACTGTACTCTAGTTGATAGAGTTGTTTCCCACAGGGCATGGACGAACGATTCTGAAGGTGCTGCGTATGTATACTGGAATTGAACAAGTAAGTGGATGGCAGAAGTGGGGGCTTCTCCCCGTGGCAGTGTGAAGTTACTGTTGAGCAAGTGGAGGAGGCTAGAATAATCAGATCAGACATCAGTATGAACTCATGTTTACCTTAATATAGATACAGATGGTTACATATCTACACACATATATTTCCTTGCTCTATCAGATGAGAGGGCCTAGACGCAGTGACACCCCATTAGCAATGAGCACACCTAATGCCCAGACCTTGGTTCCTAATACCACTCTCCAGTAAAAGGAACCATGGCAGGAAACAGACAAGGTGAGCCTGGAGCATCGTGTAGTTCCAGAAAGTAAGGAAGTGCTAAAAAAACAAACAACACACTGCAATGGGACGTCGAAAGCTAAAGGGATACAGCTGCCAACTGCAAAAGCTTCCAATTGCCAAGGCTGGAACAATTTGAGCAACAACATACAGTAATATTGGATTATAACCCAAAGTGTAAGATAAATAGCCATATGTTCATACTGATATAAATGGCTGAATAAGTAAACAAATAGATAAAACTTCCATGCAGAGCTCCAAATAACTTACATAGCTACGCCACTCTAAGGAGGTGGAACATACCTCCTACACCTTAAGTGTGGGCTGTGCACAGTGACTTTCTTCCAAAGAGGAGAAAGGAATCACTTCACAGTGGACAGGCCTGACAAACATGACCTCAGCCAGGTGACCAAGTCAACATGAACAGGGATAAGTTGTGTTCGTAGTGGGCACCCTTGATACAAAGTGATGGGAACGCACTTCACCTCTGTGGTCTTCCTCTCCCTAAAACATTACCCCAGTCTAACCATGAGAAAAACCCCGACAAATCCCAGTTGAGGGATGATCTACAAAATACTTGACCAGTACTCAAAACTGTCAAGGTCATCAAAAAACAAGGAAAGTCTGAGAAACAGTCACAACCGGGAGGAGCCTAAGAAGATAAGACTATTAAATGTAATGTGGTATCCTGAATGGGATCCTAAAACAGAAAAAGGAGCTCAGCTAACAACTAGAGAAATTTGAATAAAGTACATAATATGCTAATACTATATATTCTACAGGTATATAATAATGTGTCAATACTGATGCATTAATTGTGACAAAGGTACCACACTAATATATTAGTAACAGAGGAAGCTGGGAGTGTATAAGGGAACTCTGTATTACTGTCAAGGCAATCTATAAATCTAAAATTCAAGTTATTTTTTAAAATATGGAAGAGGAATAACTAATAGAGCTGGGGATGTGAAATCCGAACTAGCCCAAGGTCAGAAGGCAGCAGTGAGACAGACGGGGTCACGCTGTCACTCCTCCATCCTTCCCCTGCAGTTCTGTCTGGAACCCCCCCTGTTGCCTTTCCAGAGGGCAATGCCTCTTCTTCCTTCAAGCCCCAGCACACATCCCCTCTCGTTTATTGCCATCTTGGCCTTTGCCACACCTAACAGATCTGCTCGGTCATCTATGACCTCAGTACTTCACACACAGTCAGCAAATTTACCGCCAATTTATTGTATACCAGACACGTGCTAGATGCTGGGACTAGAGGTAAGTGCCATTCACCACAAACAGCTCAGTCGAGGGGCACCTCTGAAGTTAGCCTGTTTCACCTTGCACTGCTTTTGCTTCTCTCTCTCTGAAATAAACTGTGAACTCTTTGAAAGCAAGGATTACTACCTTGTTCATTTTTTTCATTGTCAGTGCTAAAAACAATACCAATATATATACAGCAATTCACAAAGAAATGCTTGTTGAAACGAAATGAAGACCTGAATTCTCCTTCAGTTTAGATACGGATGACTTAGAGGAAAAGCAAACTATGAGAACATAACAGTCTGCAAGGTTTTATACTCATAGGTGATTTTTTAATTGTCTGCAAAATAATCTCCCCCAGCTTTTGAATATATTACACACATTGTGGAGAGCAGACCATCAGCAAGAGGTGGATGTACCTACAAGCAACAGAGAAACCACGGGTCCAGGGGCTCACGTGGTTTTCCCCCCACAAGAGCTGCACCCAGGGCTGTGGCAGCCCCTCACTGCCCACGACCAGGACTCCCCTTCCCACCACGCTTGGCATGTTGGCCTCAAGTTCACCAAATGGTTGCCTTGGCTTACTTGGAAAAGTGAAAAGCATTTCTAAAACTACCTCAATTGCCACTTACAGCTCATTGGTCGGACACATGGCCACCCCTAGTTCCACATTAGAGGTTCATTTTTTCCGGCCTTTAAAATAGAGGCCTAGGAATGAAAGGAGGAGCTTGGGAATAGGCGCTGGGCTATGCAGTGTCTGCCACAGCCAACCTTTTTGGCTCCCCACGAAGTATACATTGATCATCCCGTACATACACTTTAAAAGCACTCACCCCATCCTGAGGAAGACGACTCCGGTCTCTTGCTGTTGACTCCAGTCCAGTCTCTGGGTGATGTGTTTTCTCCATCAGGTCAAATGTGGCCCTCCATGCTGCGCAGCTATAGCTAGAAAGCCAGGCCATCTGCCCTGGACACAGTACCCAACACATGAAGGCTGGAAAGGACCAGGACACCGGCACATGCCAGGCCTGAATGAACAAGGACCTTACCTGGACGGTCTTTGATCTGAGCTCTTCGTCTTATAGCAGCTGGTCTCCGGCTGTCCAGTCCCTCCCATACCTCAGTGGCTACTATCTTGGGGCAATTCAAACCATCACTTGAAGTGGGAAAGCAACACCTTTAACCCCGTTTTGCAAGACCACAATCTCCAGTCTAAACTGCTGAGGCTGCTGCTGGACCCGTTGGTTGAGTCTTAGTTCTGGTAGGTTTTCCCAAACCAGCAGTACTCTAACTGTGGAACTCTCAACTGACTCGGACTTCAGGCCGCAGGCAGAGAAAGCTTCTCTGGGTGAGGCTGTATTTCTTCTTCACTTTGCTTTCGAACCAGCTCCCTTTAGTCTGATTTGATGGTACTCCCGCAGGACTTCGCAGCCTGTGTGTGTCCCGCGTCCTGTGATGCTGCTTCCCACGTATGGCTTGTTTAATCCTCCTGACAACCCTAAGAAGTGGGTATGATTATCACTTCCATTTTCAGCAGAGGCACCTGGTCACACAGCGAGTGAGCAGAACCAGGGTTTGACGCCATGCGACCTGGCACCGATACCACAGCTGCCTAAGAGATGACCAGCCCAAGCCAACGCCCTGCAGATTTCCCTATCCTTCCCCTCAACGTCAGTCTTGTCTGGACCCTAAAGTACAGTAAGTTTGGCAAAATGTTTTGCCACCAAATAACTCGGTTCATCAACTTTTCACCAACTAACCTAAGATGGTAGGCCCTCCATTCTCCATCTTTTAGGATCTGTCGTTTGCAATTCCAGATATCAACTTTTTTTTTTATCAGTTCTTGGTTGCAAATGAGAGAATTCACTCTGGCTTGTTTAAGCAGAAAAAGATTTTACAAACAAAAACAAAACCTAGGTAGCAAATGGAATCTCCAGACAGGAAGGCCCCAGTCAAGTTTGGAGGCTTTTACATAAAGAAAGAAAACTCCCACACCACACCTAGAAATTGCTCCAAAGCCTACCCTTCCACACAAGTGGCGCCGCCTCAAGACATGCCACTATGGGATAAGGTCTCTGCCCCCACCGTCCCAAAGGCTAGACAACGCTGGGCCTACTCTCGCCAGTGTGAGGATAGCTGACGGGAAGAGCCCAGGGCTGAACCCCTGCCCCTGCTGCCAGACAGGCTGGGAAAGCAAGTTCAGTCTCTACCTCAGGGAGGTGGTAGAATGCGGGGGACCCCCAAACACAGGAAGGGCTTTCAGATCACAGGCGGGCCCAGAATGACAAATGTCTATTACACAGAACCTTTCTAGTTATATTGTAGCTTCATTAATTTTCAATTTACACTGAAAATTTTCCATTGAAGTTACTTTGAATTTTAGTTAATACTGAAAATTAATTTCAAATTTCTCAAGCACTACATTGCAGATTTTAAATTATTCTAATGTTGGAAATTCACTGCAAGTAATGTACTAAGTGATTACTGCAATCATGGATAATTTAATAATTAGAGAGATTGGGGAGAAAGATATTCACTAAGTTGTACCCATGCCAATAAAAATCAGAGTAGTGCAGTCACTTGCATTTCTGTGGTTGATCATGAGAATGTTGGGAAAATCCACCTAAATGCAAATAAACAATGATGTTATTATAAAGCATAACAATAATAATGCAGGTATCAAAGGGGTTGGAACTTAAACTTTAAAACGGTAGGGTTTATACAAATTAAACTAAGCCACCATAACAAATACTTAGCGTGAGCAGCACATTTAGGTACCGGTAAGCCCAAGCCAGGCGCCATCACTGGTATTCCGGAGCTAAGTCCGCAGGTAGACCTGTTCTAGTTTCAGGCTGGCTGTTGATTCTCACATCCTACAAAATTCTGTCCAATTATGTAATTCTTCTACCTTATATTCTTTAACCCAAATTTATTTCAGGGTATGTGCACTTTTATTTCAAAAGCAGAGTCTTAATTCACTTTTACTCAGTAAAATAATACCACAAAAGAGAAAATGTTATTCTTTTATTTATGTTAAATAAAAACATGAGAAAATCCTTTTTTAAAAAGGGTCAGAATATTCCTTATGTCTCCAAACCAAGTCCATGGATGCAAAGAAATGCTGAGTACTTTCCTCCCCCGCAGGGTCACAAGACGCTCTCATGTCATAAAGACCTAAAGAGACAACACAGGCGCACGTCCCGTAGCTGCCGCTTCAGGTAAGTCACATGCAACATTTGGGCAAGCAAGGAACAGAACACAGGCACAAGTATATTCTGGAAACACTTCCTGCTCTGGCCAATGAACCGTAGTGCCAAACATTTTTATCTGTTTTGTTTTGGGCCCTGCTAAATGTTTGAGCCACATACACCACTGCACTTCAATGATACAATTTTTCACAATTCCATAATTATATTAATCGCCAGTACAGTTTAAGTAACTGATGTGGCTGAATTTTATACATTTTAAAATTATGTATGAGAACTAACACTACTGCAAATTTTGCCAGTAGAAATGTGACCCCAGGGAACCACCATTTCCAAAACATAATCGGGCACACATTTACAATGTACCTGCGAGGTTTTGAATTAACCGGTCACTTCTGATCTACGCTAAAGACTAGGCTTGAATATCTGAAAACAAAGGCTATATTCATGATTTCTATACCCAAATACCCCTAAATCCATCACATACTCTATAGTCTGACTTAGCTTAACCGAAAATGATTCATCCAAACAGGTCATGGTAGGCTCACAATTCTTCAACCTTAGTTTAGGTCATAAAGAGTTTTTTCTACGACTGGAGTCAATAAGAAGAATTTCTCTGTTAGAGAAAGCAGAAATTTTCACCTTTGGCAGACCGCCAAGATGATACTTTATTATAGAATTTATGAAGCTACAGTTTAGTAACTTGCAGGTTTTATTAAAATGAATCAAAAAAAAAAAAAAGAAAGAAAAGCAAAGGGTAACACAACCCCATATCCCAAAACTTTCTAGATTTTTTTAGTGCAAGAAATGCCGTATCACTGAAGCACTTGAGAATTATCATGAAATCCTAGCAAAAAATGTAATCACCTCAGAAGTGGTAATAAAAAAGAGAAACAACCAGAGAGGCACACAGATCGTTTTTTTGTTTGTTTTTTTTTTAAAGGATTTTTATACTATATTAAAAAACCACAAAATAAAAAAGGGATCAGTCAACATATATCTTAGAAGTCCTTCCAGAGTCTCTGTACCCACAGCCATGCAGGCTGCCTGTCGCCTTGCTCTCCTCTGCTCAGTCTGTGGCTTGTTGAAGGATCCTTGGAGATGACTCAGGCTCTAGTTCTTACAATCACACTTGTTCTGCCAAATCCAAGACCCTGAATTTATCCAAATTGTAGAAACATGCTTTGACCACCCGTCCACCAAAATACCTCCCATTCAGATCAACAACAGCTAAAAGGCAAACAAAAAGACAGTCAGTTAAGGCAGGTATTCCATCAGACATTACAAGAACATGTTTTAATTACAAAGATTAAGATCACAAATTCAACTTTTTAATTCTTTATAGTTGGCTGTACAACTTACCTTTAATTGCTGATTCAACCCTCTCAAATTCTAAAAATATTCGTACTGCTTCATCATCAGGGGCACCAGGAATCTGGAAAAGAAATGAAAGTATAGTAGGTAAAGATATCATCGGAGATATCACTGAATGTGAGTTTTCTCCCATAAATGATTTTTAACAGAGTAAGTATTCCAATTATCATCATATACAGATAAGCAATGGTCAAATACCAAGGAAATAAGTATAATTCATTCATCATCAAAATCTGCTGAAGGTCCGTTGATGACA
Source organism: Pseudorca crassidens (assembly GCF_039906515.1). Taxonomy (NCBI): domain Eukaryota; kingdom Metazoa; phylum Chordata; class Mammalia; order Artiodactyla; family Delphinidae; genus Pseudorca; species Pseudorca crassidens. Next base: position 173,552,116 of record NC_090296.1, on the reverse strand, counting down.
GGTCTTGTGTTAAGTGCTGGAACACACAGCCAGGCAGGACCTTTGGAGGTCCTATGCCATTTGACACATAAACAAATAATTATGCAGTCAACAGACAGCAACATGATACGGAGGAGAAGCTGAAGTGAGCAGAAATGAAGGCAAAAAGACCCGTATGCGTTATAACCGTCTTTCATACGAGGCCAAGCTCCTTGGTGGAGCTTTCCAGGTCCCGCTTCCATAGCCCCACTGCCACTGTATAAGCGCGGCTCCTGCTAACCCCCACTACGCCCAGCCACTCCATTTTGCAGCCCTCCTCAGTCTCCCAGAAGCCGTGACCCTAGTCTGAACACCCGTTCTCTCCTACCCACTCATTCCAAAGCTTCGCTCACATCTGATACTGTTCACAAAGCCTCCTCTAACTATTTTGTGTGGATCTAATCCTTCTCTCACCTCCTGTACTTATAAGTCAACATTACAGAGTCTAGCAACTGAATGTTCTCTAATTTCACGTGTTTGTTTTGTGGTTTCTTCAACTGAACGTTATCACCAAGAGCACAGAATGTGTTTCCCCACCCACAAGGCTCTCAATGCAGTACTGGGTATGTGGGAGGCACTAACAAAACACCTGCCAAATGAATGAGACCAGAGGCACGTCCAAGTCACTAAACTACTGAGCACAGTCATCAAGTCTAAACCTCAGTCACAAAATGAAATGTTTCTTCACCAAATAAAATTTGAAGTCCTTCTTGTGTTTATGTTTGAAATTGTAATAACTGAGTAAAAGCAGTGTTAACTAACCAACATCTGTCACCTTCTATAGTATGACAATATGTTACTTATAGCACACTCTGTCTCTATAGAAAATGTTTTGTAGTCTATCAATTATAACTTGGGTTTATAAACATCAAAAGAAACCCCTCTTACTTCAAATATCACACATTTTCCAACTTTGCCATATTTTTCACACTCTTCCTTGGTTTCAACTTCCAAGTCTTCATCTACCTCTCCTGCACCAACCATGTTCTATAAACAAAAATAAATACATAAATTCCACTGTGAAATATAATTTACAAATATGTAAAAGAGATGTATAAATAACTTTTTTCCATGATGACAAACGTTCCTAATCCCAAATGACACGAAGAAAATCTTCATCCCTGAAATACCCCAAAGTTGGTATTAAAAAATATATAAAAAATAAAAGTATACATTAAGCTTCATAAAGAGTTATAAGAGCAACTGTGCAAGCATCAAAATATATAAACCAAGTTGAACTTCTAACTGTTTCAAATATTTTAAAGTAATTACTCACTGTAGTCTTAAATACTGTGTTTAGCGAAGAAGCATTAGCGAAAAAGGAATCTAAAAATCAGTCTTATATGGAGTCTATCCAAAAGTGTCATTTTCAGTTTTCTTTAACTGTTCTGTCATCGGGGGGGGGGGGCTGCAAGCATGCGGGGACAGGTCAAGGTGGAGTGACACAATTCAAAGAGAGCAAACAGGTTTCCTCCTTCTGCGTCTTACCCTTAGTAGGACCACTTTAGTAGGACACTTAAGTATTTCAGTTAATGGATTTGAATCCGACTTCTTGGCTGCATCTGTAAGAAAACATTATCAGACATAGACATGTTACAGCACTGAGTCCAAGTTACAATGAATAATTTAATTTCAACAGCAATCCCCACTATCTATGTCCTAGAGCCATCTATAAGCATCCACACAGTCTCTCAGCAAAAATGCAGCCTTATCTGGCTGAAAGCATCACTTTGCTTTGGTATAATTTTTACCATAATTTCTAGAACTTTTTAATATCTCCAATTACCTGCATTTTTGCTCAGCTCGCTTCCTAAAGGGCTCACAGGGCACAGTGATCACAACCCTCAGAGGTGAGTCTTGGCTCAGGCAGTGGCCGAAGGTCCCCAGCCCAGTGTAACAAGCAGTTAACTAGCCAGCCCCTAGCTGACCAATTTCAGACACTCCCACAAAGCCGGGCAACTGTTGGTTTTCGGTTCTAGCCTGTGAGGCTCACTGCTGCTTCCTAAAGCTGTGCGTCGACAGGGCTCCCAGAAAAGTTCTCTCCCTTCTTTAGGAAAAGGTGTTCAGCTAAGCTCAAAACCACTCAGTTCCACTTAAAATGCTAAGTCATGTTTGACTCATTCCAATACGCCCTCACTACAGAACAGACTGTAACAATCAAATGAAAATAAAACACCAAGTAGGCATCACCTACCAGTAGACTGCAAAATAACATTAGTCTCACAGAGCGATCAGTCAGTAAGAAAATTAGGATGAAAGGGCAGAAAAAAGAAAAGAGCAGAGAACCTTACAGGATGGAGATGTAGCAGACAGAATCACCGATATACTGTATATGGCTCTGTCTTGCTATAAAAACATAACCATGGTTTTATCAATTGTAACAAGGCTCTCTGCCAGTAGAAGCAGGCATGACATGATTCTCTGGAGTCCTATTCATTTCTGCCAAAGTCTCTTGTCTTCTTTTTCTTCCATGGGCGTTCCTATCTGTCTGCGTGTTCTGAACTATTTGTAAAAACAGGCCTCAGGATTCAGTTTCCACAACACAGAGCTGGAATGCATCACAATCAGGATGGCCTGCCTCCACCCTGCTCACCCCCAGGGACCCACCTTTCTCAGTGGCGTCGCCCACGATGATCTTGCCTCCCCGCTTGCTGGTCTTCTCCACTGACAGCGCTGTGCTCAAGCCCTGCTCGTGCTTCCCGAGACCCTGGCCTTCCCGGAAGCCGTACTTCTGCATGATTTTATGTGCTACTGTGCCACTGTGGGGAGGAAAAAGGGAAAGGTACTTGCACTCAACGTCATCAGCTACAGCATAATTGGATTTTACATCACAGTAATCTCCTTCTGGAAAGAGAAAGTGTAAATTGCACAAGGGCTTCGATGAGGTCACATATAATTACCGACAGCCCATGAGATGGAAGCTGTGAAATGTTCAGGAGAAAGATAAAAAGTGAACGCTGAAAGCCTGGGCATCCTGAGATTACCCCTGAGATGAGGGGAACACTAGTTCCCCTAGTGAGATTTCCCCAGGGCCTGTTAGAAAACACTAGAGTTCCTGTGTGCTCCAGTAACTGCTCTGCTACAGGGCTCATAACCAGTTTATTTTAAAGTGAGCCTGTCAAAAAATAAGTATGGTTTCACGTAATGAAGATGATTGCATTTTTCTAAATAGTACAGCAGAGTTTCCAATGACTGACTTCATACGTGAAAGGACACTTAGGGACCATCTATTTCAGAGCTAGAAATGAAGAAACTGAGGCCCAGATGGGCTGACGAGCTTAAGGCTAACTGAAAGCAAAGCAAGACACCACGTGAGAATTATTTCTGTAGGAGTTAATGGCAGGATTGAAAGTGTAACCCACCACTCCGGATTCTTAGTCCACTGCTCTTCCTCTAATCCCATGACAGTTTTCAAACTGCACCGTGAGGAGGCTCATGGGTCTCAAGGGTGCCCCTACTGACCAGTGCTACTTAGGGCTTAAATCACAAAACGCTGCTTCAACCAGAACTGTACCTACAGTATTTCATGTATGTAATTTCCTTAAGTATTTCATTTGAACAAGCTGTTCTAGGGCTAAAAAGACTGAAAACTGATGAACTGTACTACACTGTATCTTCCTTAGGCATAAAGATTTAATTCCTGTTTAAAGGGGATTCAGCAAAAAGTCAATTCTTACCAGCAAAAGGTCAATTTTCTCATTAGAAGAAAAAAACAAACAAAACCACCCCAATGGCTTCACGTCTGTCCCCCTCTAGCATACACTCTAGGGCAGGCTTTCTGCAGTGAGGGAAATGTTCTCCATCTGCACTGCCCAGTACAGTAGCTGTTAGCCTGGTGAGCACTTGAGACTAGTGTGACTAAAGAAATACATGTTAAATTCTATTCACTTTCAATTAATTTAACAGCCACGTGTGGCTAGTAGCTACCACAGAGAGCAGCACAGGTCTAGAAGACGGACACAAGATGAGAAACTCCAAATCCTCCTGCAGTGTGCAAACCCTATGGTGGAGGACCCACCTCCTCCAACTCTGACTAGCCCAGCTCCGAGGACGCTAAGGATCAAAGCACGTGCACACAGGCAAGGGCAGACCAGTGTCACTACTACAATCACAGCATTGCCACCAGAGGCAGTCCTTCTAGAGGACACAGAACAAAAAAGGCCTTAGTGCAACACTGCTTCACCCGACAACCCCTCAGAGCACGAGAGGAACAGAGTAAACAACATAAAACACTCTTTTAACCAAAACGCATGCCAAATCCAGTGAGACTTAAAATCCACAAGCCCCACCTGAAAGTCAACCTTAAAACTGATTTTCATACACCAACGAATTTCTAATTATAGTTAGAACGACTGAGAGGTTTTAGACCAAAGGTATAGAACCATGACCTTAAAGCAAAGGTCATTTTATCAAAAAAAAAGATGTCATTCATCTTTTGGACATAGCGTAAGTCAGCTCTAATTCATATGACCTATTTGCAAATGTTATGAAAACAAATATAATGATCACAAACTATTCTTAACTAGAGAATGTTCAGCATTTAAATCTTTCAAAATTTCCATTAGAAAGCTTTATGTTTTGTACAAAACATAACAGTGTCATGCTGGGATACCCTCCATGTGACTTGAACCCTGATCCTCAAGGAGGCTGCGTGACTGAGCGCACTGAGCATCTCTCCATAAACCCAAAAAAGGCCCCATCCCAAAACATGCTGCACCTCCTGGAAGGGCTGACAGTGCCTCCCATTCGGCCCCGCCCTCCCTGCACCTGTCGAGGTGAGAGCACCCAGACCATTACCCCATGTTGGCGAGGAAGGAGTTGCCGGGGCCAGTCGGGGATCTGGGTCTGTCTTGTTCCTCGTACACTGGGGGAGGGATAGCAGCTTTGGAAGACTGTGAGCGAGGTCTTGAATCCTCTTCATAAGGAAAGTCTCGGGGTACTGTTGGATGAAAATAAAATAGGTTTACCAAAATGTGACAAAACAATTCTGAACTGCACTTGGACCTTCCGTATGTTCCAGGAGATATGATCAACCCCTCTTTTGACTCCCATAGCATCCTGTGTACCTGTCTTAAGATGCTCATCTTACGATCTTATTACCCTGGCAGACGATAAAGGTCTTTGAGGTTAGGGACCATATGCCAGTTCAGTGATCTGTAACCCTAGCTACATATTAGAATCAACAAGGAAGCTTGTTGATCCAGATGCCTGGGTCCCACTCCCAGAGACTGGTTTCAACTGGGGTTTATGGTTCGTCAGGTATTTTCACACAAAAGGTATTTAACAATTTTTTAATTACCTTCTTTATAAAAAGGTACCATTCATGGTGCAACAGGTATTAAAAAGCACGAGGGATGACTATATGTTCTTGGGGTAGTTTAGGTATGGTCCAACCCAGAGGGCAGGAAGATGAGCTTCATGACTCCTCAAAGTCCAACTCCAACCCCAAATTCTAGAACAGATCACTGGGAGAAGACTGGGCAATCTGAGTAAACACACACAACCTGTGCACTGACCTAACCCAGGAAGGTGCTGCCACCTTGTGGAGGGTCACAAATTTAACAGCCCCTAGACCACTGAGCACACAATCTCAGCTACTGTTTGTTTTTTACCTAACTCCAAATAACGAAATGCTGGAGAAGACAAAATGAATTATTTTTAAAAACAAACAAAAAAAGCCTCTCACAAGAGAAAAACCCACGCCTCAGAGCCTGGTATTAAACTTAAGGGGTGGAAGGGAGCACGTGGCTGAGGGTTAGAGCAAGGACGGGTTTCCAGCCATTTCCCTGCACTCAGGACACCTGGCTGATTCCAGCTAAGACTTCCCACAACTGGGTTAAAGATGTGTATCTGAACAGAGAGGGGAAGAAACAGGTACGTACACTCTTTGTCTTTCTCTACAAGAGAAGTGGGTGGTGCGATGGCAGCTCCGCCCATACCTGCAGAAAACAGAAATTCCACCAATTAAAGGAGGGAAAGCGTTTCAGATGCCGGATCCTCAGGAATGTGACACAGGCCACCTGTCACATCATACCACCCTCCAAAGAAAGAAGCAGGAAGGGATGCTACTCCATCCCTCCCACTAACATCTGAAGACTTCAGTATCTGAATCCAGGGTCAAAAATACAGAAGTAGGTTATCACTGCTTCCATTTTCCAGATGAGAAAATGATCGCAGGAGAGTGAACAGGCAGGGACAGAATGAAACCCAGCTCCCTGTGAGGCCAGAGCATCCCCCACAAGACAGCACCCTTCTTTCCAGGATGCAGACCACTGGGACTGAACACCTATTTGGAAGTGCCAGTACTTCTGGTTACAATCTGTTTCGTGTTGTCACCATTCCTGCTCATGTTTCCTGGACAGAGAATGGTGGACACGAACAAACCAAAGTAGACTCCATTTTCTTTCAGACAACCAGAGGGAAAGCATGAGCAGAGAACATAAGGAATTTTTCACTAGGGAGAAGTGCTAACATATGTATTATAACCTCATCATCAATGAAACACTCCAAAAAAATCAATACAATGTAAAGAGACCAATTACAAAACCATGCTGCACCAGCACACAACGTTTCACAAAAGAAATCCCCCAAAGCCAGTGTATGTGCATAATGATTAACAGGCCTAGACTAGAAAAAATACTTACAGAGAAATATGAGTCTTAATAAAACTTCCATGTCTTTTGACATACCTATTATCATTTTTCACCTTGCCACTAAGACCTAAGTGATTATTAACTGATTCTGAAAAGATCAGCTCCAATGAGTTTAGTATACAAAATTCAGGTTGTTTACTGAAAATTTGCTACTAATCATGTTAAAATATGACCATCAATATGTTAACAGCAGTACACATAACGGATATTAACACCATTACTTCCCTAATATTAGATTATATCGTTCCTGCTAATGTTCCAAAAAAAAAAAAAAAATGTCCTCAGTATAGAAGGCACACCTCACAAAAAAGGGTAGCTGATTTGTAAGTTGGAAAGATGAAACCAAGAAATATTCAACCTATGTACTGGATTCTAAAGTTAATAAATCAGGCATTTGCTGATTAGGAAGATAATGAATCTGAAATGTTAACATAATGCCTGACACACAGAGCACACTCAAATGTTAACTCTATTCCTCCGCAGAAAAACAATGCAGTGTCTGATAGTGCTCAGCACGCAGTAAGCCTTTTCTCAGTTGAGGTATAATTGACATGTAATATATTGGTTTCAGGTGTACAACATAATGATTTGGTATTTGTATATATTGTGAGATGATCACAACAAAAAGTCTAGTTAACATCTGTCACCACATAGTTACAAAAATTTTTTCTTATGTTGAGAACTTTTAGGATCTACTCTCTTAGCCAACTTTCAAATATGCAATTATTTTATCCCCAAAATGTAATGGCCTAAAACAATAAACATTATGTAAAAAAATCCAAAACTCTGCAATTATTTGTATTATTAACAGAGTGACCATGCTGTACATTACAATCTCGTGATTCATTTTGTAACTGGAAGTTTGTACCTTTTGACCCTCTTCACCCATTTCTCCCAGCTCCCCACAACCCCTGCCTCTGGTAACCACCAATCTGTTTTCTGTATCTATGAGCTTGGTTCTTTGTTGTTGTGCAGTAAGTATTCTATAAATCTGTGTAACTCATATCTGCATTGAAAGAGTACGAATTCTAAATTAGTACAGACCCACTCCTTTCCAACTCATTTAGTATTTTAAAGTTTAACCTAAGCCCTGAAAAGCCTTGGCTGTACACTGGGAAGACCAAGCTTGCCAAACTGCTAGTCATAACACAGAGTTCATGTATGTGGAAATACACTCCAGCTTCATGATAACATTCTTCTTAGGTCTCATGGTAAAGGTGACCACATCGCAATGAGGTTTTCAGGTAAAGAAAGATCTTGGTTAGATGCACAATGGACCCATTTCATACACAACGCTATTCCCACCAGTCCACTATAACAAGGATTATCACAGTTATCTGAGTTGTGTGGTACAAAGTTGTGTGGTGTAAAGGAGGTAATCCATCAGAGTGCTTAGAACAGTGCCTGGTATCTAGGAGACAGGAAGATTTCAATTTCTCATTTAAATCTCAATCTGTCAACCAAAGTGGTGAACTAAATCCAGGAAATCCCAGCAATCAAACGTGATGAAGCTAGATAAGTAGCATTCCATTCTCTCAAGAATGAACACTGCTTAGCTATCTAGTGATCACTAAGAATTTGGCTCTAACACAACTACAATGCTGCTCTTAGAGACCTCTTAGAGATGGAAGAGGTCTTACGAAGCACCTAGTTCAAATGCTTGTCTCCCTGCTCCCCGTACGACACTGAAAGAAACCAGCGTCTAGGGAAGCTCAGTCATGCGTGTTAGTGGCGAAGGTTCTGGAAATGAGTGCCTTGACTCTCCATTCAGTGCTGTTCTTAATGGAAATGTAGCTGGATACAGAGAACAGGTTGGTCCGACTGTGCTGAGGGTAAAGACGAGAGTGGGCATGTATTTTAAGGTATGCTCCAAGTGTCCAACAAGTAAATGTTTGAAAGACTGTATGTGAAAACAATGTAAATTTACACTGTCATGAACATGTGGGTTGCTGAGATTCTGGAGAGAAAATTACCCAAATCAGTGTCAGATGAACCATTTATGAAATTGAATATGAAACGGTGGAACTGCACCATGTTTGAAACATAGTATCTGTGTTCATGCCTTACTTCTCTTCCTCCTCTCTCGCTCATAATCTTCATCTTCATCAGAATCTGGATCTGGTCGCCTGGAAAACCCACTAGCTTCATGTCTGTCTTTACGCCTCCTGTGAAGAGGAAACAAATGTTCACCACAGATGAACCAATTCAGAGATGTGAACTCAAGGACGTCACCTTGACTTTTTTGGGGGGGGGGGGGCGGTGGGGCATGCAAACTGGTTAAAGACTAAAGTAGCAAAAGTATGAGAAGTGAGAAAACTCCAGAAGATAAACCGAACAAATTTAAGAGGTATATGAATATAAATAGCAAGAAAACATTTTCCTTGATATTTACCTCTTTCAATTTTAAAGCATATCAACAATAGGCAATAGTTAATTAAATAATTTTGATTCTCTAGAACATGCTTTCACTTCATGAAGTGATTCAATAAATAATAATATATTAATATTTTATATAACTATTTAACAATTAATAGTATTTTTAAAAGAAAAATGCAAATAAATCCTTGTTGCCCATACTTTCAAAAAACATAAAAGATGTATATGAGTTTTTAAAAACTCCATCTGGCTCAAAAACAGCAAAAGTTAAGAATAACATTTTAAATACTTTAAGCAGTTATGACGCTAGCAGAGTCACAGCATAAGGAAAAACCCTATTATTCAACATCACTTTGTAAGTCATTTCTCCAAGAACTCACCCAAAATGTATACTGTAAGTTTTCTGCAACTGTATAAGAAATTTGCTCTGGAGTTTGTTTTCGTGCTGGGATGTAATGACCACACATTGTTAACAACAACCTGACTCCTCCTGACAACTGCTCAGACCAACCAGGAAACTCACTCAGCCTTACAGACAGCACTAAAGTTCATTCACCAACATCTGAACGACCATTTCAAACGTAGAGCACCTCCACATCCGCGCGAGGCCTTACTTTTCTCTCTCTTCTATTTCCTTCTGTCTTTCCAGCTCCCGCTGTCTCTGTCGCTCTTCTCTTTGGCGCTTCACTACTTTCTCATAATCGTTAGGAAACATGGGATCATATTCATCAGCTAGGGGAATCAAAACTTCTCCTGCAGAAAACCCACTGGGAACCGGGTCCTGAGGAAGGGAAAAATGCCAAAGTAAGTATCATCCTCTGTCCTGGAATTTTATTCACAGAATTAAGGTCAAAAAATACGAGGGCTAGGAGGGGCCCTGAAGACCACCTGTCTGCCTCTGCTTTACAGATGAGGGAGCAGATGCCCGAGGAGGTTCAGGGACTTGATGTGGCCACAAACCTAGCAGCAGAACATGACCAAGAATTTCACCTCTCAGTTCAGTACTAATTCCATAAACACCCTACAGCACTTTCCTGGAAGTCTTAAACAAGCTGCCACCACCTAAAATTTTAAGCAATAAATTTGATTATAGCAAACACAGAATACTTCTATATATATATATGTATATATATATATACACATATATATATGAAAACTTAAAATATGAAACAACTCATGAATAACACATTCTTATAGTCATTTAATAGAATAACTTTAGATTCTGATTACATGGAGACATGACATATTAAAATTAAAAAAAGAAAAAAAAAAGTAAAAAGCATCCTCTTGGGCTTTGTGAAATCCTCTGGAATGCACACCCTCCCCAGTCATCTGCATCTCAGGCCTGAGTCTGCACAAGTGGAGGTAACTCCCTTCACATCATCATTCATTTTTTAAGGTCCACTAAGTCAGGTTCAGGTGACAACATTTTGCATTTCTCTTCTGTACATTTAGAAACTGGGGCTACTCTTTGAGAGAAAAAGAGGTAGTAGCCTTAACAAAGAAATCGGAAAAACAAAAGGCAGACAGCACACAGTCAACTAGAAACACACAACAAGAAGGGGGCTTTGCCCTAGGCTCGTGGTCTTGATCTCCATGGTTCTCGTAAGCCCTGACCTACTACTGCGTGGTCTCACGTTCCTAAACCTCCATACTTCCTTCTGTTAGTTTTCCTAGCATGATGCCTCCTTATTGTCTGTAAAAGTAAGATGCCTTCCCTGGTCTCTGCAGATCCCCCAAATGAGCACAGGTCAGTGTCCCCGAGCGCCCACTCTGCACCTCTTTCAGGAGGAGCATGCCCAGCACTGCCAAGGGCAGGAAGGTTGTTTGTAAAAGGTACTTTATATATGAACACAAAACTGGCATGATAAAGAGAGCTTATGCTCATCATCAATGGATCTAAATCCAACAATTCCTGGATTACACTGTGCAGTTTGATGTTTTTTCATCATAAAACAAACACTTCATGGTTTCTTTACACCTAAAACTCAAAAAACACTTTGATTTGATGAATAAAAGAAATTAGAAAAGTAACTGTAATCACCTCCCAGGCCCTATCACTGGAAATCTTACAAAAATCTATTTAATGCAGGGCTCCCAAAGGGCAGTTATCCATTTGTGTTCACATAAAAGACATTTTAGAAACACAAAAGCGGGCTTCCCTGGTGGCGCAGTGGTTGAGAGTCTGCCTGCCGATGCAGAGGACACGGGTTCGTGTCCCGGTCCGGGAAGATCCCACATGCCGCGGAGCGGCTGGGCCCGTGAGCCATGGTCGCTGAGCCTGTGCGTCCGGAGCCTGTGCTCCGCAATGGGAGAGGCCACAACAGTGAGAGGCCCGCGTACCGCAAAAAAAAAACAAAAACAAAAAAAACACAAAAGCACATGAACGACATTTCCTTTCAGTTATTAGTAAGATAGGAGAAGCTAACAGTGAGCCCCTCGATTTACAGAACACTGCCATCACAAAGTTTCTAACTCGGAGACCAGACTGTCAGCATGAAGGTTAATTTTTTGTCATTTCAATATCTGATAGCAAACAACTTTTACTGTATAAACTCTGCTTAAGTTCAACAATAAGCCATCCTTCTCTAAATGCTATAAAGAATAAAGCATCTTGATTTTAAAAGCCTGAATGTTAATACCCAATGCTGGGGAGGGTAGGAAAAACCCAAACGCTCACATGTTACAAGTGATACTATTTACTGATACAACTCTGCCGGAAACAAGCTGGCGCTAAGTAAATTGCCCATAAAAGTGACTGATCTCCTAATGTCACCTCAGGAAATCTATCCTAAGAAAATAATTTTAAATGCATAGAAAGCACTCTGCAGAGGTGTTCACTAGAGGTCTACTGGTTCTACAGTTAGGAAATAGGTGTGTAAATCACCATACATATTCACCTGATGGGAATGCTTTACAATTAAAAATTGGCTATGCAGCAAGAAGGAAAATGCTTACTGATTAAATTTGGCAGTGATGTTATAGGTTCTAGAGCCAATATCCAATAACAGAAGATGATTAACCAGTTTTTCATTAGATGTAGCAAGAAAAAATTAGGCAAACAATTTGTGGGAAAAAATGTTGAATGACTAAGAATCCTCAGAAAATTTCCACTGTGGGGTGCCTTTCCCTCTGGACAGACTATCAGCCTTGCAGGAGCAGGACCACTTCCTCTGGTCAAGAAACCCCACCAAGAGCTTCACAGCAAACCCACACAGGGGAATATTGTGAAGTCAATAAAATGATCATATGGTCCTAGACTTTTTGACACAGATGGACACTCACAATATATTAAGTGAGAAATGCAAGTCAGAGAACAGAAGGTGGAGAAGGCGAAGGATAGAAAGCTATTCCAAAATACAAAGTTTTTAAATTCTGGAGGGTAGGACCAAAGTCATTTATTTTTCTTTTTGCCTACCTCCAGTTTCTGATTTTTCTATAATTAACTACTGTGTTTTAAACAGATGAATGTTTTAAACTTGATAAAACTGAAGTAAACATTAAATTGAAAATGATACTGCCTAGAGTGCAAGGCCTACTGAGGAGGTGTGTTCAGAGTGGTGTGTAAAGCGCAGCCTGTGGAAAGCAGGAGGCCCACCCAGCTGGGGGTGGGGAGTGTACCTTGAGGCCCGCCGCCACGTGCGGCGGGGTGTCCACGATCTGCCGCTCGTCTGAAGAGCCACCTCGCTTCAGGTCGATTACTGGGGCAAGGACCGTACTTTGTTTTGTCCTCTGGCTCTAAAATCATCAAAATATAAGAAAAGTGTACTGAGGCTTCAAATTAAAATTCATACTGTTTGTAACAAACCTTTTTTTGGACTCTGCAACAAACCTTTCAGATATGAGAAAAACAATCTTAACAGCCTTTTAATTCAGTTATTACAATAACCATATACTAGTTTCTTTAGCCCTTTTTTTACAACACAAATTTCCTCCATTTTTGTAAAAGCTTTACAGAAAGCTTGGTCGCTTTTATTTAAATTTGCATATGAAATAATATAAGAAAAAAGCTCTACATTAGATTCTCCGCATTACACGTCAACGAGTGTGGATCTTTCACAAGGAATGGGTATGTTTTTATATCTTGGGCATATACTTGTGGATTAGTATACCTAACCTGTATATCTCTACTATATTTCGACTTCCGCTTTTCTATTTTATCTTCCATTGAACCAAGACTGCCCACTAATTATGTCCACTTATAGTCTAACTGAGTTTATGTTATTAAGTATGAGAATTGTTCCTAGGAGTCAGTCACTTTACAAAAGAGAAGACTGAGGCCTTCAAGAATAGAATATATGAAATAGCATTATCATTAGAATGTAAAACCTTATTTATACATCTTAGGTCCAAAGCAAAAGTTACGAGAAACGAAGATTTAAAAAATTAGACCAACTTAAAAAAAATTAAAACAAAAAAACAAGACTTGGGCTTCCCTGGTGGCACAGTGGTTAAGAATCCGCCTGCCAATGCAGGCGACACGGGTTCGAGCCCTGGTCTGGGAAGATCCCACATGCCACGGAGCAACTAAACCCGTGCGCCACAACTACTGAGCCTGAGCTCTAGAGCCCACGAGCCACAACTACTGAGCCCGTGTGCCACAACTACTGAAGCCCACACGCCTAGAGCCCATGCTCTGCAACAAGAGAAGCCACTGCAATGAGAAGCGCACGCACCGCAACAAAGAGAAGCCCCCGCTCACCACAACTAGAGAAAGCCCACGTGCATCAAGGAAGACCCAACACAGCCAAAAATAAATTAATTAATTTTTAAAAAAAAAGACTTGTTTTGTTAATCTTTTCATGTGGGATGAAAGTTTGTTTTAAAAAGACAGAATTCTATCTCTTTAAAAAGAAATAGTACTGGCATACAAAATTTAAATCTGGTAATGATATATGAAAAAGACAAAAACTCTAATCAACAGAACTGACAAAACCAATTTAAATTTTAAGACAGTGTTTTCTCTACCTGTGGGTATCCTAATCCTAAAAACCTTTTATAATACGGAGAAATCAAATGTAAACATTTTAATATTAATAATGTAGTGAAGGAAAAAAAATAATTCCAACTTTAAAAAAATTTATTGTGTGTATTTTCAAACATTAAGGAGAATGATTAATGAACTCATGTCTCTTTAACCTGGCTTCAACAACTACCAACTCGTGGCAAATCTTGTTTCATGTATCCCTGCCTCCCCTGCCAAAGACTGGAGTATTTTAAAGTAAATCCCAGAAATGATATATCATCTTATCAGTAAATATTTCATCTTACTGGTAAATATGTATCTCTAAAACAGTTCTTCTCAACTTCTTTTTTCATTATTGCCTCCTCCTTCAAGGAACCTTTTAATACATTTTCTTCTCCACCTATGAAATTTTAATACCACAGATACACTACACACCTGTTTATGTATTCTGTGTATATCTGGCCTTTATACATAAGAAGAGCAGGATTTTTTTCACCCCTTAGAACCAATATTTGCCCCATCTGGAGGGGATACAGCCTCCACTGGGGAATCATGTTCTGAAACAACAAGCAAACCATAATACCAATCTCATTCCTAAACGTATTTGATAGGAACATCTTAATATCAAATATCCAGTAGACAATTATGTTTGTTTTTTTAATGTTTTACCTGGTGAATGATTTCAAGGATGTTGCCAACGCCCAACACTACACAACAGAAACAAAAACAATTACCCCAGACTACAAACCCTGATACGTTCACAACCAACCCCAGCCTTCAGTAACACACACATCATCACAGCTCAGTCAATAACGCAGAGCTTCGTTCTCAAAGTGCCGCTTCCAAACCACCTACAACAAACAGCAGGATTGCTCCCTAAATATGCAGTCTCCCCAAGCCCCACCCCAGAATCAGGATTTACCAGAGTATCAGGTGTTATATAGCCTTTTAACCAAATTCTCAATCTTGGACAACCAAGATTGACAACCTGCATACTGAAGTTTGACAACCAGCATCATTGCTGGAAACCAAGAGTATGCTTTTCCTCATTCTGATTCCCTGAAACAGTTCTATTCCCAGGAGAAGCGAAATGACCTTCAACACCTATTCCTCTCCCTCCCCCACCCCAGCTTCTCCCCTTACAAATTGAACCCTACATATTCAACAAACCCTACATATTCAACAAACCCTACATATTCAACAAAGAGGCAGAGCAGCAGGTTACTCTTAATCCTTAGGAGGCACCTGCCGGTACACCTCTGCTCTCAAGCTGGGCTTAGCTTCTCTTACCTTTGCCTGAGTGAGAGCTGCCTTCTTCACCTGGAGCTGAGACTGCAGAAGTTTGAAGTTTTTGGACCAGCCTTCCGTTTTTGAGTCACTGGTCTCCACTCCCAGGTCGTCGTACAGGGACATCTTCTCAGTTTAATGCTGAAAGGCAAGAGGGGTAGGGGTTAAAGAATGCAAAAATGTAGTGAAGAGTTCCAATCTTCCCATGTTAAAATAATGCAGTATCATGGAACTTCAGAGGTAAGAGGTATCTGAAGAGATCACCTGGTCCAGTAACATTCAGTGACAGAAGCCAAGATGCCTGATATCACCAGTCAGCACCCTGACACAATAAAGCTACATCCATGTACTATTTTTAAAATAAACCTCTAGAATGAATTTTCCTACATATCATGTGGTCAAATAATTCACAAATGAAATCCTTCTGTTCTATAGAATGAGATAAGATGGAAGTTCTAGATGCAGGGCATTATTAATTACATATATTCAATTTTTAAAAAACTCTTATTTTGTGTCAACAGCAAAAAGTAGAAGCCTTACAAAAACACCTATTACAAGGCTGATTTAGCACAATTAACTACTGTTTTTTTTTGGTGGTGGTGGGCCGTTATCCTTTTATAAAGAAAAAACCGTAATATATGCCCCTAATTAAGGGGAAAAAACCAGAAATGACCTCACAGATGTGACAGGAAGGTGGAGGGTTAGATCTTATTAATAACCAGGTTTCCTCATATCCCACCAAGAAGAAATCTGTAATTTTTAATGACACTGATTACAAAGACAGAATCAACAATCTACAGGTGAATGATCAATATATACTATCCCTGGCAGAATAGAGCAACGCAAGAGGATGACAACAACAAAACCAAGAGTTACCACTTACTAAAAGCCTTATCACACACCAAGAGCAGTCCAGGAGGGAAATGGGGACTTTCAGAGAGACACCTGCCCCAGGTTACAGTGGGAAGACCCATCTCAAATGCAGTCAGGAGAACTCCACAGCTCATGCTGGTAAATCCTTACTGCCACCTTTAAAACACCTCAACGTTCTGAAACCCACAAAATGGCTCACTTCTCAAAATAAGAAATCAATCTCTTTCTCACAGATGGAAAGAGGAAAAAAAAATTGATTAAAATCCCTAAACTGCAAAGAAATGCTTAACATGGGTAGTTTCTAACATATGGACACATTCCAAAAGTCTGTCAGTTCCCAGGCTCAGACAGCATTTTGCCACTGAAACTGTGTTATACAAATCCTGTTTTGCCTGCGTCTGTGTCTCAGGAAGAGAAGGTGATATAGACGGGAAGGGAAATACTTAATTTCCCCCCGGGTCATGTCTGCCCCGGGCAAAACTTCGGTCTGTCTGCTCATTTCTCCACCCTTCTGTGCATGGATTCTAAGACCCCAACACCTTGGCCGACCAGGTTCTACTGTGCTTGGGGCGGGGGTGAGGGTGGATGCCGCCTCCCTCCCTCAGTATAGCTGTTCTGGTCCTGAGCAGAAGTCAGCCCCGGTCAACTGCAGTCGCCTTCCACAGTGTCTTCCCTTCTTAATATCTGAACCGCAGACTACCTGAAAGCTCCGTTTTGATTTCTAAATGAAAGGCCCCAAAGCAGCACAGAAGCAGGGTGAACAAAAGCAGAGCCCAGGGTACTGGCGGCTGATTGCTCCAATGAGTCACCTAAAAAAATCAAGGAATGCCTATACTTTCTCCTCCTCAAGGCTCCTGTGACGACTCACCGGCTCAGGTGACGGCAGCATGGGCAGAGAATTTCCTAGAGAGCACATCCCACCGGGAAACGCTCACTGTCTTCAGTGCCAGACAAAGTGAACTTGGCAACACCTTGTCATGTTAAGCTTGAGACAAGTTCAAGTCACTGAGGCTAAATGGAGGAAAATTAATGACTTCCATTTCTTAACTAAGTATGGCTGAAATTTGACCATGTCTCCAAAGTTTTGTAGGGCATGACCCCGGGGTTCACTTCAGAATCTACAATTTTAATCACAGTCAGTGTAAACTCCATGAAAACCTACATCAGTCTGTGGAGGTCACTGCTCTACCCCCGGACTAAGACCAATGTCCACCCCAGAGCTGAACAGGCAGTTAGGCCGACTGCAGAGTTAACACTCTATTTGCAACCCCCTCCCAGGCCGTGGCTTCAGAAATTCCTTGCCCACAATGACTGTGGAAGACAACTGCACCAAAAAGCTTTAGAGGCTGTCATGCGCTTTTCTCCCAGCCTACCTCGTATTCAAAACTAATCCTTCCTCTCTAGATAACACATCTTTAAAGTTTCAGTTTAACCTGAAAAACTCAGAGCAACAGCAAAGGAAAACAACGTTGAGTGTCCAGCTTAGTACAGTGGGCCCGTGAATGACGCAGGTTTGAACTGCACAAGTCCACTTACATGCGGCTTTTTTTCCATAGTAAATACTACAGTGCCACACAATCCGTGGTTGGTTGAATCCACGGATGTGGAACCGTGGATACAGAGGGCCAACTGTACAGTTGTATTTGGATTATCGACTGAGCAGAGGGTGGGTGTCCCTGACCCCTATGTTGCTCAGGGGTCAACTGTAATGTGGTTCTCAAGACACTACTTCAGAAATGACCATGCATCTTTCATCTAACCTAGTTTAATTTTTTGAGACCTCTGCATTCAATTGGTCACCAAACCAAAGCCTAGTAAACAAACTACGGGTTCATTTGTTTTATCTTTCTTTAATCTTATAAAAGCAAGGTCAGACTGACACATTCTGGGAAACAAATATAAACAACGCATTCTGGGAAATCATAAAGCTAAATTATCAAAATTTGTTTGCAAATCTAACTCCACTTTAATTTTCCCAATATCACTTAATAAGAAATTTGAGAAATTCATTAAAAAAAGTATTTACAAATAACATTGGTGCCATGGAAATAGAGTACCCAAATGCCCACTGAACTCTGAAGGGAAAAGACCAGCTTATTCACTTTTGCAGCTCCAATTTCTGGCACACAGAAGGCATTTAATAAACAGTTTTGAAATATTAATAATTAAGTAAATTCTATTTCGCCACATGAATCAGCAGTGAAACTACACAATGCCCACAGGCTCCACGAGAAAGTAAAGAGCAGGCAAAAGGTTCTGGAGGTAGATGGTGGTAATAGTCGCACAATGGTACCATGTACTTAAAAATGGCAAATTTTTATGTATATTATATTATGTTATGTATATTTTACCACAATAAAAATTTTTTTAAAAAAGAAAGAAAAGAATAGGTAAAAGGGCGGGGAGAAGCAGCAGTGGGGGAGGGGGTGTGAGGTAACAGGCTGCTGGACATATCCCTGCCAAAAGAGTAAACTGATGCAAACATTTTCCCAATTTCACGGTTACAAAATCAAGCAGCGCAGAGGCTCTCTACCTCCAGCAGAGTCTTTCTGGCTAAGAACCCAGTACTTAACAATGTCATCGCTGCTGGTGAGGTTTCACAAGACCACACTTCCTCCGACTCCAGTCTACACTGAAGCTGGCTGTTGACAATTCCACCTGATTCACCTCACTCTGCAAGCTTTGGAAGTCATTGTGCAGCAAAATCTCATGTTCCTTAAAAGTTCCTTGTTTCTGGTCTCAAAACCTTCGAAAACACACTTTAAATATTAGAAACTGATGTCATCTCACCAGCATCTGCTAGTTTTCTTTAACTCGGAGCTTATAAATCAGATCTCCACATCCCAGTAAATGCAGAAGAGCTTTCTTCACTTTTCTCCTTCTCACTGATCTTCAAATTCACAGAAGTGCATTAACCACAGCAATGACACACTTCTATGGCCTGCTTCAATTAATTACTATAATGCTACAAGCACCAGTGAATTCACCACCCAAAACAAGAGACAGGATCTGGACAAGAAACCACACTCAACCCACATGGCCCCCATCCCATTCCACCCAAGTGATCTCCCGGGCCCAGGGGTGAGCAGCAACCTGAACCCCATTCTCATTAATTCCATGCTTTCCACTTTATAAAGTTACTTTTGGGAATGCACAATTCTCCAGATTCCTATTTTCCATAAAGGCTCTCTTTATCCGTCACAGAACTCCACGATCAGAATAGCTCAGAGGACCAACACCTCTGTGACACCTTGTTATATTTCTAACTCACAACCTACTCTCTACTGTAAACTGTACAGCAGACAGCACACTTCTTAATAAAGTTCTAAAAATAAAACACTCTCAGTTTAAGTTACTAATGTAATACCCCATATTCCCTAAATATCCTTACTATAGTCAGAACATCTGCGGCATTTACCCCATAAAATTGTGGAAACTGAGTAGCAGCCTTTAAAAACTCCACCTGTTGCAGGGACACACAGTCCTCACCTACATGAGAATGTGCAGAATTTTGCCCTGATCCAGAATATCCTACTTTCCACCCAACTGCCTGCCTCTAGCAGTAAGTGCCTCCCATGTTTCTCCTTTACTGACTTCTCAAAGAACCTTCTTGATCTGACCTGACTACTCCTCTTCACACCTCTGCCTTCCCTGCAGTTTCCAGAATGCACTAAGGTGCCTCACCTCTGGTACCTTTACATTTATTTCCTTCCTCTGCAGGAAATATTTCCCTCATCTTACACATCTAACAAAACACCCCCAAGACTCAGTTTCAAGCCTCACTCCTTTTTGGAAGGCTTTCCAGACCCCGCTCCGGTCAATCGGATCAACCCAGGCGTGGTTTTTTATGCTCGTTTCCCCGGAAACTAAACTCACAGAGCGTGGGGACAGATTCTTATGCATCTTGCATACGCTGTTACTAACACATGGTCTGGGCGAAAAGAGATGCTCAAAAAAAAAAAAAAAAAAAAAGCTGGGTGATTGGACATCGAAGCTAAAATACCGCTTTAAAAGGACAAGGACCGAGGTAGTGCCGTAGTCACGTCTTCCTCCACCCGTCCAGATAAAACCCCCGTCCCTGAGAGAAGTTCACACCTGATTCCCCGTTCTGCAGCCTAAGAAGGAAAAGGCTTCCTTCCTTTGCAACCCCGGGCACAGGTGACCCAGGCAGGCCTACGGGATCCACAGGCCCAGCAACTTTTCCCAAAACACTACCGACGGTGGGGAGGAAAAGCCGCCCTCGGGTCCAGAAGAGATGTGGACAGACAGACGGGAAAGAAGAATGGAAGACTAGGAATGCGAAGGCCCGGCGACCCGAGGCAAATAAAGGAGCGGCGAGGCGCGAAGGGAGACACGGACGGTCGGCCGGGGCCGGGCCGCCTGATGCGAAGACACCGGCAGCTCGGGGACGGCCCGGGACACCAGCCTCTAGCGGCGCGGCCTAAAGCCGCGGCGTCGCGTCCAACGCCAGCCGGGGAGGCGCACCCGCCCCGGTCCCCACCTGCCCACCCACCCTTCCGGCCCGCCCAGGGCGCCACTTACCCGGCCCGCCCGGCCGACGCTCCCGGGCCGCGGCGGCGCACAGGGGCCGAGGCGCCGCGGACTCGGCGGGCTGGGCGCTCGGCTTCAGCCCCCGACGGCCGGACCTCTCCGGCGCCAACCCCTACGCAGAGCCCGCGGGGCGCGCGGCGGCGCGGAGTCACGGCGTATGCGGCCGGGAGAGGCGCGTTGCTCCTGCGCCGAGGACGGCCCGCTCTTGCGCGCCCCCTGCCTGCCGGAGGACCGCGCCTGCACCGCCCCCGCGCCCGCACCGCCCCTACGCCCGCGTCCTTCTCTCCCGCCAAAAGGTGTCGCGGTGGCGCAAGGTTGCGACATTTCAGACTCGGGGAAGCCTAGCAGTGACCGCAGATGGGGAGGAGGAGGACTGGTGCAGGGCTGCAAAGGTCCACTTCAGAACCATTCATCAGTGTGCACAAAGCTGAAGATAAATCACAGTAGAAGAGATGAATGGGGAAACGGCTGCAGAAGAAACGGCCAGGAGCGCTGAATTAAGTGTAGGACTAAGGAAACCATGGATATGAAGTTAGGGTTACAGGAAAGACATACATGTTATAAAGCCTCACAATTTAAGAATGATATGACAAAAGTTGGGAGAAAAGAGAAAATGGGATTCCGTGTGAATATGATTTTCACATCTATATTTGAAACCATATACAACCCCTGTGTCCCTGTCCTTTGAAGTAAAAGGCTTTTGCTTTAGTCTCCCAGGCTCCCCTGAGTCTCAGAAGGCTGGCTCAAGAGATAATGATTAGGAATGTGAAGATGTAGAAATAAAGAATAGCTATTGGGTCAGAAAACAGGTAACAATTTAGACTATAAATCCGCCACAGAGCAGAATCGCCAACTCCCAGTTCCCTGAAAGGAAAAGGTCTGACACACATTCCTAAGTTGTTTTTACAGGAAGCAGACCTCCACCAGATGAAAACTTCTGACTGCAAGCACTTAGACCTTGAAACCGGAAGGTTGATAATGCTGGAAACTTCCCCCTGATTCCAACCAATTCGAGAATTGTGCACAAGCTGATCAGGTACCCTGCAGCCCCCTCCCTCACACTATCTTTAAAACCCCTTCCCTGAAAGCCATCAGAGAATTCGGGTCTTTTGAGCATAAGCTGCTAGTTCTCCTTGCTTGGTGCCCTGCAGTAAATGCTGTACTTTCCTTCACCACAACCTGGTACAGTAGATTGGCTTTACTGCACGTGGGCAAGTGGACCCAAGTTTGGTTTGGTAAAATATTTGAGGGTAAAAACATTTCAAGCTAATAAATCAAATAGTCAGCATTTAAATTTACATCTTAGTACAAAGGAACATATGAAGAAAGAATATAATTAACTAAAATCTGGTGATAAAGAAAAGGGAGGAAAAGGGACAAAAGAGAGAAATATCATAGGGAGTCAGTAGACAATCTAAAGAAATAGATGGTTAAGGACATCATGTAACATTCTAATTATCACTAACCCAGAACTAAAATATAAACCTTTCAAATTTGCAAAACACAGGCACACAACTACAGCAAATCAAACAAAATCACTCATATTTGAAATATTTGAAAAAGTTGCAAAACAGAAACCATCACAAAACAACATGACAGAACTAAGACCACACATCTTACGGGAATAAACGTAAATGAGTCAAACTTACCTACTTAAAAAAATGCAACTTCAGACTGGAGCACAAACCATAACACAACTCTATGCTGTATACAAGAAAATGCATAAAATAGAGTGATTCTGACAGTTTGAAAATACAAGAATGGAAAAGATATACCAGGAATATGCAAACATAAAGAAATCAGGGATCACAAACTTATTATTACTCAGGGTTGATTTCAGGGCAAAAAACATTAAATGAGGTTAAGAAGGGCATTTTATAACCATAATTTACAGTGAAGAAAAAATAGGAATGTCTATGGAGAGAGACTGACTAGGTAAATCCCAGGCTGCCTCTTCACCCAGTCTGTGGCAGGAGGTGAGTAGACCAGATCACAGGAAATGGCACTCACCCCTGGGGTCCAGAGACTGGTGAACAGATGAAATAGACGTGAACAAATGTGTTTGTCCAGGCATTGGGTGAATTTTGGGAAAAGAACCCAAGCTGGGCCCATGATGGTCTGCACACCTATCCATGCAGCCCATCAGCCGGCCAGCCGTTCTCACGGTGCTTCTTTTCTTCTTGTTTTTTATTTTCCAATCTGTTATTTATTTGAATGCAGCTGGAGGACCATACAGGGCGCTGCTGGATAAGCAAGCCCTGCCTGATGTTTTAGTCTGTCCTCTTATGTCAAAAGGGGTGAGGGAGCTCTCTGGGGTCTCTTTTATAAGGGCACTAATCCCATTTATTAGGGCTTCACCCTCATGACCTCATCACCTCCCAAAAACCCCACCTCCTAACACCATCACACTGGGAATTAGGATTCAACATATGCATTTTGGGAAGGACAAAGACATTCAGTCTCTAGCACCTGGTATTTTGCACAGTATGTGAGAAGAAGCAAATCCTGTAGAAATCATTTGATAAAGACCTAGTGCTCAAAGGGAAACAGAGAATGGGAGTGATCTGCCACTCAGGGCCTGGACATAAGGAAGTGAATCTTTCCACTCCACATCCTACAAGACTGGCACCAAGCGAGGATCCACCTCACCCAAGAGAGGCAGATTTCTACTGGGAAACAGACTATTCTCTTAGCTGCTCTGGTTAGGCAACACTACCAATCTTTTGATGAGCACTAAACGGGTGATTCAGAACCCTGGTCATGTAGGGCTTACAATTTGCTTATATTACTGGCATTTGACTTACCTTACCTCACCTTAATCCTCATGTAATACGGTGGAGACCTACATTCATCAGAAATTCCCCATAGAAATTGTTTGAGAAAAAAGCAGTGAGGCTGTCTCAGTCAGCCCAGGCTGCTATAACAAAATATCACAGGCTGTGAGGCTTAAACAAGTTCTTGAGGCTGGAAGTCTAAGAGCGAAGTCTGTGAGGCTTAAACAAGTTCTTGAGGCTGGAAGTCTAAGAGCGAAGTGCTGGTGGATTTGGTTCTTGGTGAGGGCATCTTCCTGGCCTGTAGGCGGCCACCATCTCGCTGTGCACTCACACGGTGGAGAGAGACAGCTCTGGTCTCTGTCTTCGTATAAGGACACTAACCCCATCTTGAGGACCCCATCCTCACAACCTCATCTAAACCTAATCACCTCCCAAAGACACCACCTTCCAATGCCATCACATTGGGGGTGACGGCTCCAACAGGTGAGTTCTCAGGGGACACAAACATGCACCCCATGAGAGAGAGAAAAGAGCCACACTTCTCAGGGGCTCTGGATGCTTCTGGATGCTTCCTTTTGAGGGGACTGAGCGGGGAGGAGGAAGCATGGGCTGCCTGGGCCCTTCTCTCTGTCCGAAGTCAGGTGGGGCCAGGATGTGGGCTCTGGGAGGCTTCCAGAAAGGGGACAGGGCCCAGAGCAGCACGGCAGTGACAGAAGAAAAGATTTTAGCCTTTTTGCTTTCTGGAAACACTGAGGGCGGGGAGAGACGTCCATACTGGAGCCTGAGGAAACTTTCCATGTGAAAGAGTGTAAAATGCTGAACTGTGTCCTTAAAAGGAAGGTATGCTAACGACCTATTTTTTCTTTTTTTGGTCAAAGTTTCCAGAGTAGGGTCCTTTGGCCCTGTTACCTCACACAGAGACCGGGCAGGGGAGGAGGAGCCTTTATTTGGGTCACAGTGAACAATTCTGCATGGTTGCAGTATTATCCCCGTTTTACAGATGACGCCTTGTGAGGTGAAATGACTTTCTCACGGGCGCGGCCAGGAGGTGAACACACACCTGAGCACCAAGGAGTACTCTGTCTTAGCTGAGGTCAGACAGGAAGGCGGCTCGGACTGAGTGTTCAGGCTGATTTAGGGGAAAAGGAGCAGGGAAGTCATTCTTGCAATAGGATGTGTCCCTCGAACATTTAAGAGATGAACTGAATTTGCTGAGTGCCTCCTCTCCACCAAGCTCTGCAGGAGAAAGGGCCCGGAGAGAGGACAGAAGGTGTCCAGCCTGGTTGTCCCCACCCCGTGATGGAGGCACAGGGGATGTGCAAAGTCCCCACTTCTGAGGCCCAGAGCCTTCGGGGGGGGACTCTCCAGGTGGAATCAATTGTCCCCTGGGGCCTCCCTCAACAGCTGGACATCTCCAATTTGAAAGCTGTTTACTACTCTCTCCACCTCCCTTTTCAGTTGGAGTTTTGTGCATTTCCAAATCATTGTCACACATTTTAAAAAATAAATTTACTTATTTTATTTATTTATTATTGGCTGTGTTGGGTCTTCGTTGCTGCACGCAGGCTTTCTCTAGTTGTGGCGAGCAGGGGCTAATCTTCGTTGCAGTGCGCGGGCTTCTCACTGCGGTGGCCTCTCTTGTTGCGGAGTACGTGTGGGCTCTAGGCGTGCAGGCTTCAGTAGTTGTGGCACGCAGGCTCAGAAGTTGTGGCTCACGGGATCTAGAGCGCAGGCTCCATAGTTGTGGTGCACGGGCTTAGTTGCTCCGCGGCATGTGGGATCTTCCCGGACCAGGGCTCGAACCCGTGTGCCCTGCACTGGCAGGCAGATTCTTAACCACTGTGCAACCAAGGAAGTCCAAGTCACACATTTATAGACAGCTTTTTGGTTTACAGACTGTAGATGCAGTCACCTCTGTTGGGAATTTTCTAGCTTAATCCTCAGGAGGAAATCTTTTTTTCTCCTGATCTCTGAGTTTATTAGAAACATCACCCTTGAACTGACTTCCTGTCAGTTGTAACCAGTATTCCATTTATTTTACAAACTGAAAATCTGGGGCTTAATGAGATGGAGGTATATAACCCAGGCTTTGCAATTAGCAGGCAGGATAAGCCAACTGTGGAGATTGGGGCCAGGCAAGAGGCACGAGGGGGTGGGGGCCAGGGGTGAGGGAGGGCCGGTCCAGCAAGGAGAGAAAACTTATCTAGTGATACCTAGCGAAACAAGTTGTGGGATTGTTCTCCAGCAGTGCTCAGCAGCATGGAGGGAGGAGGGCAGAAATTAGATGGCAGAATTAATAAAGAAAACTAGAAATTAGCAGGGCAGATGTTCTAGAAAGAGAGGAGGCCCGGGAGGTAGTAGTTGGGACGACAGAGCCTGGAGGGGGCCTGGAGGGGTGAAATAAAGGGACGGATGCACAGAGAGGAAATGTTAGTTAAGGTGATAGTTGGACCAAAATTATAATTTGATCAAAAATTAATTCCCAGGGACCCCGTGTGTAGTGATATTTTGATATTCCATGGAGGATGATTTTTGTTTAATGTATCTCTAAGCAGTTTTGTCCGTTTTTCAGAAAAATTTTTTTGGCTTCTTTCCCTTCAGGTTTTTCCTCTCTAAGTCATTCTCTACAGTTATCCCTGTTCTGTAATGTTGATAATAGAAAACATTTAGAAACAAACTAAATAGTCCAATAATAAAGACTTAGGGAAATTCAGTTATGTGGGGTCGCAATTTATATGCAAGGATCCCAGTTTTCTCTTAAAAATACGGAAGTATATACGGAGATGGTATTTAATGGATATTTACCAATATGGTTTTCTCCAGATAAATGGGATTATAGCCGCTCTTTATTTATTTATTTTGTTTGTATTTTTTCCCAGTAAAAAAAAAATGTTGTTAAGTGTGTAGAATTTTCTGAATTTTAAAAAAAGTTTTAATTCATTTTCTACCAATCGATGTCTGTTCTGCTTGTTTGACAAGGTTTTCCATAACTTTTAAATTGCTTTGATTGGTTGAAAACTAATCCTTCCACTAAGAAATTTACGTTTTTAAAACCATGATTTTTGTGCATGTTTTATGATTTTAGTGTGGATAGTTTTTAAAAGTTGAGTTGACACATGCACACACCTAAATCTGCCAATGAGTTATAAAATGTCTTTATCTCTTTCCAGCAGCAAGGTTCCCATGCTTTGAGCAGTGATACCAGCTTGAGCTGTGAGCCATGACTCGCGGGGGTCTTATCTTTTCCATCGTGTCGTTGGGTGCCATCCCCAGAGTGCGTGGGCAGAAGCAAGCCTGGCTCCAGAACTTTGATCTTGAGTACAGCTTTGAGTGGCAACCTTCATGTGGTCCTCACTGTGTGATCGGGTCATCAAAGCCAGATCGGTGGCTTACGTGGCAGGATCGGGAAATGAGTTTATCTGTGATCAGAGGGTTTCGAGGGATTAGTAACCCTTTCAAGTTATACTCTCTGCCTCTCTGGAGCAAAAGCATTGCAGAGAGTAGGATGACAATTCAGTACAGAGGTTAAAACGTTCATAGAAGAGTAGAGGAGAATTAGTGCTGACCATGTACTGGGAATTTTAACATAAATCATCTCATTTATCCCTAAAAACCCAGTGAGACAGGTGTTATTATGAACAGGAACTGAGGCTCAGAGAGACCGAGTAATTT
The DNA here is from genome assembly GCF_039906515.1 of Pseudorca crassidens. Taxonomy (NCBI): domain Eukaryota; kingdom Metazoa; phylum Chordata; class Mammalia; order Artiodactyla; family Delphinidae; genus Pseudorca; species Pseudorca crassidens. The sequence goes on along the minus strand of NC_090296.1, from coordinate 173,524,946 downwards.
GCTGAAGTTACACAGTTAGTAAGTGGCTGAACCACGTGAGAACCCAGATCTGTTTGACTCTGTCTGAGGTTAGTGTGCTACTATTAAAAAATACCAGAGACTGGGAGGGTCATAAACAACAGAAACTACTTCTCACAGTTCTGGAGGCTGGTTAAGTCCAAGATCAAGCTGGCGGCTAATTCAGTGGCAGGCGAGGACCCTCCTCCTGGTTCGTGGACAGCCGTCTTCTCGCTGTGTCCTCACTTGGTGGAAGGGGCAAGTTTGCTCTCCAGGTTCTCTTATAAGGGGACAAATCCCATCAAGGGAGCTCCACTCTCATGACCTCATATCCTCCCAAATGCTCCATCTCCTGACACCATGATTTTGGGGGTTAGGATTCTAACATACAAATGGGGGAGCACAAACATAGCAGATACACTGTAGCAGATGGCTAGCACTAGGTTCCATGGGTTTTTTTGTTTTTGTTTTTTTGTGGTACGTGGGCCTCTCACTGTTGTGGCCTCTCCCGTTGTGGAGCACAGGCTCCGGACGCGCAGGCTCAGCGGCCATGGCTCACAGGCCCAGCCGCTCCGCGGCATGTGGGATCTTCCCGGACCGGGGCACCAACCCGTGTCCCCTGCATCGGCAGACGGACACCCAACAACTGCGCCACCAGGGAAGCCCCGGTTCCATGTTTTGATGTCTTACAAAAAGGAAATGAAAAGCTGTGGGCGTTTAGCAAGCAACTGAAAGCCAAGTTTGAAAGCCGGAGGAATTCCCTAGATGCTTATGAAGGGCCTCTCATATCCTGAGTGAGCGGGAAGCGGAGAACACTGAAAACCATGCCCAGTCAGCATCCCTCTTGTTTTAAGAAAATGCTGAACAAGACAGACAAGACAGAACCACAAGACAGGACCACAAGACAGAACCACCTCCCTACTTCCTCCTAGGCCACTAGACTCTAGCTAGCGTTGAGAACCAGCATAACCTGGCCAGGGTTTTTGCCCCGAGGAATGCATATTCCAACATGCGTCTCCATAACTCTGCGGGTCAGGCCTGCCTGGCTGCCACTCCAACAACCCTGCTGTTCACTGTGGTCTTTGTACCCCCCTCATTCCACTCCCTACCCTGTCTTCTGGTGATTAAGAGCTGGCACCTGGCCTCTATTATAGGGGTATCACCTCCATTCTTATCAGTGAGCCTAGCTGGGCAGCTCACCCGGGTACTACTCAGTTTGTACCCTCAGAAGTGAAGGATGGTTGACCAGGAGGCTGAGAGAAGTCATCCCAATGAAAAGTCATGATCTCTTGCCCAATTTCCTGATCTGAGCCAGTTATCAGACCCAGAATCCATTGACCAAAGAGGAGGCTGGTTCTTCCTGCAGCACTGCTGCAAGTATACATACTAATAATTCCCCCAGGCCTTCCACCAGGGGACCTGAGGTCCTTTATTTGGGCAACCGTACTGGGGAGAGAGAAATAACAAAAAATTTTGAGGATTAGTGCTGACACTGATACCTGGAGACCTGATGGGCAATCATGGCCCCCTTGTCCAAGCTGGGGTACAAGAGAACAGATAATAAATCGAGTCCTGGCCAAGGTCCACCTTACATGCACCTACCCAGTGGTGCATTTTCCCAGTTTCTAGATGTGTAATTGAGATGGACATACTTGGTTCCTTGGCCTATGGGTGAGGGCTGTTATAGTGGAAAAGGCCAGGGGGACATTTCTGAAGCTCCCTCCTCCTGAGTCAAGATAGAAAATCAATACCATGCCCCAATGAATGGGAAGCATGGCAGAGATTAGTGCCACCCTGAAGTCTCTAAAGCAAGAGTTGGCAAATCTTTTAGGCTTTGCAGGCCATGGTCTCAAGTACAACCATTTAGTTTTGCTATAGTCGGACAAAAGCAGCTATCAACAATATGTAAATGAAGTAACATTGCTGAGTTTGAATAAAACATATGTATACTGAAATTTGAGTTTCACATAATTTCCATGTATCACAAAATATTATTCTTTTGATTTTTCCCAACTGCTAGCTCACAGCTTGTACAAAAACAGGCAGTGGGTTGGATTTGGCCCATGGGCCATAGCTTGTGGACCCCTGAGAGACCTAAATGATGTAGGGCGATAGTCGCCATCACACTTCCATTAAATGCACCAGTCCGACCTTAGAAAACATCAGACAGATCCTGAAAAATAACAGTAGATTACCATAAGTCAACCAAGTAGAAGCCTCAATTGCGGCTCCCATAGCAAATATGGGGGTTTTGCCAGAGCAGATGAACGCAGCCTCGGGCACAGAACGTGTGGAATTATGGTTTGGCAATGCGTTCCCTTTTATTTCAGTCATAACTAGTTGCAAGAGACAACAATCTACGTTTACGGTTTTGCCCCAGGGCCATGTTGACTCTCCTACCCTCTGTCATGTGCTTGAAGAGATCTGGAGGGTCCAGACATCCCACAGAGCAGCCCGTTGGTACTTTGCAATCAGGCCGCCTGAGCAAGAAATGGCTGGCCTGCTGGAAGCCTTCGTAAGACATGTGAGGCACAGAGAGTGGGAGATACACCCTAAAGATATCCTGGAGCGTTCTGTGGGTTTGGACAAATGTGTAAGGACATGTATCCATCACTATAGTTCCATACAGAGTAGTTTCACTGCCCTAAAAATCCTCCGTGCTCCACCCATTCATCCCCCACCCCTGCCAACCACTGGTCTTTTTATTGTCTTCATAGTTTTGCCTTTTCCAGAATGTCATATAGCTGGAATCATAGAATCAAGATTGATTCTAGATCTTTCTTCTTTTCTAATATACTCATGCAATGCTATAAACTTCCCTCCAAGCACTGCTTTTCCTACATACCACAAATTGTCATCCCACCAATTGTGTTTTCATTTTCATTTAGCTCAAAATATTTTTAAAATTCTCTTGAGATTTTTTTGACCGGGTGCTATTTAAAAGTCTGTTGTTTAATCTCCACATATTTGGGGGCATTTCCAATTATCTTTTTGTTATTAATTTCTAGTTTAATTCCATTGCAGTCTGAGAGCAGACATTGTATGATTTCTATTCTTTTAAATTTGTTAAGCTGTGTTTTATGGCCCAGAATGTAGTCTACTTTGGTGAATGTTTCACGTGAGCTTAATGTGTATTGTGCTGTTGTTGGATGAAGTGGTCTATGGATGTATTATATCCAGTTGATTGAAGGTGTTGTTAAGCTCAGCAATGTCCTTACTGGTTTTCTGTCCGCTGAATCTGTCCATTTCCGAGAGAGGGGTGTTAGGTCTCCAACTGCAATAGTGGATTCATCTATTTCTCCTTGCAGTTCTATCAGTTTTTGATACTGTCGTTAGGTGCATACATGTTATATTTTCTTGAAGAATTGACCCCTTTATCATTATGTAATGCCTTTCTGTATCCCTGGTAACTTTCCTTGCTTTGAAGTCTGCTCTGTCTGAAATTAATACAGCTACTTCTAATTTCTTTTGGTTACTGTTAGTATGGTGTGTTTTTCTTCAACCATTTACTTTTAACTATATGTATCTTTATATTTAAAGTGGGTTTCTTATAGGCAACGTAGAGTTGGAAGACTTTTGATTTAATTTTAAAAGCTTGAAAGGTTGAGGTGTTGGAAATATTTAGGAACAAGTAGAAGAGAGCTGAGGACTCTCACCTTTGCGCTCTCCTGGTGGGCAGGTGGTGGTTCTTTAAATTGCTCCTGGTGCTATTAAAATGGTCTATACTGCTACAGCCATTTTATGACAAGGGTGTGCATATTCCAACTTTCCAGGGTTTCATCATCGTCAGTAGTAACTTACTTGCACTGTGCATATGACTCAGTTCTGGGCTGAGTACAGAGAAGGAATTACAAAGGGGTATGGGGTGCACAAAGGGGCCTATGGGGTGGAGGAACCCCAAGTGCATCATTTGGGTCACTGAAATGGACATGTCACGACACACATGTAATACACCAAAATATACCCAGACACATTTTCAGGAATGGGTACCAGTTGCCATTTCACTCACTTTCTCTCAAGAGACTAGCCATACACAGGTCAGTCAGAAGGAAGTTCTAAGGATATCTGTAGGCTAATTTATGAGCCTGGTGAAGGCTGGGATTTTTTAACTAAGTACTGATACTTGTCACATTCCTCACCACAGGTAAAGACCCACCAGTGTGTCAGGACACCACTATTTCAAATCATCGACTAGATGACCTTAAGACCTCTTCAACTTCTGAGGCTCTACATCTAATGTCCTTTTAAGGGACAGGAAATGAGAGGAGGGTCTAGAACAGAGACATTTGAAACCTAGGAGGATAAGGTAAGGCCAGTCATTGGCCAAGTTATCGCGAGCTGACTCCTACAATATCACCTGTGTCCTCCCTCGTCCACAAAGGAAGCATGCACGTTGCACGGATGGAGCACTCCCCTCTTGGACAACAAAGTCTTGCTCTTTGGGCTCTTTTCAGAAATTCTCTTTAAACAACCTCCCTCCTGTTAGCACATGGTTTCAACAGGCAACTAAAAATATATCAGATTTAAGTTTTTAAAAATTAAATTCATATCTAGGTATCACCTCACACCGGTCAGAATGGCCATCATCAAAAAGTCTACAGGGCGGGCTTCCCTGGTGGTGCAGTGGTTGAGAGTTCGCCTGCCGATGCAGGGGACACGTGTTCGTGCCCCGGTCCGGGAAGATCCCACATGCTGCGGAGCGGCTGCGCCCGTGAGCCATGGCCGCTGAGCCTGCGCGTCCGGAGCCTGTGCTCCGCAACGGGAGAGGCCACAACAGTGAGAGGCCCGCGTACCGCAAAAACAAAACAAAACAAAAAAAACATTGAGATACTGTGATCTTCATTTTCTGTTATATTAAAAATAAAGCTACAGGGCTTCCCTGGTGGCGCAGTGGTTAAGAATCCGCCTGCCAATGCAAGGGACACGGGTTCGAGCCCTGGTCCGAGAAGATCCCACAGGCCGCGGAGCAACTAAGCCCGTGCGCCACAACTACTGAGCCTGCGCTCTAGAGCCCGAGAGCCACAACTACTGAGCCTACGTGCCACAACTACTGAAGCCCACGTGCCTAGAGCCTGTGCTCCGCAACAAGAGAAGCCACCGCAACGAGAAGCCCGTGCACCGCAACGAAGAGTAGCCCCACTCGCTGCTCACTGCACAGCAATGAAGACCCAACACAGCCAATAAATAAATAAATTGCCATCTTTCAAACCACTTTAAAAAAAAAAGTTAAAAAAAGTCTACAAATAATAAACGAGGGAGAGTGTGTGGAGAAAAGGGAACCCTCCTACACTGTTGGTGGGAATGTAAATTAGTGCAGCCACTATGGAGAACAGTATGGAGGTTCCTTAAAGCATAGAACTACCACATGGTCCTGCAATCCCACTCCTGGGCATACACCCAGACAAAACTCTGATTTGAAAAGATACATGCACCACAATGTTCATTGCAGCACTATTTACAATAGCCAGGACATGGAAACAACCTAAATGTCTGTCGACAGATGAATGGATAAAGAAGATGTGGTACATATATAGAACAGAATATTACTCAGCCATGAAAAAGAATGAAATAATGTCATTTGCAGCAACATGGAGAGACCTAGAGATTATCATACTTAGTGAACTAAGTCAGAGAAAGACAAATATATGATATCGCTTATATGTGAAACCAAAAAAAAACAATTGATACAAATGGACTTATTTACAGAACAGAAATAGAACTCACACACATAGAAAACAAACTTATGGTTACCAAAGGAGAGAGAGGGAGGGATAAATTAGAGGTCTGGGATTAAAATATATACATTACTATATATAACATAGACAATCAATAAGGACCTACTGCATAGCACAGGGAGCTATACTCAATATCTTGTAATAACCTATAATGGAAGAGAATACAAAAAAGAATATATATATTTATGTATATGTATAACTGAATCACTTTACTGTATACCTGAAACTAACACAACATTGTAAATCAACTATATTTCAATAAAAGTTAAATGAAAATAAAAATTACATTCCTATTCCAGCTCTGCCCACTTCTTACACACATTATCTTCAATGGACATGTGTTCCCAGATTTTCCCAGACATTCATGGCAATAATTTCTGATTTTACTTCATGGGGGCTTACACTCCCTTGCTAACTTTTATTTCAGAAGGGAATTTATTTCCGAGCTCTAGGCTTTTGTGTACTGACCACATGCATACTATTTAGTATCTCATATAAAAATGTCCTCTGTAATAAAAATTTTAAGAAAATATCTCTTACCATTTCTTTTTTTTTTTTAACATCTTTACTGGAGTATAATTGCTTTACAATGGTGCGTTACTTTCTGCTTCATAACAAAATGAATCAGCTATACATATACATATATCCCCATACCCCCTCCCTCTTGCGTCTCCCTCACACCTCCCCTATCCCACACCTCTAGGTGGTCACAAAGCACCGAGCTAATCTCCCTGTGCCATGCGGCTGCTTCCCACTAGCTATCTATTTTACATTTGATAGTGTATATATGTCCATGTCACTCTCTCACTTCATCCCAGCTTACCCTTCCCCCTCCCCGTGTACTCAAGTCCATTCTCTACATCTGCATCTTTATTCCTGTCCTGCCCCTAGGTTCTTCAGAACCCTTTTTTTTTTTTTTTTAGATTCCATATATATGTGTTAGCATACGGTATTTGTTTTTCTCTTTCTGACTTACTTCACTCTGTATGACAGACTCTAGGTCCATCCATCTCACTACAAATAACTTAATTTCATTTCTTTTTATGGCTGAGTAATATTCCATTGTATATATGTGCCACATCTTCTTTATCCATTCATCTGATGATGGACACTTAGGTTGCTTCCGTGCCCTGGCTATTGTAAATAGAGCTGCAATGAACATTGTGCTACATGACTCTTTATGAATTATGGTTTTCTCAGGGTATATGCCCAGTAGTGGGATTGCTGGGTCATATGGTAGTTCTATTTTTAGTTGTTTAAGGAACATCCATACTGTTCTCCACAGTGGTTGTATCAATTTACATTCCCACCAACAGTGCAAGAGGCTTCCCTTTCCTCCACACCCTCTCCAGCATTTATTGTTTCTAGATTTTTTGATGATGCCATTCTGACTGGTTTGAGGTGATAACTCATTGTAGTTTTGATTTGCATTTCTCTAATGATTAGTGATGTTGACCACCCTTTCATGTGTTTGTTGGCAATCTATATCTTCTTTGGAGGAAGGTCTTTTTAGGTCTTCTGCCCATTTTTGAATTGGGTTGTTTGTTTTTTTGATATTGAGCTGCATGAGCTGCTTGTAAATTTTGGAGATTAATCCTTTGTCAGTTGTGTCATTTGCAAATATTTTCTCCCATTCTGAGGGTTGTCTTTTTGTCTTGTTTATGGTTTCCTTTGCTGTGCAAAAGCTTTTAAGTTTCATTAGGTTCCATTTGTTTATTTTTGTTTTTATTTCCATTTCTCTAGGAGGTGGGTCAAAAAGGATCTTGCTGTGATTTATGTCATAGAGTGTTCCGCCTATGTTTTCCTCTAAGAGTTTTATAGTGTCTGGCCTTACATTTAGGTCTTTAATCCATTTTGCGTTTATTTTTGTGTATGGTGTTAGAGAGTGTTCTAATTTCATTCTTTTATATGTAGCTGTCCAGTTTTGCCAGCACCACTTATTGAAGAGGCTGTCTTTTCTCCATTGTATATTCATGCCTCCTTTGTCAAAGATAAGGTGACCATATGTGCGTGGGTTTACCTCTGGGTTTTCTATCCTGTTCCATTGATCTATATTTCTGTTTTTGTGCCAGTACCATACTGTCTTGATTACTGTACCTTTGTAGTATAGTCTGAAGTCCGGGAGCCTGATTCCTCCAGCTCCATTTTTCTTTCTCAAGATTGCTTTGGCTATTCGGAGTCCTCTGTGTTTCCATACAAATTGTGCAATTTTTTGTTCTAGTTCTGTGAAAAATGCCATTGGTAGTTTGATAGGGATTGCACTGAATCTGTAGATTGCTTTGGGTAGTATAGTCATTTTCACAATATTGATTCTTCCAATCCAAGAACATGGTATATCTCTCTATCTGTTTGTATCATCTTTAATTTTTTTCATCAGTGTCTTATAGTTTTCTGCATACAGGTCTTTTTCTCCTTAGGTAGGTTTATTCCTAGGTATTTTATTCTTTTTGTTGCAATGGTAAATGGGAGTGTTTCCTTAATATCTCTTTCAGATTTTTCATCATTAGTGTATAGGAATGCAAGAGATTTCTGTGCATAAATTATCCTACTACTTTACCAGATTCATTGATTAGCTGTAGTAGTTTTCTGGTAGCATCTTTAGGATTCTCTGTGTATAGTATCATATCATCTGCAAACAGTGACAGCTTTACGTCTTCTTTTCCTATTTGGATTCCTTTTATCTCTTTTTCTTCTCTGATTGCCATGACTAAAACTTCCAAAACTATGTTGAATAATAGTGGTGAGAGTGGACAACCTTGTCTTGTTCCTGATCTTAGAGGAAATGGTTTCAGTTTTTCACCATTGAGAACGATGTTGGCTGTGGATTTGTCATATATGGCCTTTATTATGTTGAGGTAAGTTCCCTCTATGTCTACTTTCTGGAGGGTTTTTATCATAAATGCATGTTGAATTTTGTTGAAAGCTTTTTCTGCATCTATTGAGATGATCATATGGTTTTTCTCCTTCAATTTGTTAATATGGTTTATCACATTGATTGATTTGCGTATATTGAAGAATCCTTGCATTCCTGGGATAAATTCCACTTGATCATGGTGTATGATCCTTTTAACGTTCTTTGGATTCTGTTTGCTAGTATTTTGTTGAGGATTTTAGCATCTATGTTCATCAGTGATATTGGCCTGCAGTTTTCTTTCTTTGTGACAGCTTTGTCTGGTTTTGGTATCACAGTGGTGGTGGCCTCATAGAATGAGTTTGGGAGTGTTCCTCCCTCTGCTATATTTTGGAAGAGTTTGAGAAGGATAGGTGTTAGCTCTTCTCTAACTGTTTCATAGAATTTGCCTGTGAATCCATTTGATCCTGGGCTTTTGTTTCTTGGAAGTTTTTTAATCACGGTCTCAATTTCAGTGCTTGTGATTGGTCTGTTCATATTTTCTCTTTCTTCCTGATTCAGTCTCAGAAGGTTGTACTTTTCTAAGAATTTGCCATTTCTTCCAGGTTGTCCATTTTATTGGCATATAGTTGCTTGTAGTAATCTCTCATGATCCTTTGTATTTCTGCAGTGTCAGTTGTTACTTCTCCTTTTTCATTTCTAATTCTGTTGATTTGAGTCCTCTCCCTTCTTTTCTTGATGAGTCTGGCTAATGGTTTATCAATTTTGTTTATCTTCTCAAAGAACCAGCTTTTAGTTTTATTGATCTTTGCTATTGTTTCCTTCCTTTCTTTTTCATTTATTTCTGATCTGATCTTTATGATTCTTTCCTTCTCACTTTGGGGTTTTCTGTTCTTCTTTCTCTAATTGTTTTAGGTGTAAGGTTAGCTTGTTTATTTGAGAAGTTTCTTGTTTCTTGATGTAGGATTGTATTGCTATAAACTTTCCTCTTACAACTGCTTTTGCTGCATCCCATAGGTTTTGGGTCGTGTTTTCATTGTCATTTGTTTCTAGGAATTTTTTAATTTCCTCTTTGATTTCTTCAGTGATCTCTTGGTTATTTAGTATCGTCTTATTTAGCCTCCATGTATTTGTATTTTTTAGTTTTTTTCCTGTAATTGATATCTAGTCTCATACTGTTGTGGTCAGAAAAGATACTTCATATGATTTCAATTTTCTTAAATTTACCAAGGCTTGATTTGTGACCCAAGATATGATCTATTCTGGAGAATGTTCCATGAGTACTTGAGAAGAAAGTGTATTCTGTTGTTCTTGAATGGAATGTCCTATAAATATCGATTAAGTCCATCTTGCTTAGTTTATCATTTAGATCTTGTGTTTCCTTATTTATTTTCATTTTGGATGTTCTGCCCATTGGTGAAACTGGGGTGTTAAAGTCCTCTACTATGATTGTGTTACTGTCGATTTCCCCTTTTATAGCTGTTAACATTTGCCTTATGTATTGAGGTGCTCCTTTGTTGGTTGCATAAATATTTACAATTGTTATATCTTCTTCTTGGATTGATCCCTTGATCATTATGTAGTGTCCTTCTTTGTCTCTTGTAAGTCTTTATTTTAACGCCTATTTTGTCTGATATGAGAATTGCTACTCCAGCTTTCTTTTGATTCCATTTGCATGGAATATTTTTTCCATCCCCTCACTTTCAGTCTGTATGTGTCTCTAGGTCTGAAGTGGGTCTCTTGTAGACAGCGCATATACAGGTCTTGTTTTTGTATCCATTCAGCCAGTTTATGTCTTTTGGTTGGAGCATTTAATCTATTTACATTTAAGGTAGTTATTGTTATGTACGTTCCTATTACCATTTTCTTAATTGTTTGGGTTTGTTATCATAGGTCTTTTCCTTCTCTTGTGTTTCCTGCCTAGAGAAGCTCCTTTAGCATTCGTTGTAAAGCTGGTTTGGTGGTGCTGAATTCTCTTAGCTTTTCCTTGTCTGCAAAGGTTTTAATTTCTCCATCGAATCTGAATGAGATTCTTGCTGGGTAGAGTAATCTTGGTTGTAGGTTCTTCCCTTTCGTCACTTGAAATATGTCCTGCCACTTCCTTCTGGCTTACAGAGTTTCTGCTGGAAGATCAGCTGTTAACCTTATGGGGATTCCCTTGGATGTTATTTGTTGTTTTTCCCTTGCTGCTTTTAGGATTTTTTTCTTTGTATTTAATTTTTGATAGTTTGATTAATATGTGTCTTGGCATGTTTCTCTTTGGATTTACCCTGTATGGGACTCTCTGTGCTTCCTGGACTTGATTGGCTATTTCCTTTCCCATAATAGGGAAGTTTTCAACTATAATCTCTTCAAATATTTTCTCAGTCCCTTTCTTTTTCTCTTCTTCTTCTGGAACCCCTATAATTCGAATGGTGGTGCATTTAATGTTGTCCCAGAGATCTCTGAGACTGTCCTCAATTCTTTTCATTCTTTTTTCTTTATTCTGCTCTGCAGTAGTTATTTCCACTATTTTATCTTCCAGGTCACTTATCCGTTCTTCTGCCGCAGTTATTCTGCTATTGATCCCTTCTAGAGACTCTTTATTTTCATTTATTGTGTTGTTCATCATTGTTTGTTTGCTCTTTAGTTCTTCTAGGTCCTTGTTAAACGTTTCTTGTATTTTCTCCATTCTATTTCCAAGATTTTGGATCATCTTTACTATCATTACTCTGAATTCTTTTTCGGGTAGACCGCCTATTTCCTCTTTATTTCTTTGGTCTGGTGGGTTTTTACCTTGCTCCTTCATCTGCTGTGTGTTTCCTCTGTCTTCTCATTTTGCTTAACTTACTGTTTTTGGGGTCTCCTTTTCACAGGCTGCAGATTCATAGTTCCTGTTGTTTTTGGTGTCTGCCCCCAGTGGCTAGGGTTGGTTCAGTGGCTTGTGTAGGCTTCCTGGTGGATGGGACTAGTGCCTGTGTTGTGGTGGATGAGGCTGGATCTTGTCTTTCTGGTGGGTAGGACTGCATCAGTGGTGTGTTTTGGGATGTCTGTGAGCTTACTATGATTTTAGGCAGCCTCTCTGCTAATGGGTGGGGTTGTGTTCCTGTCTTGCTAGTTGTTTGGCATAGGGTGTCCAGCACTGTAGCTTGCTGGTCGTTGAGTGGAGCTGGGTGTTAGCATTGAGATGGAGATCTCTGGGAGAGCTTTCGCCGTTTGATGTTACGTGGAGCCAGGAGGTCTCTGGTGGACCAGTGTCCTGAACTTGGCTCTCCCACCTCAGTGACTCAGGCCTGACACCCGGCAGGAGCACCAAGACCCTGTCAGCCACACGACTTGGAATGACTCTTCACACCAGCTAGTAAGAATGTTTATGTGAAGATCTCTTTCCTTTTTTTCCCCTTTGTTCTTCATCTGGTTTTACTGGCTCACAGGGTGCTGTGTGTGCAGGGGCCTCGCCCTCGGCCCTTCAGACCAGAGCTCCTGGTACAAAATGGCTGCCCCTGCACCTCAGCTGGGGGGCCGAGTCTCTTACCATTTCTTGATTTAATTACAACTCAGTGATGGATTGTTGATTCATTCAATCATTTATTTATGATCCTACTCGAATGCAGGATGCATTTCAAATTCTTTTTCTAGTTTTATAATTCCAAATAATGATTCCCACACACTCTCATATTCCACAACACACATTTTTAAACCAGAGGATTGTTTCCTAACAGGGAGCATGGGAATCAAAATGAAAGTGTGGAGTACACATATATGGTTAGAAAATGATAAAATGACTTTGGAGACAATGAAAAAAACTTTTCTTCTGTTTTCCCCACCTCATCTCTTCTACCATATTTCAAGGTAATGTGGCAGCTCTGTGACTAAACAGTACCAACTGTATCTCCCCCACCAAGTGAAAAGCCCACAAGCATTAAAGAGGATGTCTTTATCAAAATACCTGTAATTGTGACCTTCAAAGAAACAGAACAAGAAGTGCTAGTGAATTGTTTTTTCACAAGTATCCTTCCTTCATTTCCTTTAAAGCTAAGACCTCTTCTTTAAGCAAAAACATAGTTTCTCTCTATTACAAAAAAGTTGAAAAACATAATTTGTTTCCATCCGTTTGTTTTCCTCTTCTATGATAGTTGGTTTTCACTCCTCTAAGAAGAGACATTTTGTTTGTCTGAACATCATCCCAGAAAAGAAAGCAAATCTGAAACACCTTCTTGAAATCTGATTTGGGTCATCCTCTTGTCAAAGGCCATAGAGGGACTTGCCTGCATGCCTCTATGCTTTGAGTGAGAGAAGGGGATGGAATTGAACAATCATTATAGGATCATATAATCTTAGGGCTGAAAGGGACTATAGGCCCCATCACCTCACTCAGTGCGTAAATCTTTTCTATTGATACTATACCCACAGTGTTGGGATTTCAGGGTGCTAATTAATTTCACCTCTCTCCACTCTGAGTTCTGACTTCTTGAGGCCTGGTTGTTCAGCTTTCCTTGGATTCTGTGATATACCCCATATCTTTCCATAATTCTCTCTCCTCCTGTTCACTCTCCTCTTTCTGTTTACTTTGAGTGGATTTCTGTTCATTGCAATTAAATGTTCCTTAAGACACTCTGTCTTTGAAAAGGTTTATTTATTAGCCCCAACTGTTACTCTGAAAAAATCAAACCATATGCCTCCTCTACTCCCAAACTCTTAATCTCAAATCTTAGTAACCATTTAAGCCATGCTTCTCAACCTAAGCCTACAACAGAAAATTACCAGGAAGTTTTCTCAAAACTGCCAAGGCCCCAGCCACATCCCACGCTGACTGAGTCAAACTCCAGGTGCAGAGACTTAACATCAAAATGATCTAAAGTCGGGCTTACCAGGTGGCGCAGTGGTTGAGAGTCCGCCTGCCGATGCAGGGGACACGGGTTCGTGCCTCGGTCCGGGAAGATCCCACATGCCACAGAGCGGCTGGGCCCGTGAGCCATGGCCACTGAGACTGTGCGTCCGGAGGCGCGTGCTCCGCAACGGGAGAGGCCACAACAGTGAGAGGCCCACGTACCGCAAAAAAAAAAAAAAGATTTAAGTCTCTCCAGATAATTCTAAGGATCAGCCAAGGCTGCAAACCATTGGAATGTGGCAAAAATCACACATTCACCAGCATATCTAGCCTGTGGTGCAGTTCACATTCACCATGAGCTTTGTCTAACGATGATTTCTACTTTAAGAAATCAGACATAGAAACACCCATTTTCTTTCAAAACAGAAAAATTACCAAGTAATTCTTCCTCTTTAAAAGGAAACCTTTTCTTGCCTTCCAAAATGATTTTTTTAACTTTTCTTAAATAAACATTCCCTGTTGATTAAAATATATGCTTTGATTGATTCAGCAGCCATTAAGAAAGTGAAAAGTCAAGCTACAGACTAGGAAAAGTATTTGTGTTACCTATAGCAGACAAGGGATTCGTTAATATAAAGGACTCAGAATATACAAAGAATTCCTAATAATCAATTTATTAAAGAAGACAAACGTAATTTTTCAAAAATGGGTAGAAGACTTAAAGAGGCACCTGAGAAAAGAAGATATCCAAATAGCCAATAAATATATGAAAATGTCCTCAACATTATTATTTCATTAGGAAAATGCAAATTAAAGCTACAGTGAGATACCACTACACATCCAACAGAATATCTAAAATTAAAAAGATGGACAATACCAGGTGTGGTGAAAATGTAAAGCAACTACAATTAGAATCTGTACATCGTCGCTGGTAGGAGTATAAAATAGTAAAACCACTTTGGAAAACTCTTTGACAGTTTCTCATAAGGGCAACATACACCTACTTAATGACCCACTTTTCCCACTTGCATGTATATGCCCAAGAGAACTGACTGTCTGTATCCACAAAGATGCTATCAGGAGCTTTATTCGTTGGCAGTATTCAACTGGTTGGCAGTTTTAGAGTCAACACACCATATGACTCAGGAATTCCACTCCTATATATACCCAACAGACTTGAGAATGTATGTCTACAAAAAAAGTTGTACAAGAATGTTCACAGGGGAACATTCCTACACTGTTGTTGGGAATGTCAGTTGGTGCAGCCACTATGGAAAACAATGTGGATGTTCCTCAAAAAACTGAAAATAGAACTACCATATGATCCAGGGATCCCACTCCTGGACATATACCCAGACAAAACTATAATTCAAAAAGACATGTGAACCCCTATGTTCATAGCAGCAATATTCACAAAAGCCAAAACATAGAAACAACCTAAATGTTCATCGACAGATGAGTGGATAAAGAAGATGTGGTACATATATACAATGGAATATTACTCAGCCATAAAAAAGAATGAAATAATGCCATTTGCAGCAACATGGATGCAAGTAGAGATTATCATACTGAGTGAAGTAAGTCAGAAAGAGAAAGACAAATATCATAGGATATCACTTATATGTGGAATCTAACATATGGCACAAATGAACCTACCTATGAAACAGACTCACAGACATAGAGAACAAACTTGTGGTTGCCAAGGGGAGGGGGACTGAGGGAGGGAAGGACAGGGAGTTTGGGATTAGCAAATTTAAACTATTATATATAGGATGGATAAAAAACAAGGTCCTACCATATAGCACAGGGAACTATATTCAATATCCTGTGATAAATCGTAATGGAAAAGAATATAAAACGAGAATGTCTATATGTGTACAACTGAGTCACTTTGCTGTACAGCAGAGATTGGTACCACACTGTAAACTAACTATACTTCAGTTAAAAAAATAAAATAAAGAATCTTCACAGGAGACATTCATAATAGTCAAAAACTGCAAATGTCCATCAATAGAAAAATGGATGAGCAATTTTGGTATATTTATATGGTGGAATACTATACAGTAATAGAAAAAAGAGAAGAGCTTACTCATATATGGAATGACATGAATAAATCTCAAAAGCATTATGCTGAGTAAAAGAAACAAACCCCCTGAAAAAAAAAATACACACTGTATGGATTCCCGTTATATGAAGCCAAAGAACAAGCAAAACTAGTCTATGGTGATAGAAATTAGAAAAGTGGTTACCTCTGGCAGGAAGGGGATATTGACTGGGGATACTTCCTAGGGGGTGGAAATGTTCTGTGATTTGGTTGGGATCGTGGTTACAAGGGTGCATATGTGAGTTAACATTCATCAGCCTGTACATTTAAGATTT
The DNA here is from genome assembly GCF_039906515.1 of Pseudorca crassidens. Classification (NCBI taxonomy): domain Eukaryota; kingdom Metazoa; phylum Chordata; class Mammalia; order Artiodactyla; family Delphinidae; genus Pseudorca; species Pseudorca crassidens. The sequence continues at coordinate 173,509,174 of NC_090296.1, read as the reverse complement.
GTGCATTTTAGTGTCACAGATGCTAAAATTATACTTCAGTAAAAATGTATTTAATAAATATTTACAGAGTCACTGTTATGTGCCATGACCTGTGCCAGGCACTTTGGATTCAAAGATGAATAAGATCTCAAGGAAATTTCTATCTAGAAGGGAGCTGTTGAAGTTTTAGACAATTCATAAATAATAGATAATACCTTCTGTTTCCCTCCTTGGTTGACAATGAAAACTAATAATTTTTTTAAAAAGCAAAGGGACTTCAGGTATCAGAATATCAGCATTATTACTAAGTAAGGATTAGAGAACATGGCTTTAGATTTTTCACCTAAATCTAGGCGTGATTTGGCAGACCTTGGGCTCTCAAGAGTCCATCTGAGGAGGCCGGGTCTGCAGACAAGACCTACTTTCCAAGATTGGGAAGCTTCTCATCCTGACATTTGTGACAACAATGGGTGGACCCTGAGGGCATTATGCTAAGTGAAATAAGTCAGACAGAGAAAGACAAATACAATGTGATCTCACTTACACGTGGCCTCTAAAAAAACTGAGCTCATAGAAACAGAGCAAAGTGGTGGTTACCAGGGGCTGGGGGTTGGTGAGGAAAATGGGAAGATGTTGGTAAGAAGTTACAAACTTCCAGTCATAAACTGAATAAGTTCTGGGGATCCAGTGAATAGCATGGTGATTACAGTTAATAGTACTGCATCATACACTTGAAAGTTGCTGAGTAAATCTTAAACGTTCTTCCCGCAAAAAATAGAAACGGTAACTATGTGACCATTTAGAAAAAAGAATGGTAACTATGTGTGATTGAGGGTGTTAGTTAATGCTAAGGTGGTGACTATTTTGCAATATATTAGTGTATCAAATCAACACATTGTACACCTTAAACTTACACAATGTATATACAAATTATATTTTAATAAAGCTGGGGGGGAAAGGATTTCTGGCTTAAGATTGACACAGAGTAGACCCACTTCCGAAGATTGCTGGCTCAGGGAATGGTAATAGAAGAAAACAAGAGTGAATCTTTAGTGGTCTTGAATTTCCAGTAGATTGGCTCCAGCCAGCTGAGGAGCAGAGGTCAGATCGATGTCACCCATCCATCAAGTGGGTCAGTTCTCCATGGAGAGGAGGAAGTTGGGGGTGGGATGAGAGGCCAGCTGCTTGCTCCAGCAGGAGACCCTCCCAATGAAAACATGAGGCCAGGTGCTTCCCTGGTGGCGCAGTGGTTAAGAATCCGCCTGCCAATGCAGGGGACACGGGTTCGAGCCCTGATCTGGGAAGATCCCACATGCCGTGGAGCAACTAAACCCGTGCGCCACAACTACTGAGTCTGCGCTCTAGAGCCCGCATGCCACAACTACTGAAGTCCACGTGCCGAGAGACCGTGCTCTGCAACAAGAGAAGCCACGACAATGAGAAGCCCGCGCACCACAACGAAGACCCAACGCAGCCAAAAATAAAATAAATTAATTTAAAACAAACGAACAAACATGCGGCCAAGGGAAGGGCTGGACCACCACCCCCCAAAACAGGGAGACAGACAAACAAACAAGTGCAAAATGTTTTGTCAGTGATCACAGCACATTTACAACAGGTACAAAAGAGAATGGTCTACTCTACTTGTGGGTGAAGGTCATAAAAATTCAGAAAAGGAGAAAGATGGGCTGACTTTGACAGATGAGGGGTGGAGGGACTTCCCAGGCAGAGGGAGCTTGAGAAAAGCCAAGGAGGTATGAAGTGTGGCCTGACACACTTAGAGAACTTTGGGGAGTAGTAGTTGGCATAGTTAGTTGCTCAGAGGAGTGTGGAAAGAAAAGAGGCTAGATTACAAATGCCCTGTAGGCCCTGATAAGGATTTGGGAATTTACTTCCATGTAACATAGATCGTGATATAATCTGATTCCTAGTTTAGGTGGAGGTGCAGACGATGGGAGAGCTCGGGTCAAGGAGAGGGATGCTGAGGGCCTGAAATAAATCCACTGAGTGGGGAAAAGAGGTGATGAATGAAGAAGAGTTAAAATCCAAAGGGCTTTGACCATCAACGGAATGCGGAGGAAGTAGAAGAGGAAACGGAAGAGTACTAGAGTCCCAGTTGCTAGGCTGGACGACCTTTGAAGGTGACAAAGGTCACGGAGTCCGGGAGAAAGACTTGGGGGAAAAGATAATACGTTCAGTTTGGGAAATGTTGAGTTTGAGAGATGATGGTCACCTGGGTAAATCTCTCAGAGGCAGCCTGATGTGTTGTGCTGTAGCTGAGAGGGAAAATCTGGGCTGAATGTATAGATTTACAAGTGATCAAAATAATTAAAGCTGTGGCTAGACAGAGTGAGAATAGAAAAGTACCCCCCTTCTTGTTGGAGGATTCTGTGTCCCTGCCTGCTCTCTTTCTTGCAAGTTGCAATGCCTCTTGCCGAAGGAATTTAGCTCCCCACCCACTGGTGTCATGTCGGGGCCACACAACTTGCTTTGGCCAGTGGTATGTGATGTACACTGCACCCAAAAAGCCCTAAGAGCTATAGCATGTTCCTGCAAGCTCTCTTGTGTCACAAGGCTGGCATGTGCCAAACAGGGGCTGATTTTCTAGCTGAGATCTGAGCATGAAAAAATGAGGACAGAGCAGATTGTTAGTCTAACCTCATCCTGGAGGAGAGCCACAGCCCATAGCAGGGCTGTAGATGACCCTCAGTTGACATGCAGCAAGAGTGAGAAACTTTTGTTAGCCATTGAAACATTGGGGTCATTCATTGCTATAGCAAAACTAATACCCACTCCTACCTCTCACCCCTTCTCAAATCTACTAGAATATCAATTCCATGAAAAGCAGGGGCATGATTTTGTTCATGGCTATTTCCCTGGGTCCAAAAATGATGACTGGCCCATAATAGTTGCTCAATAAAACTTGTTAAATGAGATGTCTTATCTAATACCTCTGTGCTTCCCTCTCTTTTAGGTAAGGACCTTGCTTCTCATTTCACTGAGAACATAAAGCAACAGAAGAGATTCATCTCACCTCCCTCCACCACATTTACCAGCAGACCTACCTCTGACCCATGATTTACTCTCTTCCCTCTGTTACAGTGGAAGGACTGTCTATGCTGCTAGCTCAGGCTGGTCCCTTCATCTCTGCACCAGATCCTCTGACTTTTACTCAGACTTTGTACCTGCAATCTTGTCTTTCTCTCTCTCTCTTTCTTCCCCTCCCTTCAGCATTTTAATCAGCATACCACTATACTGTAATAATTCCTTCTTAGAAAACAAAATAATCTTTTGAAAAACCTTGCTAATTGCCAGGGGTTAGTGGGGAAGGGATGAACAGGTGGAGCACAGAGGACTTTTATGGCAGTGAAACTACTCTGTGTGAGACTATCATGGTGGATACACGTCATTATACATTGGTCCAAACCCATAAAATGTACAACCCCAAGAGTGAATCCTGATGTCAGCTGTGGGCTCTGGGTGATGACAACTTGTCCATGCAGCATCATCAGTTGTAGCCAAAGTCCCACTTTGGTGGCGTGTTGCTAGTGCATGTGTGAGGGCAGGGGGTCAATGGGAAATCTCTGTACCTACCGCTCAAGTTTTCTGTGAACCTAAAACTGCTCTAACAACGTCTTTTCTCCCCCCCAAAATCCCTCCTCAACAGCCTCACAACTCCCTCCAGCTACTGCCTTACATCCTCTGCTCCCCTTTAGGACACAGCCTCTCATATGAGTTGTTCACGAACCAACTACACCACATCTCCCCCTGGATGCCAAATAGCATGGCCAGCACAGAACTCTTGATTCCAGTTCTCCCTCAGAACCCTAAACCAACTCCTACTCGGCTTCCCAATCTCAGTCAATGGCGACCTCTTTTACAAGTACTCAAGCCAAAGGTCTGAGTCATTCTTGATTCTTCTCTTTTCCTGATGTCTTCATCCAATCAATGAAGCAAGTCCTATGGGCTCTACTTTCTTTTTTTTTGCCAAAATGATAGAAATTTATTTCTGTCTCAAACAATCAAGAGCCTAGAGGCTGGAAGAGAGGTTTCTCAAAGCCGGCATCAATCATTCTTTCTTGCTGCTCAGCCATCTTCTTCCAATGACTCCCACTTCATGGCCCAAGATGGCTGCTTGGTTCCAGCCCTCAGGAGGAGAAAGGGACAAAGAAGTGCATGTCCTCCCTTTACAGACACTCTCCAGAGCTTCACACCATACTTGTGTTTACAGTGTTAGGGTCAGAATTTAGTCATCAGATGGGTAAGATGGAGGCAAGGGAGGTTGAGAAGAGAGTCTTGATTCCAGGAAGCCATGGGCCCAGCGAAAGATCAGAGAGAGGGGACAATGGATATTGGAGGATAACTAGCAGTCTACAGCTCAGACTCCTTAAATGTGTTCATGATTTCACTAACTACCCTGGGAGAGAGAACTTGTATCTCCCATGTTACAGATGAGGAAGTTGAGGCAGAGAGAGACTGAAAGATTTGCCCAGCATGCTTTCTGTCCTCTTTCTCTCCTTCCTTTGCTAACTTCCTTGTTCCTGCCCTGGACCCGGAACATAGGTCTCAGTTCCCCTTGATTATTTTCAAGGAGCAGGGTCTTTTCTGACTGATCGTGGGTTTCGTCACTAGCAATCCGGGCCACCTGCGGATCTGTGGTACCTGTTCCCTATGGGCTCTACTTTTAAAATGTATCCCCAGAGTGGGCACTTCTCACCGCCTCCAGACCAAGCCACCATCATCTCGCTTGGACAATGGTGATAACCTGGTCACTTTACTCCTCTGCTTTCAACTTTCCTGTGGCTTCCCATCGACTCAGAATAAAATCCCAAATTCCTGACCTGGTCTACAGACCCTGAAACAAGCCACCCCTCTTAACATTTCCAAATGCATCTTACCTCTGTCTTCCGGCTCATCCACTCACACCATCCTGCTTTCTGTTCTTAGATGTTGAGCTCATTCCTGATTTTCCCCCAAAGAGTTACATGCCTTGTTCCCTCACTTCACCCAAGTCTCTGGCCAAGTGTCAGCTCCTCCAAGGGGCTTTTTTTTTTTTTTTCCTGTACGCGGGCCTCGCACTGTTGTGGCCTCTCCCGTTGCGGAGCACAGGCTCCGGATGCGCAGGCCCAGCAGCCATGGCTCACGGGCCCAGCCGCTCCGCGGCATGTGGGATCTTCCCGGACCGGGGCACGAACCCGTGTCCCTTGCATCGGCAGGCGGACTCTCAACCGCTGCGCCACCAGGGAAGCCCCAAGGGGCTTTTTTAAAAAATTTTATTTTTAATTTTTGGCTGTGCCACACAGCATGCAGGATCTTAGTTCCCCTACCAGACACAGAACCCGCACCCCCTGCAGTGGAAGCACAGAGTCTTAACCACTGGACCGCCAGAGAAGTCCTTGAGGGGCCTTTCTTGACCTCTTCACCTAAAGAAGCATCCTCTCCATCCCCATCCCTGGCCTGCTTTACCTACCTGTATTGTTTTTCTTTGTAACGCTTATCACCATGGAACATTACACTGTAGATTCATGTATTTATTTGTTTATTGTCTGCCTCACCAGAACTTAAGCACCATAATAATGGCGAGGATTGCTGTCTGTTTTATTCTGACTATAATGCCAGTGCAATGTGCCTGGCAAAGAGTAGGTATCAACAAATAGCAGTGGTAACGGCAAATGAGCTCAAAAATGAGTTCAGCAGAAAATGAAGAATTCCCTTCTTTGTATAAAACAGCCAAGTCGCCAAGGTAGGAAATACAGGTAACAATAGGCAAGATAGGGATTTTTCAGAAAAAGACAAGTGAGTAAATTAGAAATTAGTCCTGTCTCCAGCCAGGATGAAATTAACCTAGTCTCAACAGCTCTCAATCTTGTCGTTTTGTAAACAAGAAACAGAATATGTCACAGTAGTTTGGGAAGGAAAAATATGAGGTTACTCAAAAAGTTTTGAACTTCTCAGAAAGAAATAATTTCATCAATTCGAGGTATTGTTAATACCTCACCTGACTGATGAGACAGATATTTGGATTCCATGAATTTAACCACTTGCTAATGTCACTTCTAGATTTTTCAAATGAGCTCCTCTGTTCTGTTTTCGTCCTCCAGGTGTCATAAAAAAAAATTTGCCCATTATGAAATAATCTTCTGGCTTCATTACCCCCCAAAGTCCCTGCTTTGTTTTTTTGTTGTTGTTTTTTTGCTTTTTTTTTTTTTGCGGTACGTGGGCCTCTCACTGTTGTGGCCTCTCCCGTTGCAGAGCACAGGCCCCGGACGCGCAGGCTCAGCGGCCATGGCTCACGGGCCCAGCCGCTCCGCGGCATGTGGGATCCTCCCGGACCGGAGCACGAACCCGTGTCCCCTGCATCGGCAGGTGGACTCTCAACCACTGTGCCACCAGGGAAGCCCCCTGCTTTGTTTTTATTTTTGTTTTGTTTCATTTTGTTATCTCAAGCTCTGAAACTAGAAGTTGCCAGAAAGAATTGTGGAAAAACTGCAAGTTTTTAAACAGAGGATCAAAGTTGCTCAGAACCTAAAGAAGCAAAATGTTATACTCCTCCCTCCATGACCCTCCCCTTGCTTGGCCTGCCCAGCTGAGTTCCTGGAGGCCCATCTGCTCTTAAGAAGAGGTGAGTCCAGAGCTTAAGAGAACACACTCAGCTCCTTACATCAGCTGGTTGATTGCATCCGATTCTCTGGATTCTTGGTTGAAAATACTGACCATCCTGCCTCCTAAAACTGAAGGTGTGAGTATAAACCAAACTCTTGGTATAAGTGTGGACTCAGATATGCCACAATCAAATGATTTCTCCCGAAACCCAATTTCATAAAGTAAAAGCCTGATGAAAACCAGTGAAGACTGATACCATATTACTCTTGTCTCTCAAAAGCAGAGGTCTGAATGGGTTCCCCACGCAATCTACATTCAACAGATTCTTAGTGAGTTTCTGTTCTGTGCCAGGTACTGCTCTGGGAATGAAAGGGCACGTGGAGGCATTTCCCGCCTCTAAGACACGTAGAGTCGAGTAGGAATGATCAGACGTGTCTCCAGAGACCCTGGACACAGCTGTAAATTGGGAAGTGCCCTGAGAGTGATGGGATGTGGCGGGAGACCTGGGGACCCAGACATGACACCACTCCCAGCTAATTGTAAGTGTGGGCATTTCACAACCACAAGGAGAGTCTGTCTTCATTTGTAAAATGGAAATCCTGATATAGTACAGGGACTTCATCCAATTTCTGTGAGAAGTAGGTGGGATAATACATATGAAATGCTTAGCTCGGTGCCTGCCCTGTAGCATGCATTTCATCAACGTCAGTGATTATTATTGGTATTACTGAGACATGGGGAAGAGAGGGCACGTCCAGACAGAGGGATTAGGTGAGATTCCCTTTAGCACAGATGTAGTGTTTGAGCTGGATCTTAAAGAGTAAGTTAGATTTGGACTTAAGGATTTGGCAGACAGAACCAAGAACAGAGGGGGCCATGCTAGGGGATTAGTGAGCAGTTGACGATTTTCATTTTGTTTGTTTTTTCTGTAGCAGAGACAGCATGAAGGAGAATCGGGGGGAGAATTCATGTTGGAGAGATAGGCTAGGGCAGATGATGAAGGATCTTGAATGCCAGGCTAAGGAATCTGGGCTTAATTTCAAGGACATTAAGGACATTTCTAAGATTCTAAGTTTTCGATAAAAGAAGGGGGGAAATTACCGTGTTCTTCAGAAAGATTAAGCTGAACATAATGGGTAAGAATTATGGAGGAGTAAGAGGTAATAATACATTTGAGCCAGGGAATCCACTTGGGAACCTAGGTAGAGGTCTAGACAAAAAATGATACACGGGGGCTTCCCGGGTGGTGCAGTGGTTGAGGGTCCGCCTGCCGATGCAGGGGACACGGGTTCGTGCCCCGGTCCGGGAAGATCCCACATGCCGCGGAGCGGCTGGGCCCGTGAGCTGTGGCCGCTGAGCCTGCGCATCCGGAGCCCGTGCTCTGCAACGGGAAAGGCCACAACATGAGAGGCCCGCGTACGCAAACAAACAAACAAACAAACAAAATGATACAGGTATTCCTACATACCCCCTCCAAATACCCACAGCCACTGAGCTCAGATGGGGCCCAGAATCTGCTCCAGGCAACTATTGGTAATTGATCAGCTCTGGCTTGAGAGATAAAATGCATTACTACCCATCCCTGAACTACAGCCACAATGGAAGAGGTGAGGGGGTTTTGCTGATTTCCATCTAGCAAACGTATCCTGCTCTCAAACAGAAAGGGAGAAAAGGAGCGTCCCTTTTTGACAACCTCTGTGGCATCCAATAGGAAGAGTCTTCACAAGCTACAAAATGATAGCAAAGTCAATTTTTAACCATTAGAGACAGAGGACTTGGTTTTTGATTCATACACACCAACTGTTTGCTCCCAGGATTTTATGCGCAGGGCAATTCACAGCAATCAAACAGTTCCTTAGAAACTAGACATGTGAGTAGGGGAAGAGGAATTTGATTCAAAGTGGATTTTGATTTTCCACGGTACCCTGCTACTAGTAAAATCTGGTGGAAATTACAAATTGTAGAAATTCAACTCAGCGTCTCAATAACAGGATGTACCTGTAGATTTCGTAGAATTTGCAGCAGCATTCTCTTGACACCAGTTTGAGAGAAATAAGACTGTTTTCACAGAACCAACTGGGGCCAAATCTGAAGCAGCATTACATCAATACTGCTCATCCCCTCAATGATGGCAGGCATCAATCACGGCAGATACAGTCCACCATCTAACAAACACGGATTGAAGACTTCTGCGTTCGGGCCTCTCTTGCATTGATTGATTCTCTACTTGAGGGATTACCAATCTGACAGATATGTTTGCAGTTAGCTGGGAGCTTGTCTGATTCCCAACCCCCCAAATTAGATGGTGAGCTCTTTGAGAGCATGTGCATCTCCCAGTACTCATTGAATTGGATTATACTAAAGAACGCTCCCCCAGAGTGCATGAACTATGGAATAAAGTAAATTGTGGGACCTCCAGTGGAGATTTCAGGTCCACAGCTAAGACATAAGGGGCAGAGAAAGGGCTGGGACACCACAGGCCTGAGAAAACCACCTCTTACAGAACCGCATAAGGCATACCCACTATGTAAACAACAGGTTCCCTGTACCACCTGTGGTCATCACACTGCCATTATCCAAGAAGGCAAAGGTTCTCTTCTCTTGGATTCTGACTCTGAGACCACAGCTCAGCACATCGCTCTGCTAGAGAAAGGAGGGTGTGAGATGAGAGAGCAAGGCTGCTTTCATGTGGTGCAGCTGGGTGAGGCAGGGCAGGCCTGGGCGGCTAAGCGTCCCTGCAAACCCATCAGTCATTTCCCTTGTCAAGGGCCAACCTCCTTTTCTCTTTGAGTAGATCGTGAGCACCCTCTGAGCGGGGATATGCCCTCATTTCTTGGATTCCCCAGGTCCTATCACAGCACTTGTTTAACTATAGGTGCTCAGTCAACATCTGTAGATGGATGACTTGACAGAAGTGAAATCCTTTTATCCAAGTCTCACCTTCTCTCTTTCTTGGACTTCCCTTGAAGATGTTAGAAAAAATGAAATGGTAAAAAGGGCAGAAGCAGGAAAGAAAGGGGAGAAATCATGTGATTCTGAGCTAAATATGTTTCCCTCTTGTCCCAATCTCACATAGAAAGCCGTGCTCAGCACTTGAACGCATCCTCAAAGCGAATGCAACTCCAAAAGGCATGAACAAGAAATGGGCATTTGACTCAAGATTTTTGTGGAATTGTGGAATGTTGGGGAAAAGGGTGAACATTGCAAAGCAAATCGCGAAGTGTTACCCTCCAGTGATTTTTTAAATCTCTTCTGAGCTCTCTATTATCCCCCCAAAGTTTCCCTTAATTTTTCACTCTATCCTAATCCCTTCTCTGCCACTTTCTCTCAACCCTCCTTCCCCCTCATTCATCCACCATTTCTTTTTTCTGTGGAGCAATTTTTCTCGCCCTTGGCTTCTCTAGTGTGCATACTCATACCCATCCTTGCAAGGACGCCTTGGAGAACTAGCGTTTTAATACCCGAAAACAGTAATACGTGGATTCAGTAGAGAGCTCACCCTAGCAAACTTTAGTCTCCAGGATGACCCCCTCCCACGATGGTCGGGGCTAGCACCACCAGGTGGGACTCACCATCACTCACTGTGGTCACTTATCTCTTTCTTCCTTACCCCAGCCTTCTCTTATTTCATCCTTTTTAATTTCTGCATTCATTCTTTCATAACCCACTTTTTTTTTTTTTTTTTTTTTTTGCGGCATGCGGGCCTCTCACTGTTGCGGCCTCTCCCGTTGCAGAGCACAGGCTCCGGACGCGCAGGCTCAGCGGCCATGGCTCACGGGCCCAGCCGCTCCGCGGCATGTGGGATCTTCCCGGACCGGGGCACGAACCCGCGTCCCCTGAATCGGCAGGTGGACTCTCAACCACTGCGCCACCAGGGAAGCCCTCATGACCCTCTTTTTTAATCTTTCTTTCATAGGAGAATCTGTGCCACTTGGGACCAGGGGCATTGTTGAAATGACCATTGACAAGCCATAATGGCGAGTGAAGGAAAAGTGAAAGAAGGTGATTGATTTCTCACCGCCTCTTCCTCTTTCACCTGCTACTCCTTTAGACCCCCTCCTCCCCAATCTAGATTCTGATCAATAGAAACAGTTTGTTATAAGCTGTTCATTAGTGGGATGGAGGGAGAGATTGGAGAGCCAAGGCTTAAGATGCTCTGGGTGATAAATGACACAGACAAAGTTCCTGTCTTCAAAGACCAAACAAGAGAGTGGGAATGAGAGAACAACCAGGACTGAACAACTAACGTCTATCCATTAATCGAGCTTTTTGGAACTCACCTAACCTCAGCCTCACACACCTGGATTGAATCATCTGCCATCGTCTTCCACCTCCCCTCCCCACCCCCGGCCCCACTCCCCACCCCGCCGCCCTCTTTATTTCACATTTACTAGCAACTTTGCCTGGGAGTGTTCAAGGGAAGGAAAAGCTGAAACTCAAATCAATGAATTTCACTTCTGCCAAAGCTCACAACTTCCATCCTCTACCTCTTGCTTCCAAATACCAGGTATTAAAAAACTGCATTTTTTGGGCTTCCCTGGTGGCGCAGTGGTTGAGAATCTTCCTGCTAATGCAGGGGACATGGGTTCGAGCCCTGGTCTGGGAGGATCCCACATGCCGCAGAGCAGGTAGGCCCGTGAGCCACAACTACTGAGCCTGCGCGTCCGGAGCCTGTGCTCCGCAACAAGAGAGGCCGCGACAGTGAGAGGCCCGCGCACCGCGATGAAGAGTGGCCCCCGCTTGCCGCAACTAGAGAAAGCCCTCGCACAGAAACGAAGACCCAACACAGCAAAAATAAATAAATTTTTTTTAAAAAACTGCATTTTTCCTTTGCAAGATATTCTGACATCAATCCTTCAGCCATTCCAATTTGCATCATCACCTCATTCGGGTCCTCATTATTTCATGGCCAAAGAGCATCTCTGTCCCTCTAATCTCCCCTGCAACTTAAATCACTCCTGTACCAGCTCAGGCTAATTATGTCACTTGAATTATGTCCCACCCCTCTTTAGACATTATCAGTGGCTGAAGTCCAAACATCTCATTCTGTCCTTTGAGGTCCACCTCAGTCTAAATCCAACTGACATTTCTACCCTTGGCTCCCACCACCTGTCTACCTACCTCTGTTTCTATTTGGCCATAGACCACGCCTTCCCACCTCAGTATCCACCTACCAAGGTGACAGCCATGCTTCAAGGACAATTCTTAGCTGGTCCAGATCATATCAACCCAGTAGTTTTCCCTTCCTGAATTTCTATTGCTTTTATCATGATCGTTACTATTTGTCATCTTTTACTGCTACAAAATCGTCACAAACCTCAGTTAAGGCAGTGTGGGTCAGAAATGTGTTGTCTGACGCAATGAACAGTCCCTTCTGGGAAGTACCAAGTGTTTCTGATAATAGAATTGAGCAATTTCCTGAAAAATTGAGATTCAGCTTGCACAGTTAACCATCTCTCCTGGGAGGAACTTAGTTACCTTTAACCAAATGTTCCTTTCTTGAACATAATCAGTGTTGACTAGCCACCTTTTCTTCCATAAAGAATCTCTACCAGGAAAGAAAACTGTGACCTGGATTGATTGGAAATTACCTCCTTGCAGTAGGCCTGAAACAAACCTTCGACACGTGCTCACAAAGAATTTGTCTGAAGTTGCTTTAACAGATGCCAGTTACATTTTTATGGGCATGTATCTTTAAAAATAGCAGTTGGATACCCACGTGTGTTACACAGTGTGTTGGGTCACGTGAGTTCAGCTTCCTAGAGGCCCATAACTTGGCATGAAGAGCTTTAATCTGAGGTCCTCAAAGTGACCGAGAGTCTCCTGAAATGGCCTGCCAAATTCCTGGGGATGTGCTGAGGTACATTTTTTCCAAGGGAAGAAATCAGAGATTCCATCAGATTCTCAAAAGCCTAATCACCCCTCCCCCCACCAAAGATTAACCACCAGACTAGAGGGAAAAAAGGCATAGGAATAGTGAATGATAGAGTCAGTCTGTTACGGAACCAGGTTCGTCTTACCCAACACAGCAAGACAAAAACGTTGGGACGCTGAGGTTTGAAGCAGAGAGGGATTATTCACAAGGCAGCCAGGCGAGGAGATGGAAAAACAAGTCTCAAATCCAGCTCCCCTAAGGCAAGGGGCCGGGGCATTTATGGGATGAAGACTAAAGGAGCAGGGTGATCTGAGGCGTAGGGAGCGTGGGGAAAGCTGATTGGGAAAAGGTGTGATGATGGTCGTTCTGCGCAGGCGTAACTAAGCTACAGGCCTCTGCACGTTCAAAAGGTCACCACGTGGACACGTGCACCTGCCCAGTTGAAGGGTCAGTGGTCCTGTCTAGTCATAACCAGCTCAGCTTGAAATAGACACAGCTGACTCCAAACTCCTAAAAGACAACTTGGGCAAATATCTTATTGTTTAGGCTACATGCCACTTCAAGGACGTGCAAGTCTTAAAATGACCTTGATGAGTGAAGATGGGTGAAATGGATTTAACCCCGGGTTTCGAGCCTAAAGGATTAGAGAGTGACAGTCAAGTGTCTTTCCTTCTTAATCGTAAATCCACTAAGGGCAGCAGCTTTGCTCTATGGAGCCTCAGTACGAAATTATACACAATTCACGACAGACTCGATCTGCTTTCTCCTCCTCTCCTCCCATCTCAGCCTTGACACTGTGCTGTCAAGATCAGGAGACAAGACTGAAAGCTCAGCTCAGTGCAAACTGTAAAAGATAACCAAGTTATCTGTCTTACATGAGTCCATCTTAGCGCCGAGAGACACCTGGTCTTCTTATTTTGTTAGAAAAATTCAGGGGACTTTGTGATATATTTTTAAAGCTTTTCATTAATATGAATGTAAATATTTCATCATTGCAATCCATTAAATACTTAAAGATATTTTTTTCTGCTGCTGTACTAGTGAACTAGGTGTTGCTTAGCTATTTGAACTTCAGCAACGTCTTGGTTCAGAGGTCAAGATGTTTCTGTGAAACTTTAAAATAATATTAAGAAGAAACCTGGATTGAATAACATGTCAAACAATTGAATCATTTAGCTAGATTTAGTGTTTAGAGCCCTACAGTTTGAAAAGGTAAGGTAAAACATTTTTGGTTAGAAGCTCACAAAATGCTGGGTTTTTTTCCATGTATGATGAGTAAGACCGAGGCTATTATGATGGTTGTTCTTACGGGATTTGAGAATGGATGAGGCCTTCCTAAGCAAGCCTGCTGCCCCAAGGAAATCACCGATACAGGAGCACGTGATGTTTGATCGGTCTACTGGGACCAATGATATTAGTCAGGGTAAGCTAAGCTGCTGTAACAAAAGACCCAACAAGAATGTGACTTGATGTACAAAAATATCTACCACTTTCCTGTATAGCAATTTGAGGTACATGTTCCAGGTCATAGGTAGCTGTGCTCCAGGCATTCAGAAACCCAGGTGGGGCACCCAGCTTCCACGATTACTCTGGTCACAGCCTTCCAGCCAGCTGGAAAGAAGGGAAGCCAGGCAGAGGTGCTAAACATCACTTCCGCTAACATTTCCTGGCAAGAACATCACCACAGGACCACACTTAGCTCCAGGAGGCTAGGGAATGTGCTCTAATCATTCGCCCAAGACGAAGGGAAGGATGATTTGGGGGACCTGCTGGCTGTCTCCATCCCACCAACTGTCATGGTGCGGTTGTCAACTTCTTGGTCTCTAGTCTCTGTTCTGTAACTGGGGTTTTAATTTCATCATGTGTTTATGATATTATTCAGTTTAACGAATCCCCACATTTATATCATGTTGACTTGGCTCTGTGACTAAAAGAATTTTAACATGGTTCTCCCAACGGGACTCACTTAAAAACACGTCCTAACATTTCAAAGTGAAAATGAAAAATTCCAACCTGAAATTTCTTTAAAATGGAGAAGTGAGCTTCCCAAGATAAAACAACTGATCATTTTTTTGAGCAGTGTGCAATTTCTACATTCTTCCTTTTTCCTCAGCATTCCAGTGCAGGATAAGATGTCAAATGTGAGCCTCTGATACGAGGCTCTAATTCAGCAACACCACTCATAAAAATTATAGTTATTTGGGCTTCCCTGGTGGTGCAGTGGTTGAGAGTCCGCCTGCCGATGCAGGGGACACGGGTTCGTGCCCCGGTCTGGGAAGATCCCACATTCCGCGGAGCGGCTGGGCCCGTGAGCCATGGCCGCGGAGCCTGCGCGTCCGGAGCCTGTGCTCCGCAACGGGAGAGGCCGCAACAGTGAGAGGCTCGTGTACCGCAAAAAAAAAAAAAAAAAAAAAAGATTATAGTTATTTGACTAAAAAGACCCCCCAGACAACTACAGGAAGAAAACCTCCAGTTGAACTAATATGAAACCCATCTGCTAATTGGCGGTGGGGGTGGGAATAAAGTTTCTAAATTATAAAAAAGACCCCCCAAATCACTATTTTTGTTTTCATAGTTTGTATATTATTTTTAATAATAAAAATGTAAAATAAAAGATGTTTAATCTATTTTGCTATTATCTTGTTACTAATAAAATGGATTTAACTCTTCTAATTATTGTGAGGAGGGGTTGAGGGAGGTTCTGTTGTAAAGCAAAAAAAATTACAATTCAAGTTTTGATTATTTTACATAGCAGTGAATTAATCTGTGATATTAATGTTTGCTACTTACTTCAGTCCAAATGTACCTTATAAGTCCTGGTTAATATTTCTTTGATCCTCAAAAATTTGTAAATATATATCATTAAATTTAATTTTACTTTAACTTCATAGAAGAAAAAGAAACTGATATAAAACTGAAGGTTTTGAGGACCTCCCTGGTGGCACAGTGGATAAGAATCCACCTGCCAATGCAGGGGACACGGGTTCGAGCCCTGATCCGGGAAGATGCCACATGCTGTGGAGCAACTAAACCCGTGCGCCACAACTACTGAGCCGGCGCTCTAGAGCCCGCAAGCCACAACTACTGAAGCCCATGCACCACAACTACTGAAGGCTGCGCGCCTAGAGCCCGTGCTCCGCAACAAGAGAAGCCACCTCAATGAGAAGCCGGCGCACCGCAACGAAGAGTAGCCCCCACTTACCACAACTAGAGAAAGCCCGCACGCAGCAATAAAGACCCAACATAGCCAAAAATAAATAAATTTTAAAAAAATAATAAAAAAATAAAACTGAAGGTTTTAGTAAACTTTAGGTAACTGTTACTTTCCAAGAAGAAATATTAATTCCTAAGACCCGCTAGAGTTTAAAAACATATGAAGCACCTTAAAAGCTTGGAGGTCATTATGATTTGTTTGCTTCTTCACTGCACGTGTGCTCATTCTCTGAGCTTGCCTGGATGGCACATTTTGGCCTCATTTTCCTTTTACGGCTTAATCTTGAAGTGTGGGCACTAACCGTCCTCTTCTCCTTCCCTTTCTGAATAATTCAGCTAAAGCTTTCTGGTGGAGCAAAGGAGGGGAGACAACTGTGTGCCCGGTGGGCGGTGACACTGTAGCCCAGAGTTGGGGGGCGGTCACAGCCCAAAGGGGGTGAGGACGGTGTCTTTATGGGGAGACCATCCAAGATGAGGAGTCAGGGTCCAAGCAGAGCGGAGCAGGGGTCCCCACAGGGAGCAACCCGGTGGGGGGAGTCAGAACCTGATCAGGTGGGGGGGGTCCACAAAGACAGGCAGATACACTAGTGTTATCGGAGTCCACGCGGGGGGAGGGGGCTGACACCTAGTGCTGGTGGCAAGGTTGTCAGAGCTCACACAAGGGGAGGAGGTCATTCCCAAGGGGAATGACTTGGGATGGGGGTGCAGCACCCAAGCAGGGTCAGAAGGACATCCATGGGGGCGGGGGGGTGACCTGGTAAGAGCTGTCAGAGCCTGACCAGGTGAGGGGGCCATTCCCTTGGAGTCTGGGGGTGGGCTCAGAACAGGGATTCAGAGCCTGAGCAGGCATAATAGGGTACCTGTGTGGGGAAGGGGATGGCGGCAGAGAAGAGAGACTGGTAACATACAGGGGGACTGATCAAATGTAAACAGAAGCCAATTTCCCACCATCAGGGAAGAGAGTTACCAACACATACAGAAAAGGAAAAAAACTAGAATTCAATCCTGTGGTGCTCAGGTGGAATTGGGATGTTGGGATGTATCAGTGTGTGTGTGGGGGGGGGTGTGTACATGCATGTATTCCTTACCTCTGTCCCTAGCTCTGTTCATTGGGGGAGCCTAGGAGTAGTGCCACCCCAATAGCAATGAGCATATCTTGGCATCAAAACACTATTTCCCTCTGAAGGAACCCGGACTCTTTGGATTAATGGCTGATTCCAGGGCTGGGACAGAGAAAGTACAAGATGAGCCTGGAAGAATCTCCTTATGCTCCCAAAGCAAAGAAGTACAGAAAGAATGATGGGGATGTGTCAAAAGGACACAGAAGCCACCTTGAATGGACTCGCGGTGGACAAACAGGAGACAGTTTGAGCACTGAAATAAATGACAGCGATAGATTATAACCCAGTGAAAAAGATAGAAAATCCTGAGTCTGTACATACAAATAAATGAATAAATTGAAAGTCTGATGTGTAACACGATATTTACTTCTTATCACCAAGTCCTTATTTATTACAAAGAGGGTTAGGGTTAGGGTTATAGTGACTGTAAAGTGGGGGCCCCTGGGAGACACCACCTGGATCAAGGGATCAAAGTGAACATCGTCAATTCTGTATTTGGAACATCACAGTGGCAGCTACTCTTCCATGGTTTGTGGGGGGGAGTTATTTATATTATACTTCCAATTTTTCTGTAAGTTTATTTCAAAACTATACGATGATCACTGTAGCCAGGCAAAGTCTCCAGCTTAATAACAGGGACAGCCCGGCAGATAACAGGAATTGCCGCACTCATCACATGGTTGAAATGTTTCCAGCAATGAGCGTAAGCCTGCTCTGGAATCGTAAAAGATAATCCTGTCACATTTCGATAAAGTATTTCACTCGTGGAAAGAGATCAGTTCATGCTTTTCTCTGCAAACTCTGGTACTTAATCTGGAAACCACTCTTGGTCCATGTGCAGCCTTTCAAAGCCCTTTTCAGAGATCATAATTACCTTTCTTAGAGAATATCAGAATGTTCTTAGAGAATTATCAACAACACATATCGGAACCATGAATTGCTTTGGCTTGCCTGGATGGTTCTTCCTTTTGTCAATATTTTCACTTGCTTTCTAATATCTTTTAAATTGTATTTTACTATAACTACATGATTACATGAATCTCCACTTAGCAAAACATAGTCAACCATTTCGTGAAAATCAGAAGATAGCTCTGATCTCTAACAGGGAAGGGACTTCCCTGGCAGTCCAGTGGCTAAGACTCTGTGCTCCCAATGCAGGGGGCCCAGGTTCGATCCCTAGTCGGGGAATTACATCCCACGGGCCGCAACTAAGAGTTTGAATGCTGCAACTAAAGATCCCACACATGGCAGCAAAAGTCCTGAGTACCCCCAACATCGAAAACCAAAGTCCACATTTTATAATGATCCTTGTTTTGGGGGTTTTTTCCCACAAATTTATTTATTTTTGGCTGCCTTGGGTCTTCATTGATGCGCACGGGCTTTCTCTAGTCGTGGCGAGCAGGGGCTACTCTTCATTGCGGTGCGCGGGCCTCTCATTGTGGTGGCTTCTCTTGTTGCGGAGCACGGGCTGTAGGCACGTGGGCTTCAGTAGTTGTGGCGCATGGACTTACTTGCTCCGCGGCATGTGGGATCTTCCCGGACCAGGGCTCGAACACGTTGTCCCCTGCATTGGCAGGCGGATTCTTAACCACTGCACCACCAGGGAAGTCCCCAGTAATGATCTTTTAAGAGAAAGACACATCTGGTGGCAAATCATCTTATAAAATGACAACTCCCATGCAGGAACCCAGAGCATCGTGGTGAAATAATTATGGCTAGTACTGATTATAAATCTTGGGAGAGTATTCATGAGTTCTGAGTATGGAGACTCCACCCGGATGCCCACTAGACTTTTTAAAGGGATCCGTGGTCAGACAGCCTTAGGAAATTCCCGTCCAGGACCGAGACTGCTCCCCCACACTCCTGGCATGACCTTGCCCCCCATCTTGTGTGGCACCTGCCCACTCCTCCGGGAGCTGCAAGTCTGGGGAAGGACCTCAGTTTCACAGTGACACCAGTTTATGAAACTTTAGCTGAGACCACTGCCAAGAAGTGCTTGCTCACCCTCCTTCAACGGCAGCGGGAATCTCCCTCCCCTTTTCAGGGGGACGCTGAAGAAAGGATTCATACACGAACCCCAATCTTCTCACCAACCCCGGCCCACACCTCCCAGCAACTGAACTTGAAAAAAAAAAAAAAAAAGCTGGTTAAAACCACTTCCTATATTTGAGACTAGAGAAGAGAGTGGTAGGCACGATTTCCTGACTGAACAAACCAGGCTAATACTTATATAGAGCAAGTGCTGACTGTCCTAGAGACGGATGGACCAGAGAGGATGACAACCTGGGCGGATTGATCCTTCCCCAGCCTCCCAGCGCGACGCCAGCAAGAGGCTGAAAGGAAACCCAGCGTTCTGCAGAGAAGTACCTTTTCTTCCCGGCCCTCACATCAGCAGCGGATCCCAGGGGCCCGGACGATGGAGCCAGGCTTGCTGATGTGGGGATTCTTCGTATTCATCGTCGTACCTGGCTGCGTGACAGGTAAGGGGTCACTGGTGTCCTCGGAGTCCTGGGAAGGCTAAGGATGTCGACTCTCCCCAGCCACAGAATCCGAGAGGCACCTAAGTAGAAAGTACGGGGAAGGGGGTTGAATCCTGGGTTCTATCCCTATGTCCACAGCCCACCGGGGGCCCGTTTTATGCCTCAATTATCACCGACCTATAAAGAGAACTTGGAACGGTGGGCTCTCTGTCGCTCAAAGTCTTTGACGGCTGATTCTGGGAAGAATAGGGTGATGTGATATTTGAATGTTAGCATACTAATGAGCAGAGTCCTCAAGAACTTGGATTTTCCACTGAATTCAGTTTTCCACTGCACCCACAAAGCTGTAAGATAATACTAAGAATCTACTAGGAGTCTAAGACCAGGTGAATGTCTGGCAGACATTACTAACTCATATGTGAAACATTGGGATCATTTAAGATCTCGGAAGAGTTAAGCCTCAAGGATGTATACTTTGTTTTTTACTGTCTTGGGAAATAATACCTAGGAAGTTTCTTATATGTGTAACTTTATAGAAGTTTTAAAAAAATAAGCATATCACTCTCAGAACATTAATTCTTATGTTCTTATGTGTATATATGCATGTATGTATGTGTGTGGATATATACATATATATATATATATATGAAAGTTTTGAATTCCTTTCATCCTTTCAAAAGGGTTTGTCAGTTTTTTTTTTTTAAGCAATAAGAAACCACCAACTTCTACCTCAAACCTCCTTCTTAATTGAGTGTGAACTTTCTAATAACATCTTCCCTTGCTTATGCAGGAAAACAGGTAAGATATCAGAGTCTATGATTTTATATCCTTCGTTTCTAGATATATAATGATGCTAAGTGGTCACAGAAAGATACGTTAAGAAGTGAAACAGGGTGATGCATAAGGAGTCTTTTTTGCTTGTTTAGGGGAAATGACCAAGTCACTGGGCTGTGAAGTGACCCAGGAGTAGGATCTTCTTTACTTTAAAGTGAAAAGTGGGCGTGATTTTAGGAAGGCTCATAATGAGATTTCTACCTCCACAGGGTCTTTGCAAAGTGGGAGGTCAAGCCAAGCCAGAACAGAAAAGTCTTTACAGTTAATCATGCCTTATCTCTGGGAAACACATTTCAAGTAAACGCGTGTTATTGCCAGCCGATGATGACTTATCTGAAGATTTGAATGGTCTTGTAGCAGTGAGGCCTCCTTCATACACTCGCCTCTTCAAAAATCTATCCAATACGTCTTGTTCCCCTTTTCAACACTGTAGGAAATACTAAAATGAACAAGACATAGCCTCACTCCTTAAGAGACATATAACCTAGTAAGGGGAAGAAAGGCATAGATATAATAACAACAGTATGGGTGGAATGGGATAAGATCTAGGGGAGCAGGGGTATATCAGGGAAAGCTTCCTGAAAGCAGCAGCAAAAAGTGCCCTGAGGGGGCAGTGAATTTCCCTGAGCGGAGATTCCAGATAGAGAGGCCCACAGGGGCAAAGACACAGCAGAGCATCAGGGAACAGCCCCCAGCCTTGGACGGGGATGTGGGGTTGCTGGGGATTGAGACTGGAAAGGTAGGATGGCGTCAAATGAATGACCCAAGGCCTTCGTAACAAGTTTAAAAATTTAAACTTCATTTGGGAGTCAATAAAAGACTACTAGAAAGTAAAAATGACCATTTATAGAGTACCTTCTATGTGCCAGACATGTAAGTCTTCTTTTCCTCTTCATAGCCCCTTTGCAAGGTGGATGTCACCAACCCATGAGATGAAGAAGACCTCAAAACTCAGAGGTCACACAGGAAGTGACAGAGCCAGGACTCAAGCCCAGTTTTCTCAGCCATGTGCTCTTTCTGGTCCCTGCAGACAGGGTCCAAGCTCTACAGAGATGATTCCGTAGACAGAGTAAGTGCACAGACAGGGCATGAAATGGTCCCATCCAGAGGCAAGTGAGGACTTGGTAGCTAAAGAGAATGATACGGGCTGAGTTTCTGGGATCCACATATGGCTTAGGAACCACTCCAGGGTGAGAAATAATCTCATCTCAGGCTTTTTCCTCCCAGGGGAACCCAGTCTTCAAATAAACAAATCTTTTTATTCCTCAGAAGGGAGAGTTGCTAACGAAATCAATCAGACTGTCAACAGATGCAATTTCTAGCTGATTCATAAGGCAGATTTTCAGTCTGAAAATTTCCAAAGCCACCATTTAAAATTGTGATGGGTGACAGGGGATGTATTAGTCAACGTGAGTGTTTTGAGTCTCTGTATTACTGGGTCCTGGGATGTGGTTGAAAAGAGAATTCTCCTGATGTTGCCAACAGGCACGTTATTGAAGGTGCCTTTCTCAGCATTGTGGAAATTCTGAGAGTTTATCTATGCCTTGATCATCTTTCTTTCATTCTAGGAATTCTGTGATCAAATCTTCATGCCCTAGACTCAAAAAAAAAAAAAACAATGCAGAAAACCATTAAGATGATATTTTTGTCTAATTATCCTTTCTTGTAAAGATGACTGCCCACACTGGAATTTCCATCTTCACATGTATCATTAAAACACAAAATGTTTAACTCTTCATATTTAATCATTCAGTTTCTCTAGATCCCAAGGTGTTATTACCACTGTTTCCTTGCTCATCTTTAAGATGTACTTTGGAGAAGATGTATATATATATATATATATATGGGGCTTCGGTAAACTTAGGAAGTACCTCATGAAACAGTTGCTACTTTCTTTAAAAACAGCATGTCTTAAATAGGCAGTTCTGTTTATCACCCGTACATCTGCTCCTTTTGAGATCTGAGAGAATTAAGACACCAAAAAGAGTTGACTTCACTGACGGACAGTCAGCTAGAGATGCTATAGAGGACAGCTGATGAGCTCTACAGCTCCTATCCTCAACTTCACTCATCCGAAGAGAAGACTTCTTAGCTTCTTTGGCAAAAGCCCTGAGTAGTCTGGAGGCTTCTGTGTTGTTTCTTGTTGAAGTCATTCCTATCATAGCGACAGTCACCCTTAAGTCAGGCTAGCCCTCAATGTGGTGGTCATTCAAGTTCACTTCCCACTCCCTTCATTTCCAATGATCAGTAGAAACTGTAAAAACAAACAGAGTTCCTTTGGGAAGGGGGGCCATGTCACCTGAGGTCAGTGGATAGAAGAGTCAGGGATACTGAACTTCGCAGGGAACAGAAAGTGGTCCAAGGCACCTCCGAACGACCATCGTTGGAGGAGGTGAAGGGCGTGATTTTTGGCAAATTTCTATACCTCCCTGGGCCTCAGTTTCTCTGCAAAATGAAAAGGTTGATGGAGCTGATCCTGAGACTGACTTCTAGCTCTATCGCTCTATGTCAAGAAATCTGAACAGGAAATAAAATAAGCTCTGTCGAAAGGCCTTTTCAAGCCGGCGTACTTTTGGATGAAAAAGTTTCCAAACCGAAGACATACACAGCAGGGTCTGGGTTAAGAGACCTTTGCAGGCCCAAGTGCCGAGGCTGACGTATCATTGTAGGTTATTTCCAACTCCTGGAAGGTACCGCGCAGCACTCAGGCGAGGTTGTAATCGTCAAGGCAAAAACACTTCTCACTGCTGGGTGAGGCTCCTGCTGTTCGCTTTTCGGGCATTTTTGCCCTCAAATGATTTCCTTGCTTCTCACAGGGGAGGTCTTTCATGAGTGGGAACCTCCTTCTCTTTATCCGAGGCCATTCCCTATGACAAAAGGAAAGAGGACCTTAATTCAATCGATTGTTTCAAAAAGCTATAAGCCCTGCATCCCTGAAAGTGGTCAAGGCTTTCCAGCCACGTCAGGGGAGCCACAGAGGGGCGCGTATGCTGGCTGGGAAGATGGATGGGGTGGAATTCCAGTTGTTCTCTGCTGCCCTCCAATCTCTATGTTTTAACTTCCCCTCCTAGAAAGTGAAATTAGTGATATGTGTCTTTCATACTTTTCAAATGAAAGAGCACCCAGATGGCAAACCAGTAGATTCTTGGCTTTAGGAGAGGATCTTGGCTTTTGTTCATCATCTGCTCCCCTGCCCCAGACTTTAGGCGGCAGTGAGAATCAGAAAAGGAAGGAGACTTGAGTGGAAAGGTGACAGAGGCTGGGTGGGGGATGCCGCTGAAAAGGTAAAACTTTGGGAACTTCCCTGGTGGTGCAGTGGTTAAGACTCTGTACTTCCAATGCAGGGGTCACAGGTTCGATCCCTGGTCAGGGAACTAAGATCCCACATGCTGCGTGGCAAGGCCAAAAAAAAAAGGTAAAACTTTGAACTGTGGGTTTATTCGAGTCTGGTGAATGTCCAACAGCCAAACAGAGTAAAGAGTTCCTCTATCCTTTTCCTCTCCATTAACCCCTGGGCTCCCTTTCTATGCAAGTGTTTAAGCAGAGCCTAAATGAAAATTTGTCAAAAGTGGTGTAGAGATTTCCCAAGCCAGGCAGGAATGGCCTCTGATCCCTTTGGACTTAGAAGCTAGGATTCCTTCTCTCCAGGCTAACAATGTGTGTCACCTTGGTACCAGTCATGGCCCACCCAGGGGCCCTCTGAAGCCACTGGGGGTATCTAAACTTCCAGACACTCTCCTCTCTTGTTCTTCATCCAGGCAGGTATCAGGGGAAGAGAGATTGGAGACCCTTAACGAGTTCCCTCATCCCCTCTTTGGCCACCCTTTCTAGTAATTTCTTCAGGAAGTTCTGCTTCGGTGGAGTCAGCCGTTGCCCCAAGTATTATCAAGGGGGCAAAAAAAATGGTCCATAGAACCTCACCACATAAAGACAGACCTCATTTGTCACTCCTATACATACATCCTGAATCTCCCAACAGGAAGAACAAAGTGATAGCAAGACTCCATCTGGCTTAATCTTTCTTGAGTGGTGAGTCCTTGAGCAAATTTGATGAGTGCTGTTAACTGTCTCCTTAGAAAACTGTACCTATGCACAAAATTTTGAGGATAATATTTAGGGTTGTAGCCTCCCTATCAACCAGGGTCTCCAGGAAGGACCTCCAATGAGGTTCTTTAATATCTGAACAGCTATAGTTGTGAGCACAGAGGATGAGACACAGGAAGTTATGCTCCCTGGTAAGGGAGCTATAGTTGGCTTGGCAAAAGCAGCCTAAAAGGCCTGGGTGCCTAGACAAGATGGTAAGAAAAAGGTACCAAGGACACAAGGCAAGCAGGAAAAGTGAAGAGCCAGGACCAGAATCCAGGCTTCCCAAATTCCAGTCCAATATTCCCCTTAGGTCTTCACGTCGACTCTCAGTGACATCCATCCATCCATCTTTCCATCCATTTCATTGATCCACCCATCTTTCCTTCCATCCATCCATCCATCCATCCATCCATCCATCCATCCATCCATCCACGCGTTAGGATTACCAAGATGGAAAAGGTCTTTGCTCTCAAACTGCTTCTGGCCTAAGACTGGAGATAAAACATCTGCTGAGCAACTCCCACCTTGAAGACTTGCCAATGGAGGCAGCAGTGTTTGCCAGCGAGTCAACAGCCATCACTGAATCCCTCCCCCTCTCAGGCTTTCAAATAAGTCACCCATTTAGGGGAAAACAATAATAGAATCATCTCTAGGTATTTTCCACTCTAAGATTACTCAGGAAGTTTTTGGCTATTTGACTTGTTTGGAGGTTACTCTGGGATTTGCCTCCATCGGGGAGAAAACACAAGTCCAACTGGGAAATGTATTTAGAGCAGTGGTTCCTAGCATGAACTGCACATTAAGTGTGCGTCTGGGAAACTTTAACAAATGACGCCCAAGCCTCACCCAAGACCAATTAAGACCAATTAGGTCAGACTCTCTGGGGATGAGAATCGGACATAAGGATAACATTATTTTTAAGCTCCTCAGATGATTCAAGATGCGGTTAGGATTGAAATCCACAGAATAATGATTCCATGGTTGGTCCAATTCCATTGTTTTATTTCTATTCACTAGGAATAGGTGCCCTAGCACAGTATTTCCCAAAGTTTAATCTATTATAGATCACCTAGGGGCTTGTTGTGAGGCAGATTCTAACTCAGGATGTCAGGGATGGGGGCTGAGATTCTGGTTCAGGCTCCCTGTGAGGCCCATGTTGCTAATGCCCTAACCCCATTTTGAGTAGCAAGGCTGTCACAGGAGAGAAGAAATGTGTGCTGTGTCCACCCCACACAGAACTTGCAAGTAAAATGGGAAAACCAGTCTGGGAAAGACACAAGATCAAATATTACAAAGTGGTATGCAGCAAAGTTGACACATGCCACAGCGACCAAAGCAGGGTAAGGTGCTTCGCAGAGCGTTCAGAAAGGCTTCTTGGAGAAGGTGGCTCTAAGCTTGTGCTTGTGAATGTCAGAAGAGGCTGGAGGGTGGTGTTTCCTAATGATGTTGCTACAGTTGTATACGTGGGTCATGCTCCTTGAGTAACAACTGAAAATTGAGGTGTTAATGAGAGCAACAAAACAAATGACGCATATTTCAAATATTGGGTTGGCCAAAATGTTTGTTTGGGGTTTTCCGTAAGATGGTACGGAAAAACCCGAACGAACTCTTTCATATTTTGTGTTGGCTGCATGCAAGATGAGGCTCAAATGGCTAATGATGATCTGATAAAAACTAGTACCTTTGCTCCGACAAGAAGCACCTGTGTTCTCCTCCTCTCATGTTGATCCTCTAGTGTCTACACACCTTGTTGGGGTCTCGTAGACTTCATTCCCACAATGGGTCACTGAATCAGCATCACCAGGACCACATGACACCTCTGGGTAACAGTCAAGAAGTCCGGGGTCTTATTCCCCTACATCCAAATTGTGCCCCGACCTAGCCCTGGCCAACGGCACACCACAAGGCCAGAGCTCTGGGACCTCCATCCTGACCGCCCACGTGACACTTTGCCCCCACCCACCCTGGCCACGCGGCTTTCCATCAGCCACGGTGCCTGCACTCTGAACCCAGCGTCAGGTACCCAGGAGGATTTCAGGCAGCAGAAACACTAAGGCACCTAAGTGTGGATGCCATGGGTGGGGGGTGACCAGAAGCTCACAAGGGACCAAGTAAGGTGAATAGCCTGGGTCAGACTAGTCAGACCTGCTTCCTGGGTTGCTTTCCCCCCTTTTCCAATCATTCTGGATGCAGTGAAAGGCCAGGCTGGCATCAGGAGGCTAGGAACAGTTAAATAATTTTTCCCAAAAGAAGAAGAAAGAGAAGTAGGTTTCTAAAGAATAAAAAGTAAGTGCTATGAAGGCGATTGATTCCTTTAAAAGAAAGAGCGTGGAAAGCCCGCTGGTCTTCAGGAGGCCCTCTTGAGAGAGAAAGCTGAGTGGTGGGCGAAGCTGTGAACTGGAGAACAGACGGCTATCTGGGGCAGGCCTGGCACAAACCCTGATCCCAGTACCCACTTTTTCCTTTGAGGCTTATTTGCCTTCAGCCTTGTTGCAGGAAACTTTTTTTTTTTTTTGTGGCTATGCCGCGTGGCTTGTGGAACCTTCGTTCCCCGACCCGGGACTGAGCCCGGGGCCACGGCAGCGAAGGCTCCGAGTCCTAACCACTGGACCACCAGGGAACTCCTCAAGAAACATTTTAAACACGAATGATAATAACAAGAGCTAATATTCACAGCCTACATGCTCTCTTACAGGCATTATGTGAAAACGTAGTGTTCCTTCCAATAATCCTGAAAATCAGGTCGGCCTTGCTCTCACCCCCATTTTGCACCTGGTAAACTGAGGCTCACAGAAGTGAGTAAGTTAGCCCATGGAACACAACCGGGGTGGGGAGCAAGGATGTGAACCAGGCTGCAGTGGTGCAGAGCCCTCGTTCTTGATGATTCTCCTGAACCCATGTTAGTAAACAAGTTTAATTTCACTTTTTTAAAAGTGGAGTCCGCTCTGAAGAGGTCCGCTGCTGCTTTGGTTGTGCGTAAGTGAACGAGCCTGTTCCTACAGACTCCGACCCCAGATGCCCAGCAGCGATCCCTCCATCTCCTCTAGGAGGTGACCTCTTCAGGCACACAGAGCCCCTGCAGACTTAAGTTCTCTGAATCCCGCTCTCCCCCTCCTTCTACGCCCCAAACAGCAGCTAGGGGTGTCTTTCCTGCATTTGACTGTGCTTGAAAGAAAGCACTCGAGTCGAGCCACGTCTGCCCCAGACGCCCACGAAACAGAGGAAATTCTGAGCACCTCCGGGCATGAGTCAACCCCACCACGTTCAGGAATCTCTGCCCACAGAATCACCCACTCTTTTCTGTTTGGGCCCAAAATAGATACCTCCTTCAGAAGTCTTGCTGCTTTTTGTATCCTCAGCAATAAGAAAACAAAGGTGAGGACAGGTGTGCCTCTGAGGCATGATGGTGGCAATCTTCTCTGCTGTGAAGTTTTTCAGAGTGAAAACACTGCTGCCAAGGTAGACAGACAGGATGGGTGTGACAGGTGGAGGAGGGACACAGGAGGGTGGAGGGGGACAGTCTCGCCTGTGGCATCACATTCAGGCACTGCTTCATTCCTTTGTTGATTCATTCATTCGGCAAATATTTATTGAGCAACTACTATGTGTCAGATACAGGGTTAGGAGATGAATGTAACCCAGTCCTTGGCCTCCAGGAACACACCATCCAGCAGGAGAGAAATATATTGCACAGATAATGCCAACACAAGCTGAGATCTAAAATGCAAATACAAAGAAAGAGTGGATGGAACACACAGACAAATGTTTGTTCTTATACGAGTCCCCGTACCTCTTTATTTATTTATTTATTTATTTATTTATTTTCGGCTGTGTTGGGTCTTCGTTTCTGTGCGAGGGCTTTCTCTAGTTGCGACGAGCGGGGGCCACTCTTCATCGCGGTGCGCGGGCCTCTCACTATCGCGGCCTCTCTTGCTGCAGAGCACAGGCTCCAGACGCGCAGGCTCAGTAGCTGTGGCGCACGGGCTTAGTTGCTCCGCGGCACGTGGGATCTTCCCAGACCAGGGCTCGAACCCGTGTCCCCTGCATTGGCAGGCAGATTCTCAACCACTGCGCCACCAGGGAAGCCCTCCCCGTACCTACTGAATCAAGAACTGCCTCACCTTTACACTAACATCTGGGACAGAAAGGAGGGCTGAGAGCATTACTTGGTCATTATCAACTACTGAAGTTATTAAAATCAAACACCACAGATTTTGAATTTATAACAACATAGAGGATGTGCAGAAGCTTTCTTTTGCTTGAGAAAGTCCCTGACCAAGAAAGTGGGAACATTTCAGGTGGGAGTAGTTACATTCCTTGAAGAAGAAACTAATGGCTCCCACAGCCCCCAGGTATTGCAGAAGTACCATTTATACACAGTGCTGACCGATGGCATGTCCTCAGCGGAGTGTGAACCACTCCCCAATTCTAAACGCCCAGGAAGGACCTTCCTCTCCAAGGAAGAGATGAAGGGAACCTAGTCAGTCCAGTTACCTTATATACTTAAAAGCAAAGCAACAGTGTTTCTTTAAAACATATATATATATAGTATGTGTTTATATGTATACATGTTTGTGTATGTATACACATACATATATATACTATGTGTATATATGTACATGTGTGTATATATACACACACACGTGTATATAATATGTGTATATATGTGTGTGTATAACTACATATACATAGTTTCATGAAATGAGGTCCTTGGAGCAAATTGGCTCATCTCCTCAGAGAAAGATCATGATACCAAATAAAGGGCAGAGGAATCATTTCTAAGAGTTTTGCTTGAAATCCCCGAAGGCTAAGTTGACGTCAGCTTCTTCCTGCCTCGGGGCTCTGTGAGTTTCCCGGGAGTTTCGGGGGAGGCTGCGCATCTGGCATCTTTCCTGGCTGCGGCCGGGGCTGTCACGGCGTCCCCGGCTGATGAAACCCGCCAGAGCCTGCACACCCAGCTGAATGTGGTATCCGTTTCCGGTCCCTGTGGTAGTGACACCTCTGTTCAGAGCCTGATTTAGAATAAAAGGATCTTTGTGAAGAGAAAACTCCTTATTTTAAGTGGAAAGCAAAACAAACAACTACAAAAAAAATTACAAACCCCAAAACCTTTTAAAAATAAAAGGGCAGTTTCCGCTGACACCCTGCTGACACCCAGGAGAGCACGGGGTACCGCAAAGGGTGAGCATTTCGGCTCTGATGTGCAAACGGGTCGTTGTTTATCTCACTTTTGGCTTTCAACGCCTTTCACTGGCCATCAAGTTTCACTTTCCCTCTTCCCAGGGCTTCGTTAACCTCACTCCTCCAGCCTGAGTTTGCAGTGGGCTTGTGCAGAGGGTCTGCGAGCAGAGCTGTCAGGACACCTCAGCCTCCCGCCCTCCTCCTCCTGGGAGAGTAAGTGTGTGCGCTGCACCTGTTACCTCACAGAAGCCTCACAATGACCCTGTGAGTCAGGTACCACCATGATCATTCCCATTTTACAGATGAGGAGACTGAAGTTGTGAAGCAGTCATTCCCGCGCCCAAGAAAGTGATGGAGGCGAGCTACCGGCTCCATCCCTGTACAAAGGAAGCACACAGTCGACAGGTCTCATTAACTCCCCTGGGCTTCTTAGGTAAGCCTTCCAGGTCTCATTTTAAGTCACTCTTTGATCCATCCCCAAATTAATTCTCCTGAAAACAACTTTCGTGATGCCTTTCCCCAGATCAAAGAGCTCAAATCATTCCCCGCTGCCTGTGGGGCACACTTCCTCTGCCTGGCATCCCATATTCTTTCTGACCTGGACCATCTGCATGTCTTCTGCACATCAGGCCCCCCAGCTCCAGGCACCCCAGCCCGCAGGTCTCCTATTCTGCAACCGTAGCTTCCTCGCCTATGATTTCAAAGCCTAGGGGCATCCTCGCCTCTTATAATCTTCCGCGTCTCGTCGGCCTATTTGGAATTCTTCCCAACTGGAAAGCACCTTGGGAGAGCAGAAAGGGCTCATGAATTTGGGATTCTGCAGGCTTGGATTCAGATCCTGGTTTGGACTTGTGTGACTCTCCTTTCCTTTAAAACAATCGCTGGGTACCATTCTCTGCAGGCTCCAGCAGGGTGGAGGCATCTGATGGACACGGTGTGGCAAGCACTGTGTAAAGAAATGGCGGGTAGCTTGGGAGTGCAGCGGAATGCCCAAAACCAAAGAGACAGGTCCAGGAGGCTTCCCAGAGAAATGTGACAGCAAGGGAGGCCTGCAGGGCAAGCAGAAGTAGAGAAGGTGGAAGCGAAGTCGTGAGCAAGGTTAACGACAAAAGACAGAGCATAGTCCACCAGGCTGGAGAGCTCAGGTGGGGGGGCAGAGGTGGAGGCTGTTGAGGCTGCGCTGTGAGCTATGTCATGGAGCCTTGCCAAGTACAGGGGCTTCGACTGTATCCTGGGAGGAATGGGTACCACAGAGCGGCGTGGGCAAGGGAAGGACGCAGTCTGGGCTTTAGAGCGTTGGCTCTGGCATCCGTGCGTATGACGGCAGGTGGGACAGGGGGAGGGGGTGCAGCCCCGGAGGGCGCTGAGTGACCTAGTGGGGAGCTGGTCATGGGCAGGTTCTTCTAACCTCCATGGGCTTCAGTTGCTGTGGGTATAAAGTGGGACGCGACGGCCTGCCTACAGTAACCAGGATATAGTGGGTGCTCAGTAAACATGGCTTGCTGGGCTTCCAATCTGCACAGCCAAGGCCCAGAGCACCTCTCCACAGGGCTGTCTCACAGACTTCTCAAACTCAGTACAGCCAGAGCTGTGGCCCCAGGCCTGGTCTTCCTCCTCTATTTCCCATTTTAGTGAAAGACACTACTATCCACCCAGCTGCCCAGGAACCCTGGGCAAAATCCTTATTCCTTTCCCTTGGCTGGCACTCCCTATGAAGCCCCAGTCCCTGTAGAGTCCAGCCCGAATGATCTCTGCACGTTAGCACCCAGCATCTGCTCTTCAAGCTCCAGCACCCACCCCACCCCAAGATGCCCACAATGGCCTTCCCACCATGCAGGACACATGTGGGACGGGGCGGGGGACGGTCAGAGCATACAGTGGCCACATGAACAGGATGCAGCTGAGACACAGGGAGGAAACTGTGGGTGAACGGGGTCACGAGCACCTCCATCTGTGAGGCTGCGGATCCAAACGCTGGCCTCACACCGACCAGCTGTGCGACTCCGCGAAGGTCACTGACCCTGTCGGGGCCTCACTGCCATCGCGTATGACACAGAGCCAGTAAGAATGACTATGTAATAATTAATCATATTTAAATGTTTCTTATTTATAACTATATTAATCATACTGTAGTACTTTGTATATCAATTTATTATACATTTAATATTTTAATTATAATAATGTACTATATAATAATCATTGTATTAATTGTCATGAATATTCCTAACAGCCTACTTCATAGGGGGCTGTGAGGACCAGAGAGGTCCATATATGTACCCCGATCAGTGCCCGGTGTGCAATGTCTCACACACCTTGGACAGAGTGGGCACTGTCTAAGCATGCGAGCAGATGGATAGGGAGGGTCTCTAAGCCCCTTTCTGTCCCCACATTCTACGGCTTAATAAACATCCTATAGCGGAGTGAAAAGTCATCCCTTCAGCCCTGTGCTGACCGAGCCATTCAGCCCCCCAGCGGCCGGCAAGCTCCCCTACCTGCATCCGGTCCATTTGTAAGCAGGACTGAAGGTATCAGTTCACACTACAGAAGGAAGTCTATCTAGTTCACGCTACAATTACCACATCCTTGGCGAGTCCCATCTGTCCTTTTCAGCGCAAAGCAATTCCCAGTGAATCATGGTAACAGGTCTTAAGTTCCCATGCCCTGGGAAAGCGCTGCCACCTGGGGTTTAAATTCTGTAAGAAGCCCGACACAAATGCCCCTTGCAGGACCATCACCTGTGGTCGTCAAGCCTGAGGTGTCTGTTGAAAGGAACAGCACCCACCTACGGCACTGAGCAGAGGGCCGGGTTTCGGTGCTACCTAAGAATTTAGGGAAGGCAGGAATGGTGCAGAGCTGGTCCTTTAAAGGGCGCTCTGGGGAACACGGAGCCTGTTTCCTTCAGTGCCGGCTGAGGGAGGACAGCCCAGGCTGAGTCCACAGACTGAATTCATCAAAAGCCTTTCAGCTGAGGCTGCTTTTCCGAGGCCAGTCCCTGGAGTACCGGGGAGGGCTTTGGGTCTCATTTAATCGACGATCTTAACATAACCTCCTCCCGACCCTGTGTCACCCACCCCATCACGCGCCCACTCTGACACATCCTCATCCTTCTTCTGTTTATGGGGCAGTGCCTGCCGACATGCGGATTTGGGAAATACGTTCAGGCTGCTGTTTGTCCACCCTGAACCCGACTTAAGCGAGTCACAGTGGACAAGCAGATCAGGGCTGCTCCCAAAACACCAAGAACCTTCCCCTCCCGGCAGTCTGTGGCCTCCATTTCCATGTCTGGATTGACATTCTCCACGCAAGGGTCTGATCCCCATCCAAAACGCACGGTGATGTCTGTGCAGGCTGCTCTAACAGAATACCAAAGCCTGGGGGGCTCAGAACAACAGAACTTCATTCCTCACTTATTCCTGGAGGCTGGGATCTGAGATCAGGGGGCCTGCGTGGTGGGGTTTGGGGGAGGGCCGTTGTGTCCCCACATGGCTGGAAGCAGAGAGGATGCCGGCTCTCTCATGACTCCTACAGGGGCACAAACTCACCCCTGAGGCTCCACCCTCATGGCCTCATCTCACCTCAAGGCCCCACCTTCTAACACCATCACGCTGGACAGTAAGGATTCGGCATACGAATTTGGGGGGGCCGGGGGGCCTCAAACATTGAATCCAAACGGCACACACGTGTGTCTTGTTTAAAACTGAGTGTGATTCTTGAGGCGTGAAGAAGAGTGTCCCGGAGTTAGGGGGATGGCGGCCATCCCCGGGAGGTGGAGTGGAGGCGGCAGGTGTGGGTTCCTGCTGGCAACACCTGACCCGGGTCCCCCCAGGCTCTGTACACGTGGATTTGGGGTGCCTGCCACACTTAGGGTCCGTGTCAGCGTGGCCAGCTGCTGTTAGAGACCCGAATGGGTGGGACAGTGGGTGGGATTCACCAACGTAGCACATTTCTACTAAAAACATTATTTCGTCCCAAGAAATGGGTTTCAAAGATTTGAAGGAAAACTGCTTTTCGATTTCAGAGAAAAAACACAGGTCTATTTCTATCCCCCTTGTTTTTCTTATCTGACAACCTTTAATTTTCATCAGGTTGACATTCTGCAGTAAACTTGTGGTTAACCCTTTCAAGTACAGAAGTTTGTTATCAGCTAAGGCTCCCAGGGGCAAAACACAACCACCCCCAAAATTTCATTCACAGAAGCATTTGAGACCCCGAAACACGAGAGCTTTGATTCAGGGACAGCTTCTGGGAGGAATATTGTCGGTTCTCAGTCTCCTTTTTTCCCTTCCAAGGGAAAGAGAAAATAACTGGATTCCCACCCATCTCCCCCACCTTCTTTTTTCTTGGTAACAAGTGTTGATTAAGGAAGAAGATGTTCTCCAGAAGGATCTTACCCCATGAGTCACTCATTCTTGGGTAGTGGAAATTCTGACTCTTTGGCCTGGGAGGCCCAGTCGGGTCTCAGAAACTGTGGGTCAGACACACACAGAACTCACAGATGAAGGATGCTAATTACTGCAGAATGAGCCCAGTTGCACTGAGATCTTCCCCTTCAGAGTACACAGCCTCCCCTCTTATTCTTACCCAGGGAATCAGACACCTTTTCTTTGATGCCATTAAATTGCCTTAACCCGTCCCCCCAGCCCTGAGCACAAACAAACTTGGCTCTGCCACGTTCCCCTCAGCATTTATGCTGAACAAAGATGGATATGTGTCTGAATTAACTGATTAACAGACCATAATATCGACGCAATTGCCAATACACTCAAGCATCCATTCAGTGCCTACGGCTGCCCACGTTGAAGAAACAGTTTAAATGAATAGTAGGTGGCATGGACAGCCAACAACAACCAGAAACGACTGGAAGTTTTCAAATTAAACCATGGGGAGCTAGTCGGCAGTGATCAGGAAGTTGACCATGTTTTATTAGATGTGAAGGCCATTGTGAATATAGGTGAGAGGAAGGAAAAGAATGCAGAATTCTCATAAATAGTCCTTAGAAGATGACGTCAAAAGAAACTCCATTTCCTTGCTCTGACACAATCAAGCTTTAAGTAATTAACATTTTAGATAATTTTTTTTCCAACTCACGAAGGAACCTTACATATTTTATCATTTGGTCCTAAAAACAACACTGCTCGAGAGATAATAATAGCAACAATCAAGACTTGTGGGACATTTTACAGATATCAAGGTCCTTTCACTTACATTATTTCCACAGATACATTTCTGTCATTCACACCCTTGCCATTCACACTCCAGCAAACATTCCACTTATAGTCCCCTGAACCTGGCATTCCCCCTGCCAGGGTGACATATTCTGCCGAACCTGCCAGGTGAACCCTGTTCACCCTTCAAACGAGGTACAGCCAGGAGCAGCCTTCCTCCTTACCTGGCTCACAGGCCAGGAGGGATTCCACGCCCCCCATCAGGGGCACCACGCCAGGAGGCCCAGAAAACCAATCAGCATGGCAAAGGCAGTGACCTGGAGTATCTAAGAAGCTCCTATGGTCACAAGCTCCTTAATGGCTCTGAGGAATCTGCCATCTGCTATTTGATCGGCAGACTCAGTCCCCAAAGCAAAGCAAGGAAATGCTGTCAATCCCTCCCGACAGGAGGGAGTCCAGTGTTTGACAAACCCACTTCCCAGATTAAAGGAAAAAGAGGGAGGGGCAGTTGTGGTACCCAGCGGTGAATCACGGAGGCAGAGAATACCTCACCTGCAGGCATTTACCGTGACACTAGCGCATCAGCTCTGTGCTCTGGGACCCTAGGATGCTTGGCTTGACGATATTTTAAAAGACATATCGGAGGCGGGGAGACACGGGAGGTGGAGGGAAATGATAAGATGCTACTGCTCTGGCGGGTCTGCAGCTGGGAGGGCTGCAGGAGAGTGGTGAACGTTACAGAAGAGAGGGGGGCGTGTGCGAGGCTCCCGCCGAGGTCTAAGCAAGGACTCTTGAGAAGGGTTTGGACCTGACGGCAAAGGAAAGTGGAATTTAAGGGAAATGCTGAAGTGTCACATCACAGGAATGTCAGGGTCACCAAGAGAAACAAGGACAAGAAGAGGAACAGAGGATTGTTTGTGTGTGTGTTTGTTTTTAACTTTTTTTTATGTATAAAGTTTTTATTTTGTGATTTTCTCAGGATACATTTCCAGATATAGGATGCATGGGTAAAAGATTATGTAGATTTTGATAACTATGTATTGAAGCTCTGTATTGTAATGGTTAAGATGTTGGGCTTTGGAGTTTAGAATGAGCTGGGTTCAAATTCTAGTTCTGCTTGATCTTGGACCAGCTATTGTAAATCTATGTTTTTAACTTTTTATTTTGAGATAATTATAGACTCACATGCAGTTGTAAATAATAATATCGAGAGATCCAATATAGCCTTCATTCAATTTACCTCCAAATTATAGCATGATATCACAACCAGGAAATTGACCTTGCTACAATCCATCAGTCTTACTCAGATCTCACCAATTTTATATGCTCTCATCCGTGCATGTGTGTCTTTGGTTCTACACAACTGTTCCACATGTGTAGATTCATGTGACCATCACCAGAGCCAAGATACACAGCAGTTCTCTTCACAAGGATCCTTCCCGCTGCCCTATCATGGCCACAGCCACAGGCCTCCTTCCTCCCTAATCCCTGGCAGACACTAAGCTGCTCTCCATCTCTATAATTTTGTCATTTTTAAGACTGCAAAATAAATGGAATCACACAATATGTAACCTTTGAAACTGGCTTTTTTCACTCAACCTAATTCCCTTTCTGCACCTAATTCTCTTACGACCCATCTTTCTGCACATAATTCCCTTGAGATCCACCTTTCTGCACACAATTCCCTTGTGATCCATCTTTCTGCATTCCTTAGCTGGCATTATCCTGTAAAAAAAAGTGTTTCTTCCCTACCCACCCCATGCCACACTTCTTTAGTGTCACTCTTGATTGCTCTCTTTTAAAATTATTTCATTATTTTATTACTCCCACCATTGATTCTCTTGGGTTTACTAGACACACTACCGTATAATCTGCAAGCAGAGATAGCTTTATTTCTTTTCTTTCCAGTTTTTATGCCCCTACATTCTTTCATCTGATTGAATTGACTAAAACCCCAATGGCAATGTTAAGTAGAAGAAGAAATAGTATCTTCACCTAGAAGTTTTGAACAGAGTTGAAGTACCAGAGAATGGCCAGATGGAAAGGTGGAAGGCATTCCGTCTAGACTAGAGCTCAGGGCTAGAGGTAGGAATTTAGAAGAGGCAGCACAGCATCCTGTCAAGACCACGGCTCGGAAGCCTAGATGAGCCTCCAGCTCCATCCCTGTGGGTCCTCTAGCTGGGCGACCTCGCTGGGTGACCTCAGGCAATTCTCCAAACCTCATTGTGCCTTGATGTCTCATTTGTAAAATGGCAGTAATCATGATAATGTCCACTTCATAGTACAGTTGTCAGGATCAGATTAGTTCATATGTGTGAGGGCTTGTTACTGTTACTTAAAAATGAACTAATAGAAATTGAGCTATTTGTAATGAGGTGGATGGACCTAGAGTCTGTCATACAGAGTGAAGTAAGTCAGAAAGAGAAAAACAAATACCGTATGCTAACACATATATATGGAAGTTAAGAAAAAAAATGTCATGAAGAACCTAGGGGTAAGACAGGAATAAAGACGCAGACCTACTAGAGAACGGACTTGAGGATATGGGGAGGGGGAAGGGTAAGCTGTGACAAAGCGAGAGAGTGGCATGGACATATATACACTACCAAACGTAAGGTAGATAGCTAGTGGGAAGCAGCCGCATAGCACAGGGAGATCAGCTCAGTGCTTTGTGACCACCTAGAGGGGTGGGATAGGGAGGGTGGGAGGGACGGAGACACAAGAGGGAAGAGATATGGGAACATATGTATATGTATAACTGATTCACTTTGTTATAAAGCAGAAACTAACACACCATTGTAAAGCAGTTATACTCCAATAAAGATGTAAAAAAAAAGAATTAATAAACATGTACTCAAACTTTCTCAGTTTTAATTTCTAATATGGCAAACAATGATGGACATAACCCACAAAAACAAAAGCTTTGCGGGGGGGTCCTCAGTAATTTTTGAGAGTATAAAGGGGTCCTGATACCAAAAGGTTTGAGAATCACTGCCTTCGTCATACTGGTTGTTAAAATTTGAGATACTTCCAAGCTTGTTGGTAAACACCTGCTGCTTTGAACCTGTCAAATGACCCTCCCTACTCATTCCCCGGCTCCTCCCACATATCGGCACTGAAGGGTTACTGTGTGGCAGACAGGGCTCCAGGACCCTCGGCTTCATCCTCATTGGCATCCTTGGTTCCTGACCCTGCTACCCTGCTTGTTCAACATTTTGAATCTCACTCCTACAGAGAAACCAACTGCATCACCCGCTGAACTTTTACGGCGACCTGAGGTCCATGCAAACCTTTTCTCCACACTCTGATCTCTTCTTCCTTGCTTCTTCCTGAGACATTTATGTTTGCTATTTGAAAGAATTTCCTGGAAGTAAAAGTGAGATTTTTTTTTTAAAGGTAGACATAAGGGCAGCAATAGTGGGCTTTCTTGTGATTCTGATCCCATTACCTTGAGCTGTGTGACCTGGGCGATTGACTGAATCTCTCTGAA
Organism: Pseudorca crassidens; assembly: GCF_039906515.1. Classification (NCBI taxonomy): domain Eukaryota; kingdom Metazoa; phylum Chordata; class Mammalia; order Artiodactyla; family Delphinidae; genus Pseudorca; species Pseudorca crassidens. Next base: position 173,471,147 of record NC_090296.1, on the reverse strand, counting down.
ACTCAATCTCCTGCTGTACAGAATGGGGTGACAATATGTCCCTTTGAGGGTTGTAGTGAGCATGGAAGGTGATCTCCACAAGTGAGCAGCACACAGGCAGGGCTCAGATGTGAGTTACTATTACATAAATAGCCCCAAATGGAGGACCTGAGCTCTCTGACTTCAAAGATAATGATCTGAATTAAACCACAACATCTCACAAACACTTCCCAGTAACCCAGATACTTTAGACATAGCTCTAACTCCTAGCTAGAGAGAACCTTCCATAGCAGGGTGAGAAGCATACTCGTTCCTGAAGATAATGATGAGAAAGCACTGAACTGGGAGTCAGGGCTCCGTTCTACTCCCAGGTTTGCCACAATTGGAGGAACGGCACTCAGCCTGTTTCCTTATCAACAAAAGGGGAGATTAACCTAAATCATCTTTGGGGTTTCTCCCAGCTCTCAGATCCTGAGATCCATATTGAGAGGAATAGTCAACATGTCCTATAATATTTTATTTTGAACCCAAAACACCCGCTTTCTATAAGGCTCAGACTGCTGGGTGGATTTCCCAAGGAATTTGGAGACTGTCTTTGACATTAGGTATATCTTGGGCTTCTTCTCAGATCTGACACAGAAGCTGAATGTCTTTAGGTCAAGAACTACACAATTTCTTTATCCAGTGCCCCAAACTCTTGATGGACTCCTATGTCCCTTGCATAAAGCTTAGTAAATCATCATCTAGAAGTTTCTGTGCTTAGTGAGTTATTCTAATGTTCATCCCCGATCCCTATTGTATAGACGGCCAAGCAGAAGGACACAAAGATGAAGCCATGCACTCAGTGCTGGCTGGGCTGTACGGGTAAACAAAACTTGACCTTGATTCATCCACAGAGCAAAGAATCTTATCTCAGACCCTGTCCACATCCTTTTGAAGCCCCTTCCTTTTCCTTATCTTTCACGTTACACAGGCCACAAGGGCCAGATGAGTGCTCTCTCATTTTGAACAACATCAGAAAAGAATTTTTTTAAAAAATCACCTTGCCCACAGCCATTTTCACCCACCCACCTTTCCTCCAGCCAGGGGAGCTCTCACTGCACCCTTTTAGATGCTTTGCCTGGGAAGTGTTCTGTAAGCAGATTCAGCCCCGCCTGAGGGCCCCGCTCTCGGTCCCCTTGGGGAGGCGGGCCCTCCGGAGGGGGCAGAAGAGGGGGGAAGACGGGGCAGCCACTGCTGGGTGCTGAGTGCGGCTACAGCCCCTGCAGCATTGGGGCGCTCGAGAGAAATAGTTTCAGCCTCCACACTCACCCCACTGTGCCCAGATGTGCATTTAACAAGCCCCCCAAGCCACGTGTACACACATTAAAGTTTGAGAAGCTCTGCTGTGAACAAGTGAAGCAGAGAGTCCTACCAGCTGTAGGAAACCAACTTCCCAGCTCAAAGGACCGACTGCCTTCCAGGTGTTGATATTTCTGGTTAACTCGAGGAACACAAAAATATATAGGCACAAAATTTACCTTAGTTCTGTTCCCTTCTAAAAACAAAACAGCAAGACACCAAGGGGTAGCTTTATTTAGGGGAGTGGAGTTGAGGTCATATGCTAAATGAGAGAAAGGGTGTCAGCATTCCAGATCCAATCAGGAAGCCCTGGTCTGCATCTCTTGTCTCTCTTAGTGAGTGACAGGCCACTTAGAGGAAGAGAAGGGAGTGCCTCGTTTCACCAAGTTTCTCATCTTTTATTGGAAACCCAAGCAGTAGAAGCTGTACGACTGTCCTTCTGGGAACAGTGGCGGAAAGGAGAGAGCAGATGCCTGGGAGACACAAAAGCTGGTCTGAATCCCTAAATCTGTTGCTGTGTAACCTACGAATGCCTAATCTTTCCCTCCCTAGCATGGGCGTGGTGAGATGGAGGAGATGAGCCTCTAGCAATTCAGTGGAGGGAAAACAAAAGGCAAAACAACACAGAAAAAAAGGCGAAGCGTGTCCCAGGGTCCGTCAACCTCAGCCACCTTCCTCCCAGACCTGTGCGGTGACACAGCCCAGAGCAAGGTGGCTCTCAATTACCGTCACTAATGTCGGCTGAAGAAGTCAAAGGCAGCCATGAATTCCTGCATTTCAGTTGAGCCGGGAATTCCTGGAGGCAACAAGCCTACAAATATCCCAAGGGAGGATGCACCTGGGACAGTGTTTCAGGGACAGGGATGGAGGCTGGGTGGGCGCAGGGGGTGGGACATATGGGGTCCTGCCTGTGTCTTTCCAGGTACCATTCTTAGCAAAAATTTGAAATAAGATGTGAAACACTTTCAACATCGGAAGAGCTCAGTTTAACTGTCAATGCAAGGCCTTCGGGAAAATCCCTTGGGATTTTTCAGGATGAATGATAATTACTGGCTCTCTTTCCCCTCTGCCTACATAAAAGGTAGGAGGCAAGACCACATCAATGTTCCTCCGAGCCCATGGTAGGACCCCTCCAGGGGCCCCAGTGTCCCAGCTCTGAGCATTCACCCCAAGTCCCAACACGAGGCTAGTAGTCTCAACTTTTTCCTCCAATCTGCAGGCAGCACACACTTTCAAACCTCTCAGAAAAGAAAATGACATCCAATCTGGAAATGCACCAATACTTAAAAATGACAGAGAGAAAAACATTTCCCTTCCCACCTTCCAAAAAAAATTCTGCATTTGCCTCCTGGGCTGGGAGAATGGGCCAGAGCTGAGCGCAGAGAATAATTTCTGTTAGAAAGTCAGAGCCTCTGGTGGAAGCAAGAAATAGATCTGGAAAGGTGGGTGCAAGAGTAAAGGCAGAAACAGCCCCTGTTTGCTGAATTTCAAGAAATTTTAGAGCTTTTGGAGTAAAACTAGAGAATGAGGCAGCTGCCATTCTGTGTGAAAATTTGTAAGTGATAATATGGGGAAGGAGGCTGTAAAGACATTTTGCTGAGTCACATAAACAGAACTGCCCTTCAATGTTCCTCTGCAAGATTTCAGGAGAGATAAAGTGTTTTCAAGATAAAGTGTTTTCAAGATAAAGTGTTTTTAAGATGTTGTACTGCTGTTTCTTTTACGACACCGCCCTGAGAAGGGCTTTTAAAAATCCCAGATTCATTCCTGTTAAAAGAAACACCGCCGGCACCCCAGGTCTACCTTTCCTGCACACTCCCCTGCCCCCAACACACACACTTTCTTCAGGTGATACTTGGAACACTCTTCACGTGGTTCCAGGGAAAAGGGTTATAGTCAAGTTCTTTACTAGTTCTTAGCTATAGACCAGGGAAGTTTCAGTGCTTCTAGATTCCAGGAAAGATGCTTTTATAAAAGGCAAGTCTGTGGGAGTAAGAAGTTCTGGAAATTTCTCTTGTCCCCGCATGACCACCTCAGATGCTCAGGCTAATTTATGATGATCCTGGAAATTCCCATGGCCTAATTTAGAAAAGCACATCATCATGTAAATAGTTTTTAAGGACACAAAGTTGCCCCGAAGGCAATCTGTCTGCCTTCGTTTCAAATTTCTGTGTTTAGAAACTCTCTTGGTTTGTGGTTGAGTCGTCAGATTCCAAATGCGGCTGAGGTCAATCCTTGATTATTTGTGCTAGTGGATAATCACGAGAATTGCTCAATATACTTCTTCATGATTTTTTTGAAGTAAAATTACGTGTGGTGAAATGCACAGATCTGAAGTGTACAATTTGACGAGTCTGGGCTGTTAACCAAAATTTCAGAAACGGAGACCTGATTGAAATAAAAAGGTGTTATTTGGGGTTTGTTAGGAATGCCCCAGTGACACAGATTCAAGAAGACCTTGAATTGTTTCCCCAGCTACAAAATAGGGGACACTTATACAGGCAAACCCCCACAAGGTTACAGTTAGTGACATGAGTTGTCTATCAAGAATTATAATTGGAGCTGGCAAGCAGTAAGGGTGCTTATTGAGTAAGAATTGGTTGGGGTCTGAAATGGTTGCATAATTTCAAGGGGAAACCTTGAGATCATGAGGTTGCAGCTGCTGGCTGATATTGTTTTGAAAATGGCTGGTGGTGTCCTTAAGTTTGATGCAGTTCAGAGAAAATTCAAGTTCTCAGTGGTGCAGGGACATGTCTGAGACCGGGTCCTCAATGGCCCCCTGACTTGAACTGTGACAAGTCCATTATAATTTCAATTTGTCAGCAGGGCAAAGATGTACACTCATGTTTCCATCCCCCTACTGTCTCCTTCCAGTCAATCCCCACCCACCACAAGCAACCACTACTTTGACTTCTTTCTGCATACTAGTTTTGTCTTTTCGTAAACTTCATAATATAAATGGAATCAAACAGTGTGTGTATTTTGTGTCTGTCTTCTTTTGTTCAACATAATGTTTTTGAGATTATTCAAAGCTACTATAAATGTTTTGCTTAAGTCTTTTTGTAGATATGTGCTTTCACTCCTCCTAGATAAATACCAAGGAGTGGAACCGCTGGATCATAGGGCAGGTATAAATTTAACTTCATTTTAAAAACTTTGAGTTTTGGCATTATTTTACACTCCCAACAGTAATGGAAGTGAGTTCCAGTAGCTCCTTGCCAACATTTGGTGTTGTCAGTCTTTTATCCATTTTACCCATTCTAATGGACTATTTCATGGTGGTTTCCAATTTGCTTTTTCTTGGTATCTAATGATGTCTTCAGCACATTGTCAAGTGCTTATTGATAATCAGATATCTTCTTTGGAGAAGTGACCGTTCAAGTCTTTGCCCATTTACTTATTGGGTTGTTTGACTTTTAGTATTGATTTGTAGTTCTTTGCATAATGTGGACACAAGTCTTTTTGTCAGATATATGTGTTGCAAAGATTTTTCTCCCAGTCTACCTGTAGCATTCATTTCTTCATGTTCTTAATGCCTTAGGAAGAGCAGAAGTTTTAAATTTACTATTATTTTATGGTTAGTGCTTTCTAAATCAGAAGCTCTGAGGATGGGGCCAATAATCTAGTTTAACAAGCCCTCCAGTGATTTTAGGAAATCTTTGCCTATCCCTAGCTTGCAAAGCTATTCGCCTTTATGTTCTTTTAGAAACGTAATAGTTTTATCTTTTATGTTTACATCTATAATGTATGGATTTGGTGTATGGATGGATATTTTATGTTTAAATATACAATAAAATTAATTTTTGTAGGTGGAGTAAAGTTCTTTTTTCCCTATACAATTATCACTTGTTCCAGAAGCATTTGTTGAGATTTTCCCTTCCCTCATTGAATTGCCATGGTGTGTTTGCAAAAAATCACCTGAATATACCTATGTCAGTCTATTTCTGGATTTTCTATTCTGTTCCATTATTCTATTTGTCTATCTTTTATCAATACGTACTGTCTTGGTCACTGAAGCTTTATAGAAAGTCTTGATATCAGATGATGTGAATCCTCCAATTTGTACATCATTTTAAGATTGTCTTAAAATTCTAGGTCTGTGTCTTGCCAAATTTCTGCCAAACAGTGTGCTGGATTTTTTTTCATTGTAATTGCATTAAGTTTATTGATCAATTTAAGATAAGTTGACATCTTTTAAAAAAAAAAGAAACTCCCAATCCATAAATATTGTGCATTTCTCCAGTTATATAATACTTTATGTTAGCAGTGTTTCAGAACTTTCAGTTTAAAGGCCTTGTGAGTTTTCAGTAAATTTATTCCTGAGTATGTTATGTCTTTTCATACTATTGTAAATGGGATTGTTTTAAAATTTTTAATTTTCTAATTGGTTGCTCACAGTATAACCACAAGTGATTTTTGTATATTGAGATCGCTAAATTTGATAAGTTCTCATAGTTATTTTGGAGATTTCTCGGTAATTTCATGTAACCAACAAGTCATCTGTGACTAATGTTTCTTACTTAGAAATCTACTCTCTGATATAAATATAGCCACAACTGGCAACAGGCAACAGATGCCTGTTTTTGTAAATAAAATTTGGTATAACTATTCTTCTCTCAGTCTCCACAGCAGGGAGTTGGTTCTAAGTCACAGGGTCCTGCCCTGTTTATATTCAGCCCAGCTGCTGGATTAAAAACCCGAAGAGTATCCTCACACACACTTCTGCCCCCCTCCTCTCTAGAGCCCCATCCCACAAATTCCACCCATGCCAGCAGCCTAGGGCTCTGATTTTTTCCCCCTTCAGGTCAGTGAGGCCACCACTCTGCTGGCTCCACTTTGGTGCTACCTGGCAGGAAAGTGCCCCAGGAGGAAAGCCATGGCAATGATGGGCTCATTTCATGTGCTTCCTTCCTCTCAAATAATGCTGTGCTGCACTGCCCGCTGCTAAATGCCTGCAAACTCTTGTTCACATATTTTGTCTGGTTTTAAAGTTGCTTTTCAGCAGGAAGATAAATTTTGTCATGGTCGGAAGCAGAAGTCCTCATGGGCTGTTTTTCTTTTCCCCTTCAATTATTTTGTCTAGCTCAGGAAATGTCCATTGTGTGCTTGTAAGTTGTTCTTTTTTAATAGGCTTTACTTTTTAGAACAGCTTTAGGTTCACAGTAAAATTGAGCAGAAGGTACAGAGATTTCCCATATACTCCTGACATCACACATGCACAGCCTCCCCCATTGTCACATTATCAACATCCCCCACCAGATTGTACGTTTGTCACCATTGATAAACCTACACTGATGCATCATCATTCCCTAAAGTCCATAGTTTACATTAGGGTTCACTCTTGGTGGTGTATATTCTGTGGGTTTGGACTAATAGGTATCCATCATTATGGTGTCCTACAGAGTAATTTCACTGCCCTAAAAATCCTCTGTGCTACACATATTCATCCCTTCCTCCTCCCTACCCCCTGGCAACCAACCAATTCTTTTTACGACCTTCATAGTTTTTCCTTTTCTAGAATGTCATATAGTTGGACTCATACAGTGTATAGCCTTTTAAGATTGTCTTCTTTCACTTAGTAATATGCATTAAAGTTTCCTCTATGTCTTTTCATGGCTTGAGAATTCATTTCTTTTTAGCATTGGGTAACATCCCATTGTCTGAATGTACCGCAGTTTATTTATCCACTCATTTACTGAGGGACATCTAAGATTGCTTCCAAATTTTGACAATTATTAATAAAGCTGCTAGAAACATCCGTGTGCAGGTTTTTTTGTGGACTCAGCTTCTCAACTCCTTTGGGTGAATACCAAGAAGCATGATGGCGGGATGGTACATTAAGAGTATGTTTAGTTTTGTCAGAAACTGCCAAAACTGTCTTCCAAAGTGTCTGTACCATTTTGCTTTCCCATCCACAACGTATGAGGGATTCTGTTGCACCACACCCTCACCAGCATTAGGTGTTCTGAATTTTGGTCATTCTAAAGATGTGCAGTGGCATCTTATTGTTGCTATAATTTGCATTTCCCTGATGACATGATGTGGAACATCTTTTCATATACTTATTTGCCATCTGTATATCTTCTTTGGTGAGGTGTCTGTTCAGGACTTTGGCCCATTTTTTTCAATCAGGGTTCTTACTGTTGAGTTCTTTGTATATTTTGGACACCAGCCCTTTATCATATAAATATTTTCTCCCAGTCTGTGGCTTGTCTTTCCATTCTCGTGACAGTGTCTCTTAAGAGCAGAATTTTTTTTTTCCGTTAAATCAGAATTTATTTTTTTTAAAGCATATGGTAACAAGAAAATAACACAAAAACAAACACCCTACTCCTTTTTTTTGTTTGTTTTCTTTTACTTTTTTTTTTTTTTTACTGAAGTATAGTTTATTTACAATGTTGTGCCAATCTCTGGAAATTTTTTTATTTTAATGAGGTCCAGATTCTCAATTCTTTTCTTCATGGACCATGCCTTTGGTGTTGCATCTAAAAAGTTGTCACCAAACCCAAGGTCATCTAGATTTTCTCCTATATTATCTTCAAGGAGTTTTATAGTTTTATGTTTTACTTTTAGGTCTGTGATCCATTTTGAGTTAATTTTTGTGAGGGACATAAGATGTGTGTTTAGATTTTTTTTTTGCATGTGGAATGTCCAGTTGTTCTAGCACCATTTGTTGAAAAGACTATCTTTGCTCCATTGTATTGCCTTTGCCCCTTTGTCAAAGATCAGTTGGTCTATTTCTGGACCCTCTATTCTGTTCCACTTATCTATCTGTCTATCCTTTCACCAATACCACACTGTCTTGATTAATGTAACTTTATAGTAAGTCTTGAAGTCAGGTAGTATGTCCTCCAACTTTGCTCCTTTCAGTCAATATTGTGTTAGCTATTCTGAGTCTTTTGTCTCTTCATATAAACTTAGATTCAGTTTGTTGTCATCCACCAATTAAGTTGCTGGGCGTTTTATTGGGATTGCCTTCAATCTATAGATCAAGTTGGGAAGAACTAACATACTGACAATATTGAATCTTCCTATCCATGAACATGGAATATCTCTCCATTTATTTAGCTCTTCATTGATTTATTTCATCAGAGTTTTATAGTTTTTCCTCATGTAGATCTTGTACATATATATATATATATTTTTACTTATACCCAAGTACTTCCTTTTTTGGGTGCTAATGTAAATGGTATTGTGCTTCTAATTTCAATTTCCTCTTGGTCATTGCTGGTATTTAGCAAAGTGGTTGACTTTTGTATATTAGCTTTGTATCTTGTAACCCTGCTGTAATCACTTATTAGTATGAGGTTTTATTTTTGGTCTATTCTTTCAGATTTTCTACATAGATAACATGTCTTCTACAAACAAAGACAGTTTTGTTTCTTCCATCCCAATCTGGATACCTTTTGTTTCCTTTTCTTTTCTAACTGTATTAGCTAGGACTTCCAATATGATGCTGAAAAGCAGTGGTAACAGGGAACATCCTTGCCTCGTTCCTTCATTTGGCTTTTCTGATTATTACACACATCTTGTTTTAGCAACAGATTTACCTTCCGATACTTAAATTGTTGGTTGGTATTGACGTATGATAAGTGCCAGTGAATGGTACTGATGACATGGGCTGTAGGGAGAGATGAACTTTTGCAGGAGTTAAGGGTTAAGGTAAAACTCAGCCGAGTCTCTATCTGGACATTTTCTTTTTCTGGACAGGAAAAAAAGGGAGCGGAACTAGTACCTATTCTTTTTTTTTTTTTCTTTTTAAATTAATTTTATTGAAGTACAGTTGATTGACAGTGTTGTGATCATTGCTGCTGTATAGCAAAGTGATTCAGCTATACATACATATATACATTCTTTTTCATGTTCTTTTCCATTATGGTTTATCACAGGATATTGAATATAGTTCCCTGTGTCATACAGTAGGATCTTGTTGTTTATCCATTCTATATATGATAGTTTGCAACTGACTAGCGTCTATTCTATGCCTATTATGTGCCAGGTGCTCTGCAAGTTACCTTAATATGTTATTTCATGTAATATTTAAAAGAAATCAGTAAAATAATTATTATACCCATTTTACAAAAAAGGAAGCCAAGTCTTAGATACGTAAAAACAATAAAGCTGCATAGCTAGTAAGCTGGTAGAACTACAATTTAGAAACCTATCCTTCTCCTCTTTCCACCATGCTGTGTTTCTTGCCTTATGATTATTATAATTCCTGGAATTTACATTATTTTACATGTTCCTCTACAACTGCTGGCCCAGTGAGCTATTCAAACTGCTTTTGTGTAGTCCCTTCTTGGTTAGAGGTGGGACAAGCTGTCCAGGTTCACCTCACCTTCTTTTTTTTGGCGATACACGGGCCTCTCACTGTTGTGGCCTCTCCCATTGCAGAGCACAGGCTCTGGACACGCAGGCTCAGCAGCCATGGCTCACGGGCCCAGCCGCTACGCGGCATGTGGGATCTTCCCGGACAGGGGTACAAACCTGTGACCCCTACATCAGCAGGCGGACTCTCAACAACTGCGCCACTAGGGAAGCCCCTCACCTCACCTTCTTAAGGGTGTCAGGAGGGTCCCACATCTTGGTTGGGGGTGGTCTCCAGGATGACAAGATGCTGGGCGGACTGTGAGGGCTCAGAGAAGCTCCACTCCACCCTGAGTGATTAACAGACGATCGGCAGATGGTCCTCTGCCAGGAGCAAGTGCAGCAACCTGCCTGGACCCTGTGCCCGTTTGCTGGGTGGCAAGGCCAGATGTGGGAGCCCTGGCTGCCTCCCTTTTTTCTGTTTCCTGTGGTCCTTCCTCTCCGCTTCCTTTATCCAGCCTGTGACTTTTTCCTGAAAAATCTCATCTCTTGAAGCAGGAGAATTTGTCGCGAGATATACAATGGAATCATTGCTCTGATGAGACCAGCACCTTTTCCTCCCATAAGAGTTGGGTGTTCAACTATTCAAGTGTCTTTAGTGGGAAGCCAGTGACTATTGTGGGGGGCGAGGGAGGGTCAGGTCTTCGTGGTGTGAGAAGGAATTTGGTAAACTTAGAGGTGGGTAGGTGGGTGAGAAACATACACTTCCTACTCACCAGACATTGAGTGAAGCACTTTACAAATATTTCTTCAAAAATAAACAACCTTACAGAATCATTAATTACAGAAAGTCGGACAATCTTTATTTCCTTCAAAGTATTTCTCACAGACACATCTCATCCCTCAATGAAATCAATGTGGTTCGTCCCTCCCTTTGCTCATGTCCCTTGTGCCCCCTCATTCTATACTTGCTCAGCAGGAGGCATATTCAGAATAAAACCTCATTCGTTTCTATTCATTTCGTTTGAAAGACACTGTAGTTTGGAGATGAACTTGGCTGAAGTTAAATTTTGAACCATCTCTGATATGAAGGTTTCTAAAGAAACGTCAACAGCCTTAGTTTCTCTCCAGGAAACAGCGGGGTACATACAAAACCCCTTAAATTGAGCGAAGGAACGTGTGATTCAATCATATGCCCATGTTTGGAAGCTCCTGGACTCCTAAGGCGCCTTTTTGTCTTGGCAGATGCTTGTCTTGAAGACCCACCGAGTCTCAGAAACGCCATGTTCAAGGTCCTCAGGTATGAGGTGGGCACCATGATAAACTGCGACTGCAAGAAAGGCTTCCGCAGAAGGTCGCCCTTCATGCGCTGCACAGGAAACTCCAGCCACTCTGCCTGGGAAAACAGATGCCACTGCGACAGCACCTGTAAGTGTTTACATTTGTAACCCCGGAGGGAAGGAGAAAAACTGGAGCAAAGAGGGAGACAGGGCTTCAACTATTATTCGCACGGCCCTACAGACAAACACTGGCCGCCCCATCTACGTGGAAACTAATGTTGGTGGTTCCCAGAATAGTCATTCACTGAACAGATATTGAATGAGTGTCTCCTAGTTCCAAGGCCTGTTCCAGATACTTGGGGATATGACAGACCCAGCCCTCAAGGAACCTATACTTCGGGGGGAGGGAGGGAGGACAGACATTACACTAATAATTACTAAACAACTAAAAATAATTCTAGTTCACAATGACGTGAATGTAGCTCATGCCACTGAACTGTACACTTAAAAATGGTTACTATGGTACATTTTATGTTATGCACATTTTATCACAATTTTTAAATTGAAGTATAGTTGATTTACAATGTTGTGTTAGTTTCAGGTGTACAGTAAAGTGATTCCGTTTTGTGTATACGCACACACTTTTTCAGATGTTTTTCCATTATAGATTATTACAAGGTATTGAATATAGTTCCCTGTGCTTTACAGTAAAGTCTTGTTATTCACCTATTTTATATACAGTAGTGTGTATCTGTTAATCCCATACTCCTAATATATCCCTCCCACACTTTTTCCCTTTGGTAACCATAAGTTTGTTTTCTATGTCTGTGAGTCTGTTTCTGTCTTGTAAATAAGTTTATTAGCACTGTTGATTAGATTCCACACATAAAAGATATCATATGATATTTGTCTTTCTCTGACTGACTTATTTCACTTAGTATGATAATCTGTAGATCCATCCATGTTGCTGCAAATGGCATTATTTCATTCTTTTTTATGAATGAGTAGTATTCCACTATACACACACACACACACACACACACACACACACTACATCTTCTTTATCCATTCATCTGTTGGTGACATGTTGCTTCCATGTCTTGGCTATTGTAAATAGTGCTGCTATGAACATTGGGGTGTATGTATCTTTTTGAATTAGAGTTTTCGTCTTTTCTGGATATATGCCCAGGAGTGGGATTGCTGCATCATATGGTAGCTCTATTTTTAGTTCTTTAAGGACATCCGTACTGTTCTCCATAGTGGCTGCACCATTGTCATTGCTTTAGGAGGGCCTCTCTCTAACTTTTAAATGAACTGCCTTGGGAAACAGAGGAGTGGGCGGGCTGTTGAATTAATAGCTCCTCTCGCTACCACACTCATCCCCACGTACAGTGTTGATGGGGTTGATGGCCAGAATGGCGTCCCTTTTGGAGAGACACACAGACACAAACAATTCCACCAGAAAAATCTCAGCTCCTTCAGAAACACGTTGTAGGCCACTGACATCATGTACAGGAAACCTGCCTGACAGGCCAGTGCTGCACTGGCCAGGAACAGGCCCCCTGAGAGCCCCCCAAGGGCAGGGTGTGTGGGGATCATCTTTATAATCCCAGTATCCCCTGATATTGCCTGGCACATCACAGACCCTAGAAAGACTCTTTTTGAGCAAATGAATACATGAAGAGTGTGTTCTCTTTTAAACTTTTGTGAAGCTATCTTCTTCATTCCATCCATACTCTCTAGCCTCCCCTAAGACTCCAGGAAAACAAGTTACTCCTGGACTCAAAGAACAGAATGAAGAAACGACCACAGAAATGCAGAGCCAAATGCAGCCCACAGGCCAAGCTAACCTTCCAGGTAAGAGGGGACCCATTCTCTTGCAGGTACAGGATGTGTGCCCCAGAGAAGGAGGATCTGTCCTGCTGTCCTCTTTCCTAAGGATGTCATGTGGACGAGAACTATTGTGTAGTGTTTGCAGGCTGTTTGCTCAGCATTTCAAGCCACTCTTACAGCAGCCAACCTGGGCTCTGGGTTGCCTCCGGGTTTGGGAACTGGCCAAATAGAACTCAATTCAATTCACTTCATTTTAATTCAATTCAAAAAGCATGTTTGGGGACAAACTGTGCCAGGCACTGCGGCCAGACAATACAAACCTGAGCAGACGGTCACCCCTGCCCTCAAAGAGATGCTGTATTTTCCCCTTAAGTACAAGGCAGTGAACTCCAAGCAAAGCAATTTACTTCCAGACATTCCTTACAGGACAGGGTTGTGAAGTGGGCGGTGCCACACTGGTGCCTCTGGAAGCTGCGGACAAACACCTCCTAGCTAATAGGCTGTGGCCTAGTGAGTTGCTGCCCCAACTTCCCAAAATTAATAACGTTGGGGCTTCCCTGGTGGCACAGCGGTTGAGAGTCCACCTGCCGATGCAGGGGACGCGGGTTCGTGCCCCGGTCCGGGAAGATCCCACATGCTGCGAAGCGGCTGGGCCCGTGAGCCATGGCCACTAAGCCTGCGTGTCCAGAGCCTGTGCTCTGCAACGGGAGAGGCCACAACAGTGAGAGGCCCCGCGTACCGCAAAAAAAAAAAAAAAAAAAAAAATGTTGAAGTCAAGCCATAACATCAGGAAGAAAGAGAGTCCATTAGGAAAACCTGAGCCTTCTGGGGGACCAGCTGACCTTACAAGACCCCATGGTCCAATGCTAATTTTATAACCTTACGAAGAACTTTACAACATTGTATATAATCTCATTTGAACCTCAGAAGCCAGTGAGTCAGGGAGCAGGAAATATTACTTCAATTCACTGAATAAATTGAGACACAGAGACATTTAAAGACTTGGCTAAACTCACATAATAGGACTGAAATAAGGCCTTGGGTCTCCTGAATTAGAACAGGGATCTTGCTACTGATTATTTAAACTAGTCTGAATTTATTTTCAGCTTCTATTAATTAAAAAAACTAAAACCCAATGACTAATCCAAGGACTACTCTGCAACATACTGTTTCCAGCCCTTTTCACTCTGACTTTGTGCTGGAACAAGGCTTCCGAACACATTTAATTATTTGTTTCTCTCTGTTTCTCCCGCATCACCTTCCACAATTACTGAAAGTTTTCTCAAGAGGTCAAAGTTTACTGTCCTTACTCAAGAGATAACCAGCTGGCTCTGGCTAAGGGATACTTCACAGATTGTCTTAACGTGGAGGTTTTCACTTGAAAGAAGCAAACCCAATTCAAATGGGTTCAGATGGTTATGAATTTTACTGACTGTAAAGGCAATTTGATTCTGAGACTGAAACACACGTTCAGTCATGATTTGCAAGGTGCTGCACTGAGCAGACCACCCTGGACGGGACCACTCGGCCTCCTGCTGCAGAGGGTTACAGAGGGCACAGGGGAAGGTTATATGGGTCCTTGGGGTTGTGGAAGGTCAGAGCATATATGCAGTTTCACACTTCTGGGCTTAGAGGGACCTGTGGTCCATATGTCCAGATTTGGCGGGGGCAGGGGTTGGATTCTGGGATTAAATCAGAGCAGGACATGATCTCTGAGGTTAAAGGTCAGCCAGGCTTGGGTTTTAGTTGGGTAAGTGGAAAGTTACTGGGCATGGGAGTTTTCAGAGCCCTTAAAAGGGCCCACCTGGGTCAAGCTTCAGGCATGGCTTGATCAGGGATCAGGCTCCATTTCTCTAAGACCATCTTAGTGTTCCCCTCCTCCTGGCTTTGGATTTGTCCCCAGTCCTTCCGCCGTGGCCCCAAGATGACCACCAGCTGCAACGCACTTAGCAGTGGGGATCCAGACGGTCTCCACACTTCATTGGCCCAGATTGGCTTGAGCCTGCCTTTAGCCCTAAACTGAGACCACCATTCGCACGCCTGTCTACTTATCAAATCTCTCACCATCAGCAGAAGTAATTGCTCATCTCTCTGCATTCCGAGAGCAAGCGTCTGTCTCTTGGCTGTCATCCTCACCACGTTCTGCCTGTATGTGCTTTCTTACCAGATCCACTGTCTGCTCCTTGCAGGGGGACTGGGTCTTTATGCCTTTTCACAACATGTCTAGCAAAGGTCCTAACACATAGATGTTATCAATACTTACTGGAAGGAAGGGAGGAAGGGAGGGAGGGAGGGAGGAAGGGGACAAAGAAAAGAGTAAGAACCATGGTCCAGTCTCTAGGAAGAGGCAACCTGGACTCACAATGTCTCCCCAGCTTGCCTTTGGAATTTCCTTTCCCTCTTCCAGGTCACTGCAAGGAGCCTCCACCATGGGAATATGAACGTGAACCTTTGAAGAGAATTTACCATTTCATGGCGGGGCAGACAGTTTACTACCAGTGCATTCAGGGATTCAGGCCCCTACGGGGAAGCCCTACCAAGAGCACCTGCAAGATGATCTATGGGAACATGAGGTGGACCCAGCCCAAGCTTGAGTGCATAAGTGAAGGGGAGAACAGTCAGTTTCCAGGTATGGAGATGCCTCCCGCCAGGTCCACCACCTTGCTGCTTCTGTCGGGCGGACCAGCCTGGAATCCCTGACCCACCCGCTACGTGACCTTGGGCAAGTCTCTTCCTCTCTTGGGGCCTCTGTTTTTTCTCATTCTAGAAAACAGACTAGATAAACTCCAAGGTCTTCATCACCTGAGGTCCCCTGTACCCTGATGGGGATAAACAGCAGGAGATGGAAGAGGAAGAAAGGTCTTCCGAAGCCCCCTGGGTGCTACCTCACTGGTGATCCTGCTGCCCCCTTTTCTAGCTGATCCTGAAATTTTCCTTCTGACTCTAAGCTACCAAAACTTCCTCATTCAAAAAGGAAAGTCCACATGCCATGCACACATTTCCAACTTGCTGATACATAATGTAAATCCATTATTTGTGCCATGCCACACCATTAGCATGCCCCCTCCTCTTGTGTGAGTCCCACCTGAGCTTTGCCAAAGTGCAGATGTGCAGGGAAGGGACTTTTCAAGCACAAACACACATGCACACGCATGCACGCTCATTCACACATGCAGACAAGCCACCTACGTTGAGGTCTTCTGCTATTTTCATTCTGAAATAGCCTTACTATTTCTACAGTCAAAAGTCACTTCCATTTGACCCTGTTAGTGGTTTCTTTGCTCACCCCCACTTCCCAGACCCCACATCTCTCTCTTGGATCTTCTAGGGAGGCTTCTGTGTTTCTTTCCCACAGCCTGACCCCCATGAGCCACACTGCACGCCAGGCATCTCCACGAGCAACGGGGAACCTGTCACAGAGAAAAGCTCTCCTTTTGTGCATTTCTACTTCGTTTAATGGTTTGATGGTATTTGTATTATGATGACCCGTTTCCAAGCCACAGAAGGAAACCAGAGCTGAGTAGGCAGCGTGGGGAGAAAGTTGCTGAGTTCTGTAGAAAGCCAGGGTCAGGGTCACAAAATTCCCTCCCTCCTGCTCTGCTGTGGCCACTGAGCCACTTCGCTGTGACCCTAATGGGGAACCGAGAACTGAGACTCACACCTCAGCTAGTGCATCTGGAGTCAGCTGAGGAAGACAGGGAGGGGGTGGACATGAGACCTCCACGCCCCACCTTCTGTTCCACAAGCATCCTTACTCTCTCCTCCAGGTGATGAAGAGCCTCAGGAGAGCACGGATGCTCCCCCTGGCAGTGAAACTGATTTTCCCTTAACAACGAGGATGGCAGGTACCACAGGTACAGCTGCAGTTTCTTGGAAGATAAAAGGTTGGCTATTAAACCATGATGCAGGATAAGGGGAGGAGTTGGCCTGGAGCTGCCCGTAGGTACTAGAGATGATCACACACCTGCGGGCAACCTCCCAGTCCTCAAACACCGCCAGTGTCACAGGAGAAACAAGATGAGGGCGGCGCCTCGAGGCAGAAGAACGAAATGTTCAGATGTTGGCCCCAGGCTCCCCTGGTCTCTCCTAGCTCTCCAGTGGCTTCCGAGCCCCCAGCCCCGAGAAGCCTGGACTCTCCCAGCCCGTGCAGCCCCACGACCAGCAGTGACTAGCACCCTTCTCTCTCTTTTCCACAGATTTCCAAACACCCACAGAAGTGGCCGCGACCATGGATACGTTCATATTTACAACGGAGTATCAGATCGCAGGTGGGTAGTGACAAACGTGCCCCAGACAGAGACCAGGGGACGTTTGCTTGGTGGGTTGGTGAGTTGCTTGGTTAGTTACTATAAACTAGCTCTTTACACTATATAATGTTTATAAAAGTCAAAGACGAATCCAGATAGTAACATGACTCGGAATCACAGGCACCGGTTGTAGTGAGTTAGGAGTGAGGTCTCAAACCAGCCTCAACCAGTGCCTCCCGACCAGATCCTAGAGGACAAAATACCCGGCACCTGCATGTGAGGGGAGGCCAGGGTGCGGGGATGTGGTGGAACCAGCGGAAGAGAGAAGCATGCCACCAACACTCCAGGTGTTTCCTGGTGGGCGGCAAAAACGGGCTTTGAGAAAAAAACAAAACAGAGACCAAAACCGAGCTCTTAGAAACAGAGCAGAATGCTGGTGACCAGGGGCTGGGGGTGGGGTCAATGGGGAGGCGGGCGTCAGAGGGCACAGACTTCCAGTGAGAAGTGGAGCAAGTATGGAGATTGAACGTAGAGCGTGGTGATCACAGCTAACAATGCCGTATTGTAGACTTGAAAGTTGCTAAGAGTAAATCTGAAATGTTCTTGGCCCAAAAAAGAAATGGTAATTACAATACATTTTGCAATGTATAAGTGTATCAAAGCAACACATTGCACACCTTAAACTTAGACAATGTTACATGTCAATTATATCTCATAAGGGGAGGGGGTGAGTGGAGCAAAACAGGCTTTGAGGCACGTCTAAGACACATAGACAGATGGACGTATGGATAACTTGACAGCTTCAGGACCACAGGAAAGAAGCATCTGGGAAACAACACTTTCAGGAGATGCTAAGTGTTTATCATGCATCTTTATATTTCAACATTTCTTTTACCCATCGCGGGCCTCACTCACGGCCTCTTTAACTGAGGCCGGGGACTCTGAACCTTTCTGAAGGGGGTGCCTGTCAGCTGCTCCCCACAGAAAGAGTGGAGCCCCCTGAGGAAAGGTTTGTGCCCTTCCAGTCCACACCCCCAGGCCCTGGTCCTGGAGCCTCCAGGGAAACTCTGCCGGGAGGGAGCCGCGTTCTGAAAAGGGGCGGCAAAAACCGCAGCGCTCGCCTCTCAGCGAGCCCTTTGCTGGGGGTGGGGACGGATACAAGGGGACGGGCTCGCTCTCTCAGCCCCGGGGGCCCCCTCCCCTGACCTTCCTCTCCGTCCACAGTGGCCGGCTGCATCCTGCTGCTCATCAGCATCTTCCTCCTGACTGGCCTCACCTGGCAGCAGAAATGGTGAGTCCCGGGTGGGCAAGGAAGCCCCGCCCACGCTGGGGGGAGGGAGAGCGCCGCGCAGGAAAGCACTGGGGCAGGGACCCCTTCCCCGCAAGCCCACCCCCTTCCTCCCTGACCACCAGGGGTTTGGGGAGCAGCAGAGGGAGAACTGGCCAGTGCACGCCTTCCCAGAGTCGACAGAATTACAGCCGCGGGGCAATGGGAAAGCCAAGGAAGCGAACATCCACTAGCGCCTACTGTATGCCAGGGTCCATGCTTATCTTGCGAACATTATGGCAACCTGAAACCTTTGCTACAAGCTCTGGCAGGTTAAGCAACATGGACAAGGTTGCACAGCAGAGGCCCAAACTGCAACCTCTGTCTAGTGCCCAGGACCTCTTTGCCCCTGTCACCTGGCAGCGGAGAACCAAGGGCAGCGTCAGCCCTGGTCCTCTCCTGCGCTCCTCACCCCCCCAATGCAGCCGCTCACACCAGAGCCCCCTAGGCCGGGAACCTGACCCACGCGACCCCACGTGTGGACTTATTTGCATTAACTCTCCCGGCTGCAGAGGAGAACAACCCGGTGAGATTTAAAAAATACCAATGCTTGGGTGGGCCCCAGACATCAGTACTTTAATTTTTAATTGAGATAAAATTCTTCATTTTAACCATTTTAAAGTGTGTAATTCAGTGGTTTTCAGCACTGTTGCGTATACACCACCAGTATCTAATTCCAGAACATTCCATCACCCCAAAAAGAAACACCATATTTCCCAATTCTCCATCCCCCCACCCCATTCCCTGGCCACCACTGATCTACGTTCCATCTCTATGGGTTTGCCTGTTTTGGACATTTCATGTGAATGGGACCACAATGTACGTACTGTGTGCCCTGTTGTTACTGGGATGTTAGTACTTTTTAAAAGCTCCTCAGTCGCATCTAATACATACACATCCAGTTTAGACAACCCCAAGCTGGACCCGTGGTTCTGAAACGAGTGCATCAGAATCTCCCAGGGGGGCTTGTTTTTTTTAATTGAAGTACAGTTGATTTACAGTGTTTCAGGTTTACAGCAAAGTGACTCAGATATATATAAATACACATATATATACTTTTTCAGATTCTTTTCCATTATAGGTTATCACAAGATACTGAATATAATTCTCTGTGCTATACAGTAGGTTTTCATTGTTTATCTATTCTCTATATAGTATCTGTTAATCCCAAATTCCTAATTCCCTGTGGGCTTCTTAAAGCAGAGCCTGCCAAGCCTACCCCCAAAGTCCCTGATTCAGCAGGTCTGGGGTAGGGCCTGAAAATTTACGTCTAACAAATGCCCAGGTGATGCCAATGTTGCTGGTCCAGGGACCAAACTTTGAGACCCACTGCACTAACAGTGTTAAGAATCAAGAGAGTGAAATCATTTCTCTCTCTCTCTCTCTCTCTCTGTCTCTCTCTCTCTCTCTCTCTCACACACACACACACACACACACACACACAGAGTCAGTCTCTCCCTCCCTTTAGACAGAGGACTATGGAGACCTAGCTTGTCACTCTCCCCACTCCCAGGGCATCCCCTACCCCCTCCTCACCGGGTGCACTCTGCCAACCCTGATATAAACCCCCCAGAAGACCCTGAGAAGACAGAGAGTCACCCTCCCACCCCCCGCCAAGAACCAAAGCCCTCCGACCACCCAGCCTGCCTAGCCAGATAGAAATCATCAGATTCCTTCCATTCTTATCTTGATCGTCAGGCCCACGATAAACTCCTGGTTTTCCTTCTGTCAATTAAAAAGCACAAATGATTGCAACGCAAAGGAGAAGCCCTCTAGGGTTGCCGTGTTAGGAATTATTCGCATACCCGGCAACCTACCAATCCCTCTACGTGTTAGCCAATTCCTGAGGCGTTTTTATAGGATTCTGTGAGATGATGCGGGTAAATTGCCCAAGACGCTATTTTTACTGCACAGACAGATCCTCTCCTTCCCTCACTGACAGGATCTAATACCTATCAAGGATCTTTGTATTTGGTAGCTTAAAGACCCAAACCTTCGGACACAAAGGAATGAAGCTATTTGGGAGTGGGAAAGGTTTGGACTTGATGTTGTGAAACCAAGAACTGCCTGAAACTATATGAGTTTCCAAGATCTCCCAGAATTGCAATCTTCCAGGAGACCTAAACAGACACCTCAAACTGACCCAGACAGCTGGTCCAAAAGCCTTCCTAGAATTGAATTTCATCTGATGGTGCCCTCTTGTGGCCAAACAGAAATACTACATTTGATTTTTTTAATTTTTTAAAGCAATTACCGGGAGCTGACTTACCCCAGCTCCTGAGAGCCAAAAGCTAGATGTTCTGAAATTTTGAGAACTGCTTTTAAGCATAGCCATTATTAAAAATTAAATTATATAAACTTACAGTTAAATAAATTATATTAAAAACAAAGTCAGGGACTTCCCTGGTGGCACAGTGGCTAAGAATCCACCTGCCAATGCAGGGGACACGGGTTTGATCCCTGGTCCGAGAAAATCCCACATGCCGCGGGGCAACTAAGCCTGTGCGCCACAACTACTGAGCCTGCGCTCTACAGCCCGCGAGCCACACCTACTGAAGCCCACATGCCACAACTACTGAAGCCCACGAGCCACAGCTACTGAACCCGCGAGCCTAGAGCCTGTACTCCACAGCAAGAGAAGCCACCGCAATGAGAAGCCCGCGCAGAGCAACGAGGACCCAATGCAGCCAAAAATGAATAAATAAATAAATTTATTAAAAGAGAAAGTTAATAAGTACTCAAAATTAATCACTTTCTAATTGTTTTACTGCATTTTACTACTTTATTCTCAGGGTTATTTGCATCTGTATCGAGGAAATACTATCTATATGATGGTTTTATACTGCACGTCTCTCCCCAACTCTGTATTCAAGGTAGCTTGAAACTGAGAGTGGTGGGAGTTTTTACACCATGGAAACAGGCAGCCTTTTTCAGACAGCTGGTTGTTAAACATTTGCCAACACACCAGTTCTTGGAGCCTTGCCCCATGGGAGCTCTGAGCAAATTAGGAAGTAACCAGATGTTCCCATGGGCTGAGGAAGGGCTGGGGAAGTCTAGGATTGTACTGTCTGATAGGGTCGCCACTAGCCACGTGTGGATATTTAAGTTTAAACTTAAATAAATTAAATGCAATTAAAAATTCGGTCTACGCGTTGCACCAGCCACATTTCAGGTGTTTGATAGCCACGCGTGGCCACATTATTGGACAACATAGATACAAAACATTCCCGTCACCACAGAAAGTTCTTATGGTACAGCGCAAGCTAGAAAACTAGTTTTCAATTCATGAAAACCCCTTAGCACAGCTAGTTGGTTTTATTATTCCTTTTAGGCAGCTGTTGTCTTCTGTATACTTCCAAAAAATTTTGATAGGGTATCTCCTACGTAGATGCTGGTCAAAGGGTACAAACTTGCAGTTAGAAGATGAATAAGTTCTGGGGAATCTAATGCACAGCAGAGGTGATTATAATCAACAACATTGTATTATATACTTAAAAGTTGCTAAGAGACTAGATCTTAAATGTTCTCACCACCAAGAAGAAATGACAGTTATGTGATATGATGGAAGTGTTAGCTTTAACACCACGGTGTTCATTACATCTCAATATATAAATGTATCAAATCAACACATGGTACACCTTAAACTTCCATGACGTTCTATGTCAATTATATCTCAATTTTAAAATGACTATGAGAATATCTCCTATGTACCAGGCACTTGCCAGGGGCCTAAGGATGAATACGAATGGCCCCTGCTCTCAGGAGCTTACAGATCAGTGGAGGAGAAGGGGAAAAGAATTGAGACTTTAAATGTAATTTGTTAAAGCCTAAGGTTGAGGTGTTACAGGAACGAAGAGAAAGGAACCTAATCCTATATGGGGACACCCAGAAGTCTTTCAGAGCTGATACCAGCGGCCAGATAAAGAACGGCAGGAGAAGCTGCAAGTCAGAGGGGCAGGAGGAGACGTAAGGCAGCCTGAAGGGCACGAGGACGTCTGGGAGGATCTAACAGTTCTGAACACTGGGGTGTAAAGTGCACGGGGCAGTGGTGACAGTGGTGCTGCGGGAATGGCCAGGGACCAAGGCCTGGAAGATCAGGCCAGACTGAGGAGCTCGGGCCCGATCCTGAGGACGACAGCGAGCCACAGAAGCTCGATTATGCGATAAATGGTAGCACTGGCCCTCTGAAGAGTCTGGCCACAATAAGGCTGGAGTTACGGTGGGTAATGGTGGTGGCAGTTTGATTATGTTACGATGGAATAAATCCACACAGGGGACGAGGAGAGCATGAACTAGGTCAGTGGACGTAAGTTAAAAAGGAGGAAAAGGACTTCCCTGGTGGCGCAATGGTTAAGAATCCTGCCAATGCAGGGGACATGGGTTCAAGCCCTGGTCTGAGAAGATCCCACATGCTGCGGAGCAACTAAGCCCGTGCGCCACAACTACTGAGCCTGCACTCTACAGCCTGCGAGCCACAACTACTGAAGCCCACGCGCCTAGAGCCCGCGCTCCACAGCAAGAGAAGCCACTGCAATGAGAAGCCCGTGCACCACAATGAAGAGTAGCCCCCGCTCACCGCAACTAGAGAAAGCCCACGTTCGCTGCAACTAGAGAAAGCCCACGCACAGCAACGAAGACCCAACACAGCCAAAAATAAATAAATTAAAAATAAATTTTTTGAAAAAAGGAGAAAAAAATCGAGAAATACGTGAGTCAAGTTCACGTGGCTGATCAGAAGTGAGGGTTAAGGAAGAGGGTTGACTTGGGGATGACACCAGATGTTAGAGTGTTATGGGGGACTGTTGTCACTACACACGAGGATGACGTGTAACGTGAGGGTCATGTACCCCGTGGGGAGTAGCCCTGGAGCAGACCCCCTCCTGTAGCCCCTTCCCTAAGACCCACCCAGCCTCCACACTTGTAATGGTCTGGGTCTCAGGCTCTTTCTCAGCCCCACTCACCGCACAATGATTGGACCATCACGCTGTGAGGACCTCAGGGCTGCCAGTCTTGATCTCTAGAGGGGTGGTCAGCATGTGGGAAGGTCACAATATCCCGGGGTGGGATTTAAAGTTAGCGGGTCAATGGGGGCTTCTGTTGAATGCTCCACCCACATCCGTTTAGGGCGCAGACCACATTCTTCTTGGTGTGGCATTACACCCATGACTATGACTTGTTATATCACTACAGGAAGAAGAATAGAAGGACAATCTAGAAAACCAAGGGCAAGAAGAACCCGCAGATGTCATGGACCACAATCAAAATCAAGGCAGCTGAACACTCATCCAAGAGGCATCTCCTGATCCCATGGGTTCTGGAAAGCTCTGAAGTCACATCACAGGACACCAGGCACCTGCAACCCCATCGTGAAGCCAGCTCTGTAGTATCAACGAGCGAGCTTGACCTGCACGTAGGCAGCAAGTCCAAGGTCACTGGAGGAACAGGGAGGAAAAACCAGAACTCTTGGTCCCATTTTCATGTGTATGTGTTCATTAAAGCATGACCGGCATGGAACTCTCTCCATGCCATGTATAATACAAAGAAGAGTAGCTTCATGCTAAGTTCATCCCAACTTCCCAGTTTAGAAATCCCAAGGAAAACCCTAGCACTAATGTAAATAGACACACACGCTCTCTACCCTATGTAACTGGACCTTGTTCCTCGGTCCACGTAGGTCTTTTCCCAGCCTCTGGTTGACTAGCCCATTCTCCTGATCACATCCTTTAATGAATGCCCCCTAAGAACTCTGGACTGGTAACTAGGAATGCTTTGGACCTTAGCTCAGTGCTCTAAACTAGCCCCCCTCCACTGAACCTTCAATTCTGAGTTTCTAAAGAACAGAGTCCATGGGGGAATAGTCTTTGGGTAATACCAAAAGAGGACAACCAAGCCCTTGGAACTGTGGAGCTTCAATATTTGAAAAGATTTCACTGGAGTTAATGTCAGGAGAAGGGAGATAAGCTAGATCCTAGGTAATGGATTATTCCGGTCAAAAAGCTTCAGCTGTACATGACTAATGGGCCACTTCAAGAGTTAGTTTCTCTTGGATTGCTATAAATGATACTCTGTGTTTGGCCAGCACGAATTTGATGTTTACAGACAGACACACAATGTGCAAATGTGTACATTTTCAAAGAAGTATCATAAAAACACTGATACGGGAGCAATACGTTCAATGTTTATGGAAGGAAAGAAAGAAGGAAGTCGGGGTGGAGTGGGGTGGGAGAGCATGTGATTATGGACAAGGTCACACCAGTGATCCTCAAACTGTTTGCACAACGTTGAGCAAATCAAAATCACCTGGAGGCCTTGTTAAAACATAGAAGGGGGGACTTCTCTGTGTGCCAGTGGTTAAGAATCCGCCTGCCAATGTAGGAGACATGGGTTTGATTCCTGGTCCGGGATGATCCCACATGCTGTGGAGCAACTAAGCCCGTGCACCACAACTACCAAGCCTGCACTCTAGAGCCCGCAAGTCACAACTACGGAGGCAGCGTGCCACAACTACTGAAGCCCACGCACCTAGAGCCTGTGCTCCACAACAAGAGAAGCCACCACAATGAGAAGCCCACGCACCACAAGGAAGAGTAGCCCCGCTCTCTGAAACTAGAGAAAGCCCACGTGCAGCAACGAAGACCCAACGCAGCCAAAAATAAAAAACAAAACAAAAAACACAGAAGGCTGGGCCCACCTCCAGAGTGTCTGAGTTAGCAGGTCTGGGGTGGGGCCTGAGACTTTACATTTCTAACAGGTTACAACTGATGCTGATGATGCTGGTCCAGGGCCACACTTTGAGAACCATGGGGTTTATGCCTCCCACCCTCAACTCTCACTGGAAAAATCAGCCTCAGGGGCTGAGATTTCAGTGCAGATTCAGACTTTTGCCAAAAATCTCAATTCTCAATCAGTTGACTTAGATGTCCAGGTTAAACAAAATCACATAATGAAGATTAATGAAAAATTTAAATCAGCAGCCAGTTTTCATTTCTGAAAGGGCAGGAAAATGTTATGAAAAAAATGGGCAGGAGTCAGCAGGTCCATATCTAGATTAAAGAACCATTTTCTGTCCTTTCTGTGACCAACCAAGTACCATCAGGTTCCATCATCAACATCCCCCAAGTATATGTTTTCTGGGGAAACTAATGTTAAGACGAATATAAGACCAGAAAAAAATTTTTTTTAATCTTATTTATCTTACTTGAATAAAACTGGATTATCATTACTCATTTTGGGGGAGGGAGGTCCATGAGATCAAAATTTTTTTCATAATACAGTTGACCCTTGAACAACACAGGTTTGAACTGCATGAGTCCACTTACATGTGGATTTTTTTTTTTTTTTTTTGCGGTACGTGGGCCTCTCACTGTTGTGGCCTCTCCCGTTGCGGAGCACAGGCTCCGGACGTGCAGGCTCAGCGGCCATGGCTCACGGGCCCAGCCGCTCCGTGGCATGTGGGATATTCCCAGACCAGGGCACGAACCCGTGTCCCCTGCATTGGCAGGTGGACTCTCAACCACTGTGCCACCAGGGAAGCCCTATGTGGATTTTTTTAAAGTAAATTCTACAGTGCTACACAATCCCTGGTTGGTTGAATCCGCAGATGCAGAATCGGGGATATAGAGGAACCACAGATACATAAGAACCATGGATACGGAAGGCCGACTATAACTCACACGTGGATTTTTTACTGCACAGAGGGTCATTGCTCCCAACTCAAGTGTTGTTCAAGGGTCAGCTGTGATTAAGATGTTATTTACCTTTTTCACTCTCATTCTCTTACAAATGTATGGTGGAGTTTTCCAGAAGCTACATGATATGTGATGATGTCATCGCTCTGGTGGTAACACATAATGAGTTTACTACTGCTGTTTATAGAAGAATTAATAACTAATATTTTTTAAATTTCCTGGTTTTAGTGTCTAAGTATGATAAGTATCACTAGATGTAACTACATAACAAAAAGTTTTGAGGAGCCTCAATACTTTTTAATAATATGAAGAGGTCCTGACAGATGGCTAACAAGCACATCATCATTGGTCATTTCAGAAATGCAAATCAGATATATATGTATATATATATATATGTATATATATATATATATATATATATATATGTATAATGGAATATTACCCAGCCATAGAAAAGAATAAAATAATGCCCTTTGCAGCAACATGGATGAACCTAGAGATTATCATACTGAGTGAAGTAAGCCAGACAGAGAAAGACAAATATCATATGATATCTCTTATATGTGGAATCTAAAAAAAAAAATATGATACAAATGAATTTATTTACAAAACAGAAACAGACTCACAGACATAGAAAACAAACTGATGGTTACCAAAATGGGGTGGGGGGAGGAATAAATTAGGAGCTTGGGATTAAAATATACACACTACTATATATAAAATAGATAACCAAAAAGGACCTACTGTATAGAACAGGAAACTATAGTCAATATCTTGTAATAACCTATAATGGAAGAGAATGTAAAAAAAGAATATATATATATATATATATATATATATATATATATATATATATATAAAAAACTGAATCACTTTGCTGTACACCTGAAACTCACACAACACTGTATATCAACTACATTTCAATAAAAATTTTTAAAAAAAGAAATGCAAATCAAAACCATGGTGAGACACCACTTCATAACTGTTAAGATGACTTTAAGGGAAAAAAAAAGAGGAGATAACAAATGTTGACAAGGATGTGGAGAAATAGGAACCCTCATACATTGCTGGAGGGAATGTAAAATGGTGCAGCCATTGTGGTGGTTGTTCCTCAAAAAGTTAAAGAATTACCAGATGGCCCTGCACTTCCACTCCTGGGCATGTTCTATAGGAAGGAAGAAAACCCTTGTCCGCACAGAAGCTTGTATAGAACTGCTTATAACAGCATCACAGCCAAACAGTCAAGAGATGGAAACAACCCAAAAGGCCTACCAACGGAGGAATGGATAAGCAAACCATGGTCTCTCCACACACTGCAATGTGACTCTGCCATAGAAAGGAATCAAGTCCTGATAAAGGCTACAGCATAGATGAGCCTAAAGAACATTGTACCAAGTGAAAGAAGTCAGACACAAAAGGTCACATGTTGTATGATTCCTTTTATGTGAAATGTCCAGAATAGGCAGCTCCAAAGAGACAGAAAGCAAATGAGCAGTTTCCAGGCCTGGGGTAAGAAGAAAAGCCTGAACAAACAACACCAGTGACTCGTCTCAGATCGTCAGTCACAGGGCAAAGCTCTGCCCCCAAAGTGAAGGGACAGACAGGTGGATGCAAAGAATCAACGGCCTCCTGGAGCAGACACTGGGGCAGGGAAACCTAAACCCATGACTGCTGGAGGCTCGGTGTGCACAAGTCTGGGAGGTATAAACTCCAGGGGTCCAGTCATAGGAGGCCCTACGTCTCCATGAGTTTTACCTCCCGGGGGTGAACCAGGTCCTCATGGTGACGGTCAGAGAAACCCCCCTCATGCTTGCAGCAGGGGGAGGGGGCAAAGGAACCAATTTTGAAATATACCAGACACTCTGCTCTCCTTAAGGAGGGCTGTCCCTGGGAGAAACTACTTCCCTAACTATCTGGGGTTTTATCTAAGCCTAACACACCAGAGGGAAGGGAAATGCCCAATTCTGACCTGCTCTACCTTGCACACGGGAAAAGGGAAATAACTCCAGACTCCTGGATTCCTATCCAGGCTTTCTATCCCACCTGAGGGGTTGGGGGAGAAGCACAGCCCCAGGCTCACTAAGGAGACTTAACCCCTAACTGTAAGACAATTGTAAGATAATTGTAAAACAATCCCTCCCCCACACCTCACCATCACATCAGTATGGCTCCTGTATGATAACGGGGAAACACAGCCCAAAGACCCACACATCTTAGACATTATTTAAGAAAAAGTCTCTAGGGAAATGCAGAGAAAACCCAGGGAAAGCCAGGGAGATAAAAACAATGACACCATAGGCAATTTCAGCCTCCACAGGTATAGTAAACGCTAAACACAGCCTAATTCCTAGGCAGACAGACACAAAGCCTCACACCATAAGGCCTACTTACCTCAGTTCCCTTTACCTAGTACATCACGTTCAGCTTTCAATAAAAAATTACAAGGCATGCTAGGGAGTTCCCTGGTGGTCCAGTGGTTAGGACTCGGCGATTTCATTGCCAAGGGCCTGGGCTCAATCCCTGGTCAGGGAACTAAGATACTGCAAGCCGCGCAGCCCAGCCAAAAAAAAAAAGAAAGAAAGAAATTACAAGGTACGCTAAAAGGCATAAAATGCAGCCTGAAGAGACAGAGCCAGCATCAGAACCAAATTCAGTTATGGCAGAGATGTCAGACTGGGAATTTAAAACAACTATGGAAAATAAATATTCTGACAGAGATTGCTATGACCCCTAAATCCAGTCTTTCCTTGGTAATGAAAGCCCAGGTTTTAGTGGAACACAGCCCTCCCCCAGCTGAGGATTACGTTTGCCAGCCTCCCCGGCAGCTAAATGGGCCACGTGACTAAGTTCTGACTCGTGAGACATGAGTGCGGTAAAGTGAGCAGTTTCTAAGGTGCCCTTGAAGAGAACAGGTGTGCCTTGCCCTTCCTCCCCTCTTCCACTGGCTGGCAGGTGGTCTTGGTAGTGGGAGCTAGAACAAGCAGTGGAATTAAAAACTACACATTAAGTTTAACAGGGAAATAAAACCAAAGGAGCCTGGATGTCTGACATGGAGCGGCCCCGCCACAGCTGTTTACTCTTGCACTGGACATGAGTCAGAAATACCCTCCCCTAGGGGTAGATTGGGAGTTTGGGATTGACATGTACACACACTACTATATTAAAATAGATAACCAATAAGGACCTGCTGTACAGCACAGGGAACTCTGCTCAATATTCTGTAACAACCCAAATGGGAAAAGAATTTGAAAAAAAATAGATATATGTGTATGTATAACTGAATCACTTTGCTGTACGCCTGAAACTAACACGACACTGTTAATCAACTATACTCCAATATAAAATAAAAAGTTTTTTAAAAAAATAAAATGCAGATGTGATATTTATAACAGTTGTAACTACCAAAAAAAAAAAAAGAAAGAAATACCCTTCCCTTTAGGCCACTGTGACCTTTGCCCTCATTAGAGCAGCTGTATCAACATCCCATAACAATCATCCACCCTACATGCACCTCCCCCAAATTTGGCTTATACAGTCATAATGGTATCAAAATATTTTCAGTGGAAAATGGGACAAGAATTAGCATAGGACATTTTTTTTTAATATTCCCCTTTTATTTTTTAACATCTTTATTGGAGTATAATTGCTTTACAATGGTGTGTTGGTTTCTGCTGTTATCACAAAGTGAATCAGCTATACATATACATAAGCATATGACATTTAAGCAGACTTTCAAGTAAGTACATGTTTTCTGTTCCACAAATGTTATCTAAAAAAATTCTCCCTCCAGGAGGTGAACAAGTATATCAGAGAAAATGGCATCAATTTTCTGCACTAATTTGACTACTCTCTTACTCATCTTCAGAGAATGACTGTAGTTAATTTAAGGTGTCCCTGAAGGCTTTCCAAAAATATGGGCTCACATGGGGATGTTCCTAGCAGACGGTGCTTTCCAGCTAGTCAGGAATCAGAAAGAGACAGCTGCTGAGATTTTCAAAGCCAATCCCTTTGTAATTCCATTCCTCCTCTGAAGGAGTGCCATGCAAAACCCATGACCTCTTCTTCTACAATAAGTTATCCTAGTTATATGATGTTATCCTACTGATACGAGGGTAGGTTAAGAGAATATTCCATCTGGAAAAAAAAAAAAAAGGCTAATAACTACCTTCAAGCAGTCACGCAAGGTGGGTGGCTATGTGTTTTCCATTAGCAGACTCGGAAGAGAAAATCTGGCTTAAGCTCTTCAGATTACCTTGATAGAATAGACCCTAATAAGAGAAGGTATAAAGTGTTTGAAATCTTCAGTGGAGTAAATGCTTTAGAGCGAAGTGATTAATTGTGCAGGTAAATACCATTAATCAGCAAAGAAGTAAAAGATGCAGCAGCAGATATGTGATAACTTCCTGTCCTTCCACACCCTGTTCTCGACTGTCAGGGGCTGGGTCTTTGCAAATTACACTTCCCAGATGCTCTTGCCCCAGCCATGGGCTAGGTGGCCAGTGGGAAGTCCTAAGAAGAGTTTGGAAGGCAGATGAAAAAAGAGAAGCCATAAACCTTCCTTTCTGCTTTTAGCAGCATCTGCATCAGCGAGAGATGGCTGTAGGCTCCAGCAGCCTTTGGCAGCCTTGGTAAAGAGAACAGTGGTTGACTGCCACTATAGGCTCCAAAATTTTTTGCAGTTACAACAGCATTGATTTCTATGGCAGCAACAGTTTCCTCCAGAATCAGCCATAAGTATATTCCCAGATATTCAACATCCCTTATCTTAGGGAAATGCAAATTAACACTACAATGGGATGCCACCTCACACCCATCAGGATGGCTATTATCAAAAAAAACAGAAAAATGGGACTTCCCTGGTGATGCAGTGGTTACGAATCCACCTGCCACTGCAAGGGACATGGGTTCATGGGTTCCCTGGTCTGGGGAGATCCCACGTGCCGCGGAGCAACGAAGCCCGTGCACCACAACTATGGAGCCTGCGCTCTAGAGCCTGTGAGCCACAACTACTGAGCATGCACGCCACAACTACTGAAGTCCGTGTGCGCCCTAGAGCCCATGCTCCACAACAAGAGAAGCCATGGCAATGAGAGGCCCACGCACCGCAACGAAGAGTAGTCCCAGCTTGACGCAACTAGAGAAAGCCCGTGTGCAGCGACAAAGACACAACGCAGGCAAAAAATTTTTTAAATTAAAAAAAAAAAAAGAACAAGTGGTGGCAAAAATGTGGAGAAATTGTGCACTGTTGGTGGAATGTGAAACGGTGCGGCCACTACAGAAAACAGTATGGAGTTTCAAAAAACTAAAAAATAGAACTACATATGATCCAGTAATCCCACTTCTGGGTATAAACCCAAAGAACTGAAAGCAGGGTCTCAAGAAGATATTTGTACACCCGTGTTCATGGCAGCGTTATTCATAATAGCTAAAACATGGAAGCAACCTAAGTGTCCATCAACAGATGAATGGATAAATAAGGTGTGGTCTATATACACGATGGAATATTATGCAGCCTTAAAAAACGAAGAAAATTTTGCAATATGCAACAACATGGATGAATCTTGAGGGCATTGTGCTAATGAAATAAGCCAATCACAAAACACAAATACTGTCTGATTCCACTAATATGAGGTACTTAGAGTAGTCAGAATCAGAGACATGAAGTAGAATGGGGGTTGTCAGGGCTGCAGGGAGTAGGGAACGGTGAGTTACTGTTCAACGGGTACAAAATTTCAATTTTGCAAGATGAAAAGAGTTCTGAAGATGGATGGTGGTGATGGTCGCAGAACATTCTGAATGTCCTTAATGCTACGAACCGTACACTTAAAAATGGGTAAAAGGGTGCATTTTGTGTTATATGTTTTTAACCCCAATTTTTAAAGAGTATTTATTGCTTGATTCCATTTGTTTTATATAAATTTCTGTAAAATGCAAACTAATATACAGTGACAGAAAGCAGGTTGTCAGGGGAGGGGCGGGGGGGGCAGAGTGAGGATTACAAAGGGGCATTTGTGTGATTGTGGTTTTACAGGTGCAGACATGTCAAAACATATCAAATCGTACGCTTCATATATGTGCAGTTTCAATTAACCCCCCAATAAAGTGCTTTCTAAAGAATTCACCTCTGTCTGAAATTCCTGGCAGGGTTCTGGGTTTTTGGGGTGTTGGGGTAGGGGACTGGTCTCTGACTGAAATGTCTTCTGGCCTCACGAGCCAGTAGGTTCAGACCAAGCCAGGCTGTTGGTGATAACCCAGAGTTCCTTGCTCTTGCTCTACCTGCTAGTGTAGGACTTTAGCCCTGCACACACCCATGGGCACACACGTAACACTCACAGTCTCATACACACACACGCACACACACACCCCGTCTCACTCAGACACCTTTGGGATCTGGTTGTCAGGACTGTATTTGCTCTAAAACAAGTTCCATGTGCCCTGGAGTCTCACCAAGTCCTCCGTGAATCCTGTACCCTCAGCTCATGCCTATAGCTTTTCCTGCCATCAGGTTCTCACTCACGGCCAAGGGGCCAGACCAACGGGACAGTCTCAGACAGACACAAGGATGTCCTCCCTTCCTTCCTCGCTATGCTTGTCCCCTGGGCTCACTTCTCCAAAACTGCAAATAGATTCCTGCATCCTGTCCCTATAGGTTCACCAGACACACCCAGAGACATGTGAATTTCAGTGAGCGGGACATCCAGTCCACGTAGATCAAGACGACAGTGTTGAAACCTCTGTTAGGGCCCTTGGACTTTGAGTTTTCCATATATTTGTTTTACAAATACGTAGCACCACTCTCTAGGGAAAACCTGCAGACAGACGGCTCCATAGACATTGTGATAGGGTGATATGTAAAGTATGATGTTTGGGCAGAGCTAGAGACTAAGGCACCAAACTCTCCTCTGTGCCCCTGCAACCACCTACACTCGTACTCATGAAAACAAAGTCACCAGACGTTAATCTGCTGTTCAAAGAACACTCCATCAGGTGTGGGACAAAACAGGTGCGGGATTGCGGGACAACCGGGAGAACTGGTTTCCTTCCCTACGCACACTCTCCCCGGTCCTCCTCGAGGTGAAGGAAGAGAAGGGGTGCGGTCTAGCTCAGCGCCTCTACCTTCCCTTGCTCCGTGCTCTGCGGAGGGGGGTAGGTTCTGATACAGGCACCCCATTAAATTGGGACACCCACGAACCTAGGGGCAACCGTAGAGTGACAAGAGACGTTTATTAGCGTGATCCTGGTGATATTTTCTTAATGTATACTTGTATCAAACATCAAGTTGTACATCCTAAGTGTATATAATTTCTATATGTCAAAGATATCTCAATAAAGCTGTTTAAAAAAAAAAAAAGAGCCTAGGGAAGGCTGGCTGTTTTGAGAGTAGGCAGGAACACAAATACTGCACCGTTAGAAGTGGGAAAAGCCAGAGAGAGCTTCCAGAGGTGGTCTAAGCTCTGAGCTCCCCTCGGGGCGAACGTGGCTGAACAGAATCCAAATGTCTCCAGGTGCCCATATGGGGACCAGAGGGGACTGCGGGCAAGGACCGCACACTCTCCAGGCCTCAGCGAGGAAGGAGCCTGGGTGCAGGGAGGGAGTTGAGGCCAAGAATGTCAGCGGATCTCCTGCCAGGACCTGATGGTACCCAAGGACCTGCAGGATGTCAGCCTCAGGGCCTGGAACAGGACACCTTCACTTACCACTTGGAGACATCGGGGTAGAAATGGAAGAGAGAACGTCCCCCCTCTGTAGAAGCGGGTAATGGAATCCTGGGGTAGAATTTAAAACAAAACTATGAGTTAATAATTGACCTGAGAGCTTACGGAAGTGGACAGAGGGAAAGCATGGAGTGGGCGAGACAGGATGGAATGTACCTGGCAGGTCAGAGGTTTAGAATCAGAAATTATTGTCTCTACTCTAAAATGCTGCTGCCACCCAGGTCCTGTGAGGGCAGCTGTCTGCTCACTCTACCTGGAGGAATCAGATGGCATCTTTGCTCCCCAAAAGTACATCTGTGGGGTTTGTGGGCTTTTCCTTTCCTCTTCTCCTGTAGTTCCCTCCCTAGAGATGTCTCAGTCATTTTAAATGGACAAACCATGTGCTGGGACCCTTAGAGACAAAAATATTAGAAAATAAATAAACTGCAAGTACAGTGGGTCACACTGTGCCTCTAATGGGTACAAGTGCTCACAAATATTCAGCGCTCCACCATGCAGGAAGTTCCCTCGACCACCCTCTTAAACTCAGGCACGGCTCTGTGACTTGCTTTGGCCAATAAATAAGAGAGGAGTTGTGGACTGAAGTTTTAAGAGACAGCTGTGTTATCTGAAGACTATTCAAAAATATGTAATTTGTTGTGTTTTATTTTCTCGTTATTTCATTTTTATACCTGAAGAAAGAGATAAAGGCTATGGCCCAATCTGCTCTCAATGACCCTTAAAACCAAATCTCCCCATGAAGTCATGTAGGATCTGATGCAAGTACAAACCCAAGCATGCTTTCTTTCATAAACTCAGGAGTCCCATAGTAACTAGCATGAAACTACCTTAAAATATGGCTCTGACCTTCCAGATTACGTCCAGGCTCAAGAAATCAGAGGTTAACGGCATGTTGCTGTGGATTAAAATGAAGGAAATAAGCATGAACCCTAACTGGGCACAGAAAATGTCCTATTTATAAGCTTTGCCCATGAAAACCCAAGTCAGCTAGACATCATTAAAATGCCGAATAATAATTACTACTATTATTACTAAGAGTAATAATGAGACTAATAGTAATAATAATGAGCTGCTGAAAGAGGTCAGACCCTAGGCTAGGACCCTACCTGGAATCTCACTGTACCCCAAACAACCCCACTCTGTTCCCACCTTGCAGATGAGAAAAGGGAGGCAGAGGGAGGTTCGTGTGCAGGAAAACTCAAACTCCAGCAGCCTGACTTCAAGCCCTATAGGCTCCGCAGAGCACCATAGCACTAGGGCATCTCAATACGACACCCAGCACTTCCCCTGGAGCAGAGCCCTAGCAGAACCATCATGGAGTCCACTTCAATAATAGGAGTGTTTCCTCAGGGCCCTAATGATTATTTCAGTTCCTATTCTTGCTATTTGGATTAAGTTTTCTGCAATTAATCTGGATCCTATGTGAATGAAAAGAGAAATATATTCTTGTTAGTTCTTCCAGGTGGTCTTGGAAACAATCTTTCTGATTTCACAGACTGATTTGAGGAATTGCAACCGAACATGCATCAGGAAAGAACACGCCTGGTTGAGAGTATATTTCTTTGCCCACTGCCAGAATCTGAGCCTTGTTCCCTCTACTTTCTCAGGTGGAAAGGAAGGTTAAATCTTGTTCTCCATGGCTCATAAGGAATCCAGGATTGCTCTTGCTTGCATGCATCCCTGGACCTCTCATCAAAGATGAAGGTGAAGTTTTTCAAAACTGCAAGAAAGTTCTATATTTCATGGACACCTATCAGTCATCACATTTTCTTTATCATTTCACCCCCAGTATAAATGTGTGTATATATTTATTTATTGACAAATGCATACACTTTGGCTTTTTCTTGTTTGGGATGACTTGAAATAAAGTCGGTGTTCATCTGAGTCACCCAGTATATTTCAC
Organism: Pseudorca crassidens; assembly: GCF_039906515.1. Lineage (NCBI taxonomy): Eukaryota > Metazoa > Chordata > Mammalia > Artiodactyla > Delphinidae > Pseudorca > Pseudorca crassidens. The sequence goes on along the minus strand of NC_090296.1, from coordinate 173,435,527 downwards.
CAGAGATGTTGTCCTTCTTGATCCCGTGGAGACACACCTTTCTTGGAAGAGTTTATTTATGGAGAGTTAAACTTGGGAATGATGAAGGAGGTAGCATGGCAGAGGGACTATTGAATAAACAAAGCTAGAAAAAGTGTGTTTTCCATATAAAAAAGAAATGAAATTAGATCTCTATTTCATAGCACGCAAATAAGTTAACTCCAGATGGATTAAGTAAGGACTTAGTGGTCAAAAGCTGAACTTTAAACTTTTTATAAGAAAATAAAGATTAATATCTTTCTGACTTTGAGGAAGGAATTTCTTATTTTTTTTATTTTTATTTTTTGGCCACACTGCAAAGCATGCGGAATCTTAGTTCCCTGACCAAGGATTGAACCCACGCCCCCTGCACTGGAAGCATGGAGTCTTAACCATTGGACCACCAGGTAAGTCCCCAAAGAATTTCTTTAAAAGAAATTCAAAAAAAAAAAAAACAAAAAAAAAAAAACAAAAAAACCCCCAAAAAACCCTCGTAACCATAAAGAAAAATAAATTTAATTGATAAATTTTATCATATTGAAATTCAAATCTTCATCTTTTCATCTCTTGTTCATCTGTTTTGATCTTCTACAAACAGTGACAGTTTTACTTTTTCCTTTCCAATTTGGATTCCTTTTCTTTCTTTATTTTGTCTGATTGCTGTGGCTAGGGCTTCCAATAGTATGTTTAATAAAAGTGGTGAGAGTGGGCATCCTTGTCTTGTTCCTGATCTTAGAGGAATGCTTTCAGCTTTTCACAGTTGAGTATGATGTTAGCTGTGTGTTTGTCGTATATGGCCTTTATTATGTTGAGGTATGTTCCCTCTACACTCATTTTGTTGAAAGTTTTTTGCAATGTCTTCTTTTTTTAATATAAATTTATTTATTTATTTTTGGCTGTGTTGGGTCTTTGTTGCTGCACGTGGGCTTTCTCTAGTTGCGGTGAGCGGGGGCTACTCTTCGTTGTGGTGCACGGGCTTCTCATTACGGTGGCTTCTCTTGTTGTGGTGCACGGGCTTTAGGCGCGCGGGCTTCAGTAGTTGTGGCTCACGGGCTCTAGAGCGCAGGCTCAGTAGTTGTGGCACACGAGCTTAGCTGCTCTGTGGCATGTGTGATCTTCCCGGACCAGGACTCAAACCCGTGTCCCCTGCATTGGCAGGCAGATTCTTAACCACTGCGCCACCAGAGAAACCCTGCAATGTCTTCTTGATTAATTTATCCTGTTAGTATATGATGTCCCTCTTTATCCTAGGATTATTCTTTATTTAATATTCTTTATCCCTGGTAATGTTCTTTGTCCAAAGTGTACTTTGAATTAATATAGCCCCAGTTTTCTTTTGATTAGTATTAACATAGCATATCTTTTTCCATTGTTTTACCCTATTTCTTTTTATATTTAAACTGGGTTTCTTTTTTTTTTTTTTTTTGCGGTATGCGGGCCTCTCACTGTGGTGGCCTCTCCCGTTGCGGAGCACAGGCTCCGAACGCGCAGGCTCAGCAGCCATGGCTCACGGGCCCAGCCGCTCCGCGGCATGTGGGATCTTCCCGGACCGGGGCCCGAACCCATGTCCCCTGCATCGGCAGGCGGACTCTCAACCACTGCACCACCAGGGAAGCCCTAAACTGGGTTTCTTATGGTATATAGTTGGTTTTGCTTTTTAAATCCAATCTGACAATCTCTCTAATTTATTGGGTTACTTAAACCATTTATATTTAATTGTTGATATGGTTGAGTTTAAATCTATCATCTTGCTATGTGTTTTCTATTTGTCCCGTTTATTCCTTGTTACTTTTTTTTCTCATTTCCTGGGTTTTTTTGATTATTTTTTTAATGATTCCATTCCATTCCACTATTGTTTATTATCTATACCTTTTGTGTGTGTGTGGTTGCTCTAAGGAATATACATTTTCTACTTGTCATAGTCTATCTTTAAATAATAATTTAGCACTTCACTTTAAGTGTAATAATCTTTCAGCAGTACATTTCCAATTCCTCTCTCCCATCCTTTTTGCTATTGTTGAAATGCATTTTACTTCTGCATATGTTATAATTCCCATAGTACATTGTTACTGTTTTTGCTTTAGAGAGTCGATTATCCATTTAAGAGATTAAAAATAAGAAAAAACTTTTCAATATTTGCCCACATTTTTACCATTTCCAGTACTCTTCATTCCTTTGTGTAGATACAGACTTCTTTCTAGTCTCATATTCTTTCTGCCTGAATAATTTACTTTAACATTTCCTGTAGTGAAAGTCTATGGGTGATACATTCTCTTGGCATCTACTTGCCGAAAACCCACTATTTTTCTTTCATTTGTGTGAGAGATTTTCACTGAGTTCTAGGTTGACTTTTTCTTCTTTCAGTTTTTTTTTTTTTTTTTTTTTTGACCATGACATGTGTCTTGTGGGATCTTAGTTCCCCCACCAGGGATTGAACCCATGCCCCCTGCAGTGGAAGCGCGGTGTCCTAACAACTGGACTGCCAGGGAATCCCTTCTTTCAGTTTCTTAATGATGTCACCCTATCATCTTCTGGTTTGCACAGTGCCTGATGTGAAGTCTACAGAATGTAATATCTTCCTTACGGATTATTTCATTATTTCATTCTGGCTGTCTTTAAGATTTTCCACCTTATCACTGATTTTCAGCAGTCTGATAATGATGTGCTAATTGTGTTCTTATTTGTATTTATCTTTACCAGGGTGCTTTGAAATTCCTGGATCTGGAATTTGTTGTTTTTCATGCACTTTGGGAAAATCTCAGCTTTTATCTCTTCTATCTTCCTGTCTCTCATCCTTCTAGGACTCAGTAACACATATGTTAGACCATTTCATATCATCCCAAAGTTCCTGGATGCTGGTATTTTTTGTCCTCCCTTTTCACTCATGTTTCAGTGTGGATAATTTCTATTGTCCTTTCCTCAAGTTAACTGATTCTTCCCTCTGCTAATAAGCCTGTTGAAGGAATTCTTCATGTCTGATATCATGGTCTTATTCGTCTGCTAGGGCAGGCCTTATCTCCAAATGCAGCCACATTGGGGGTTAGGGCTACAACATATGAATTTGGGGGGAAGGAGGGAAGGTCACAATTTAGTCCATAAAGAAATGGTGTTCATTTCCAGCATTTTTCTTTAACTCTTTTTTAGAGTATTCATCTATCTGGTCAAATTCCCCATCATGCATGTTGTCCACTTTTTCCACTATACACTCTTAATATATTAATTATAGTTATTTTAAAGTTTCTGATAGTTTCAACATCTGCACCATCTCTGTGTCTGGCTCTGTTGACTATTTTATCTCATTTCATTTTGTTTTGGGGGGATGTCATTTGGATTAAATGTTAAATTTTGTGTGTACAAGAATAACAGAGACTGAAGTAAACAATATTTATACCCAGAAATGAGCATGCATGTTCTTCTATCAGCTCTACAGGCAGACCTCAATTTATTGCACTTCATTTTATTGCATTTTGCAGATATCGTGTTTCTTACAAATTGAAGGTTTGTGGCAATCCTGCATCGAGCAAGTCTATTGGTGTCATTTTCCAACAATTTGCTCACTTCACATCTCTGTGTCACATTTTGGTAATTCTCACAATATTTCAATCTTTTCCTTATTATTATATTTGTTATGGTGATCTGTGATCAGTGATCTTTGATGTTACTACTACAACTTGTGGAAGGCTCAGATGATAAGAGAATAATTAGAATAATCTTACACGTCTTATAACCTTATCAATGTTCTTTTAGTTATATTATAAATTTGATTATTAAGTTAATGTATAATAATAACAGACGCTTTTTTCTTTAAAAATACAACATAATTTTATGTTTTTTATAAATGAAATATAATAAAATTTATTTTAAATCACAAAAGGGTAATGAAGATGTCAAAATAGGCTTAATAGTATCTCAAAATTGATGAAAATAAAGAGTATACTAAATGTTTTTCCTTGCATCAGGAAATGAAAATACCAGGGCTAATGAAAAGAAAATCTATAAGGGAAAAAACCCAAGCCTATCTGGAACATAGTTTCTCTTTTTAGGTGTATTGTTAGGATAAGTTCAGTTGTAAGAAAAAAATCAAAAGTAGAAATGACAAACAAGGTAGATGTCTATTTCTCTTTCAGGTTCAACAAATTCAAAGGGAGACAGTCCAAGCTGCTTTGGTCCTCCTGGTGTCAGGGACCCAGGTTCTTTCCATCTTAGCTCTACTCTATGGGTGGCTTGTGGCTCCTAGTTTTGAGAGTCCTCATGGCTCAATATGACTGCTGGAGCTCCAGTCATTATGTCTGCATTTCAGCCAGCAAGAAAGAGGAAGGGTGAAGAATGACACATTCCTTCCTTTTAAGGCCATTTAAATCAAGTGACAAGATATAAAGCACATCTCTGTTTTCAGTTTTTTGTTGTTTTTTTTTTTTTTTTGGCAACTAAATCAGCAAACAAAAAAAAATGTCTATTGGTTTTGGAATAGTGTGTAAAGAGACTATCTGGAAGAGATGAACTATCTTTTAGGGATGAATAATCTTGCCTAATTGAGCCTCTCTGGTCTACCAGAATGCCAGATTTTAAATCTCTTATTGGTTAGTTATTTTGGAAACATTCTCATTTTAGAAGCCTGTTTACTTCAGGATTCTTATTTAAAATGGCTACTTTATACTAGAAGTATACTATACTTTACACTAGAAGTATCCCTAATAAAATGGCCAAAGTAAACTTTCACTGGAAAGTATACCTGCAAAACCATATCAAAGCTGTTGGCTTGCCTTGTTTCAATTTCTTAATATTACCCATGAGCTAAAAATTCCTGTTTGAAAACAGGATGTTTAAGGTCGTCATGAGACTTTTTAAATTTAGTTTTTAGAATAAATAATATGGGTCTTCCCTGGTGGTCCAGTGGTCAAGAATCCGCCTTCCAATGCAGGGGACGCAGGTTCCACCCCTGGTCGGGGAACTAAGATCCCACATGTTGCGGGGCAACTAAGCCCATGCACCATAACTACTGAGCTCGTGCACCTCAACAAGAGAGCCTGCGTGCCACAAAATACAGAGCCCACGTGCTCTGCAGCCCACGCACCACAACTAGAGAGGAGCCTGTGCGTCGCAATGACAGATTCCGCATGCCCCAAAGAAGATCTCGCGTGCTGCAACTAAGACCCGACGCAGCCAATAAATTAATTAATTAATTTTTTTAAAAGAATAGATGTTTCAAAAATATGGAAAAAAGGGTAAAACTAAACGTATACATTGAAGCATCCCCCCTTCATCCCATGTCCCATTTATTCAGTTACCATCTCCATAGGAATGCACATTTATTGCTTTCTTGTGTGCTTTCCCAGGGTGTTATCAAATATGTGTGTTAATACTAGAAAATATAAATATATTCTTATTTTCTCCCTTCTGACATAAAAGGCAGCATACTATACATAGTTTTGCATATTGTTTGGTTATTTGTCTTCTAAACAATATATCTTGGAGATCTTTCCACATTCGTAGAAAGAGAACTTTTTTACAACTGCATTATATTCACTTGTATGTACTTTCCTGTTGATGGACATTCAGGTTATTTCCAATCTTTGCAACTATTAAGATGTTTCTTACATTTTTTTATAACGTATCTGGAGAAATCATTTTGCAAAAAAAAAAAGAAAGAGAGAAAGAAATGACACTAACAATAACTCTAACCCCAAAGAAATCAGTAAGAGTTTTAGGTTCATAAATACCTTATCTTTCAACTCAGAATCTATAAGTTCTTACATTAAAAAAATTACAATGTCTATAAAATATTATAACTTGTAGGTATTTTATTCTTAATATTTTAGGTCAAGGACCCTTTTGAAACAAACACTAATGAAAGTTATGGGTCTTTTCTGCAGAAAAGAGCATGCTCAAAAAACTTTTGCAAAATGTTCCAAGAGGTCATGGGTCACCTACTGTGATTGGTCATAGATCGAAGATTTTAAAATTCGTGAACCAAACTCATTCCAATAAATTAATATTTCTAATTTCTAGCATAGTGGAGGAATCAAAATACTTTGAGTAGTTGTCTGCATAAAAAGATTACTACATATTAGATGTTGCAAAGCGTACGAATGGGCTTTCTTGGGCTTGCATGGTGTTTTCATTTTTTTCTAAAGCAATAGTCACTATTTGCAAACCAGGAGATATCACACAAGGACCTATATTTCCAATGTTTCTTCAAAAATTAAAACTCTAGTGGCACTGGACACACACTAGTCCCGTAGTCTGCAAGAGCTTTCAGCTCACTTCCTCTCACGCCCACCAACCCGCCCTCGGGTCCTTAAGGGCATTTGGGTTTGAGATTCCAGGATAAATCATGGGTTTGCATTTTTAAAACCCTAAGGTTCTGTCACTTTCTTCCTTGGATTTATCCTGAGTTATTTATGGATGAACTAAAGAACAAAGGAGAAAGCAGGAGGCTCATGAAAGCTGTTCCTCTTCTTCAAGCCCTCCTCACCAGCGATGAGATAAGGGAGGAAGAAGAGGCCGGGCTGGGGGCAGGAGAGGAGGGGCAGATTTAAGGAAGAGCTCCCAGGGTGACAGGCCGAATTGGGATCTTGGGTGAACGAGGGTCAGTAGGGGATTCTCCTGGTGTAACTGAAAGTGGAACACAAAGCTGATTCAGCTTGGGGAGGTTTGCTTTACAAGTTTATCATCTTAGTTGGCTGTTGTCTTGCTGTAGGAAGTGACAGCACAAGTGGGAATATTGGTCCCAGCTGTTGGAACTTCCACCCAGGATGGAGTTTCTATCCTCACCATCTGTTCATGGGGCCTCCCTGTCTATCTCCTTCTTTTTGTTTTGTTTTGTCTTGTTTTTGCGGTACGCAGGCCTCTCACTGTTGTGGCCTCTCCCGTTGCGGAGCACAGGCTCCGGACGCGCAGGCTCAGAGGCCATGGCTCACAGGCCCAGCCGCTCCGCGGCATGTGGGATCCTCCCAGACCAGGGCACGAACCCGTGTCCCCTGCAGCGGCAGGCGGACTCTCAACCACTGCGCCACCAGGGAAGCCCTCCCTGTCTATCTTCTTGGTGCTTTGGTGCGATGAGGAGGGAGAAAGAAAAAAAAAAAACTATTGAGAAAAACAACTTTGTCTTCTGAGTTGCTGCTGAGGTATTTTACACTATGATAACCTTACTCACACCCAGAGTCTGGACATTTAGATAAAGACTTGAATTGAGGATGCCGCCATAAGTTCCCGCTTTGCTTTTCCTCGGGCACCTTTTAAAATAACGCCTTACAGTGAAGGCTGTGAAAAGTTAGTGACCTTCGCCCGAGCACCTTGTAAATAACAGGTGCTGGCTACCCTGCTCTCCATCTCCTGCTTGCCGCCACCTGGGACGGAGGACTGATTTTCCCCAGGGTCACTGCGCCCCCTCGCTTCTGCGATCCGTAAGTAATAATCAGTCTATGACTCTACTTCCTGTGTGGGTCTATTGAAACTTCACCTTCAATCAAAACGACCCCCGTGGGTTTCGCTTCCCCAAAGCGGGAGCTGGGATGCTGAGAAAGCTGCCTGCCGACACCCTGTGAGTGACTGCTGCTGCCTCGTTCAGCAGGTCATAACCTGCATATTCTTAATCCATTACATCAGCTCGGCTTCTCCACACGTCTGGTCCCCGCCTTGGCAGCTGGCTCGGCTTAGTATCAGATATAACGTTTCTCCTAGCCCTTTCTCCACCCCTAGCTTGTACTTAATATTTTTAGCTGATAACTTTCTCTACAATCATCTGAAGTAATTTACAAAGGACAATATATTATATATTACACATTGCGTACCATATATGTAACACTTATTGAGCATTTGTTATATGTGGGGCACTGTTCAAAATGCTTTTGTTAACTCCTCTGATTTTCACAACCACCCTGTGGTGTGGGTCCTGTTATTCCCATATATGCAGAACTGGAGAGAATGTGGTTTCAAAGTCAATTAAAAAGTAAAAGTTCCAAGCCAAATCAAACAAAAACAAACACATAGATACAGAGAACAGAATAGTGGCTACCACAGGGGAAGGGATGGGGGGAGGGTAAAATGGGTAGAGGGGATCAGCTATATGGTGACAGAGGGAAACTAAATGTTTGGTGGTGAGCACGCTGTACGGTAGACAGAAGTAGAAATAGAATGTTTTACAAATAAAACTTACGTTATAAATCATGTTACCTCAATTAAAAAAAGTTCCAAAACAACTTTGAGTTAAAAAATAAACTTTAAATAGTTGTTAAACACACACTACTCTGACATGTTTAAATCTTTAAGATTCAAAATCCATTTCATCGCTTAATTTTTCAACTAAACGTGATTAAATTATGACTATGAGGCTGCAAATGAATATAACTGAGTTATCAAGAAATGGATTGGGGGCTTCCCTGGTGGCGCAGTGGTTGAGAGTCCGCCTGCCAATGCAGGGGACACGGGTTCGTGCCTCAGTCCGGGAAGAGCCCACATGCTGTAGAGCAGCTGGACCCATGAGCCATGGCCACTGAGCCTGCGCATCCGGAGCCTGTGCTCCGCAACGGGAGAGGCCACAACAGTGAGAGGCCCGCGTACCGCAAAAAAAAAAAAAAAAAGAAAGAAATGGATTGGTCTCTTGGAGATTTTTGCTACTTATCACAGGGAAGAAAGTAAGGGGTGACTTTCCCCAAGAGCAGACAAGATTTTGTATTCTACAGTGTGGGGCTCTCCCACCCGAGGGATGCAGTTTACAGATTATGTATTTGTTTGGTGTTTGTTTATTTGATTGCAGAGTAACAGGGAGGTGGACCCAAATAGGCCTTTTCTGGACAAAGACCTTGGCTAATTGAAAGAATCTGCCTAGATTGTCTGTGAGGCTGTGCAAAAAAGGGGGTCAGGTAGGTCTGCTGAGACCAGAGGCCGGAGGGTGGGTTTGGACAACGACCACCCAGAAATAACCAAGAAGACAGAGGTGACAGAGGCCTCTCTCTATTTTTCCTGGCAAAATCCATGGGAAGGGAAGACAGCCATTTGCCTTTGGAGGATGGGGCGAGAGCGATATCGGATTTGTGTTGATCTTGGCAAGTGGAAGCTTGGAGCCAGATAGGAAGATTTACAAAAATAAGAAAATGTGGTATTTTTTATACTTTGAGGATTGAGAAGCAATTCCTTCCCCTTACAGTCAACATTTGTCTTTCTGCTCTTCAGCACAACTCCTCCTGTGAGTGGACTAGTTTTCTCTGGGTCCCTCTGTCTCGTTTTACTGCCTCGGTGCCCCCAGGTTGACAGCAGCAGCTAGGTGCCCACGAGCTGATGCCTACAGACTTATATTTCCTTAGCTCCTAAGTCAGCATCTCCCAAAGCCAAGGACACTATCCTTTGGTGAGCAGCGGAATGATCGCCCCCAGTCTGGGAACCAGCTGTGTCTGGTTCCTAAAAGGCTCCCCGAGTCTTCATGCTGTCCTTCAAGAATCTGAGAATTACCATGTGACCCAACAATCCCACTCCTAGGCATACACCCGAGAGAACTGAAAACATATGTTCACACAAAAGCCTGTACATGAATGTTCATAGCAGTATTATTCCTAACAGCTAAAAGTTGGAAACACCTCAAATATCCATGAACTGGTGAATGAATAAACAAAATGTGAAATATCTATTTAATGGAATATTATCCAGTCATAGAAAGGAATAAAGTACTGCTACACCCTACAACATGGATGAACCTTGAAAAAAGTTACACTGAGTGAAAGAAACCAGACACAGAAGGACATATCGTCTGATTCTATTCCTGTGAAATATTGAGAATAGTCAAATCCATGGGGAAAGAAAGTAGATTTGAAGTTACCAGCAACTAAGAAGGGGGGAAATTGGGAGGAACTCCTAACAGGCCCTGGGTTTCTTTTGGGGGTGATGGAATTATTCTGGAATTCGATAGTGGTGATAGTTATACAATGTCATGAATAAAAACCACTGAATTATACTCTATAAAGTGGTGAATTTACTGTTATAGGAATTATATCTTGCTTTAAAAAGTTAAGATTCTAAAGGAGGAGGAGGAGGAGAATGGGTTGGGGAATAATCCATTAGCCTTGATCCATAGCCTCCCCTTCTTGGTGGCCCAGTGTGACATGTTACCCTCCCATCCTGAGGGTTCACTGTCTGCTCCCCTCCAGAGGACAGCCGATGGCTGAAGACCCAGCTCCCAGGTATCATCTCTCCTGACCCCACAGCCCTGTCCTCAACTCCAGCTCTTCCCTGAGTGGTGGCTGCTGACCAAGCTCCCCAGCCCTGTAAGGGACCCTCTTATTTGACGGCCCCAAACAAGCTCCCATCTGAGTCACCCTTGAGGTGTGGACACTGTACCGCAGGGATCCAGATCCAACTGTTCTGCATCCAGGTCAGTTCCTTTGGCCTGAGAAAACAGGTCTCGGACTTTGTTCTCAGAAATAAATATACCATATTGTTACAGGTGGAAGTGTGTCACCCCAAAAAGATATGTTGAAGTCCTAACCCCCACTAACTCAGACTGTCACCTTATTGGAAATAGGGTCTCTAAGAGGTCACCACGTGAAAATGAGGTCATTAGGATTAGGGTGGGTCCTAATCCAATACGACTGGTGTCCATATAAAAAGGAGAAATTTAGACACAGAGGGAAGATGAGGTGAAGACACAGGGAGAAGCCAGCCACGTAACTGCAGTGACGCACCTACACACGCAGGAGCACCAAGAATTGCCGGCAAACACCAGAAGCTAGAAGAAGCAAGGATCTTCCCCTGGTGCCGTCCAAGAGAGCATGGCCCTGCAGACACCTGGATCTCGGACTCCTGGCCTCCAGAAGATCAGAGGACCAATTCCTGCTGTCATTAAGCCACCTAGTTCTTGGTACTTTGTTAAGGCAGCCCTAGCAAAATAATACACATACAAAAGCACAGGGCTGTTTGGGTGTGGATGGCAGAGATTCACATGTTTCTAAAAGAAGAAACCATCAGTACTGCTCATAAAAAGGAACAAACTACTGACACACAGCAACTTGAATGGATCTCGAGGGAATTATACTGAGTGAACAAAGCTGACCTCTACAGGTTACAAACTGTATGATTCCATTTACATAACATTATTCAAATGACAAGATTATAGAGATGGAGAAAAGATCAGTGGTTGCTAAGGCTTAGGGAGAAGGTGAGAGTGGAAGGTGGCTGTGACTAAAAGAGTAGTAGTGGGAGGGATGCTTTTGATAACTGTTCCCCGTCTTGACAGTGGTGGTCACAGACACCTACATATGTGATGTGTAGTGCCCAGAACTGAATACACACGCTCCATTGAGTGCACGGAAAGCGGACTAAAACTGAGTAAGGTCTGGGGGTTGCATCAATGACATTCCCTGCCTGTGCTGTTGTACTGGAGTTATTCAGGATGTTACCACTGGAGAACAGATGGAGACCCGAGCCCAGAGACGACCCATCCTGCTTAATTTCACTCCCAGAACTGGGGATTTCTGATTGTGCGTCCCGAGCTCTCTCACTGCACACTCGCTTCTCAATAATGTCAGGCTTAACTGGAGATCCCAAGAAAGAAAAAAAGCCACCTGCAAAGCAGCAGCTAGCCGAATCGTCTAAGGCACAGAGGTGAATAACTGTCGGTCCTCCCTCCCACGCCCGCTTCAAATAGTTTAAATGTTCTTGGGGAAGAAAGATGCAGCAGGAGTAAGAAAAGTGGCGGTGCCGGGAGCCAGGCAAGGTTCGGGACAGGCGGCCTGGGCTTCGTTCCCTGTCTGGGCCTGGGCGCACCGGTCAGGTGACCGGGCCAGCCGCGCCGCGGCGATATCCCCGCTGTCACTCAGCGTCACCGGCCCGGACCAGCGGGACGCGCGGCAACTCGTTCGCCAGCTCCTGGTCCAGGACCTTCGAAGTCGGAGCAACAGGCAGAGACAAGCGAGGCGAGGTGACCGAGTGGAGCCGAAGCCAGGTGTGACGCCCACCGGCCGTGTTTACGTGAACTAGTCTGCTTCCCGAAAGCTTCTCCCACTCGTCGCGGGGACACACGACGGAATGGACTGCTGGGGTCACCAGGGGCGAGAAGGGCAAAGCCGGGGAGGACCCCGGGCCTCCTCAGGGCACAGTCCGGGTCCCCGTCCCGCGCTGCCGGTGGCGTTGCGGGGACCGGGCGGCGGCGCGGAGGTCATAGGGTCTTTTTCCAGGGGAGGGGGTGGGGATGCTGAGTCACGGGTCTGTCACCGCTTCTCACCTCTCCAGCCCTCGGGGGCTAAAGCAAAAGCGAAAGCGAATGCGGCTCGCGGGGCGGCCGGTCTCGGAGCTGCGCCCGCCGCCTGCTCCCGGGCAGTGGACATCTGAACGCGCGAGCGGCGCGGCGTCGCGTCCGCGGCGAGCCCGGGAGGAGGCCGGCGGGGGCGCGGCCGAGGTCGGGCCATGTCGAGGCGGCTCCGGGGCTGCGGAGTCGGCGCCCTCCCCGCGCTGCTGCTGCTGCTGCTCGGACCGCCGGCGACGCCGGGTAGGGAGCGCGCGGGGAGCGGGAAGCCGGGCTGGGGTCGGCCCCCAGCACAAGGGTGTGCGCCCGCGCGCCGGGGACACGTGGAGGGACGCGGGGACCGTCGGCTCAGGGCCCCGCGCCCCGGCTCGCCTGGCCTCTCAAGGCAGGGAGCGAGTGGTCGGGCTTTTCATTCTACGTTTTCCCCAATTTCCGAGGCAAAGGGAAGAAGCCGGGGTTTGCAATGCGGGCTCGGAGTTGAGAGTTTTACAGCGATTTCGAGAAACGCATCAGCCCCGCGAGGAAAGCTGTGCGCGCGTTCATCCGCCGGCAGTCCCCCCGGGGGATGGGGCGGTCCGGGGAAAACGACTGGTCTCTACCCTCCGATCAAAGCAGGTTATATGGGGGGGGGGTTGGTGGTAGGACGGGGTACGGACTGCGTGCGTCCCGGAGGAGTGAAAACGTGTCGGGCAGGTTGCACACCTGGGGGACCTGGCAACAGCTCCAAATTCTTCCGCACTAGGAAACCGAGAGAGTGCGCGGGGTGGGGGGCGCGCCCCGGAGTACGCGGTCCCAGGCAAACGGGGAAGAACGAAGTTGAGGATGGCTGGGTGTGTTCGGGAAGAACTTTAGGTCGCACAGATGTCATTTCCCGGTTAGACTCGAACGAGTGTCCTATAGGTTGTAGATTTTCGTCCCGAGAGCTAGACAAGAGGGAGGAGAAAGGAGAGATGGGTCTGGCTTTATCCACGTTGGCGCGCCTTAATCTTGTTACAGTCACGGAGCTCTTTGAGGGTCTGATGAAAGCTACGAACTCTCTCCTCTGAAAAATACATGAATGCACATACTTCCAAAACTTCCATATAATTTTGGGGTTTGGGACCCCAAAGACCAACCATGGACTCTCCAGGAGATAGTAATCCCATGATCTGTGTGTGTGTGTATGTGTGTATGTTTAAGGCAACACTCCTAATAACTTACCGCCAGTCGGGCCAGTCTACCCATTACTCCATCAGAGGCGTCCATCCACAGTTGTGGCTGGCTGGCCTGCTGTGAACCCATAGCTCTGAAGGCTTTCCTAAAGTTTAATTTTCCTGAGACTATGTTTGCATTTCCCCCAACTTCTGAGAATCTGAGTTATGTTGGTGATGGAGTCAGTTGGCTAGCCAGTGTCCCACACGACCCCTGGGGAGATGTGGGACACAGCCAGAGCACTGGGGCAACTCGACTGGACAATGTGAAAGTGAAATTCAGCTTTAGTCAGAACCCGGCAAAGATGAGCCATCTGCTTACAAATGCAGATGACACTGCAGGCAAGCTCTCTAAAGCTCATCAACCAGCATAGCTCTCTGACCCCACAAAGGCATTGCTGCCATCTTTTGGCTCCCGGTGTTTCTTAGTTTTTCTTAAACAGTTCTCTCGGGGGTATAACTGACAGATAATAAACAGTATACATTTAAAGGCACAATTTGACAAGTTCAGAGGTAAATGTATAGTCACGAAACCATCACCACGGTCAAGAGAGTAAACATGACCATCACTATCAAAAGCTTCCTTACATTTTGCGTTTATCCTGACCTCCCAGCCCTGTCCCCCAGGCAACAAAGATCTGCTTTCTGTCACTATTGATTTGTTGCATTTTCTAGAATTTTATATAAACGGAATCATGCAGTTTGTACTCTTTCTTGTTTGGCTCCTTTCACTTATAGTAATTATTCAGAGAATTCTCCAGCCTTGTAACTTGTATCAACAGCCCATTCTTCTTTATTACTAGCACTGTTCTACTGCATGGATATTGCAGGGTTTTTTAATCCATTCACTTGATAGTGGACATTTTTGGGGTTGTCTCCGGTTTTTGACTATCACATATCAAGCTGTTATGAACATTCACATATAGGTTTTTATGTGGACAGAGGTTTTTGTTTCTCTTGGGCAGAGAAAATGGCTAGGAATGGAATGGCTGGATCACGTGACATGTGTATGTTTAATTTTTAAAGAAACAGCCAAATTATTTTCCAAAGTAATTGTACTCATTTACACTCCCACCAGCGGTGGGTGAGAGTTCCACTTCCTCCACATCCTTGTCAGTACTTGGTATGGCCAGTCTTTTTTTGTTGTTTAACTTCTAAAATTTTTAATTTTTTTACAGCTTTATTGAGATATATGTAATTGGTATATAATATTGTGTAAGTTTAAGGTGTACGACATGATGATTTGATATATGTGCATATTGTGAAATGATTACTACAATAAGATTAGTTAACACATTCATCATCATCTCACAGTTACCAAAAAAAACCTGTGTGTGTGTGTGTGTGTGTGTGTGTGTGTGTGTGTGTGTGTGTGTGGCCAGTCTGTCTTTTTAATCGTTCCATTCTAATAGATGTGTAGTGGTCTCTCATAGTTTTAATTTGCATTTTCCAAATAATGAATGATGTCGAGCGTCTCTTCTTGTGCTTATTTTCCATCAATATATCTTCTTTTGGTAAAGTGTCTAGTTAAATATTCTGCCCTTTTAAAAAAAATGAGTTATTGAATTGAGTTTTGAGAGTTCTTTCTATATTCTGGATACAAGTCCTTTATCAGATATATGATTTGCAAATATTTTTTCAGAGTCTGTGGCTTGTCTTTTCATTCTCATAAGCGTCTAACGAAGAGCAGAAATTTTTTTTATATAAATTTATTTATTTAATTTTGGCTGCGTTGGGTCTTCATTGCTGTGCATGGGTTTTCTCTAGCTGTGGCTCACGAGCTCTACCCTTCCTTGCAGTGCTCGGGCTTCTCACTGCAGTGGCTTCTCATTGCAGAGCACAGGCTCTAGGCACGTGGGCTTCAGTAGTTGTGGCACGTGGGCTCAGTAGCTGTGGCTCGTGGGCTCTAGAGCACAGGCTCAGTAGTTGTGGTGCACAGGCTTCATTGCTTCGTGGCACGTGGGATCTTCCCAGACCAGGGATTGAATGTCCCATGTCCCCTGCATTGGCAGGTGGATTCTTAACCACTGCACCACCAGGGAAACCCAGAAATTTTTAATTTGGATGAAGTTCAGCTTATTAATTTTTTCTTTTATATACTGTGCTTTCAGTGTCATATCTAAGAAACCTTTGCTTAAGTTAAGGTTACAAAGGTTTTCTTCTGTGTTTACTTCTAGAAGTTTTATAGCTTAGGTTTTACATTGATGTCTGTGATTCATTTTGAATTAAGTTTTCATATAATGTGAAGTATGGCTTGAAGGTTTTATATTGGTTTGGTTTTGGGTTTTATTGCATGTGGATATCCAGTCATTCTGGCACCATTTGTTGGAAAGATATCTCTGCTGAATTGCTCTTACACACCTATTTTGAGCATCAGCTGTTTATACATGTGCTGGCTGCTGTAGACAAAACATCCGTACGTGAAAATCAATTATATTACTAGACATTAGCACTGACCAATTGGAAACTGAAATTTTTTTAAAAAGCAATATCACTGGCAATAGCATCAAAAAGTATGAAATATGTAGGGATAAATCTGACAAAAATGAGGAAGACCTGTACACTGAAAACCACAAACCGCTGCTGAGAGAAATTAAAGGAGATCTAAATAAACGGAGGTATATCATGTTCATGCATTGGACAGATCAATATTGTTAAGCTGTCAATCCTCCCCAAATCAAAATCCCAGCAGGCTTTCTTATAGAAATTGACAAACTGGTTCCAAAATCCACACGGAGATGCAAAAGACCTAGTATAGCCAAAACAACTTTGAAACACAACTGAGTTGGAGGATCAACACTTCTGATATTGAGAGTTAGAAGGTTACAGTAATCAGGACAGTGTGGTATTGGTGTAAAGATGGACAAAAAGCTAACAGAACAGAGGGTGCCTGATGTTTTTAAGTGAGCTTAGAAGTGGATACGGATGATTAGATTTGCTACTTGGCAGTATGATCCTGGTCAGGAATTATACAGGGCAGCTCATTCCTTACAACTAGCTGGGTAAATAATAGTCTCAGATCTGTTCCTGTTAGTTTTCAGCGCTAACAGACACAGCAAGTTGAAACCCATCATCTCGGCTAGGAGGTCATTTGCTTCTTAAAGATCCTCGTAACCTGAAAGGCTGCAGATGATTTGCCCAAAGCAGCTGGAAAGGGCAATGATTTGTTTGAAGATGAATATCCCTGCTCATCAGTTTGGGTTTTGTTGTGCAGGGTGCTAGTGTAGTGCTTGGGGGTGGTTGTAAAACTTACGTCTTTAAACATTTTTTAAACCATTTTTCAGAATCTGGGAAGTTTTGCTAAAACCTTTTTTTTTTCCAAGTCATTTTTACCTCATTATTGCTTTGTGCTGCTACTGATAGCAAAAAAAGTGATAAAAACTTAAACGTACAAAATATGGGATTTGTTGAAATCAACCTAAATGTCCAACAGTGGAGGATTGCATAAATAAAATAGGGTTGCTTTCAAATATATGCATCATATGATTCCGTTTTTACTAGAAGATCTAGTAGTTGTCATTGAGTAGAAAAATTATAGGTTATGTCTGTGTGTATGTGTCTGTGTGTGTGTAGTTGTCCGCCTTTTCTTATTTTTCTGTCGTAATTTGAATTGCTTTTGTAATGAAAGGAAATAAATAAAACTACAAAAGAAATAATGCAAAAAAGATCTAGAATTTTGGAATTTTTTTCTAATTCATCTTCAATTAATTATAGCCGATCTTGTTTGCCAATGTTTTTGTGGCTTTATAAATGTTGCAAATTGCTCAAAATCAGGTTCTATAAAGTCACTGCATATAACATTTGTGCATTATATACATACATTTATAATCCTTTACAACTTGTTTAAACAATTCCTTATTGTTAGAGCTATTTGTAGGCTTCTGTTACCTTCCAATGGTTGGATATTTAGGTTGTTTCAAAATGTCTGATATTCTAAAAAGCACAGAGTAGGAATAACTGGATGAAAATTAGCTATAAAGAACAAAAAAGGCAAGGGGAAAGCCCTCAAAGTCTTTTTTAAATGGCAGAAATGTTTGAGGATATTCTTTTTCAATCAAATCATCACTTCAACTAACTTGTATTCAGCTAAATCACTTCTGCCAAATTGATTTTACCAAATAGTACGTAACTAAGTAAATTCATGTATAAAATCCCCTAGTATATACTCTTGGAGTCATATCCATGTTACTCGTTACACATGATTGATGTTGCCTGAATGTTTCCACTTGGAAAGACTTACTTTTCTTCTGTGCGGAAGGGACCTAATTAAGGGCTCTGGTGGGGGGATATTATTGGAGTTGCATGGTGGAAGGGGTTACTCTTATCAAGAGTGTGAATAACAAACTGTAGTCAAGAGGGTCTGGAGGCAGGAAGCTAAGTTGGAGGCTTTTGCAATAGTTCCAGTAAGTGGTGATGAAACCCTGAAGCAAGGCAGCGTCAGTAATGGAGAGGGGAGGGGGCAGATTTCCTTTTGAGTTCTACAAGTATAGAATGTATTTCACTCTTTCCCTTTTTTGTTTGCCCTTCAACCTATAGCCACTCAAGTCTTCCAAGCCTTCAAAAGTCATAATTTAAGGACTTGAACTGTGATGAATCCACCTACTACACAAAAGGTAGATTAAGAAGCTCAGTGAATGAGCCTGAGAGAGAAGAGAACTGATGAGTTAAGGGCATGACCTGGCTGTGGTTGGTACTTACACTGAGTGCCAATAGGAAAAAAATGTGTTGGCTTGGCTGGCGTTTCAGCCAGAAAAATAATGAGGAAAAATGGATTACTGTGAACACAGACAGGCTTTTATGCTTTTGAGACATCAGAGTCACAAAGAGCTTGAGGGCAGAAAGCATATCCTATACATCTTTGTATCCTACCGCAGTCAGCATTCTGTAGGCATTTAAATAATAGAATAAGAGAAAGAAAATACTCGAACGGATTCTGACTTTCCTTGAAGACTGGGAGGCGCCTGCTACCCTTGAACTCTGGATGCAAGACTAGGCCAGGGCTACTTACTCATACTAGACTGTGTAAACTGACTTGATAAAAAAGTCTGATTCACAGGTTCTGAGAAGTGAAAGAGGTGTGGCCCTACACAACTATTTTGGTGACTTCATTTAAATGATCAATAGGACTTGTTATGTATATTTTTTGCTACTTAAGAGCTTTGAAAATGCCAGAATCTTACATTTTCTCCCACTTCCATTACTTCATCCATTCCACTCTATAGATTCATAAGCTAGTAACTAACTTGAGAAAACACCCATCACATACTGGGCTTAGTTAGAGCTGTAAGAGCACCAGAGAAATATATTCCCCCCCTTCAGGAGCTTACAATATTGTAAACAAGGTGAGACTTGCTTACACTGATTATCGAAGGAACAATGTTATGAGAGAATATATAGAGAAATTATAATTGAAGTATCAAAAGATGTGATTAAGGCCTCTGAAATGAAAGGTTATTGATGCAATCAAATGTGTTATCCCCAATGCACTTGTGAGAGAGTCTAGCTTTGTAAAGTTAGTTACTGGCCAGTATGTGGCTGATTGGGTTGGCTGCAGTATACTAATACCCTGTGGATTCATGTATCAATTATTCATGGATTTATCTTTCTTTGAGGACTGTTCACAACAGAAAGTAGACTCCCTTTTTTAGCAAAATGATAGAGTAGGTATTCTGAAAAACTCTCCTGCTGAAAAAAATACCCAGAAATGATAAATAATACAGAGCAAACATCTATTAAAATCCATAGCCAATAAAATAGGTAAACAACTGTTTAAAGCAAAAATAATAATAATGTGTTGTGGTACTTATAAAATACGTAGAAGCAAAATGTATTACAAAATAGCACAAAGGCTGGGCAGAGAGAAATGAAAGTATATTGTTTAAGGCTCTTATACTATATATGTGAAGTAGTATAATTTCACCTGAGAGTAAGCTGTGATAAGGTAAAGACACATGCTATAAACCCGAAAGCAACCACTAAAATAATATAACCAAGAATCATGAAATTTCTATGGGACCATCTCCATAGAAAATCCTATGGAATCTACAAAAATGCTACTAGAATGTGTTTAGCAAAGTTGCAGAGTACACAATTAATTTACAAATATCAGTATACAAAATGCTAGCAACAATTAGAAATTAAAATAAGAATAATGCCATTTGTGTTGAAATAAAAATATGAAATACTTAGGAATACATCTGACAAAGTATGTACAAGATTAGTACTCTGAAAACTATAAAACACTTCTGATAAACTACTGAAGATATAAATAAATCAAGAAAGATATTGTGTTTATGGATACTGAGAAGACTCAATATTATTAAGATGTCAGTTCTTCACCAGCTTGATCTATAAATTTAATGCAATTCCAATCAAACTTTCAGCAGGCTTTTTTTTTCCAGTTAGAAATTGATATACTGAGAAATTGATATACTGACTCTATAACCCAGTGAAGAACCAAACTCACCTTTGAAAATAATTAACAAAGTTAGAGGATTTACACTACCTGACTTTAAGACTTATTATAAAGCTATAGTAATCAAGACAGCATGGTATTGGTGTCAAGATTAACAAATAGACAAATATATCAATGGAACAGAATATCAAGTCCATAAATAACCCCACATATACTTGGTCCTGTGTCAAGATCCTACACTAAATACCACTGGAGGTCCACTGCTGTGGCTGCTGGATGAGAGGAAGGAAGTTTTTTAATGCACAAAACCTGTCAAAGATACAAGGGAGAGGTTGGCTGCCATGAAAGGAAAAAGCAATGTAACTGAAAACTCCAACCCTGAGAGCCAAGCACACAGGGCCAGCCTAAGAGTGAGGCTGGATTAAGACCACAGAGAACTTCCCCTGATGCCACCACATCCAGGCAAGCAAGCACCAAGTAAAAAACACAGCAGTCAACTGCTCAAGGTGGGGTGGGCAAGAGTGTGGAGAGACAACCCCTGTGGTTTAGATAAATGGAAAAGGACAAAAGATGAGGGTGGAGCGGGAGCACTGAGAAGAATCTTCTGCCACTCTAGCCCCCACCCTAAGCACAAGATAAGACTAGAGGAGGGGCTTCCCCTCCTCTAGTGGTTGAGAGTCCGCCTGCCGATGCAGGGGACGTGGGTTCGTGCCCCGGTCCGGGAGGATCCCCCCCCACCCCAGTCCAGGAGGATCCCACCTGCCGCGGAACACCTGGGCCCGTGGGCCATGGCCGCTGGGCCTGCGCGTCCGGAGCCTGTGCTCCGCAGCGGGAGAGGCCGCAGCGGTGAGAGGCCCGTGTACCGCAAAAAAAAAAAAAAAGATAAGACTAGAGGAATTTGAAGCCAATGGTGTTCTGAAGGTAACCATAGCAACAACAAAATCCAAATCCAATTCAACAGCTGACTAGATTGACTCAATCCTCCCCACATCATCAGTTTAGCAGAAGTGTTCACATTTTCAGGCATAAATACTATTTATCTCAGTTCTACACACATAGTTCAGTGTTCAATCAAAAATTATGAGACATACCAAAAAGCAACAACAGCACAGTCCCACTATGAAGAGACAGAGCAGTAAACAAGACTCAGAGTTGACCCAGAAATTGGAACTATCAGACTGGAAGTTAAAGTAACTATCATTAATATGTTAAAGGCTCAAGTGAAAAAGATGGACAGGATTCACGAGTAAATGGGGAATTTCAGCCGAGAGATGGAAATCATAAGAAAGTATCAAATGGAAATGTTAGAAAATTTTTAAAAAACAAAATGAAGCAAGCCTTTGACAGGCTTATCAGAACACTTCACACAGCCAAGAAAAGAATCAGTAAACTTGCAGATAGGTCAGTACAAATTACTCTAACAGAAACATAAAGAGAAAAAATGAAAGAAAAAAAAAAACCCATAGAAGAGTATCCAAGAGCTGTGGTACAATAGAAAGTAGTCTAATATATGTGTAATCAGAATTCCAGAAACAGAAGAGAATGGAGCAGAAGAAATATTTGAAGAGATAATAGTTGAGAATTTCCACAAATTTATAAAAGATATTCAGTCACATATCCAGGAAACTCAGAGAACACCAAGAAGGATAAATGGCCCCCCGCGGAAAAAAAAAAACCAAAAACCTCATGCTAAACACATCATATTCAAACTGCTGAAAAGTAAAGAGATGATAAAAAGAATAAAGATACATTATACACAAGGAACAAAGATAAGAATCACAGTAGACCTCATCAGAAACTATGCGAGCCATAAGAAAATGGAGTGACATCTTTACAGTGCCAAAACAAAACAAAACTGTCAAGCCAGAATTCTAATAATCAGGAAAAGTATCTTTCAAAAATGAAACCAAGGGCTTCCCTGGTGGCGCAGTGGTTGAGAGTCCGCCTGCCGATGCAGGGGACACAGGTTCGTGCCCCGGTCCGGGAAGATCCCACATGCCGCGAAGCAGCTGGGCCCGTGAGCCATGGCTGCTGAGCCTGCGCGTCCGGAGCCTGTGCTCCGCAATGGGAGAGGCCACAACAGTGAGAGGCCCGCTACCGCAAAAAAATTAAATAAATAAATAAATAAAATAAAAGGTGTGGAGAGAGGAGAAAAGAGGGGAGGTCGGCACCATGAAAACCACAATTAGGGAAATAATTAAAATTTTCCTGACCAAAAGGTAATCTTGGTCTGAGTTGTCAAGGGCTCATAGAGTTTCCTTCAACAGGAAATCTCAAAGAAAGGGCCCAAGTGCCACTCATCAGGTGGTTTTTCTTTGGATACTTATTTTTTAACTTATTTATTCCAATACAACCTCAAACTTACCATGAAGTTGAAAAGATAGTACAAAGACCTTCGGAATATCCTTTACCCAGATTCGCCAGCTGTTTACATTTTTCCCCATTTACTTTACCATTCCCCCATCTCTCTAAATAAATCTACATTTATTATACACGTGCACGTTCTTCTGAAGCATTTAAAACTAAGTTGGCGACACTATGCTTCTTTATGCTTATATATTTCAGTATGTTTCCTAAGAACACATTCTCTTACATACTTTCCTAAAAAACAGCACTCTCACATAATCATAGTACAACTATCAAAATTAGGAAATTTAATTTTGACATAATATTATCTAATACTTAGTCAATATTCAAATTTTGTCAATTGTCCCATTAATGTCCTTTTTAGCTGTTTTCTTCCTAATTCTGGATCTAATCCAGGACCATGTATCACATTTAGTTGTCACATTTCTTTAGCCTCTTTCAGTCTGGAACATTCCCTTTGCCTTTCATTTTTTTTTCTTTTTTGGCTGCGTTGGGTCTTTGTTGCTGCGTGCGGGCTTTCTCTAGTTCCCGCGAGCGGGGGCTACTCTTCATTGCGGTGCACAGGCTTCTCACTGCAGTGGCTTCTCTTGTTGCAGAGCACGGGCTCTAGGCACGAGGGCCTCAGTAGTTGTGGCACTCGAGCTTAGCTGCTTCGCGGCATGTGGGATCTTCCCGTACCAGGGCTCGAACCCATGTCCCCTGCATTGGCAGGAGGATTCTTAACCACCATGCCACCAGGGAAGTCCCTCTTGATCTTTCTTGATCGTGAATACAGGCCAACTACTTTTCAGAATGTCCCTCAGTTTAGGTTCATCTGGTGTTTCCTCGTGGTTAAATTCCAGTTATGGATTTGGGGGAGAGAGACCACAGATGTGATGCTTGTGTTCTTGTCAATGAATCGGATCAGAAGGGATATGACAGCTATTTGTCCAAGTGTTGGTGATGTTACTTCTGATCACTTGGTTCAGGTGGTGTTTGTCAGCTTTCTCCAATATAGTTACCATTTTCCCCATTGTAACTAGTAACTAATTGTGGGAAGATTCTTTAGGACTCTATGTACCAGTCAGGATTGTGGTCCTAAGAATCTAAGAAGAGCAGAACCACCTTGTGCAGCTGTGGGAGCTGGTTACCATCTAGGTGAGCTGTTCCTTCTGTGTCTGGAGCCGGAGCCTCCAGGCCACGGTCTGAGTGGGAAGATGGTCATAAAGTGGGGGAAGCAAGAGCCACCTGGGAGCCGTGAGGCCAAGCTGGATCCCATGTTGGCCTTTCATCTTCCCTCCGAGACTCCAGCTTCCACGAGGAGCGTGTCCAGCAGAAGCTGGCACTCCTCATCATGGCAGAAGATACACACCTAAGGCCCAAAGGTGGAAGAAGCTGCAGCAAAGAGTCACGGGGCTGGAGGAGCTGTTTGGCCACCCAAGGGAGCCTGCAGATAAGCGACAGTGTGTGAGCAGCAGCGGCCCCTGTCTCCCAAGTGCAAAGGAACATGGATGCTCCTTCCCTCCTTCCAGATTGAACATAAAATCTTTGTTGTGTCACAGGCTAACTGGACACCGTGCAGGGAGGGGAATTTAGGGCGTGTGTGTCCAGCTCAGCTAAACTGACGCAGGGCAAATCTGCCACACTATGTATATACTATGTCCCTCATTTTTGCATCCATTGTCCCTTTTTCTTATTCCATCATCCTGTCTATATTTATTAGTTAGCATTATACTGAAGGCTTTCTCTTCTCCCCTATTTAGTTATTAGTCCTTTATTTATTTATATTAGCACAGACTTGAGTCTTGTTTTATTTTATTCCTTAATCTGTTATTATATTTGTTTTGACACTCAGATTGTCCCAGATTGGCCAGCAATAGCCAGTTCAACCTGGCCACTAAATCCTTTTGACATGTTGCCATCATTCTCTAAGCCCTTCCCTACTTTCTGGTACCAGATATTCCACACTCACCTTGTGCTTTCCCTCTCCCGGCCCCAGGTCAGCCTTTTCTCCAAGAAGCTGAGGTTCCTTTTAGTGGAGACAAAGATCTTGGTACTAAATGTGTTTTCTGCTTATATGTCATTGCTTCCAGGCACTGTCAGAGGACACAGGTAGCGTGTACGCACACACGTGTACACACAGAATCACGTATACACAGACGTGTACACACACACTATGATTGCATTCTGACACCTACAACCCCAATTCTATCCCAGCACCGCAGGGTGCATTCCAGTCGTCCCCTCCCCATTTCCATAGTTGTAACTTCTTCCTCCAACAGTGAGGACCCTGGGTTGAGTATGTCTTACTCACTGATGACTGGTTCCAGTAGAGAATCAGGAAGAAAAGGAGGGATGACAGTGACTTCAGACCTTTGCCCTCAGGTTTAACAGCAGAAATGGGCTTGGGAGGAAAATCTACGGATGCTACAAGAAGTCACTACTCATTCACTCAGGATCTGGCCCAGCGTGCTTTGCCTTGTAAAACAGAGGTCCTCAACTGTGTGCACAGCACATTTCCTGATCAGTGTGTAAAATTCACTGTTGCTCAAGTGAATATACCAGCAATGACAACGTTTGGCAGAAGGGGTGTCGAGCTGGGAGGGGTACTACCTGCTGTGAATCTAAGGTGAAGTCAAACCACCACAAAGAAGACTGCCTATTTACTGAAGGCTGTAAGAACTCTGAATTATTATATACACCATAAACTTAGGTGCTTTTATACGCAATAAACTATCCCACCCACATAGCAGCCAGCCCTGAAGGATGACCAAGTGAGTTACACATTAGCATGGATACCCTTACGCTGTGGCAGTGGCTCTTTATAACTTGCTGGCACGGTCGCCATTGTCTCAATGTTTTAAATCCCCTTGAGTGGGAAGGGCGCAAATGTTTGATTTCAGAGAATGCCACAGACACTCAAAGTTGAAAGCCACTGCCCTAAATGGAGGGGAGTATTTTAAGACTTAGAAGATGTAGAACAATTTGCTGACAAAAATCCCAAATCTGAAAACAACACAGAAAACAGGGAAGACTGAAAAAAGGTGGCCGAGGAAAGATCAATAGATTCAGAACATCATTTGAGGGACTTCCCTGGTGGCGCAGTGGATAAGACTCCACGCTCCCAATGCAGGGGGCCTGGGTTCGATCCCTGGTCAGGGAACTAGATCCCACGTGTATGCCGCAACTAAGAGTTCGCATGCTTCAACTAAGGAGACCACGTGCTGCAACTAAGAAGCTGGTGAGCCACAACTAAAGGAGCCCTGGAGCTGCAACTAAGGAGCCCTCCTGACGCACCTAAGACCTGGTGCAACCAAATAAATAAATAAGTATATTTTTTTAAAAGAACATCATTTGAAATTAGAATCAGTGGATTAAGCTGAACTTGAGGACTACACAGCGAATAAAAACATTTGGGAAGGGATTCAGGCGAAAGAGGTACAACCCAAAGACCAGATGGGAGAGAGAGGAAGATGAAGGAAGTAAACCTAAACAGCCAGATTTCTTCTCTTCACTATGAACTTTGTTCATACAAATTAGTAGGAAATTTTTCTTTTAGAAAACTGGTACATTGAAATAACGATTATCTTATGATCTCATTGAAAAGAAAATGAAAATGTTTGAGTCCACTATAGAAGCCCCGCAAGCGAAAAGAGAACGTTGTCACCATCAGGATGGAGTGATAAAGGACGGCAGGCTGTATGTTATAGTTTTAAAAATCTAATATTAGATGTCAATGGGGCTTTAAAAGAAGAGTCAGGGGTTGGATTAAGAACAAAAAGCAAACAATCCATTTTCCCTCTTGAGACTAGGGAGACCAAAGTAAAGCCTGGAGTGACTAACCCACCGAGCTCAGGTGGGCTCTGGCATGAGGATGCTGACACCTCAGTGACAGAGCCTGAAGCAGGAGGGGAGGGTCTGACAGCCGCCCCAGCAGTGGGCTGGCCTGTCTGCAGGCTGCTGGGCACTTGACCGTGGATTGTTCCAACCACACTCTGAATCTGGCTCCTTCTTTTTTTGTTGTTTAAGTTTTTTTTTTAATGTGGACCATTTTTAAAGTCTTTATTGAATTTGTTACAACATTGCTTCTGTTTTATGTTTTGGTTTTTTGGCTGCGAGGCAAGTGGGATCTTAGCTCCCCGACCAGGGATCGAACCCGCACCCCCTGCATTGGAAGGCGAAGTCTTAACCGCTGAACCGCCAGGGAAGTCCCTGGAGACGGCTCCTTGTGATTTTGATATCTAAAGAGGCCCACCTGGCCAGCAAGATGTGGCATAAGGGGTCCAGGTGGTGGTGACGCTGAGAGTCAGGTGAATAAGTGTCCTGGTGATTCTGGCAGTCATTCTCTGACATCCAAACCTAGGCCAGCAGCTGGGGAGTGTGGAAACCCAGGGGATGCCCTCTGGAGGAGAAGATGGACAAGACCTGGGCAGAGGGGCAGTCCCTAGTCCAGAAAGCTAGGGTCCTGGACAGAGGCAGCCCAGTCCACAGGGAGCAGGTGAGAAGGATGGTGAAAGCTGCTATTTGGGGGGCCCGTGGCTAGTCAAAGCTGACCCCAGATCCTGCCCGACCAGAGGAAGGTTCGGATTTCTAGGAAGCAGGCACAGGTTCTGGTGGGGTAAATCAAACAAGACTGGCTTATTCGAAGGCTGTAGAAGGAACTCAGCACCACCAGGACACACGGGTGAAGACAGAGACATTTTCCAAGGCAGATGAAGATTCATGTTCTGGAATCCAGCGTCCTCAGCACGTCATGCAAAACTGTAGAAGATGGTCACATTTTCCAGACTCTGTCCCCCTCCGGGCGTAGCACAGGCTCTAATCTGGATAGGACACTGTCCAATCCCAATAGGTGACTGAGCCCACCTCATCCATTTGGGAGTTGGGCTGTTCCTAGTACTCTCAGGTGGCTAAATCAGCAGATTTTCAGACTAGCACTGTCTGATCCTAGCCTGTTCCCAAACTCAGATATGAGAACAAAGGACTTCACTAGGTGTCATGCTAACAGCACTAGACGAACTATGGAGCTGATTGCTGATCTACTGAGCATCTGTCTACAGAGAGGTGCCTCGGGAATGAAATGAAGGTCCAGGACGGGGCAAACCCCAGGACACTGGTTTTAGCCATCAAGTTTCATACAAAGAAAATCGTAGGGTCTAAATCTTGCTCAAATCTTTCAACTTCCAACTAATTAGAAGGGGGCAATTATTAAGAAAACTTTAATTGTTCTAGTTCTGGCTCTTACCTTCTTTTGGTAACATTCTCTGATAAAACGTATCTTATTTTTCACTCCACATGCACTTGGTCACATCCACAGTCTGCTGGGAGTGACTTGTGTCTTGTCTCCCAAAAGCCTGTCCAGAATCCTCCCAAATGGCCTCACAAGTCTTCTCGGCTTCAATTTTACCCTAAGCTGCCCTAACTTGCCCAGAGGAAGGAGAAAATTCCTAATTCTAGGATCTCCTCCCTTTTTCACATTCATTTAGCAGCAAAAGCACTGAATACCCACCCTTGGCATGGTTTAGCCCTCTCTTGCCCTGTGGTCAGCCAAGGTTTCTGACTTCTTGTGGCAGGGTATTTTAAAATCCCCTCCCCCACTTTTTTATTGTGAAGTATTTCATATATTTAAAACAGTATATAATATATACACATGACTAATATTCTTCCAGTCCTCATCGGTGTAGCCTTTCATCTATGGCCAGTGGTTACTCTGCGGGGTCGTGGTTAATGCCAACAGCTATTCTGATTGTGGGGCTGAGGGAGGGCTTTCCTGAGGAAGCGATGTTGAACTAAGCTAAGAAGGGTGGCAGGAGATGGCCAGCCAAGAGTGGGCGGGGGAGGTGCATGGTGAGAGGCATGGGGGGACCAGAGGCCAGTGTGGCCAGAGGGAAGGGCAGCTGGAGAGGCAGACAGTGCCGGGTCCAGCAAAGCCTTGATTTTAGTTTTTATTCTAAGAGCAGTGGGCAACTGAGAAAGAGTGAAGTCATCAAACTTGAAGTCATCTGAAGATGATGCCGGCTGCCTTGTGGAAATGGATTAAAGGCTTGTAGGGATAGCAATCCAGAGGCTAAGAGATACTGAGGCTGGAGACTGATGGGAGTGGAGGGCAAGAGAGAGGGGTCTCTATTTATGACCCCTGGTATCTAGCTATGCTGAATGGCTGGTACTTGAGGCAAGATTCTGGACAGCTTCTAGACAGTGGGGGCCCTTCCTCAACATCTTCCACATGCTTGGAATCTGAGGTGTATCCCCAGGGGCCCCTACGATAATCCAGACCCCGACTATAAAGTTATTGACTACCACCCGTGTTCCCTCGGAGCAAGCTGAAATCTCTTCATCTCTCCCCTCTCATCTGCACTTCTGCAGGCATCACATGCCCAACTCCTACATCTGTGAAACATGCAGACATCTGGGTCAAGAGTTACAACCTCAACTCCAGGGAGCGGTATGTTTGTAACTCTGGCTTCAAGCGTAAAGCCGGGACCTCCAGCCTGACCGAGTGCGTGTTTAACAAGACTGTGAACATCGCCCACTGGACCACTCCCAATCTCAAGTGCATCAGTAAGTGCACTGTCCCTCCGCCCCTTTTGCCAAGGCCACGCAGAGAGCAGACTGCACTGTGGGCAGCAGAATGAGGTGGCCTTGACATCTGGGTTGAGGACTGAGACTAAATAAACAAATGGGCTTCTAAACACACCTCCGGGAGATGGAAATACATGGGCTTTGGGGTCACACAGTTCTGGGTTCAAGTCCTGGCTCTGCCACTTAACCATCTGTGAGACCTGGAGTGAGGGCCTCAATGTCTTGGATCTCTTTGTTCCTAATCTAGAAAATGGACCTGATGTCAACATTGTGGCTTGTAGGAGGATTAAGAGAAATCTGGTAAATATTAACTATTATTACCTCAGTGCTTTAAGATGATAGAAGCAAGAATTTGGCTACAGACAAAAGTGTGTGCTCACAGCATGCTTGTTTCCCAGAGAGCATTCCCGATTCCTCCCTAGGAGACAGCCTGCAAGGAAATCACTCCCCGTTCTCCTCCCCGGAGAGCAGCACGGAAACCCACAGAGCAGAGACCCCCTTGGCCCAGTTATCATGTCTGGGGTCCCGCCAGAGCTCAAGACTGGGTGTGAGGAAAGATCTCCAGAATCCCTTTTTTTTTAACCATCCACAGCTGGATAACCACACCAGAAGTCAAACAATCTTGGAGTGGAAGCCAGTAGTGCTATTTTCAGGAATACTAAGCCCCATACTCTAGAAAAGGAAAGGTTAATCTGTGATCTTCCAAGAGAATGATGATTTAACAAACATTTATTGCACACGTGGTGCATGTCCAGCCGTGATACTTTCTCACGTAGTATTTGTGAAAATTCGCCACTCCTCTCTGGGCAAAGCAGACAAGCGGGGCTGTTCTACAGCAAACTCACAGACTCCCTCTGGCTTTTTGAATCTGTATTGAATCTGTAGCGCTGAGATCGCCCTGTATCCCTTCCCCTCCCGCTGCGTGGCCACCATGCAGGCATCAGAGGCCGGGCAAGGAGGGAGCCTTCTGCTTGTTGCAGAGGAATAGCTGGGCTGGGAACATGGCGCCCACGGCATCCTGGGGCCATTGGAGGGATAAGCTGGGTGACGACGGGTCTGAGCAGTAACTTCTGGGAGAACACAGGTGTCTTCCTCGGTCTAGTCCGGGGACCCACTGGAACCATAGTCCAGGGGCAAAAATGAGGGCTTTCCACTGTAGGGAGAGTGACTGTTTCTGCAAAGTTCCAATTCCTCTGGGTGAATGAATCGAGGATGGCGAACTGAACAGGGCGGGTTGCAGGCGGGAGAGGAAAGAAGGGGGCGAGGCCTGGAATCGTAGACTTTTAGAACCCGAAGACTGGAGGAACCTTTAGGTCTCATCCCCAAAGCCCCCACCTTTTACCACTAACAGCTGCCTCCATTATTTTCCCCAACCTCTTGTGCCAAACACAATCCATCGCGTAATCATTTATTTTCCCACGCAAAAGCCAGCGTTATAAAGCTGAGTTGACATCGCTGCTATCATCCCAGCCAAAAATAAAACACACGTGATACTTAACTCATGCAGTCTTTCTGAAAGGCTAGAAAAAAATAGTGTGCAGTCTGTTTGCAATGGGAACTGCAGACTGATGCTTGTTTATCTCTTGTGCTTCTGGCCTAGCCTAGGGAGCCAGACGTGTCCACTTTAAATTTATATATTTATTTTTTATTTACATCCAGTTCTGAAGCCACACCAGGTTCCACCCTCAGGATCATAAATGCCATGTGGTTATCCTCTCTCTAGGAGACCCCTCCCTGACTCACCAAAGGCCACCCTCCACAGCAGCACCGACAGGGGTGACCCCAGAGCCAGACAGCCCCAACCCTTCTGGAAAAGGTAGGAATGTCACAGACTCTCTCCGGACTCTCATCCCCTGATGCCATCCGGTCCACAGAGAACCCTCAGATTCGTGGACCACTGCCAGGGTTCCACTGCAAACACCTCTTATTCACGTCAAGAATGAGGATTGACATTAGTTTCATTTTCCCTTTTAAACCAAAGTAGCTTGATAGCCAGGCTTCACAGGTACATAATTAATAAGAGTTTAAAATCCACTCTTAATAGGCCAGATCACACTTTGTGGGAGAAACGTAGCCTCAAGAATGGGGGAGGGTCTGAGGTTCTGAATGCCTTGCATGTCAGCCTTGCCAGGTCTCATGGGCGCTGGCAGAAAACCTGACCCTCCTGGGTCAGAGATGGAGGACTTTCCTACCCGGCACCACAGGCAACAGGACTGTCAGCAGGTTTCATCAAGTCCCTCGTCCCCACATGCCTTAAGCAGGCCTAAACAGATGACCGTACAGGCAGCCTACGTCACTGGAGGGGAAGCCTGAGCAGGAACCTGAGTGTTTCACTGCTGGCATGAACATGTCTGCCTTGTGTTCCAGGGGGAGGCACTGTCTCCACCTTCCAAGGCCATCTAAGCATCCTTGAAAAGACGGTGTCAAGAAAGGGCCGTCAGTGCCCTGCTAGCAAGGTGTGCAGAACCGGGAGAGACCCACGCAGAGCCGTCTCCCAATAACCTGTGATTGCTTTAGTACAGACACTTGCACGAAGCTGCCAGGGTTCTGCATTTCCACCGAGTCTTAGGTAAACTCTACCCCAATTTCCTCAGCACCGTCCTGATGTTAAGAAAATCCGAGCTCTTGGAGGCTGAACATCCTGGGACAACGTGCGCTGTATCCTCTAATGCCCTCTCTTGACTCCTGGTTTTCTGTCGCCCATTACCCACTGTGAGGCTTTTCCTGGTCCCCGTCTCCTCCCTTCCCTCCAGGCACAGCTATCCCACTGTGGTTGACCGTGCTGCTCGGGCTTCCTCCCTGGAGAGCCGGTTCTTAACCGTGGATGCTCGTTGAAATCTCCTTGGAACTCTGGGTGGTCTGGGGAGCATCTGGGAATTAGGGTTCTAGAAGCTCTCCTGGGGACCCTTACTTAGGTGCCCAAGGCTGAGAACCACTGCTGAAGGGAGGATGGAGAGGCGGGAGCAAGGTTTCCTCCCAGTTACTCAGCTGATGACAAATGGAAGGAAGGGGCTGGAGTACCCAGAATCCCTTTGGTCCAAGTCACACCTGGTTCGGGTGGCCTCTCAGAGCCTTGCCTTCATGCCCCAAACACTTGGCAGACGCTGCATAGTGAAACCTCAGACATGAGATTGATCTCCCAGGCAGGCACCATGGCCACGGGTGCCCACCCATGCTCTGCCCACGTGGCTGGGAGAGCGTGGGGAAGTGGCCCGACTGTATGGCCCGACAGCCCGGGATGCGGGGCTCACAGCCACCCTTGCACACCCTCTGCTCCAGGGCTGGGCTCCTAAGCACCGTACTGTCACAGTGGAAGACCCATTTTTCACAGAAAGAGAACAGCGGAGCTGTGCCACCACACTTTACACTTTGGGGCAGCCGTTGGCTAGCGAGGGATGGGGAGGTAAAGGACCTAAACATAAGTCAGGTGGCCCACCCTCCCCGAAATGGGGGCCAAGCCAGGACACATCCCTCAGGGCAAATCTCAGGTTCCCCTGATTTCAAATGTTTTGTGCAAACATGTAAAAAGTAAACTAAAATCAGCATCCCAATGTCTTTTGGCCAGTACAGTTCCACTGTTTATCTGAGCTGGGTCTCCTAGTAAACACTTCTCTAGTGCCTGGTTCTACCCAGATCTTTGGGATGGTTAGTTTATGTGCCCCATGATGAATAACCATAAATCCTCTAGCGTCCTCAAAAGCCCCTTGGCCATTCCAGATGGATGAAAATGTTACCCACTCAAGGGGTTTTCCCCCAGAGCCGTGGAGGAGTTTGCTGGGGGCGGGCTGGCTGGGGCAGGCTCACGAGAGCCGGTGTTAGTATACTCTCTTCCAAAGCCAAGAAAAGACACTGTTCTCAATATTTTCGTTGTCCATGTCTTGCACTTCCCTGCAGAGCCAGCTTTTACTTCCAGGTCAGACACCACAGTGGCCACAAGGCTGGCTACTGGACCATGCTCCAGGCTGATGCCATCCAAAGCTCCTTCTGCGGGGACCACAGGGGTAGTCAATAATGAGCCCTCCCAAGTCCCAGCTCAGACAACAGCCAAGGCTCCGGAACACACCCCCTCGGCCTTGCAGGACCCGCCCGGTTAGTGCTGGCTTTGCGTGCTGGAGGAGAGGGCAGCTCCCACAGGCTGCTTCTGAGTTGCAGATCCTGAGCGAGCCGATCGCATCACACCATCCAATCCAAAGTCAGGATGACTGAGCAACCCTCTGCCTCCTGCTCTCTGCCACAGCCTTGGTTCTCTGTGCTCCACCCTGGCTCAGCTCAGTGGGGAGAGAAAGCCTGTCTCCTACATGTGACAAGCCTCCCCGTATTAATTCACATGGCAGAGCCTTTGCCAAGAATCAGAACAAGATCTTCCTCCTCCCGACATGGGAGGCCAGAGGAAGCTTTCCTTGATCTGGGATCACAGTGTGTGGGATGGGAGAGCGCTCGGTAATCGGCATCTTCTCTAAGAGCGTATCTGATTCTTAAGCATGGCCCAGCATCAATCAAATCAATGACCCTGGTTCTGTGCTAAAGTGAGGCTGGTTGTGCTAGCCGTGACTCTCTCAAGGCTTTAAGATGGGAGCCAAATTGTCCAGGATTTGTCTTGCTTAGTGAGAAATTAGTGCCTTTAGGACCATGGCAATAACTGAGCTGCAATCTCTTCTCTGCAGGTGCATATCAATACAATCCCAGAGCTGTGACTGGTAAGTATTTTCCTTTGTCCTGGTAGTGTTTATGCTCAGGGCATCTCAGTGCCAGGGTGCTGGGCGGACCTGGCTTATGCCTGCTGTCCCAGCATGGTCACCAACAGCTCCCTCTTTCACTCTCAGAAGTGCCTCTGTTTAGTAAGTTACATGATCCCCGTTTATGGAATTCTAACTTGACTATTTATCTTAATGTTGGTAGTTTCTCACTGTCAGGCTACTGGCGTAGAAGCCAGAGTTGGTGCATCACATTACACTGCCATATTCACTTAGTGCACGAGGAGTAAAGGGTTTATCTTTCAGACTGTATTATACCTCTCATCTCTCACAGCTGAAATACATTTGCTGCAGTTTATATGCTCAGCCTTTAACAGGAGCTACCCCTATAGTATGTCATTCATCTATTCAAACAATATAAATTGAGTTCCTATCCTGTGCCAGATATGGTCCTAAGCTTCAACGAAATGCAGATTTCTCATTAAAAAGCAAATGGCACTTTACATGTCCTTCAGCTTACGGAAGGTTAACGGTTTAATTTGATCAATTAAGTATTTATTGATTACCCACTCTGAACCCAGCAGAGTGCTCAGTACTGGAAGAAACAGAAACCACTGCCCAGGAATAAGGAATTGACATTCTCACTTCAAAACTACCTTCAGCAGATGCGGGCACACGGCACATCAAATACACTACCCCGCGGCTTAACTAGTTTGCACGGACTGCCAAGAAATGACGATTCCCTGGATGTTCACAGAGGACACATTTAAAATTGAAGTATAGTTGACTTACAATATTACATTAGTTTCAGGTGTACAGCATAGTGATTCAGTAATTTTGCAGATTATACTCCATTTACGTTATTATAAGATAATGGTTATAATTCCCTGTGCTGTGCAGTATATCCTTATTGTTTATCTATTTTACGTATAATGTTTTGTATCTGTTAATCCCTTACCCCTAATCTGCCCCTCCCCCTTCCCTCTCTCTTTTGGTAACCACAAGTTTGTTTTCTCTGTGAGGCTGTTCCTGTTTTACAAATACATTCATTTGTATTATTTTTTTAGATTCCACATATGTGATATCATACAGTATTTTCTCTTTCTCTGTCTGACTTATTTCACTAAGCATAATATTCTCTAGGCCCATCCACACTGCTGCAAATGGTAGAATTTCATTTTTTTTTTTATGGCTGAGCAATATTCCATTGTATATATATATACCACCTCTTTATCCATTCATTTGTGGATGGACACTTGGGTTGCTTCCATGTCTTGGCTTGGAAAATAGTGCTGCTATGAACATTGGGCTGCACGTATATTTTCAAATTAGTATTTTCATTTTTTCCAGACATATAGGCAGGAGTGGGATTGCTGGATCATATGGTAGTTCTGTTTTTAGTTTTTTGAGGAACCGCCAGACTGTTCTCCATAGTGGCTGCACCAATTTGCGTTCCCACCAATAGTGTAGGAGGGTTCCCTTTTCCCTGCACCCTCTCCAGCACTTGCTATTTGTAGACTTGTTGATGATGGCCATTCTGACCGGCGTGAGGTGACACTTCATTGTGGGTACAGAGGACCCTTTCATCACCCACACTGAACAGTGGCCACTGGCCACCTTGGCCGCCTTCCCCAGTGTAGACCCAACATCACTGTAGGTTGAAGTCAAGGCGGGGGCTCCTGGCCCTTCCGGGCTCCTGTGCAATCATCCACCTTTTCTCCCCTCTTTCCTCTGTCTCACCAAATCTCTTTTCCTTTTTCTCCAATCCATGTGCCCCCTAGGAAACACAAAAGGGTGGAGAACGTAGCAGTTGATATATTAATCTATTGTTTTGGTGATTCTGGTTTCTTTACTAAATTTGCCTGGAAATAACTGAGGAAGAGGCCAAGTTCAAATGGCTGAATTCAAATTGCTGTGTTATATCATTGGCTCAGGGGCGCTCTTCTCATTTGAGTTGGAGTCTGCAGTTTTTATTCTCAATAAGAAACACGAAGCAGCATTGTGAAAGTGGAACTACAGTTAACATCAGCTTGCCTTTTCCAATAAACCTCTCCATGAACAGTAAATGCATGCCAACCTGATTAGTCAACATGAAGGAATAGTTTAACGGAGTCACATAAAAAAATTTTGTCTTTTAGTCATAATGATGATTAATGTTAAGTCTAAAAACTCAAAACAACTTCCACTAATTTCCCATGTTTTCCATTACTTTTTTTGGAACAACTTTTCTATGCTTATTTTTATTTACTTAGGTGCAACTAGTTATGTTTCTGTAACTTTAGTGTCTCTTCTGATTACAATATCATTGCAAAAATATCAGGAAAAAAACTTTTTAAAAAAGAAAATAAGGTTATCTACAATCCTAAAGTATTACCTAATACTTTGGTATATAGTCTTCAAGACTTTTCTGTGCGTATGGATACACACATGGCTTACTGGAAATTTTTTTTTGTTTTTATGTCAACCATCTTTTTTTACTTAAGACATTGTAGCCATCTTTCCACATTAACAAATGTAGATTTCATAGTTTTAAAAAGCTGAATAATATTCCATTGTGTGGGTATGCCACATTTTAATTTTCTACTGATAAGAGATTTAGATTAACATTTTAAAAATTATTTTAAACAATACTTTAGTGAATACTGTATATGTATTTCCTATTTCCTTAGAATAAATTTCTAGTAGTGGACTTAGAGAGTCAAAGGAAACGGTCTTCTCCAAAGCTTCTGTTACACGTGCTAACTGCCCTTGAGAAAAACTTCACCCACTTCCTCTTCTATCCTGCAGAGAATCTGGGTATTTCCCCTCATATTTAGCTGTTTTTCAGGAAAGTTCTATTTTTAAGGCCACGTCATGGGTGATTCATCCTTGTACGCACGGCTGTGTGCTGTCCGTATAGGTGCAGGTCTGAAAAGCTCAACAATTCAGGAGATGAATGTGCCTCCTGGTCCACAGTGAGATTCCTGGGTCCCCAGACGTTCGGGGCTGTCATCTTACACACAGGGCACATAGGCGATTTTTTTGCAGGGAGATTTCACAGTAGTAAGGCAAACTGGCCAAATCTGCTTGGCGCTTATGATTGATACAAATGTTTTAAAGACAGTTCTGTTCAGCTTGCCCTCAGGCTCAGCCCTCTCGCTTCCATGTGAAGATCCCACCCTCCCTAACAATCTCAAGTCATCGTGCCTGGGGTCCTCCACCCTCAAGTCCCCCTCCCAATGCTGGTCCTTTCAACTCCAACGAAACATGTGTTTCCCTTTTCCTAAGCTGTTACCTTATTCTCTTCTAATCTGTAACACCTGCCTCATGACACCCTTCTTAACACCACCATAAAAAGTTGCAAATAAAAAAACATAGTAAAGATGAAATTGGAAGAAAAATGGCACTGCCTTCTATTGTTTCTAAATCAGGATTCTGTGAAGGTGGAGAAAAGGGGGACATTGTGGCGGGGACAACTGAGGAGGATCCCTGACCTATTTACCCACCTTCAGGTTTAGCAGCAGCTTCCTCTCCTCCTGGGGTGCTGGTGCCCTCGCCCTGATGCTCACGCCCAGCTTCTGATTGCTGAGGCCCTTACTTTCTCCTCCGGCCTCACTCCTGTCCCTGCCCAGTCACCCATGCCACACTGATCGGGAAGGACGAGGATAAAGATAATGCGAATGGGGACGGTTTGAACTGGCAGTGTTGGTGGGAAAGGAGTGTCCTTTGTGCCCAGACGTAGAATAGGCTGAACAGCTGGACCTCAGGGAACTGTTAGTAACGGTGAGCTGGCTAGGAAGGCATCTGGATCTCGCTGCAGGAATGTAAACTGTAAAGAATTTTCAGTCTCAGAAACAAATCTGCTGCCGGGCCTTCGAGCTCAATGCCAACTCAATTCTGCTCTCTTTCTAGCGGCCATCTCCACGTCAGTCGCCGTGCTCTGTGGAGTGTGCGTGGTATGTCTTCTGGTACGTTACGTACGTTACATACGGTCAAGGTGAGTAGACAGAAGACTCACACCGCACAAGATGCTTCCTCCCCCAAGAAAAGGGCTGCATCTGGATGACCCCGGGCCTGCCCTGTCCAAGGAAGACCCCTTTTCCTGGCTGTAGACACAGGCACTTCCGTGCACCCTGTCTGTGTTTGCCAAAAGGAGTGTCGGGGCTGAGCGGTCACTGAGTCGGGCCTGTGCCCTTCACTTTCCAAAGCAGCCTGCAGGCCACTGGTCAGAACCAGGCAGCCAGAAGCCAACAGATGACACAGGGCCAATTCACCGAAAGCCGATTCAGAAGGAAAGAAGGTTCCAAATAACCAATCTGATGGATCTGCAATTCTGATGATATAGTCACGAATGTATTCTTCTTGAATGTACTCGTTAAATACAGATATGCTTCCCCATAAATAGGCTCATTCACGTTGGCCTTGGAATTTCTAATACTTGAAATTCTATATTTCAGCAGTAGTGGCAAGACTGTTTCTGCCACTTGCTGAAATTTCAGTCATTATTATTTTTCTAATCTTTACGCATTTTTACTATTCCTTCGTAAAAGCCTCAAGTGGCATATTAGCCTTGATTTTGTACTTCCATCAGTTAGTAGCCAGTATTTTAGAATTCCATAGTGATATGGCTGTTCCAGACATATCAGGTGTGTTGAAACTAAACTTTTGGTCACTAGTTATGAAATATTTTTTTCTAAATATTATCTCAATACAAAAGACTGTATCACCCTTCGAGCCTAACTTTGATAAAATTAACATTCCATGAAATGCTACTGTAAAGCCAAAATGAAAAACAGCCATCAAAAACTTCACACAAATCTTCAAAAGCTGTTAATACCACCCCAAGCAAAAGAAATGCCACAAACCTCACAGTTTAGAAATCAAAGTAAGGTTGATATTTTACCCAAAAATTCATCAAAAAATCCCCCCAAGTGCTAAAATATTAGCAAAACAGAAAATGACTTTTAAAAGGATTTTAAGAATACCATTACAACTAAATAATTTCCACATAAAATGTTGTATTTGGAATTACATTCTTAGGAGATTATAATGAATATATATGTTTTTAAATTTCCTTCCATTATTTATTTTAGTCTTTGGGTGCACCCCACAGCAATGTGGGATCTTAGCTCCCCGACCAGGGATCAAACCCACGCCTCCTGCGTTGGAAGGCAGAATCTTAACCACTGGACCACTGGGGAAGTCCCAATAATGAATATATTCATTGACTATATTAGAAAAGAATATATACACGATCTTTTTTAAGAATACATTAAAATATATTTTTAAAAGGGATTTGTAAATTTGATATATATGGCCAATAAATATGCTCATAAAAGGAAAACATCAATATTCACTCAATATATTATGGAAAATCATAAATATATCTATAAGAAGAATTGGTAAACCTGGTAAGTGTGACTACTTGGGCATCTGGTGAGTCGATTCTTGCCATAAACTGATAATTTGCAAATAAGTTATTAGGTAGATTTGTCATTCAACAAATTGGCTTTTAGAAAATTGTTTTTGGTAAATTGGCCTAGAGTCCTAATTTACAGTTTAGCCCTCACTCCAAGGAACTCGAAGTGCTTACTCTAAAATGTCCTAAAAGTTGCTTATCCTCAGGAAGTAGACTGTATAATCCACAGACCCACATACTCAGGGCCTAAAACACATGTCCAACGACAGACAGGGAACTGTGGAATTAAGATGCTCTGCATCCCCTACTCTTGGCTTCTCAAGGACTGATTAATATTTGGTTTTTTGTTTTTTTTTAAATTAACTAATCTTTTTCTTTATTTTTTATTTTTTTGCTGTACGCGGGCCTCTCACTGTTGTGGCCTCTCCCGTTGCGGAGCACAGGCTCCGGATGCGCAGGCTCTGCAGGCCATGGCTCACGGGCCCAGCCGCTCCGCGGCATGTGGGATCTTCCCGGACCAGGGCACGAACCCGTGTCCCCTGCATCGGCAGGCGGACTCTCAACCACTGCGCCAACAGGGAAGCCCTAACTAATCTATTTCTTTATATTTGGCTGCGTTGGGTCTTCATTACTGTGCACGGGCTTTCTCTAGTTGAGGTGAGCAGGGGCTACTCTTTGTTGCAGAGCACGGGCTTCTCATTACGGTGGCTTCTCTTGTTGCGAAGCACGGGCTCTAGGCATGTGGGTTTCAGTAGTTGCGGTACGCGGGCTTCAGTAGTTGTGACTCATGGGCTCCAGAGTGCAGGCTCAGTATTTGTGGCGCACAGCTTAGTTGCTCCGCGGCATGTGGGAGCTTCCTGGACCAGTGCTCGAACCCGTGTCCCCTAGATTGGCAGGCAGATTCTTAACCACTGCGCCACCAGGGAAGTCCAACATTTGTTTATTTATTTAACACTTAACTAAGTAAATGTCAGGAGCTGTTTTAAAAGCTTTGTAACCATTACACCATTTTTATTAAGACTGTCACACCTGGCTTAGCCGGGCTCCTGGTGACTCACTCCTTCCACAGTGCCCGGCATTTGAACCACCACCTTTAGCAGAGGGAGGATTGGCAAGGTATGGGAGGCCACTCCAAGAGCATTGGTAAACCTTGGTGGACAAAGGGCTTAAAATACCAAAATAAGATTTAAATACCACCTGTGAGTGGAGGCAATCTAGGTGCTCTCCATCTGAACACCTAGAATGAACTATCTTTTGACCTAATCTCTCCTCTTTTCAAAATGAATTACCTGCTTTACAGGCAAGCTTACCAGATACCCAGTGTTGAAATGGAAAGCATGGAGGTCGTGCCAAGGACTGGGGGAACCGACGCCAGAGGGGAGGGCACAGAAAACGAACCACACGACCTAGGAGGCTCCAGGGGACACCGAGGACAGCAAAGGCCACAGTGAAGGCCTAGCTCTGCTCCAGCCAAAGAGGACCTAGAGAAGCCTTGGGGCGGCGGCCTCGGGGAAAAGCCCGCCAGGGTGAGAAGACATCCTGGTACCATTTTACCGACTGGCCAGCTCAGGCACTGCCCGTATGAGTGGGTTCTCTGGGTTCAGGACGGACACTTGCTCCCTGCCCTGGGGCATAGAGCCCAGTCCCCAAAGTCCCAGCGGTCGACACTTTCCCAGGAGAGAATGAAGGTCTCAGGTCTTCGTATCAGGGCTTTTATTTCATCATGACATTTATTCAGGACAGCTTATCCACTGGACTCTCTCTCCCATTCCTCACCCGGACCTGCAGTTTACAAAGAAAAGAAATACGCTCGAAGCTCCAAGTGAATTACGAGGCTCCTCCTGGCTTGGGAGATGTTTACGAGGATGACACCAGCATTTCAGCTCCTAAAACCTCTCTCTCAGCTAGGTGCTCTGCACACATTGAAAGGGAACAGAGAGATTGTGCCCAGTGAATCCTCTTGATTTAAACGTTCAGAAAGAAAACTGAACTTGGTGACATTTTCTATAGATGTGCATTTATATTTATATCCTTGTCTTTTATAGCTACATATTATAAGATTTGTATTTTGAAATTGTGTCTTGTATAAACAAAATAAAATGTCTATTTTCAATACAAAAAAAAATGCACTGAAAGAATCACGAGAAATGTACCACAAATAAAAAAAGGAGATCAGGAATGCAGAGTCCCAAATGGTTGAGTTCAGCTTTTCTTTCGCAAAGGAGAAAAAAAAGCCTTGTCTGAATCCGAGTCAGATCACAGTTTTGGAGAATTTTTAATAGCATTTCCACGTCAGAAGCAACGGGTGTCAGGTTGTGGCCCAGGCATGCCTGGTGCACACACTGTCTCTTTCTCTACAGTGTTCTTTTCTTTCATGCTTTGATGCTTATAACTTTTGTTTATAAAATCATGGGCCTGGTCCCACCTCCTCTTTTTACAGATGGGAAAACTGAGGCCTAGAGAAGTGACTTGCCCAAGGCCATGCGGCTCAATTAATGCCAGAGTCTGAACAGAGTCTGAACAAGGCAGGTGCAGGGGTAGGTCTATAAACCAGGTGTCAGCTGCCCCATCACACGGCACAAGCATACAGGAGGTGGGGCATAGGCACAGCAACAAATTCACAAGCTGCCGCGGCTCTCAAAGTACCATTTCTTATAAACGTCTTCATGTCATGAATTTAGATGGCTTCAGCAAAAGTAGGGCTTCCCTGGTGGCGCAGTGGTTGAGAGTCCGCCTGCCGATGCAGGGGACACGGATTCGTGCCCCAGTCCGGGAAGATCCCACATGCCGTGGAGCAGCTGGGCCCGTGAGCCATGGCCGCTGAGCCTGCGCGTCTGGAGCCTGTGCTCCGCAACAGGAGAGGCCACAACAGTGAGAGGCCCGCGTACCGCAAAAAAAAAAAAAAAAGTAAAGGAAGGGGGACTTCCCTGGTAGCACAGTGGTTTAGAATCTGCCTCCCAATGCAGGGGACACGGGCTCGAGCCCTGGTCTGGGAAGATCCCACACGCCGCGGTGCAACTAAGCCTGACTATTGAGCCTGCGCTCTAGAGCTCGCAAGCCACAACTACTGAAGCCTGCGCACCTAGAGCCCGTTCTCCGCAAGAGAAGCCACCGCAATGAGAAGCCTGCGCACCGTGACGAAGAGTAGCCCCCGCTCGCCACAACTAGAGAAAGCCCGCGCACAGCAACGAAGACCCAACGCAGCCAAAAATAAATAAATAATTTTTTTTTTTTAAAAAGTGAAGGAAGGAAGGGGAGGAATTTTAAATGGCTGCTTTGGGGATTTCAGAGCCACCCCATTTTCACTATCTGCAAATATCTGTTTCAACAAGTAGGAAAACTCATTGCTAACACATGAGCTGGGCCATTCTATTCACTATTGGCCTTAAGTACTTGATTATCCTGAACCTGCCTGATTACCTAAACTTTTTGCTTCTCTCTTCAGCTGCTTGCCCCTAAGTTTCTAGAGTTTACCATTAACTGGATCCAGTTTGTTCTTACAAGAATCTTTAAGTGTATGACCCTTGTTATTTTAAAACTAATTAGACAGGGAAAAAAAAAGAGCAGATGTTCAGTGGAGCCAGGAATCTGAAAGGTTTCTATGGGATGGAAGAGGGCTGAGTCACAGGGATAGTTCAAGGATTTATGGTTCAAAATCACCATCATCTTTGGAAGAGTGAGTGACATGATGACCTCTAGGGGGCAGCGGGGTGCTGTTTTGAAGATGCAGAATCACCCGGTTCAGGTCCAGCACGGAAGTCTGCGATCTACCAGGCACCAACCAAGTTCAAGCTGGGTAAATTATATGACAAAAATTAGATCTAGACATAGAAGCAGGGCTGGGTGGAGCTGAGGTCTAAAAGGACCAAGAGGGGTTGGGTGGGGATAGATCAATCAATCAATCAGGACCTTTTTTCTTTCTTCCTTTTTAAGTCTAAAGGGGTAAAATGAATTCTCTTACCAGGTGGTGTAGTCCTTCTAGGGAAATGTTTAAGTAACCTGTACGATGCCAGAACATACCATGGCCTCAGAATTTATCCATCAAGCAGTGATG
Organism: Pseudorca crassidens; assembly: GCF_039906515.1. Taxonomy (NCBI): domain Eukaryota; kingdom Metazoa; phylum Chordata; class Mammalia; order Artiodactyla; family Delphinidae; genus Pseudorca; species Pseudorca crassidens. Next base: position 173,392,595 of record NC_090296.1, on the reverse strand, counting down.
AACATTTTGAAAAGAACTGTGCTTTCATCTTTGAATTCTCAGAGACTGATGCAGTGCCCTGAAGGTCATTAACAGATGCTAGATCAATACACTAAAAGATTCCTAATCACAGTAAGGCCAAATTTTCTGAGACAGGGTAGCAGGTTCTCAGGCAAAGCTACAAAGGAAGTGATCTGGGAGGCACTCAGCCACTTGTCTTTTTGCACCCATCTCCCTAGCCTTCTTTGACAGCTCCAAGCACTGCTTCAAGTTCTACATCTGGCCCCTATTTTTACACACAAATAGTGACTGACGCCCAGAGGGCTTGGCCTGGGAGGACACAAGGTGACCTGGAAGTGAGGAATAGACGTGGAAACCGTAACAACGTATGCTGGAAGGGCAGATAAACGGTATGCGGGGGTCTCAGATGCACCTCTTATGTGGCATCAGGACCCCCTTCCTACTCCCTCCCACCTGCCCCCACCTGTAGGCTGCCCGCGAGAGTTCTCCAAAAACTACCACTTCCCCTCTCCTACCCGGAAGCCCCAATCCAGCCAACCTGGGAGGGTCCTGCAGAAAGACCTGGTGTGCGGTTACCTCCTCCAGTTACCTGTCACCGCATCACAGGCCACCCCAACAGCAGCTCTGCACCACCACTGTTACTGTCTCTGGGGGCTGACTGGGCTCAGCCAGGCAGTTCTGCTCTGTGTCATCAACTCGGCTGCATTCAGTTAGTGGCTGGGCTGAGGTGAAGGTCTAAGAAGGCCTCACTCACTGCCTGGGGCCCCAGTGCTCCCCTGTGTAAACTCTCCACGTGGCTAGCCTGGGCTTCCTCACAGCATGGTGGCCTCGGGACAGCCAGACCGCTTACAGGTGGCTGAAAGAAGAGCCACCAGGCACCTCAAAGGTAGGAGCTGGCACACTTGATGGGCACACCTGTTGCATTTTATTGGTCAAAGCAAGTCGCCAGGCCACCCAGCCCCAAGGGGAGGGGGATGACAAAAAAGGAGGAGAGGAATCAAGGGAAACCATCTTTGGAGATTATACCAGAGTACTTCCCAGGGGCACCAGAGAAGTGGCATTTATCTTTCAATTCTTGGCACTCCATAAATCCAGGAAATGTTGGACAAATGAGTGAAGAGAATGATCGGGGGTCAGTATCTGCCAGGCACTGAGAAGAGTCGATCTTTTTATTTTTACTTTTTAGTGGACAAGGTACACAGGACCCAAAGGGATTTGCAAGTTCTACAGCTGTTAGGTCTTTAGCCCAGATGATGTCACCAGCTGGCTACAAACCTACATAATTCACATTTTCCCCTCCTCTCTCATTTCCTGTGCTCCACTACATTTGTCATGAAGAAAACTGATTGCCCATCATCTTTTTTTATCTTAACTTGATTTTCCTTGATCAATAAATAAGACTTTGACTTTCATCTTTTTAAACCCTCTCTAGACATTAGGAAGTAGGAGAACAGGGACCAAAAAGGCACATTTAAGGGTTTCTCCGTGCTCCTAATTGCCCAATCCACCTTCTTCAATTCTGGCCTCAGAATTTTGAGAACGTAGCCGAGAATCTTGAGTTTGCTTGTTTTCCCATAAGACTCTTGAGTTTGCTTGTTTTCCTGTAAGACTGTGCTCCTTGAAGGCAAGAGCAGCCTGATTCAGATCAGAGCATCCCCAACACCTCACACTGTGGGAACCTATGAGGAATTCAACGTGTGACTGTTTTCACAGAATTTATAAATATATGGCGCTACACTTAGGAGGGAATTGTGGTTCACACTGTTCTCCCCTAAGGGCCTGTCTAAAAATCCACCCATGCTACTTTTGTGGTCTTGAGCTATCTGGGATGTAACACTCCCTCTTCTCCAATTTGGGGACCCGCCACCGTGTGGGGCAACTTCCCTCCCACAACGCAGAAAGGCCAATATCCCCTCCACCAACTCCCACCAGGTGTGGGCCCCAGAGCCACATGAGGCCCATCAGATGCCCTCACCTGGTGAGAAGCGTTGACTATGGGATGAAGGAACACAACAGAACTAATGGAGCAGCGCCCAGCAAGGCTTCAGGGGCATCCAACGTTGTCAGGCTGCCTGTTTCCTAGCTCTCCAGACTGCTGTGGTTCCTACCTGTTTCCCTAGCCTAATCCTCCAACATCCTGTGATTCTACGAGCCCCCAACACTCTTCCAATACATCTTCTCTTTCCTTGTTACAGGTTCAGTTTTCATTACTTGTCACTGAGAAGGTCGCACCAGTATGGAATTTGGTACTAGTAACAGGTATTGCAAATTACAGAGAAGTAGGGAAAGAAGGAATAGTTTTGAATGGTTATCTGCCTTAAAGAGGGCAGAAAACAGCGTAAGCTCGGCTAGCAGCCTGAGATGGGACTCCAGTGGCCCAGGGCAGGCAGTGAACTAGTTCCCCAGGAGTGGCCTAGAACGGCAGGCCCGCTGAAGGCCCAGCTCCGGGAGGCTGCACCACAGCTGGCCTAAAATATTGTGGGTGGAAAAATCCAAGGCCATAGCCGGGTGGCTACTATTCATGGCACTGAATAATTTAGATAAGAGAACACGAGTTCAAATCCCTAAAATCTCTATTCAAGTTTCAAGCCACAGTCTAAAACCTAGAGATTCTGTAACCACTGAATCGCATGCCTTCGAGATGCAAGGTCAAGAGGAAACCCAACTTAAGAGCTCAAGTCTTCACAGTGTTGAATCATGTTAGCTGAATTTACAGCCACGGCAGGTTTAAGAGACCTGAGGGCTGGAAGACAGAGCACTGATTGGATGAGGACGAGGCCCCAGGATTGGAATTAAGAAATGGGGTGGGGGGTGGAGGGGAGATAAATTGGGAGATGGGGATTGACATATACACAATACTATATATAAAATAGATAACTAATGAGGACCTACTGTATAGCACAGGGAACTCTATTCAATACTCTGTAATGACCCATATGGGAAAAGAACCTAAAAATGAGTGGATATATGTATATGTATAAAGATTTACTATGCTGTACACCTGAAACTAACACAACATTGTAGATCAACTATACCCCAATAAAAAAAAAGATATAGGGGCAATTTGGAGGCTCACAAGCCTCCCAGCTCTACCCCCAGGGACCCTCCCTCATCCTCAGCAGCAGCCCGTTTTACCTGGCAACGCTGCTCCTCACTTGCTTCAAGGCAGCATCGCTACTTCCTTGGTTGAGGAGTCACCTTGCAAGAGAAGCCTGTGGCCCTGTTCTACCCCCGGTGGGCACAGGAAGAGAGCTTCACTGATTATGCCAGCCAGACCCTCAGGATCACGTAGCAGCCTGTTCGCCTAAATCACAGCCCTCACAAGGGCCATCCAGGGCCTTGCTCCAGGCTGCCTCCTCCACCTTTCCCCCCACCGCTTCCCTGTGTCCCCACAGGCCAAGCACGACGTCCACAGTCAACCTATCTGCCAGTCCTTGGCCATCCTCTCTACATCCAATCTACCTTTCAAGAGCCAGCTCGATATCTACCTGCTCCAGGGAGCCTTCATTAGCTACTCAAATGTGTGAAATCGTCCGCCTCTGAGCCCCTGTAACCTTTATTACGTGTCCTATAAATGCGGAGTTTGCTGAATAGTACCTCAAACAGAGGCAGGAGCACAGGACTCGGACCACCTGGGTGCCAAGCTCGCACTCTACCCTTCGCTGGCCCCGTCACCTTGCGAGAGTCACTTAAGCTATAAGGACCGACATTCCATCTTTAAAGTGGGGATAACAACACCTGCATTGTCCTTTTCACAAAGGTGAGGATCAATGTGGTGTTTGAAAGTGCTTTCTGAATTGCTTCTTTCTCTCTCTCTCTCTCTCTCTCTCTAGACACTAGAGATGCTAAGTGAAGACCTGGTTCTTACCCTGTAGGTGCTTACAGCCTGATCAAAAAAAAGGGGAGACATAGCAAAACAAAGCGAAGCAAAAACTTCATACCACACATTAGCAGATATAAACGCCACATGGGGTGTGAACACAGTAATATTACCACGTTAAGCTCGGGAGGGGAAGAAATCACTAAAAGGCCTGGACACTTGAGGAGTATTTTAGATGTAATGGGACTTGAGTTGAAGTATGGTTGTGATTTAAATAAATAGAAATAGGCAGGGAGGGTTCTAAATAGGGGGAACGATACAGGCAAAGACAGAGGGAAGCAAGTGACAAGTTCAGAAGAGGAGGAAGCAGTTGGAATGACAGACCACTTGTGGGGCTCACATGACAGACGAGGTGGAAGGCAGACTGTGGAGCTCCGTGCTTCTCTTACAACCCCTGGGGTGGCCTGTGACACGAACTCGTTCTGGGAGGACTGCTTGATGACTATTATAAACAAACAGAAACGAAAGCAGCCTTAAAGAGCGATGGTCTTGCAGGGATTGAGTGCAATCAGCAGAATCTTAGGGTCTTGCAAGTCCCAGGTGCTACCCAAGGGCCCCCTTCTGATGGACACCATCACCATGAACTTGGATGGTTATCTGTCCAGGGCTGTTTCCTCATTTCTCTGGGCAGAGAGCCAAAAGCACTAATTACAAAACAAGCGTGTAATCTTCAGAACCCCCTTTGAGATGAATGTGATCCAGAGGCGCCTGAGCTTCTCTAATTCCAAGTTGTCCAGGGCCGCCTGGGCTGCATGTGGCTGCGGTGTCTCTGGTCTGTTCCCAAAAGCCTTAGAGCCTTAGCCTGGGGGCTTCCCAGGGGGAGAGCTTAAGAAAGAATTCTAGTTGCCACCCCAAGTCCTAATTACAGTAGCTACACTTTAACTGGCAGTAAAATTTGGTTTGAAGAATGCCACGGCTGAGAACATCAGAAAGCCTTTGATGCTTTGTTTTTGACAAATGTGGGCTTTTTGAAGAGTTCTAGTTCTGTTGACATGGTGGTGCTGGAAATACCACGGGTTTGGAGATCACACTTGTTTTAACCTGAGCACTATTCTATGTGCTACTGATCAATCACTCTAAAGGCTGCTTCATCATCCGCTCCTCCAGGTTTGTCGGGAGAACTACATAAAATAATGTACAGTCCCGAGTATGTCTACCATGCTAAGAAATGCTGCAGTCGTTTCCTGGACGACATCGATGTGTACACTGGACAATCAGGCCCTGGCAGTTGCCTGCCCCTCTCCTTCCTTTTCAAACGAGTTCCCACTTTTGGGGTATTAATTCTCTTCCACACCATCATGTATATCAAAGGAAGCAGACCTCATTCCAGACTCCAGGAAAGCAAATCCTGATTATTTTAAGCTACCCTCCTGCTAGCAGCTGGGTTAGGAATGGGCAAGTGACCTTGTTCTGACCACTGAGACGTGAGGGGAAGCTCCTGGGGAAGGATTCCTTGCTCCCAAGAGACACAAAGGACAGGCTTTCTTCTCACTGCTGCATCTGGACACACTGCCCGACAAGATACAGGCAGCTTGCCATGGGGAAACCAGCCTGGCGGCAAAGCTGACACTAGAGATGGCAGGGAGGCCAGAAACAGCCCGCCCTCCTCTGCGAAACCGTCACATTTCCTGTTCAACGCCCTTTAGAGCTTCTGTCTGGGGGACTCATGGCCCCAAGTGTCCTGATACAGAATTTGGTAACACAAAGTGGGGACGGTGTAAGTTACCCTGAGATGTGAAACGGGCTGAGCAGAGGGGGAGGACAGGACAGTGAGGTCCCTCCACCTCAGGCCAGGAAGCCAGTGGCCCTTCCTCATGCAGCTCCAAACCACTCATTAGAATGTTACCTTTTCTGTCACAGGCTCCAGATCAAGAAAACATAATACCAGGAAAATGATTACATAAAAAAGAATCCAGGACCATTGAATTGGACATTTAAAAAAGGAAAAAAACAATCCAGGATGTTGAGTCCTGTCAGCTACTTCTTGAGGCCCTGGGTAGGTTCTTTAAAGGATGACCTTGGGTGAAGGTAGAGCAGATAATAGGCTTTGCACTAACACCATCACCTCTGGCTCTGTACCTTCATTCCCCTCGGTCTGGACAGTGCTGGATGCTGAAGCTCACTCCTGCTTAAACCCCTTCCTCTCCTGAATTCAGCAGCAGCTCTATCTTTCAGAACTAGCTGTCACTTCCTTCACAGAATCCTCTTCCTTTTTCCTCCCAAGCCTCGTCGTCCTCTGCTTTTCTCTCTGGACCCTATGCTGGGGTGAGCTCGGAGACCCCTACACTGATCTACCTCACCCACCACTTACACATGACAGCTCTAAACCCTCTGCTCCCAGCCCAAACAGGTCTGCTGATGTACACACCTGTTTTCCCAATAGCCTCCAGGACAAGTCTACCTGGGTTTCTCATAAGCACCCAAACTCAACATGTCAAAACCAAACCCATCACTGTTTTTATACAAACCTACCACATCCTGTGTTTTCTGTCCCAATGATGGGTACCCTCACCCATCCTGAAAACAAGCCAGAAGACCAGGGGTCCCATCGGGATTCCTATCACCGACTCGCCACTCCCACTGAAGCACTAAGTCCTACTGATTCTACCTTTTAATCCTGAGAGCAGAAGTTCTCAGAATTCAGAGTGTATCAGAATCACTGTAGGGCTGGTTAAATGCCAGCTGCTGGGCTGTCTCATGGGTTCTGATCCAGTAGATGTGGGTGAAGAACAGAATGTGCAGTTCTATCAAGTTCCCAAGGGATGCTGACGCTGCTCATCTGGGGCCACACTCTGAGGACCACTCACCTAGGTCCATCCCTTCCTCACCAGACCCATTTTGCCTGTCTTGGTCCAGCCCAGTGGTTGTCATTTCTTGCAGAGATCACAACTCTGAGCCTCTTAATTGATCTGACCTTCTTAAAACATCCTCCAATCTACAACTGGAATGTTCTTCCTGAAAACAAAATCTGATGTCTTAAAATCTCACATTGACTCATAATCTTTGAGGATACCACCCAAACTCCTTCGTGTCCCGGGCCCTTTGTTACCTGGCCCTTGCTAGCCGGCTCCTACTATTTACATTCTCCAGCCACACACATCTCATTTCCCCAAGCCTTTCCTACAGTGGCATACCTTTAGTGAATGCAATTTCAGGTGCTGATGTTCTGTGACATTTTAAAATTTCTCTATGCCAATATTTCAGGTTGGTCAACTACTATCACCTAGTTTTTTAAAAATCTAAAATCTGAAATATGTTTTGAGAATAATTATGTGAAAGGAAAAACTAATGCATAGTCTACAATGCACTATGATATTTTAACACTTCTATTCCAAGAATAACTTTTATTTTATTTCAAATACCTTCTAAACAAATGGATTATGACATAACATAATTTGTTTTTATATGAGTAACTCTGCATCAGAACTTCTATATACATGATAAAGTCAAAGACAGAGACAAATCAGAAATCCTAACTTTGAAACAAAAAAACTAGAACTTGCTATCAGTAGACTGCACATTCTTAAACAACTGAAAAAAGAACTCCTCTAAGTTATCAAATAAGAGGGATTATTTAAAAATTAATGAACCAAAGAAAAATATTTGGAACTAGCTTATAATTATTTTTTCTCCCAATTTACATGGTGTAAAAACAAAACAAACTTCTACAGAAAATTGTGCACAAAAATACATCAACAACTAAATGAAATCATGGAAGCCCCATATTTTAAAGACTATACCTTATAAAAGATCTAAAAGATTTTCATTTTCATGTAGTATTTAGTTTACATTTTTGAATAATGCTTTTACTCTTTCCATCTAATCACTTTTATTCAAGTGATAATGGGTATTTAACACTTATAGATAAGGGTATGGGATTAAGAGATGCAAACTACTATGTATAAAATAGATAAGCAACAAAGATATATTGTACAGCACAGGGAAATATAACCATTTTTAAAAACTTTAAATGGAGTATATCTATAAAAATATTAAATCACTATGTTGTACACCTGAAACTAATATAATATTGTAAATCAACTACACTTCAATAAAAAATTTTTAATAAAAATAAATAGAATATAATTAACTTTATAAGTATATTTAACAAAATCGTAAGTTTTATATAGGAATTTCTATCTTAAACTGATTACTGATAAGAAACTAAAATAAATAACATTTCTATTTTTACTGTGTATTTAAAAATTGTTTTTCTATTTGAAACACACCAACCATTTGATTTTACTGATTTTTTAGAAATTCTTAACACTTAAAAAATAAAGTACCAGCATCAATTCCTAGATCCTATTATTTTTTAAATAAGTACCAAAATACTAGTGCTGACATTTTGCCCTGGTAGTGCCGTGACCACCAACACCTTCATGTTTTTCCTTCTTTCTAGAATATTCTTTTCTTCTTTAATAGCTAACGACTCACCCCGTTATTAAAAACAGCTCCAGCACCACCCGCTTTGGTGGTCCTCCGACCTCACCTCTGAGAGAGACACCCCTCCCGCCCCAGAGCAGCAGTGCGGCCCCCTCTCCGGACGCCCTCTGCCCCACACCCGAGCGGCCCGCCTCCAAACACCCCACACGCATCACACCTCTTACTGTCACCTCTCCGAGTCAGGACCACGGCTGACTGCAGACGCCCGCGACCAGGGCCCTGCCCCACATCAGGTGCTCTGAGAAGGTCTAGAGAATTCATGACTTCTCCCCAATAAATAAGTTGCTTCCTCTCTGGTTGGTAAAAGCAGATTTCCAGAAAACGTGTTCATGGCCCCTCTTGCCACCCACCCCCACAAACCCCTCTTCTGAACGACTCTGAGCACTGTGACCTCCAAATCCAAACCATTTCCTTTCATGTGCTGTTTTGCTCTGAGTTAACCAAAAGCACCAAATGAGGCGATGCGAGGCCAGGCATGCCGGCGGAGCAGATGAAAGCACCCCGTCCCACCTCTGTCTTCAGGGCCCATTCTGTGAATTCTCTGCTATATGCAGACGTGTCCCTCACCCTTTCCAAGCACCCCAGCCCGATCCAACAGCACCCTTGCTTTACTCACCGGCCTGCTCGCTAAACTCCACTAGAGGCCTGACGTGGGAGAGGTTAGGGGCGGCCGCAACAATGAGGCTAGGAGTCTGCTCTCCACTCCGCTGACTGGGCTCAGACACTAGCTGGTGAACTCTCTGGGCAATGCCCTCACCTGCCATCTGCATCCCTGAAGTGCTGCATGGCAAAAATGTAAAAAACCAGATCCATGTACGGCTAAGCAACGTGGGTTTTCCCACTGGTCTCTATAAAGAACAGCTTTATTACACATCCACCCAGCATCCCCAGGCAGTGAACTAGGTACCAGCTGCCCATCTCCACCTGCTCCTGTCTCCCCCACAACGTGGCTGGCCTACTCCGCCTCCCTCTCAGGTATTTCTGGTCTTCCGTTCTACCTGTGGGAACACAAGGTGTCTAGCTAGTGTCACTTTCTACTTGTCTTGTTATATGTCACGCTGCCTCCCTGTTCAGGCTGTGAGCCCCGTGATGACAAAGGCGCACCCTGTGTCTTATACATGTGTGATTCCCCACAGCATGAAAAATCTCATTTTTGATGCATTAGTTGTCACCCTGGACAATAAGCCTCCTACTCTGCTTGGTGTGCACTGTGAACAGTTACAGAGTTTTGAAAAGAGTAAGAGGAGAAAAGGAGAAAGTCCAGAAACAACAGGGCTGAAGGCAGGGGCCGTCACACAGTGGAACGCCAGTGCTACAATGCCTGTTTAATCGAAACCTTGTAATAAAAGTTTAAATACATAATTTTTCTGTTTTTTTTCTTTTTTTTTTTTTTTTATCAAAAGACCATCCCCTGCATCCCCGGCCTGCTGGGGTGGAGGAGGGGCAGTGGGGTCTGGCTACCTCCAGGGGTGGAGACACGGCAAGTCCAGCTCCAGTCGGCTTCATCTTCCTCAGAAGATGCTCTGTGAGTGAGTCCGGTCTCGGGGAGGGAGCCCCCCATGCCGCCGTCCACGGAGGCAGGAGTCTGCCCAGCATCCCGGCCGGAGGAGAGAGCTCCCTGCACCTCAGAAGACAAGGAAGAGCAGGGCCTCATGCCGGGGAAGCACGATGTTCTCCACGGTGCGGTCCATGGCGCGCACCTGCTCGGGGGAGGCAGTCAGGAAGGCCAGCGGCCCAATGCGCTGCTCTGCACATGAGTGGCACAGGTACCCACCCTTGTTTTCCTTCCTGTTGCTCTGCAGGGCGGGATGAGAAAAAGGGAGCAGGGGGAACAATTGAAGGGCAAGCGTTTCCCACCAAGAAGCGTGAACCAACCACCACCAGCACTGCCATCATGACTGATGCTTTCAGACCCGCCTGTGTGGCCCTGAGGCCGTACCTCCCCCAGCACAAGTGCCCAGGGTGGACTCTGCTCTATCAAATCCCCCAGAACGTATCAAGGCAAGGGATGAAGAGCCAAGAAAAACCTAACTGGGCCCCCAGGTAAATTGTCCTCACCTGAGTGTCCACACAAGCCCACCTCCCAGACTGTGGTCACCCAGCCTGGCCCCACTGGGTCCAGCGTCTGTGACACTGAGGCCCACCAGACACCTCTGGGCCTTCCTCATGGAAGGATTGGACGAGCTTCCCCTTCACCTCCCTCACCCACAACCCAGATGGGCACAAAGACGACTGAACTAAATCCTACGGAAAGCAGAGGTCGTGGCCGAGACACGTACATAGGTGATGGGCAGCTTCCGCATGGTGAGCACGGTGTCCACGGGGATGGCGTTGCTGCACTGCCCCACGCAGCAGCGGACCACGCCTGTCTTCAAAACATTACTTGTCAGCTCTGCTTGCAAGAAATACTCCTGGGAAGGAAAGAGTGAGGACAAGAGTCACAGCAATGCCTCTGCCACTTCCTACTTGGACACCCCAACAGCTGAGGGCTGTCAACACTCTGTAGACCTTGCACAAGTCCCGGAATGAGAAGAGCACTGACCCCTGCATCTTCCCTCCGTTTCTCTACCTTCCTCCTGCCTGTAACACCGTCTCCAAGAGAACACTCACAGCTGGACCCAGTCTAGCTGGATTCTTGCTAAAATGGTCAGTTTAAAAAGGAAAGGTTTAATGGACAAATGTGAAACTGTTGGCTATAATGATATTTCAGGACTATTTCTGGATTTTATCTTAGGCTGACCTGTGCCTGAATCATTAAGGATGACTTGTATATTCTCTTTACAGCCCAGATGAGCTTAAAAGACCTGCCCACATCAGTCCTGCCCACTACCATCTTGCAAGTCTTTGGCTGTCCTAGGGGGCAAACACTCAACCTCTCTAAACCCCAGTTTCTCCATCTGTAAAATGCACAGAAGCCAGCACCCACTTCACCCGGCTGTTGTGAGGAAGACACACAACACCGAGAGCTAAGTGCTCAGCGACTGCACACAATGGGCACCCAGATCAAATGCCAGACGGGAAATGCCATGAGAACAGGGACCAGGGTCTGGTCTGCTGCTGCCCCACAGGAGGCTAACAAGGTTCTGGCACACCAGTAAGACTGCAAATACTTGCTGACAAAATAATTATGATTTCATGTTTTTTTGGATTACAACTGGCTATTTATCCAATTTTTGCAAAATCCGTGTCCAAAGTTCTGATTTATATGGTTTTTCTCTCTTTCAGGATCTGGCTACCTGCTTTAGGAAAGAACAGAAAATAAATAAACACTAGTATTCCCAATCTAACGCTGGGAAATCCTTTCTAAAATAAAATTAGAGATTTTCTTGGAGTCCCCTTTGCCCATCTGTCATCACAGTCCCTCCCTAGGGGAAAGCAGCATCATGAATCTGGCATGAATCCTTTCCAATCCATTCTAAACTGGCTTTACACTTAACATATATTTCTAAGAACATAAGGTGTCATCTTATAGGTATTTATTTACGTAAGTGTTATACTATTAGTTTGCTTCTCATCTAGTACATTTCTTTTTGTTTTTTTTGGTTTGTTTTTGTTTTTGCGGTATGTGGGCCTCTCACTGTTGTGGCCTCTCCCGTTGCGGAGCACAGGCTCTGGACGCGCAGGCTCAGCGGCCATGGCTCACAGGCCCAGCCGCTCCGCGGCATGTGGGATCTTCCCGGACCGGGGCACGAACCCGTGTCCCCTGCATCGGCAGGCGGACTCTCAACCACTGCACCACCAGGGAAGCCCTAGTACATTTCTTTTAAGTGCTGTACAGGATTCAATCATCTCACTCTCCCACATTTTATTAAGACAGTCCCTTTGTGTGGAGACTGATGTTACCAAATTATTTCCAATAACGCAGCAATGAACATCCTTGTACATGATTTCCCACCCACACATGCATGAGGTCCTCCAGGGCTTTCTACCTTTTCTGACCCCGATCCACACCAAGAAATCCACTCAGCACTACAATTCTACATACACACACATGAATGTATGAAAGACTGAAATCAGTTTCACAAAATAGTATGTAACCTCACATGCTGTGGACTGATTCCTCCTTTAGACTTTACTCCACTTCCCTTTTTTTTTTTTAAAGATCATCATAACCCACTAACTAGGTTCCTAAGTCGTTAATAAATTGCAATCTACAGTTGGAAAAACACTGCTGCAAAGCAGTGGTTTTCAAACATTTTGGTCTCGGGACTCCTTTACACTAATAAACATTAAAGGCTCCAAAGAGGTATTGCTTCCATGAGTTAGAGCTACTAATGTTTACCTGATTAGAAATTTAAACTTTTGTTTTTTGGTTGTGCCGGGTCTTAGTTGCAGCTCATGGGCTCCTTAGTTGATGCATGCGAACTCTTAGTTGCGGCATGCATGTAGGATCTAGCTCCCTGACCAGGGATCGAACCCAGGCCCCCTGTATTGGGAGCCTGGAGTCTTAACCACTGCACCACCAGGGAAGTCCCAAACGTTTTAAAATGTTTATTAATTCATTTAAAACATAACATAATAAACCTATCATATGTTAACCTGTATATTTTTATGAAAAACAACTGTATTAAAAAAAACCTTAACAAGGGACTTCCCCAGCAGTCCAGTGGTTAACACTCTGCCTTTCAATGCAGGGGGCGCGGGTTCAATCCCTGGTTGGGGAACTAAGATCCCACACGCCGTGCAGTGTGGCCAAAAAAGAAAAAAAACAAAGGGTACCATGAAAACAAACCAGCTCAATAAAAGTAAATAAACAGACTGGACAGCTAATATGTCAATTAGGCGTTGTGTTCTACTGCCTGTAACACTTAAATAATGGCTCAAATAATTGCAGGGTTTTTATTTAAAAAAAAAAAACAACTTTAACGAGAAGAAGAGTAGCATTGCTATACATTTTTGCAAATCTCTTTCATGTCCGGCTTAAAAGGCGGCAACTGGGCTCCCATCTCTGCCTCTGGGTTCAATCTGTGGTGACGACATGCCATGTGGCCTCTGGAAAACTCCACTGTACACTTGTGAGAGCACTGAGGGAAAAGGGCAAGTAACTACCCAGTATTATGAGAAGAGCACGGAGTACACGTACAGTGTGTATTGTGAAAGGTTCCCAGAAGGTTCCTCTGACCACACTTTGAGAACCAGTGCCCACCCCCGACCATCCTGGCCAGAATCTGAAAGGACAGACTTCTTCATTCTCACCCATCAGACAATTTTAGGTTGCATTTCCCTGACCATCAAGGAGGCTGCATAAATATAAATTTTTTAACAGATTCCCTGGCCCCTGGGGCTTCCTTTGCCCATTTACCCACTAGGTTGCCTGTGTCTCAGGAATGTGCAGTTCTTTATGACTGTGTGGGTCCTCTTCCACAATCACATAAGCTCAAGGAGGGCAGAGTTATGCTTGGCTCATGCCCACGACCTCAGCACTGTGCCCAGTACAGTGCTGAGTACAGCTGCGCTTAGTAAGCACATGCAGGACGGATGGGGGAAGTGTCCCCTCCACTCCGTGACGGGCCTTTTAACTTCATGCAAAGCAGCGGCCGGCACGGTGAAGGGCAGAGGCCCTGCAGACTCACCTCAGTTCACAGCCCAGTCTACCCACTTTGGGGTAGTGCACCTTTGGGCAGGTGATTCTACTCGGTGCCTCAGTTTTCTTATCAGTAAAACTGGCAAAACGACAACTGCATCACGAAAGATGGTTTTTTTTAAGGGTTAACTATATGTTAGCTGTTACTTTATCACACTGAAGCTTTACATCTCGATGCAATCAGATTTACCTGTTTTATGATTTACTATTATATGTCCTGCTTATTATTAATCTCCTCCTAAATGCCAGGCCTCCCTCGGCCCCTGCCCCTGGAGGTCAACGTCTCAAAGACAAGTAGCCATCTCTGAGGACCCTGACGCTTCTCCCAATCGACTGTAATGCAGTTATCTCATCAGCTCATCATAACCCTTCTCTAACCGTCTCCTCTGAGGTGCGGTGATCGCCGTTTTGCCAGTATTACAGACTAGGAAACAGAGGTACAGAGCAATGAGTAACTTGCCAAGGTCTCAGAGCGCCCACGTGGAGGACCCAGTCTGACCCGGATCTGTAGAATTGGCCCCGCAAAGCCTCTCAACAGGAGGGGATGCTGCTGTCCCTCATCCCACAAATGCGCACTGAGTGCTGACTCTGTGCAGGCCCTGTTCTAAGGAGAGACCCGTGAGGGCTGGGTTCAGAATCCAAGATGCTGAGGCTGAGAAGCGTCTTTGAGCAACCAGCATAACTCCACGTCATTTAATAATTCAATAATGTAATGATCCCCTCGCTTCCTCAAAACTTAAAGAAACAAAAGGTGTTTACCTAGATTTTCTAAGGGAGTCAGAGAAAAAGGAGTCTGCCTGCCCTACTTTTGGTTACAGGGGAGACCAGGATGGCTCATCACCTTACAGGTGATAAGGTAGCAGGAAACAAGGGCTCCCTTTTGTTCTAAATCCTCACCAGGCACGACTTGCTTTCACCTTCTCCAGTGACTACCCTCCTCTCCCCCTCCAGAACCTCCAAGATCCCCCATGAGTTGAGGGTAGACTTAGCCACTTCTGAAACAGGATGCCCCCAAATTGGTTCATATTGCAGCTGCGATAAAGAAAAAGCAGAAGTCCTCACGCAAGGTCCTTCAGACTTAGAAACATCTAGTCACGCAAATGGGCAATATTTCCGGGGCTTCCTCAGAGCCCCCCACCCTGTGGGCCAAGAGATGTTTCCCAGCCCAGCCTCAGTAAGGGGGAAGTATTTTTCTAGAGTCTGTGTTCTTTTTTCCATGGAGAAAATTCATTTTCCCCATAAAATATATGCAGTGACCAACTGATAAGCTTCCAGTTAGTTTTAAAAAGCCTATTAGACTCTAATACATAACTTGTGGGACTCTAAGGTATAAAATCCATGTGATGAATTTAGCAATACCTAGAAAAATGACATATCCATTTACCCTTGACCCAGAAATTTAGATTATAGAAATGTATCCCCAAGAAGCACTGGCAAAAACAGAACATGACTTGTGCATAAGATTATGCATTGTGGCATTAGTTTTAAAACCAAAAGATTGGAAAGAACCCAATACCCATCAGTGAGGAGCTACATAAATCATGATAAATGGACACAGTGAATACTACTCAGCTGTAAAAAGGAGAAAGAGCTTTAGAAACTGATAAACAGCCAGCATCAAAAAATCTAGAAACAATAAATGCTGGAGAGGGTGTGGAGAAAAGGGAACCCTCCTGAACTGTTGGTGGGAATGTAAATTGATACAGCCACTATGGAGAACAGTATGCAGCTCCTTTAAAAAACTAAAAACAGGGCTTCCCTGGTGGCACAGTGGTTGAGAGTCCGCCTGCTGATGCAGGGGACACAGGTTCATGCCCCGGTCTGGGAGGGTCCCACATGCCGCGGAGCGGCTGGGCCCATGGGCCATTGCCGCTGAGCCTGCGCGTCCGGAGCCTGTGCTCCGCAACGGGAGAGGCCACAGCAGTGAGAGGCCCGCGTAGCGCAAAAAAAAAAAAAAAAAAAAAAACTAAAAACAGAACTACCATATGACCCAGCAATCCTAGTACTGGGTATATAGCCCTGAGAAAACCATAATTCAAAAAGATAACATGTACCACAATGTTCATTGCAGCACTATTTACAAGAGCCAGGACATGGAAACAACCTAAATGTCCATCGACAGACGAATGGATAAAGAAGATGTGGCATGTATATACAATGGAATATTACTCAGCCGTAAAAAGGAACGAAAATGGGTTATTTGTAGTGAGGTGGATGGACCAAGAGTCTGTCATACAGAGTGAAGTAAGTCAGAAAGAGAAAAACAAATACCGTATTCTAACACATATATATGGAATCTAGAAAAATGGTACTGATTAACCTAGTGGTAGGGCAGGAATAAAGATGCAGACGTTGAGAACAGATTGAGGACCCAGGGGGGGAAGGGGAAGCTGGGATGCAGTCAGCAAGTAGCACTGACATACATACACTACCAAATGTAAAATGGCTGGCTGGTGCGAAGCTGCTGCACAGCTCATGGAGATCAGCTCGGTGCTTTGTGATGACCTAGAGGGGCGGGATAAGGAGGGTGGGAGGGAGACGCAAGAGGGAGGGGATATGGGGATATGTGTGTGCATATAGCTGATTCACTTTGTTATACAGCAGAAACTAACACAACATTGTGAAGCAATTATACCCCAGTAAAGATTTATTAAAAAATGTATTAAAAAAAAGGAACTGATAAAGAGTGATTTCCATGTCTATTTCTCGGTGACAAAGTGAGGTACAGAATATTACAGAATGCTACTTTCTGTGAAAAAGGAGAACAGAAGAATATATATACACATATCTGCCAATATTTGCAAAAAGAAATACTGAAGGATAAATCAAAAACTAATTTTTAAAAACTAGCTATCGGGACTTCCCTGGTTGGCACAGTGGTTAAGAATCCACCTGCCAATGCAGGGGACACGGCTTCAATCCCTGGTCTGGGAAGATCCCACATGCCACAGGGCAACTAAGCCCGTGTGCCACAACTACTGAGCCTGTGCCCTAGGGCCCGCATGCCGCAACTACTGAAGCCCACGTGCTCTAGGGCCCACATGCCACAACTACTGAGTCCGCGTGCTGCAACCACTGAAGCCTGCGCGCCTAGAGCCCTTGCTCCACAACAAGAGAAGCCACTGCGATGAGAAGCCTGCGCACCACAATGAATAGCAGCCCCCGCTCGCCGCAACTAGAGAAAGCCCGTGCACAGCAACGAAGACCCAACGCAGCCAAAAATTTAAAAATAAATAAAAACTAGCTATCAACAATGGAGGGAGAGAAAGTCTGCAGGAGACAGGGAGGGAATGAGACTTCTCGGGGATACATGTGTTACAAAGTTTTCACTTTGAAAACGTAAATTTTATACATTCAAAAAAGATAATCAAACAGGAAAGCAATTCTTTCAGGAAGTGTAGACAAAGAAACATATCTGCCTACAATTAAACTGGTGATCATACCACACAAAGAGAGACTCATCTCAGGCACCTTCAGAACATGCTCTTCTGACTGCACATCCTCAGTGGAATGTGGGGAAACAGAGCTGGTAGGAAATCTTAAATTCCATACAGTATTCTGCCAACAGTAATACTGGTATTACATTAAAACTTTTATACACAGAATAGCGTAAATAAGTAAGTAATAAATACTGTTCGGAACCAAGATTTTCAGTGTAAGAGAAAATATTCAAGCATTTAAAAGAAGTAAAAATCCTTAAAGGTTAAATCTGATTGGGCTGGAAAACCACAAGTGATGAGGTTTATAAACGTAATTGGCCACCGGCTCCAACAGTGCGGACACAGAGCAGCCTCACGAAAGGGGAGCAGAAGGACAGCAGGTGAAGAAAAGGTTTTCACTGTCTGTGGTGCACACTCGGCAAAAAACTCTGAGGAAAAGTGAGAAAGTGCTTGTGGTCACAGCTGGGGCGGTGGCTACTCCCGGGGGTGGGGGTGGGGTGGGGGTGCTGGCTGTGAGGCCACCAGGAAGGCAGTGGGGACAGCTGGCAGACCCACTCTCCTGACCTGGGTGGACGCCCACCTCACCCCTAGTTGCACCCGCCCGTGTGTTTTATACATTTGTGTCACGTTTAACAACAAGAAGTTTAAATTAAAAATTGCGATTGGAATTATCAGTATGATAATAATCAGAACTGTTGATTTTTCTTTTCAAAAATACGGATTTCCTAGCCCTGTCTACTAAAAAGGTAAACAGTCTGAGCATCACTAAGAGGGAGAGAATCTGAAATCACTGCCTCCTGATGGGATGCAACACAAAGCAAAGCCCCCTGCCCACCCCACCCCCCATGGAGGATTCTGGCCAGAACAGTTAGACCCAAATCCAGTCATGCCCCTGCAGTGACTTCCAGTGATGGGGAGCCCAGGGCGGGGGACAGCAGAACAAACCCAGAACGGGAGACGTTCTGGGGGACAACCAACTCGGTTTCCACAAAAAGACAGGAGCATCAGAAAGGACGCAGGGGGTCCTGGGCTGCTCTAAATTAAGAAGCTTAAAAGACCTTATAACCAAACATGCGTTTGGGTCCTAATTTGAACAAATCAACTGTAAAAGACATTTCTGAGATAATCATAAAAGTATGAGTGCAGAATGGGTAGTAGAGCCCATAAGGAATCACCATAAATTTTATAAGATATAAAATGGGACCGTGGTTACGAGAGAAAGGTCCAGGGCGTTTTAGAGATGTGGACTCCAAATATACACATGGGTGATTTGTACACGGAAATTCGATATACCATTTTCTCAACTTTAAAACGTCTCAAAATTTTCCTTATGTAGCCCATGTTGTGAAGTATCACTGCTCTACAAGACCTCCATTAAAAGTCACAGATGAGGGCTTCCCTGGTGGCACAGTGGTTGAGAGTCCGCCTGCCGATGCAAGGGACACGGCTTCGTGGCCCGGTCCGGGAAGATCCCACATGCCGCGGAGCAGCTGGGCCTGTGAGGCATGGCCGCTGAGCCTGTGCGTCCAGAGCCTGTGCTCCACAGTGGGAGGGGCCGCGACAGTGGAAGGCCCACATACCGCAAAAAAACCCCAAAAAGTCACGGATGTGACAATCTGCTTTTGTTACAGATCTAACCACTACCATAACACAGGTTCTACAAGAAAACCATACTACAGGTTCTAATAAAAATTACTTATGATCAAAGTTTATGCAAAAACTCACACAGTAGGTACAGATCATTTGTACATAAAAATTACTCTCCTACTTCACTCCCTAGGGTACTGGTTTTAGAGGTTAAAAAAAGCCATGCTTATCTCTACACTAGGAGTCAGCAAACTGCAACCAGGGGCCAAATCCAGACCAGCATCTGCTGCTGTCAATAAAGTTTTATTGGGACGTGGCCCACCGTTTGTTAACAGATGGCCCACAGCTCTCTTTGCTGTGGTGGCAGAGTTGAGAAGACGCAGCAGAAACTGCAGGCCTGCAAAGCCTCAGATATTTACCGTCTGGCCCTTGACAGAAAGAGATGGCAGCACTCTGCTCTAAGTCATCTCTGGAAACCCCACTGGGTGACCCAGGTGCCACCAAGGGTGCAGCCAAAGAAAAAGGCTTACAGTTCTAAGCGCTGACACATTAGCTGTTACACACAGCGAGGCCCAGGCGAAGCAAAGCTGCTGGGGAAGCATGCAGCTGACTTCAAATTCCAGAAACATTCTTATGGCCAAACAGGCCTGTCTTAGAGAGGCATGGAAGACAAGTGCCAGAGAGGGTTCAGAGAAAAGTGCAATAAAAATGCAAGGTCATCAGTCTCACACAGGAAGCTTTTGCTGCCACGACAGGTCATACAGCATATTCATCTGCAATTTCTCCCTTTTAAGCGCTGACACACTCCTCCTCAAGAATGTGAAGAGAAATGCTATTTGCTAACTTGTTCACCATCTATCTCTTGTCCTAGAACTCAGGCTCTGTGAGGGGAGGAATTTCTCCAGCCCACTATCACACCCCAGGGCCTAGACACGCACTTGGAACACATCAGACACTCAACAGATATTCGATTATGAGCATCAGGGTTCTGTGTTACCACCACTTACCAACTCTGAGACTGTGGACACCACTTACTAGAAAGGACCACTGCCCCCCATCTCCCCCAGCCCAGGCCCCAAGCCGTGAGCAGCAAAGCTGAGATTCCGCGGCTCCCAGTGTTCTCACCTCTGAGAGAACACGCACTACAGCACTTGGACTAAATCCTCCTACTGTACAAAACCTCACACGTTTGGGAGACGGCTAAGGAAAAAAGAGTATTTATAGGGACTTCCCTGGCGATCTGGTGGTTAAGACTTCCAATGCAGGGTTCAATCCCTCGTGAGGGAACTAAGATCCTGCAAGCCATGCAGCACAGCCAAAAGGAAAAAAAAAAAAAAGAATATTTACAGTCTCTTTTACATGTAAGTTTTATGTTTCAGGCTTAAGAATCTTTGCTTCAGGGAAAGACAGACGAAGTAGTAACCATTAGCTCAAATTTCTGTTCTAGTTTCAACCCAACAGCGTTGAAAAAACTGAACAGCTTATCCTCTAGACCCTGAAAGGCAGAAAAGACATGGAAATGAGGGGGTGGGGGAGGGGGCTGGTCTGTGAGGGGTAAAGAGGGAGGGCTGACACTTTCCTGCTTCTCACCAGTGACAAGGACAGGTGCCTGAACACGCGCTCTCCCTGGCAGGACACATTCTGTCCAAGTCTGGAGTCCACCAGTCCAAAAGGGACCAGGGAGCAGAAGGAGGGTGTGCAGACCCAGAGGACATTCCTGCTGTTCTTCCCGAAGAGTGCTGAGCGCTAACCGAGCAGGGAGAACTCACCAAAGACGTGAGCGCAGTTAGTGTTTTAAAAAGAACTTTTAAAACTGACTCAGGAAAGAACGTAGAAAAGAACCCAGGTTTTTGTTTCTGTGGTTAGGAAGGACCCTCCCCCACTGGCAATCGGCCTCCAAGCACCCAAGAAAGAGAAGCCCCTCTCTTCTGATGCAGACCCCCAACCAAAAGCCTCGAAGGCCCCAGGATGGCTGATCCCTTATTCAATCCGGTAAAATCCGGACGTTGTTAAATTAACTCGTGCTGTCCTCTTACCCCAGCCAAAGTCAAGATGTTCTCCAGTGACCTGGTCATGATGAGACGCTTCCTGGCGCGAGTTACTGCTACATACAGTAAATTCCACTCGTCCTCAGAAAACGACTCTGAAGAAAGCAAAGGGGAAAAAAATATCAACACAGAAGCCTGCTTACAGAAATTTATATTCTTATCTAAACGTTTACTATTCGGGTCTTCCCTGGTGGCGCAGTGGTTAAGAATCTGCCTGCCAATGCAGGGGACACGGGTTTGATCCCTGGTCCGGAAAGATCCCACATGCCGTGGAGCAACTAGGCCCATGCGCCACACCTACTGAACCTGAGCTCAAGAGCCTGAAAGCCATAACTACTGAAGCCCATGCACCACAACTACTGAGCCTGTGCTCGAGAGCCCACAAGCCACAATTACTGAACCCATGCACAACTACTGAAGTCCATGCATCCTAGAGCCCGCGCCACAACTACTGAGCCCACATGCCTCAACTACTGAAGCCCACGTGCTCTAGGACTCACATGCCGCAACTACTGAGCCCACGTGCTGCAACTACTGAAGCCCACACGCCCTAGAGCCTGTGCCGCAATTACTGAGCCCACGTGCTGCAACTACTGAAGCCTGTGCGCCTAGAGCCCGTGCTCCGCAACAAGAGAAGCCACTGCAATGAGAAGCCCATGCACCACAACAAAGAGCAGCCCCTGCTCACCGCAACTAGAGAAAGCCCATGTGCAAAGCGCGCGTGCAGCAACGAAGACCCAACACAGCCAAAAAAAAAAGTTTACTACTCCCCATCGCCCCAAAAAACCCTCAGGATTTGCTGGCTTTATAAGCAAAATTTTCCTACAAACACCAACTCCGAAAAGAAACAAAACTCTAACAGACTAGGGGCACAGAACACCCACATTTTGACTCCATGACTAACAGAGAGCTTTTGTTTGTCTGTTTGTGGGAAAACTTCAAATGGTTTTATTATAAGACTTAAAACCAAAACAACAACACTGGGCTTCCCTGGTGGCGCAAGTGGTTGAGAGTCCGCCTGCCAATGCAGGGGACACGGGTTCACGCCCTGGTCTGGGAAGATCGCACATGCTGCGGAGCGGCTGGGCCCGTGAGCCATGGCCGCTGAGCCTGTGCGTCCGGAGCCTGTGCTCCGCAACGGGAGAGGCCACAACAGTGAGAGGCCCACGTACCACAAAAAAAAAAAAAAAAAAAAAGCACTGATGCTTAGATGCTTAGAGTTTAACAGGTAGCCTTGAGTATAAACTGATACAAAAGCAGACAAATGATAGAGTGCTTACACTAATCCCTTGTATGATTTTCGGGCCTCTTTAATAAAAAGGAGAATTAATTAAAGAAAAACACCTTGGCGAGCAGGTAAACTGTTTTAAAGCTTCTGTCTGATGGGGAAAAACCCACAGCTGAAGAGCCGGTGCAGGTTAAACAGGATGCAATAAACACAGCTGCCCTCCGAGCAGCCCTGAGGGAGGTGGACCCTGGAGGCTCAGTTTTTCTAAACACACAGTCTAAAAACAACAAATTTAGGAGCAGGAGGATTTTCTTGTTCTAGAAGGATCCTTCCAAGGAGCCACACCGTGCAAGAAAAAGCAAGGCAGCCCTGCAGTGAGGCGTCAGCGGTCTCCTTACCGACTCTGAAGTGGGGCAGCTGAGCGAGGTTGTGCCTAGCACAAGGCACTTTCACGAAATCATCTAGGACATGCACAGTGTCAAACTCCAGGCCTTTGGCCTTGTGCACAGTGCCCAAGATGTACTCTGGAACAGAAACACAGCGGACGGGCAGATGAGGGGGTGACTGGGAAAGAAAGGAAAGAGGTGAAAAGCTTACACTTTCCACCACTCTCAAAATGCTAATTACGTTTTCTTGCCTGGGTGCGGCTCTGCAGAAAAAGGGGGAAAGAGGAAACCTCAGTCAGAATAAAAAAGGGAGAGACAAAAAAAAAGACGAGGGGAAAGTAGAAATTCGTTGCAGGTGTTGCGAACACGGCCGAGTTCCAGTCCAGAGCTCATGGCGGCTGCCCACCGCCTGCTTCCTACGCACGAGGGGACAGAGGCCCAGAAGAGGCTGGGGGTTTGCCAAGGGTCAGCCGGTAGCAGAGATGGGACTCGGGAGCCCCTTCTACGGGCTGGAAGTAGAACAGAAATAAAGGGGCCACAGGAGAACAGCAGCCTTGTTCCACTGACACAGCCGCCCCTAGTCACCCATGATGTCCACGCTGGCAAGAGGCACCGGAAGCGGGCTGCCCCCGCCCCCAGGGGGAAGTGAAGAGCCCCCGTGTCCCTCACCTGCAAAGTCCAAGTCCTCTATGTGGCATCTCTCTATCCTTTCCACCAGCTCTGGAATCCGGATGTTGTACTTCTCCACGACCGCAATCTTGGCTTCCAGCTCCTTGTCCTCGGCCGCAGTCACATACCGCTTGAAGCCACTGAAGCCCTCTCTGTGCACCCACCTTCTGATGAACCTGTCTTTAATGACGAGGTTTCCTAGAGGGAACAGGCGTAGGGGTCAAGGTGACACAGGCTGCACCGACGTGCACTCCTCACTGACCACATGATAAACGAATGGTCTCAGAGCTGGAGACCCAGGTCCAGGCTCGACGGCATCACTAGCCTGCCGTGGGTGCCTGGGCAAGTCAGCGCAGTGACCTGTGCCATAGCCCCTCCAGCTCCAAACTTAGGGTCAAGAGCCCTGCTGACATCCTTGTCTGCTTCTCAGGGATTCGAAATTGTGCAGTAATGAAAAAACGAAAGCGCTACAGAAAATTAGAAAGGATCACATGGGGCCCATGCAGAAGTCTCAGTGTGTGAGGTCACCCGGGCAGACAGAAAGATGGTGGGGAAGACGGCCTAGGGGCCAGCGTGACAGAGAAACTTAGACTCCTGAGAAAAGGGTCTGGAAAGAGCCATCGGTGCCTCTGAAAACAGGAGGTCTCTGGCATCCCACCGCTGATGAGAAGAAGCCACACTGGCTCCTCCAGAGCAAACGGGAACTGACTCAGAACCTGCCCGCCCTCCTCTACCCCGCCACTGTGTGCCTGCGTCCACCCCACGCAGCAAGGAGGACACTCACGTCTCTTCCGTTCTTCCTCCGGCTGAAGAAGCGTCCAAATATCAATGATTCTGTCCAATCCAAATGATTTAATCCCCTGAAAAAGTTTTTCGGTGGGAATTTTTTGGTGTTTTGTTGTTTTTAATTTTGTTTTATTTTTGTTACTGTTGTTAACAGGACAAAGTAAAGCAAATGTAGAGGTGGGATTTTGAAATGAGACGGTTTTTTTGGAAACAGATCTCAAATTGCACCCAAAGCATAAAGACATCGAGTGGGAACCTTCATTACGCACAAAAGCAGAGGTTACAATGCAGCCTGCAAACTCGGGATGACCCAGTGCTAAGCTCTGGCTGCTCCCTCAGACTTCTCCTACGTTTAAAAAAAAGGCAAGAACTAGCTGCATGTTGCTTTCATGTCAAAGAAGGCAATTTAAATCATCTACCTTCCACGAATATAAAACAGCTGCAGCAAAGAAGACAGATGAGACCTGAATACTGAGTGTGGAGCACAAACACTCGCCGCTGTTCCTTCTGAGGAAAGAACTAGACTGTCTACAGGTATTGGATCTGTTAAAAGGTCAGCTCCTGGAGGAGAGGGCCTGACCCTCCCAGTTCAGCCCACCTCTACTGGGAAGCGTGTACTGAGCGCTGACTGGGGCCCAGGACAAAGGCTCCACACTCCAAGGGTTTAGATCATTTGGGGAAGGGACACATAAAACATTAACATCAAACTGAGACCAAAATAAGACAGTACAGATTATAACGTAACCAGAAGTGATCAAGCGGGATGACACATGTGGGACTGAGACAGGGGAGAGGACAAGCTCACATCCTGCCTGGCGTGGAAGATGCTCCAACAGTACCATTTCCTTACAATAACAAAGATGGCTAAACTATGCTACATCCACTGAGAAAGTATTGTAAAGTCACTCAAATAGCAACATGGGAGAAAATATGCTCGTGGGTGGAGTAAAAAACACATACTCTTTTTTGTACACTCTAAATGCAATTGTGTAAAAATACACAACTATAAGGCCAAAGACATAAATAATTAGCGAAAATGAGAATTTTTACATAAAACACTGAGATTAAGGGTGATTTTTTTCCTTTTAATTTCCAAAACTTCTGTAACTTGGTTACATAATCTTTATAAATTAAAAAAAGGAGCATCAGAAATTTTTTATTTTGATTCACTTACTGTATGTACTGAGGGTCTACACATAGTAGGCCCTAGAAAATATTTTTTTCATACATGAACGGGTGAATGTCTCTTAGACATAAAACTCTTGCTTCCAAGAGTTAAAAACGCCGTACACATGTCACTCAACCCTCCTAGCTTCCCTGTGAAACAGGCAGTGTCGCTGTCCCAGAGACAGAGGGGCTGAGTCGCCTGCCACAAGCCACACACAGTTAGTGAAGAAGCAGAGCTAGAACCAGTGTCCACTCTGCATCTGGAGCCCCGGGCACCTCCCAGCTGTGCCCTCACCTCGCTTGTCTTACACGACTGATCATCACACCTCAGGACACTCACAGGCAGCTGGCAGCCCCGCATGCACACAGGTTAGAAGGGCATTCTTTTTTTTTTTTTTTAATATCAGAGGAAAAGGTCCACAGTCCTTGCTGGGCCAGACTTTACAGGACTCGCTGGACCAGAATGGCCAGGGGGAAGGACTTCACAGCGCAGGCTCGGGAACAGTCACAAACCCAAATGCCTGTGTGCAGAGTAAGCCTGGACATGTGGGCCGTTTTCAATGGCTCTGTGTGTCGGCAATGTTTCCGGGCGAGAGCAGAGAACAGAAACGCACTCCTACCCCTATCAGGTGGATCCGGGCAGGCACTTCTCCTTCCGTCACCCGGACGGCCTCATCAAACACGTTGGCGTTGGTCCGGGACAGCAGGGCCACCTGCCCCTTCGTGTCACCTCGAATGCCACCTTTTGGGAGAGAGCACAAACTCTAGGGCAAATCCAGATAAAGAGGGAAGCTAATCTGTGTAACAAATACGTGTAACTGAAAGCCTTACTCTGATGGTTGCCTCCAACCAAAGTCTTTTTTCTTACTCGTTTGCAGACATCCAAGATTGTAGCTCCCACATAGGCAATTTCCACACCAAACCTAAAACTCTGTGGGAGAACAACACAATGAAAGGAGTTAACACCCCCTGAAGAACGTGAGCGCATTGCTACCACCGCCAAGGCCTGGCCTCGCCAAACCCCACTGAGCATCTCTGACTTGCCCGACCTGGAATGGGTACTTGGAAATTCCCTACTGTAAACTGACTTACACAGAACAGGAGCTTGGCAAGCAAAGAATCACCATTCTAAGTTTTCAGAATAGCATTTTCTATCTTGAAACCTGAGAGTTACCTGCTTTTCTTTATCTCTTGCCCCCAAATCCAAACCTTGACAATCTTCCACCATGTTTTCTACAGTCGTTTTCTTACCACTGCTCCCAGCGCAGCTCAGAGACCCCTACCTCATGCCTCCCCAACTTGGCCTCTTTCCCTCTGCCACTTGAATCTTTCCCTCATGTGTTCATCAAGCCCCGTGCCTCGCCACAAAAAGGACGAGCACTCTACGAAGAAAAGGTGACGTGTGGACTTTCAGGACTCCTGCAGCCTGGACAGCCTTAAGCCCCTTCGTTCCCCGAGACCAGCAGCAAACTTTTCTTTTAAGCAAATCTACCATTCTTTCCAAACTGCCTCTAACAAAGAAGCGTATATTATACAGAAAATTAAGGGAGGAAGGGGGTCTCTCCCTGCCCCCTGAGGCTCCCTCAACATCGATTCAAACCCTACATAACCGGCCACGGGACTAATCACCATTTCCTGAGCGTTTCCTGCCCTCCCCCTGCCGTGCTGCATGGCAGTAACTTCAAAACGCAGCCCAACACACTAATCCCTTGACCACTGTAGCTGGAAAGACACCATTCTTGCCCAAACTCGTGGTATTTATTGCCTTTTTCCATTCACTTATAACTTAAGGTAATGAAGTATTATGTACTTTGGTGAATATCAATAACACAGCCTAAGGAAAGCAAGACTTTCAACAAACAGTACTTTGTTGCTATAGAACTATTCTAAGTGAGCCATAACTCAAATTATAAAGATCCACGAGTCCATGCTGACACAAATAAATAAACGAATAAATAAATGGAAGAGAAGACACAAAATCTCCTTTGCAGAAGAATTCCGAATAATCTATGTAGACACTCCAACTCTTGTTCCCGAGTGAGCACTGAGGGCAATGACTTCCTTCCAAGGCACACAGTGTGGAGGGGTGGCGGGGGGAGTCACTTCACGGTGAAGGGAACTGCCAAGCACCACTTCAGCCAGGGGACCAAGACAACATCATCAGTTATAAATCATGTTGATGGGGGACTTCCCTGGTGGCGCAGTGGGTAAGACTACACACTCCCAAGGCAGGGGGCCCAGGTTCGATCCCTGGTTGGGGAACTAGATCCCATATGCATGCCCCAACTGAGAGTTCACATGCCACAACTAAGGAGCCCGCCTGCCGTAACTAAGACCCAGTGCAACCAAATAAATAAATATTTTTCAAATAAATAAATAAATAAATAAACCATGTTGACAGTACGGGCCCCCAATACCTTGTAATGAAAATGGCAATTTTTCTTCCAAGGCCTTCCTCCCAAAACATCAGTGCAACCACCAGACAAACACCAACAGAGGGGTATCCGACAGAACACCTAACCAGTCCTCTTCAAGGTCCAAAAAAAAGACAAGCGTGAGAAACCACAGAGCACAGCCAATAGGAGCCTAAGAAGACTTGACAACTGAATGCAGATAGGGTCACCTGAATAAGATCCTGGAATAGAAAAAGGACATTTGGTAAAAAACCAAGGAAATCTGAATAAACGATGGACTTTAGTTTATAATAATGTATCCACGGTAGTTCATTAACTGTAGCAAATGTACCACACGAATATAAGACGTGAATAATAAAGGAAACTGAATGTAGGATGTGTAAGAACTTTCCATACTATCTTCTCAACTCTTCTATATATCTGAAACTAAAAAACGTCTATTAAAAAAAATTCCTCTGGGTTGACGCCACCCTAAGTCACTACAGCAAACAAGGGAAACTCCAGGAAATAAGGTCACTGAGTGGGCTACAGGGCCTCCTAGAAAAGAACAGAACACAGTTCAGATGACGCTGGCACTTTCGCTGGCAGTCTCACATCCTCTTACTAGAAGTGAGGTTCTTAAAAGCAGTGGTTTTCACACCTTTTAGTCTCAGGACTCCTCATACTTTAAAAAATTAGTGAGCACCCAAAGATGCTTATCATTTACGTGAGTTGTACCTACCTACAATTACCACATTAGCAACTTTAGTGCATTTCAATATAACAATAACCCCATTACATGATAACATACAGAACATATTTTTAAAACGGTATTTTTCAGGACTTCCCTGGTGGCACAGTGGTTAAGAATCCACCCGTTAATGCAGGGGACACGGGTTCGAGCCCTGGTCCGGGAAGATCCACATGCCATGGAGCAACTAAGCCCATGCGCCACAACTACTGAGCCTGCACTCTAGAGCCTGAGAGCCACAACTACTGAGCCCACGGCGGTGCCCTAGAGCCCACACGCCACAACTACTGAGCCCTCATGCTGCAACTACTGAAGCCCGCATGCCTAGAGCCCGTGCTCCACAACAAGAGAAGCCACCGCAATGAGAAGCCTGCACACCGCAACAAAGAGTAGCCCCCACTCACCGCAACCAGAGAAAGCCCACGCGCAGCAACAAGACCCGACGCAGCCAAAAAATAAAAAAAAAAATTTTTAAATGGTATTTTCCAAAACATAAGTTAGAGAGAAGAGTGGCACTGTTTTTACATTTTTGCAAATGTTTTTAGTGCCCAGCTTAAGACAGCCGAATCTCAGAGCTCTGTCTGCATCCAGCCTGGTGTGACAGCCTCACAAAGATGAGTGCTGAAAAGGGGAGGAACATGTAACAGCTTTTCCAGATAATCAAGGCCCCAGGAGTTGCCATGCTCATGCTGGAAACAAGGTTTCCAAAATCTGGATTTCACTTGAAAGCAAGTTTATCTTCGGCAATACACATGTCAGCTGTTTTCCTTGAAGTCACAGCTCATAGCATGCGTTTTTGAGAAAATGCCAAATCCCCAAGTCTGAATAACCAGAATTGGTCTGTCAGCTGCTCGTTCAAGCACAAACGAAAGAAGCAGCGGTGGAGCTCACAACACAATCACAAAAGTGCTCCTGGTCAGACAGCAGCACACTGCAGGGGCAGAAGGACTTCATCCTACTTCCCATTTCATCACACAGACTTGTGAGAGAGACGGACTCAAGGGTCTACAGTAATGAAATTAATCATTTTTCCTGTGCCATCAAGGATGTTCTTAGTAGGGACTTCCCTGGTGGTCCAGTGGGTAAGACTCTGCGCCCCCAATGCAGGGGGCCCAGGTTCGATCCCTGGTCAGGGAACTAGATCCCATATGCATGCCACAACTAAGAGTTTGCATGCTGCAACCAGAAGATCCTGTGTGCTACAATGAAGATAATAAATAAATATAAATATTAAAAAAAATAGTACTCTTAAAAACGAAATATGTTCTTAGTGAACTGCCTACTTTCTTTTTTGACTCAGTGCCTTGCAGTGAAGAATAAGGCAACTGCTAGGACCGGCTGGTGCCAAAGCCGAGATTCTCAGCCACAGTCTCACCACTGACTTTGCATCATCAGTGCAAATGTCAACATAGTGCAAGAGGCAGATAACTATTATGAAAACAGTTTTGACTTTGCAGACCCCCTGAGAACCACGGAGAGCCACTGCTTAGAGGCACGGATTTGCTACACACAGTGAGCCTCATGAAAAGCCTTACACGGGGCCTGGCACGTAGTCAACACCGGAGAACCAGGGTGGGGAGCCACAAGGCTTGCATGTATATACGCGTCTGGGGACTGGGAAGAAAAGACAGCGCTTACCTGTGTGAGATAGAAGACGTGCGTGTGAGGGACTGTGAACAGAGCGTTGACTGCACCTCGGAAGGTATAGATCTGCTGGTGTGGGTCCCCCACGAAGATTTTCCCACATGGCTGAGACAGAACTATGTTCATGATCGCTGCGACCAAGAAGATGGAAAGTAAGGGCTCTGAAGCGACACCAACCCACGGAGCAAAAAGAAACCAAACTTAAGACAGAAAAGGATGAAAACGCTTGCACACTGGACAACAGTTATCTTTCCCTCCAGCATAGGTACACTCAGTCCAAAGAAATGATTTTATAACAAACAAAAGAAACAGCTTCTAACCCTACGAATGCAGATTATTTTTACTCCTGAACAAATTATTGAGTATAAGAAACCACATAGGCAAATATAAAATGAGGCAAGTTATCTTCTCTGATATTATAATTTAAGGCCCCAAAATGACCAAGTCACACTATTTTCTATCAGCCACTGGAAAAATACACAACACAAATTGTTCACTCTAAATTGACTACCTTTTCCCCCTCCACATGAGTCTCAACCCAATCATGTGGTGACCTAGGCTCAGCCAATATTTTAAGAATAACGCAAGCAAAACATTTAGAGAAAATTAAGTCTCCTTTGGGTGAGGGGTGGGGGTGGAGAGACAAGTGCTGAAATCCACAGTCAGACAGCAAAGGGTTTCTGAATGACTAAGCGTCACGCGCTCCTCCTCATGACAGACAAGAATCATCGACTTATGCACACACGTGTCCTCTTACACATTCACAACACTGTTGCTATGTGTTTGGGACTACTGGTGTCCTGAATGGTTTATCACCTGGGGTACAGTCCTGGGCCTCGTCCACAAAGATGGCGTCAAAAGAGGCCAGCAGAGGCTTGCTGAGCTGCCAGAGTTTCAAGTAGCCTACAAGAAGGGGCAGAAGAGTCAGAAATCGGAATGAGGCGGGTCCACGGCGGGGCTCAGGACTGGGCGCGTGCGTACCGTCGTGCGTCATATGGTAAGCCTCCTCCTTGCACTCGCCCAGCTTCCGCATGTTGTCCCAAAGTCGGCTCGCTTCGAGGACACCGTTCTAGAAAGCAAGTGACACGGTGATGTGAAGGTCATGACCCTGAAATCAGGAGTTCATGTCCATGTGCAGGGGTCAAAGCAAAGGCCCCAGCTCACGGTGAACGGCAGCCACCCCCTGGCCTCCCCCGGCTCCACGAGGGCCTCATGTCAACGTCAGGCGCCCAGATGGGGAAAAGCCAGGGGCTGGACCACACCCAGAGGTAGAGCATCGCTCAGGGAGCACAGCATCTGATGAACCAAGAAAGGCTGGATGATTCCTCTAGATTTATGACCGACAGTTAATTCATAAAAAGTGTGGTCAATGACTGAAAAGACTTGATAAAAATTAGAAAAGAGAATCACATCTTTAGACCCTGGACCAGCAGACCCCACGACGAGCTCTTATACACCCTGGGCAGGAGCCCCATCTGTGAAATGGAGGACCAGGCTGAGGTCTAAGCAAGATGAGTGCTCTTCACAGAAAACCCTGTACACTTCGCAGCCAGCACAACTGGCCTAGGGTCTCCCCTCCACCTCTACCTCCTGACAGCAGCTCTAAAGACATCAAAGACCAGTACAAGCTGGCACCGTGTTGAGCCCTTGTTCCTCCCGAGCCCTAACTCCAAAGGGACTGAGACACTCACCAGCTTCTCGCTCTGCTCGACCATGACTCTCTGTCCCTGGCTGTTCTTACACCAGATGGGCACGTGGTCAATCGTCAGCTCGTCGTCAGCCGAGGCAAAGAAGTTTTCCAGAGTCTTACATACTAGCTTGGCCCTTATGAAGCCACCCTTCCCTTCAGCGAGGACAGAGTTGACCATGAAGGGGGTTAACTTGAAGAGATTCAACTTCTTCTTCAATTGGTACCTGCAATGCACGTCCCAAAGGCACCGGGTTGGCTTTTGTGGCAACTCGCGATTTAGTGTCTCCCCCAGGTCTGCCCCCTTCTCTCCAATGACACCACCAGGTCACTGGAAGTGGCACATACAGGTGACAAAAAAAAGCCTGAGGAGCTGAGTGAGGTCCTCGTAGGATTGGAAAGGGCTCCGTTACGCTTTCCAGAATTCACATCTAATAACCCAGGAGACGAAGTGGCTCACAGCAGATACCACTGTTCCAAGGTGTGGACCAGACTCCAGGAGGCCCCAGGGGGGGACCCTCGAAGCTCCCTGAAGCTTTCTCGTCCAAGGGGACATGGCTCAGAGGCCCTGGGTGCCTGGAACAAGTGCCCCTCAGCCCCGTCTTCTCCCCTCCAGCTTCTGAGGAAAGCCTGAATGGGTCAACCAGACTGGTGATGCCCTGAACTTTAGGCAAGTCACTCTGACCTTCTGTGCCTCAGTTCGAGACATGAAAATGCCTCCCTCAGTGAGACAGTGTTAAGCTTCCCTCAGTAGCAATATATCTCTATGGGGTGAAGTAAAAATTACTCAATCTATAGCCATATTCCCTGCCTGTAAGTGAAGACAAAGCACTAAGTTTTCTCCGAGTCACTGTGGTGTACTGACTGCAACGTGAGAGCAGTAACTGGACGTAATGGCAACAGTGGCACCATGATGCTCACTTGCGCCCGATGTGCCCGTAGGCCATGGAGTGGAAGGTCTTGCAGATGACATTGCTGGGGAAGACGAGCTCGGCCTGCTTGGCGATGCTCTTGTTGAAGGTCACGTACAGAAACCTGCTCTCAGACCACTTCTCAGCGTACTTGACCAGGGTGGAGGTCTTCCCAGTACCTGAGGAAGCCAAGAGCAAGGGAGGTGACCCTCTGACCAGGAATAACGGTTCCCACAGACGCTATAATCGGGTCCCACCCATGCCTATCTCCCCGCTTGTCTGGGACCAGACAGTGGCAAGTTCTCCAGTACTGATGAAAACTAAAAACAGTGCTGTGAAGGGAGCAGCAGACTCAAGACAGAGCCACCTGGGTTGGGGTAGCAGACCCTGCAGCTCTAAAGGGGCCACTTCAGTCTGTTCCTCAGCCTGTGTGGGTAACACTGACCTCATAGGGTGTGCAGGATAATTACCCAGGTACCCAGCAGAGGAACTCATAAACAGTAGCTATGCTGGCCTAGGCACCATTCATGCTTCGACAGCAAGAGCATGAAAATGAGATTCAAGGATCCTTCCAACCTGTTCTGAACTATCCTATCTACCCCTCCTCCCCGCCTTTCATTCAGTTATTCAGTTAGTCAACTGTCACCCACTGAACAAGTATTTCCTGAGCACCTACTGCACATTCAGCCCTACACTAGGCATGTCACAAACACAAAGCAAGGTTCCTGCATTACAATCTAGTTGGGAGTAAAACACCAACACAGTTGGAACAATTGGAACAAAAAAAAAAGAGAATAATGATAACACAGTAGAGTGAAAAAGAATATGGATCTGGAAACAAAAAAGAAAATCTCGCCTATGAAAGAAGATAAATAGCACCTCCTTTCCTACCTACCAGGGCTGTTTGAAGATCAACAGATCAATGACATAGTGTGGAGGTGTTTACAGAAGGTGTGTGTTGGCTATTCTTCCTATGTAATCAGGCACCAAACAGTTAATACAGATTAGTCACAGTGAGAGTTCAGAATCACGGAGATCTCAAAGGGCTGAGGAAGCCTCCACCAAGAAGACACAGAAGTGACGGGGGTCAACGTCAGATGGCAGAGAGATAGAGGAAGTAGGGGACGGGGAGGGTAGGCGAAAAGGCCCGTTTCTGGAGAGAAATAGATCCAGCTTTGAATTCCACCTCCACCACGTATTTGCTCATTTAATCTGGACCACATCATTTTAATTTCCCTGAGCTTTAAAACCTCATACATAAAATGAACCAGAAATTCCCTGGCCATCCACACTTCCACCGCAGAGGGCATGGGTTCAATCCCTGGGGAATTAGGATCCTCCATGCCACGCAGTGCAGCCAAAAAATAAATAAATAAACCAACCTCACAGAATGTTAGGATTAGCACAGGGCAGACATTTGATAAAGTGGCTGTTGCTTTTAGTACGATATTTAGGCAGAAAAGAAGCGGGAAGGCATTCCAGGTACAGAAAATAGTATGAGCAAAGGTTCAAAGAGCAACCAAGTACTTTAAGAGCCAGGAAGCACAATTAGCTGACTGAGTAATGTATGTTAGAACCAAAAGGTAGGAGGCCCTTCCAGACTTCACCCTATAGAAACCAAGGAGCTCCTGACACTGTCTGAACAAGGGATTCACATGACCTACTGCCCCATAAGCAATCAGTGTCTGAGCAGATATGATGATACATAATAGGCTGGATCAATCCCAGTGGCATCTACCCCACAAACAAACTCCTATGGACCATTTGTTCAGCAGGAAGCCCAGTGTGGATGCCCCCCTGGAGTGGTAAGAAAAAGCACTTATTCCTTGGCAACTGCTTTTTAGATGATTTAATTGCAGCAGTTCAATAATAGATTAAGGTAAAGATATTCTGGCAGGTGGTGGGTAAGGTGGTAAGAGGCATTCCAGGAATGGCAGCCCCCTTACCTGCAAATGCCATAATTTTTACCACCTGGAGAGGTTCCATCTTATGGCTTAGGATCAGCTGTTGTTCATGTGTCAGCTGGATGGTTGTTTTCTTGCTATAATCATTACAGAAGAGAAATCAGGAAAAGAATAAGGAATTGAAAAGATCAGGTGATAGACTGTCAAAAATGCAACAGGAAACCAAATGGGACGAATAAAATTTAACCAGAAAAAAGGGGAGGGCCGCCCCCCCTTAGGGTGATTAAATTGTTCTAAAACTAGGTTATGATGTTAGTTGCACACTCAGTAAATCTACTAAAAATTATTGAATTATACAATTAAAATGGGTGAATTTTATTTAATGTAAATTATAACTCAATAAAGTGGTTAAAACAAAACACCTTTTCCTCTTCAAGTACGAGAGTCAGGAATCAAAGATGTCCACACACACACCCCCTTACAGACATACCCTGGCCAGACCGATGGTTCCTCTTTGACTTCTGTGGCCTGAGCACAGGAATTCTCCTGAAGATACAGGCAATAGAAAATGTTGTAGTGAATCCTAACAGGAAAAAAGCAGATTAGAGATTTTCAAATTCAGTCATGACCTGTATCTTATTTTTCCTCAGATGTTTTTTAGACTCCTAATCATTGCTAAAAATAAAATATGTACCACCATTTTATGAAAAAAAGGGAAGAAAAGGGTTTAAATATACCTAGAGCTGAGCTATATTTACCTGCACTGTTGGAGGTAAATATTTGGAGAGCACGGTTCTGGGAGAGATGCCTGGCTGCGATGGGCAGAGGCAAAGGAGACAGACCAGGATGTGCTCTTTGGGGAACAAAATGTAGCCACGTATGAACACAGAAGGCTCCGTCCACTCCAGGCTCAACAGCCCTGTAGGTAAACACTATCTTGGGGATGGTGTACGACCCCACGGCACCTCACGTTCACAGAGCCCGCCTGCCTGCATCACTGCACTCAAACCTCACGGAGAACCTGGCGGAGCAGTGGGTGGTGGGGCTCGCCCAGCAGTAACGCGGGGAAGGGGCAGGGCGGGGGCCAGTTACCGGTTGCTGATGTTGATCCCTTTCTCCCTCATGGCGTAGAGCAACACGGCAATGCAGTACAGAGTCTCGGTGATGTCTGGCATGGTCACTGTGGAGCTGGGCCGCCGGAGGCAGAAGAGCAGCTGCTGGATGTCATTGACGCTGCTGGACAGGAGGATGATGGCCGCCACCAAGGCCCACACGTTGACACCCTGAGGAGGGAGGTGGACAGGACAGGAGACGAGACCCAAAACACAACCGGTAAGAATCACATGGGACAGCCGGTGAAGAAAGCCAGGTTTGGGGTTCGTGTACCTTCCTCAGACCATCTAAACGGAGCGCAAACTTCCTGAATGACATTTGGGAAACACCAGGCATGTCTCCTTTTACCCTGGATTCCTTCTTTCTCATCATTTTTGGGTTTGAGTTCTTAAGTTTTCTTTGATTAAATAACATTTATAAAGTACTTAACGCAAGACGCTGCACAGACGTGATCCTCCCGCCTCCTCACCAGCCCACCCCACCCGCACCAGGTCAGTGTGAGCTCTGAGGTCCAGACACGCAACTCAAACAAGCTCACTATTAAATGGGTGCCCATCTGGGAGGCACAAAAACTGGGGGATACAAAAGAAGACAGCAGTCTTTAGGGGGAAATCAAGACTGACAATTCAATGGCATTAAGATGTTAATTTAGTATTTATGTTATTATTATTTAATACTTATTAAATATTAAGTTAACTAAATATTAAATTATTGAAAATTTATTATTATGGACACAGTATGCTCCATTTATTAATGTCTAAGAAAATGTTCACTAACATGGAAATATCAATAACAGACATATAGGGACTTCCCTGGTGGCTCAGTGGTCAAGACTCCACGCTCCCAATGCAGAGGGCCTGGGTTCGATCCCTGATCAAGGAACTAGATCCCACATGCAGGCCTCAACTAAGAGTTCGCAAGCCACAACTAAGGAGCCAGCAAGCCGCAACTAAGGAGCCCGCCTGCTGCAACTAAGACCCAGCACAACCAAATAAAAATAATAATAATAGACATATAAGTATATAACTATCATTCTTAACTTTACTGCAAGCCTCCCTGTTAAAAATGCATCCACAAAAGCAAAGTTCCACACACCTTTCACTACAACCATACTGGGAAACAAATCTCACTCCATCGACAATCACTTCACTAAAGATGGACAGAGAAATGCACATGGCTGGATTTCCAACCCTCGACTGGCTGCAGAATGAGGCTGAGGTTGCATGTGGCTTCCAAAACAAAATTTAAGAAGAATCGCTATCCAGATGAGAAGCCACAAGACACAGGAAACTGGAGACTATTTCCAGCTTCTCATTAACTCACTGTGCGTCAGTACAAAATCCTTCTTTTCTCTGGTTCTTTCAAATAACCCAAGGTGTCAACAATACAATGGGCTGCCTTGTAAAGAAGCCCTTACTAATCAAAGTGTGTAGAGGCTAGATGACCATCCTCTGTTGGAACCGCTCAACAGAATGGGAAATTGGATGAAATACTTTTTAAAATTCCTTCCAAATTAAAGAATCTATAACAATGTAGCCTTTTATTTCTCTATGGGACAAATGACAAGATTAAGGCTTCAAAGCAAAGGCTGAAGGAAGATTTTGAAAATAAATCTAAAATAACCTTCAACCAAATTTGATCACCAATACACTTTCTTCCAAAGAGAAAAGGTGTCACCTCCCCAACCCTCCCCTCCCTGCAGCCTCTTCACGTACGGCAGGGGCAGCGTAGAGATCGGGGAGGTGTTGGCGCACGCAGGCCTCTGCCTCGGGGAGGAGGAGGTGATCCCTCAGACTCCACAACGCCCGTCCAGGGTCCACACTCGGGGAGCACTTAGTGGTGGCTGTGTAGCTGTAAGACATTCACAGCAGCGTCCATGGGAAAGGTGATCCAGTAAGTGCTGATTTCTGGGAAAGGACTTTGGAAACTGACTTCCTCCCAGGAAACGGGGACTCACCGGATGAGGTTCAGCACACACAGGTCTGACTCCTTCTCTATGCCATAGCTCGAGAGGATGCCATCCACTTTGCTGACAGCTTGCTCTTCATTCATCAGGTATCGGTGATACAGCTTTTTCCAAGGAATGAACTAGAAAGTTTAAAAAATCCAAAACAACATGCAGGCAATGGCTATTAGAGAACTGATCAGGCCACAAACATATAGATAATTGCTTGAAAAACAATTGCAGTCTACAATTCAAAAGCTGGGCAAATAGGGTAGAAACATTATACAAATTTTAGTTGGAAACTAGGAGAAGGGGGGGCTCTTGGTTTGGGTTCCAACATAACTTTTTACAGAATCTGGGAAAAGCCAGTGCTTCAATTTCCCTATCTGAAATAGTGTCCTGTCCCTGTTGGGACACTAATGGCTCAGAGCTTCAGCGAGGATTAAATAACATGAGAGTTGTGGCTATACTAAGATTAGACAAAATAGATTTTAAGTCAAAAGTTATTAGAAGAGGGACTTCCTTGGTGGTCCAGTGATGAAGAATCTGTCTTCCAAGGCAGGGGACACAGGTTCGATCCCTGGCCGGGGAACTAAGATCCCACATGCCGCAGGGCAACTAAGCCCACGTGCCACAACTACTGAGCTCACGCACCTCAACTAGAGCCTGCATGCTGCAAACTACAGAGCCCACGTGCCCTGGAGCCCACGCCACAACTAGAGAAGAGAAAACCTGCACAGCACAACTAGAGAGAAGCCCGCGTGCCACAACAAAGACCCCGCACGCCACAGCGAGCGCTGCAATGAAGATCCTGCGTGCCTCGATGAAGACCCGATGCAGCCAAATAAATAACTTAAAAAAAATTATTAGAAGAGACAAAGAATATTACTTGATGATAAAAGGGTCAATTCACCAAGAAAATATAACAATTATAAATATGCATGTACCAAATATCAGAGCTCCTAAATCTAGGAAGGAAACACTGACAGAATTGAAGAGAAAAACAGCAACATAATAACAGGAGACTTCTATACTCCACTTTCAAGAATGAATAGAACAAACAACACTGGACCAAAAAGGCATATACTGAACACTCCATCCAGCAACAGTAGAATATACAATCTTCTCAAGTATACATAGAACATTCTCCAGGAAAGATCACGTACAAGAACACAAAACAAGTGTCTTAACATATTTTAAAAGACTGAAATTATAGAAAGTATGTTTTTCAATCACTATAGAAACTAGAAATCAGTAGCAGAAAGAAAACTGGAAAACCCACAAATATGTGGAAATTAAACAACACACTTAAAACAACCAATGGGTCAAAAAGGAAATCACAAAGAAATTAGAAAATACCTTGAGACAAATGAAAACAAAAACACAGCATATCAAAACGTATGGAATGAAGTGCAAGCAGGGCTAAAAGTTAAGTTGATAGTTATAAAAACTTACATTAAAGAAGAAGAAAGATCTGGATTTCCTTGGTGGTGCAGTGGTTAAGAATCCGCCTGCCAATGCAGAGGACACAGGTTTGAGCCCTGGTCCAGGAAGATCCCACAGGCCGCAGAGCAACTAAGCCCATGTGTCACAACTACTTAGCCTGTGCTCTAGAGCCTACGAGCCACAACTACTGAGCCCACGTGCCTACAGCCCATGCTCCGCAACAAAAGAAGCCACCACAATGAGAAGCCCGCACACCACAATGAAGAGTAGTCCCCACTCACCGCAACTAGAGAAAGCCCACATGCAACAATGAAGACCCAACAAGCCAAAAATAAAATAATGTTTTAAAAATATTTTTAAAAAAATGAAGAAAGATCACAAATCAACAAC
Organism: Pseudorca crassidens; assembly: GCF_039906515.1. Taxonomy (NCBI): domain Eukaryota; kingdom Metazoa; phylum Chordata; class Mammalia; order Artiodactyla; family Delphinidae; genus Pseudorca; species Pseudorca crassidens. The sequence goes on along the minus strand of NC_090296.1, from coordinate 173,353,190 downwards.
CTAACTTTACACCTAAAGGAACTATAAAAAGAACAAACTAAACCCAAAGCTAGCAGGAAGGAGGAAATAATAAAGACTAAAGAGCAGAGATAAATGAAATAGAGAATAGAAAAATAGGAAAAAAACCAATAAGGGCTTCCCTGGTGGCGCAGTGATTGAGAGTCCGCCTGCCGATGCAGGGGACAAGGGTTCGTGCCCTGGTCCGGGAAGATCCCACATGCCGCAGAGCAGCTAGGCCCGTGAGCCATGGCTGCTGAGCCTGCGCGTCCGGAGCCTGTGCTCCGCAATGGGAGAGGCCACAACAGTGAGAGGCCCACGTACCGCAAAAAAAAAAAAAAAAAAACAATAAAACTAAGAGTTGTTTTTTTTTTTAACAAGATCAACAAAATTGACAACCCTTAGATATATTTTGGAAAAAAGAGAAGATTCAAATAACTGAACTCAGAAATGAGGGGAACATTACAACTGATGTCACAGAAATAACAAGACTTATAAGAATACTATGACCAACTGCAGATCCACCAACTGGATATAGTAGAAGAAATGGATAAATTCCTAGGAACACACAACCTACAAAGACTGAATGATGAAGAAATAGAAAATCTGAACAGACCAATAATTAGTAAAGAGACTGAATCGGTAATCAAAAGCCTCCCAAAAAGTTAAGAGTCCAGGACCAGACTGCTTCACTGAAAAATTCTACTGAACATTTAAAGAACTAACATCAATCCCCCTCAAACTCTTCAAAAAAACTGAAGAGGAGGGAGCACTTGCAGACTTATTCTGAGGCCAGCATAACCTTATACCAAAGCCAGACAAAGACACTACAAGAAATAAAAAGAAAATGAGAGCTGTGACAAGGTCACTGAAAATAACCAAGTCATTGCTGGTGATGATAAAAACATCAAGAGGTAAGGATAAGCTGGGATATCTTCCCAAAATCCTCTTGAGCAGAATGGAGTGAAACCTCATCTATCCCCAGTTCACATCAGAGAGATAATTAAATGGGTAGAAATACTGAACCAAAACAGAGTTCACAAATAAAAACAGAAAGATATTTCTTAGAAAGTAGGAGACAAGACCCCAGGCAAAGAATGGAGCAAGAGCGATATGAAATTTCCTCCAAAATCTTTTGGGCTTGGAAGAGAAATGTACTAAGTTTTGATATATCCACCTTTCCCTCCATCTCCAAGGTTTTAAACTTCAATGCATTTGAAGAATAAATTAAACTCTCTACCTCTGGTTTCTTCCCAATGTCTGGTCTAAGGGACATACAAGCTAAGGAGAACATTCTCCCAGCCCTCAGGCTTACTGGAGACCTGAACCTGGGAAGTATAATGACACAACAAAGGGAAGGGCAGGGCACAGGATAACGGTATCAGGAAATCCTTTCTGAGATCACGGGCTGCCCCTGTGTCATCTTCAAAAGGTACTCTTGTGACTAAACGCAACACTCATTTACTAATCACCTACTGTATGTAGAACATCGTGAGACAGTGCCGAATGCAAAAAGAAACAGGACAACCAGCCCTCTAGCAATATGCTAATAATTTACAGGGAGGAAGAAGGCTCTCTAAGACCATAACAGAACATGATAAGCTTGAACAGAGGTATAAATCACTATAATAGCACAAGGAAGAGAGTGAGTGATTTCAATGGGATGGAATGGGAAAGCGTTAGTCTAAGAGTGCAGCCTTGAAGAGGAAAGACATCAACAGAGCTAAGAGGGGCCCTTTTGGTTGGCTGGGGGAAGTGGGGTGCAGATTAGACCAACATAAGGGAAGTACTGTGCAGTCCACAGTTGGGAAGCAGAACATCATTGGTTGTGGACAGAATACAGGAATGGACTGGAATGAAGTCAGCAATGAGCCTGGAATAATAAGGTGGGACACACACAGAAGGTCCCAGTTGCCTCCAGGAGATTGGGATTTGATCCTGGAGGCAAATGGACACCAACATCTCTGAAGAAATGCCATTGTCAGGAGTATGCATTAAGTGAAGCGAATCCATGGACTTTTTAGAGAAAACACGAGAGAACGAAAAGCGCTTTCCGTACCAGTGGATCACTGATTATCTCCCTCCAAAAGTGGCACACCAAGCTCAGATTCCAGTAGAGGTCTTCCATGGGGAGGAAAGCAAAGATGTGCCTCAGGACCTCACTGGGCAGGCTGCAGATGTGGCTCTGGGGTTCCTGGCAGGGCGAGGTCCCAAGAAGCCCATAGTAAGAGTCAGGAACAGGATCAGGACCAATGTCCTCCACCTCCTGGCTGGATTCTCCAGGCTGCGCAGAGAACCACGACACACCGTCCTCTGCTTCCTGCCTGCCTTCCCTGGGCCGTCTGCACGACAGGGACAGATGATGCCGTGGGGTCTTCCTAGAAACCCCATCCCACTGACTGGTCCCTGTGGCTTGATTCCTCTCGTCCTCGAAGGACCGAGACCGCTTCCCTGACGAGCGTGGCCGTACTGCTCCATCACCTCCCTGAGGCAGGGCGCAGTGGCCTTCTGCAGCAAAAATCATCTCGTCCTCCGAGTCCTTAGAGCTGTCCTGGCCCACAGAATTGCTTTTGGCCATGTCATTGGTGCGCCGCTGCTGGCCAGCGAGGAAGAATTCAGGGTTGTATCCCAGGCATCCTCGACCTGGAGAGAGAACCCAAACAAGGTGAACGAGAAGTGAATAATGACTGATGACCCTTTGTTGACCCAAATAAGACAAACTAATTTTCAATTATCTATTTTAATAGAGGAAAGAGACAAGGATGTATTTTATTGGTCAACTGATTATATAAATAGATTAATCCAAAAAATATTTATATCGGGCTCTATCATACAGTCAGATACACATTTGGAAAGGGACAGAGACCAGTCTTTGGATGGTGTGAGGACCACAGTACACCTTGCAATAGGCCAGGGTTAAATTCTGATGTTTTCTAATTGTGGAGTTAATTACACCAATATTTATGAAGAGCTACCACCTGCTCAGTGCTAGGACTTCACGCTGAAACACACATGCTGACAAGTCTTTATCAGTAAAGAACTCACAACACAGAGGAGAAGTTGCCTTATACACACAAAACAGACAAAATATCAAACACTATATAACCACCGAGTTTAAAACTGCCTCATACAATTGGTTACAGTGGTTCCAAAAAGTGGGAAACAGAGACTACAATCACATCACAAGAATTGAAGATGACTAGTGAGATCCGAGTTGGATTCTGAAATGAGATATATCACAGGGAAATAAGACAATCTGGATTATACAAACAGGTATTAATGAAAGTGGGAATTCACTTGGCACTAAATGGGTCATAAGGAAAACAATCTGCCAGAAGTAGAGCCTGCATGTAATAACGTCAGGGGATTGAGCCTGAGTCCCTCATAGTAACAGGGAACATACCACACTGGAGGTTCTTGAGAGTGGCAGTGACGTGACAGAAAATGGTACTCAGGAACATTATTTGATATTCGAGCTGATATGGAAAAAATAAAGTCTGAAGGCAAGGAGAGGGTTATTGCAGCAGCCCAGGTACGAGGTGACTGAGCACACAATCTACCGTAAAAGCACTGAGTGAGGGGACGTTTGGGAGAAAAAGAGTGAGACGGTGGATCTAGTGATGGATTGGACAAAGAGGACTGCTGAAGAGTCAGGAAATCACGACGGTTCCAGAATGGTATCGTGGTGATGCTGGGACGTGTTCCCTACCACGTTAAAGTTAAGCCAGCTAGTGGAATTCATTCAGCCGTGCTTTTCTGGGGCTTTTACCAACCACTATGATAGGATGGAATTTTCACAGAAAACTCACAAATAGTGAAAAAGTGTCAAACTACTGCAACAGAACCACAAGATCACAGTAGCAGTATTTACAAATACCGGGAGATACTCAAAGGCCACACACACTACAGATTCTGAAACGCAAGATATTTGGGGGAAAGACATACCTCTAGTCCCTCTTTTGGTTCTGGGTCTAGGATAGAGACCGTGGTTTGGGTCTCTGTTTGTCCATCTTTGACCGAAGGGCTGGGTCACGGCCAAGTGACTGCGAGCCAGATGTTGGCAGTCGACGGCTGTAAGATGCTTCCGCTTAAACGGTCTCACTGTTTTGTATCAACAGGCAGAAGAAATGGGACACTTGTTAGTTATCACCAATTCTACAAGCTAGCAAGTTAACCTTAATTTTCAGGAATACAGTGGCTGTGGGCCACCCCAGCCAGCCCTTTCCCTCTTCCCCATATTCCCATCAACTTTCAGTCATTTTATAGTTTCTTTGCATCTCTTCCTTAGGGTTTGAGAATCCTAAAATAGCCTTCTTTTCTACCTATCACACTTTGTAGAAGCCCTGATCATGAAATGCTCATTCAAAAAGAAGTTGCCACTAATGGATAAATGGAGATCTGGCAACTTTTCCTTGACTTTAGCCAGGCCATTTATACTATCATAATAACCATAAATATTTTAAGAGTTGGCTATAGCTTTTCAAAATATACTCATGCATTGTCCCCTGTATACACCAGCTTTTCCAAGTCTGAGAAGCAGAAGGCACTAAGCGGACAGTCACAGGAGATTTCCCACCCCTGCTGTATGTCTCTCCCCATGCACCCCACCCCACCCCATGCACCCCTCTCGGCCCCGAGAGCATCTCAGCATCGGGCACTGATGTAATAGGACAGGAGCAAGGCCCCCAAGTAGAAGAGAATGGAGCCCACTTTTCAGCATCTTCAGAGGAGGAAATTTCATATTCTCCCTCAGCAAAACACTACAGCAGTGACTGTGCCTAGAATTCTGTCTCGAGAGTATTGAAATACTTTTGTTTATATTAGTCATTTTTCTGCCAGGTATTTTTTCATTCCTATTTCTGCATTTTATCGCATGTAAGATCTAACTACCTCCTTATGGCATTAAATAGAACAGTTACACTACTGTAAAACAGAATAGTTACACTTAAAAAAAAAGAGAGGACAAGAACAGATACAAGAGAATTAAAGTGACCCTTTAAGGACTTCCCTGGTGGCGCAGTGGTTAAGAATCACCTGCCAGGGCTTCCCTGGTGGCGCAGCGGTTGAGAGTCTGGCTGCTGATGCAGGGGACACGGGTTCGTGCCCCGGTCTGGGAAGATCCCACATGCCGCAGAGCGGCTGGGCCCGTGAGCCATGGCTGCTGAGCCTGCACGTCCGGAGCCTGTGCTCCACAATGGGAGAGGCCACAACAGTGAGAGGCCCGTATACCGCAAAAACAAACAAACAAAACAAAAAGGAATCACCTGCCAATGCAGGGGAGATGGTTTTGATCACTGGTCCAGGAAGATCCCACATGCCGCGGAACACCTAAGCCCACGCGCCACAACTACTGACCCTGCACTCCAGAGCCCGCGAGGCACAACTACTGAAGCCCAGTGCCTAGAGCCTGTGCTCTGCAGCAACAGAAGCCACTGAAATGAGAAGCCCGTGCACCGCAACGAAGAGTAGCCCCTGCTCGCCACAACTAGAAAAAGCCTGTGCACAGCAACAAAGACCCAATGCAGCCAAAAATAAGTAACATAAATAAAAATAAAATAAAATAAAATAAAAACGTGACCCTTTACAGGAGATGGTCAACAGAGAAATCAGTTCCTGCCAGTACCGTATTTTCAGATGCTAAAAATACTCCAGTAAACTGTAGTACCAAATGCCAGAATCTCACTCAACATTTCCTGTAAGCCTGAAAACGTCTGAAACCAAGACACCACTGAGTATATCTGATACAGTTTATAAACTTAATAACTCCCCTCAGCCCTTAGCTTCTTCAGAAATGATCCTTCCAAATTTCAGTTTATTCTTTCAAGGTTTAATGGAAGTTTAAAAAAACTTCATGGATATTTCAAGACTTTTTAAAAATTACTTCTACACACAGAAATAGTTCTACAGGCCCCTCTGAAAGGACGCTAGAGACCTTTTCACTACCTGAATTCAGAGTTAAAATGCAGTGGTATAACTCTTAAGTCATGAAGAAGTACTTAAAAATATGCTCAGCCGGGCTTCCCTCGTGGCGCAGTGGTTGAGAATCCGCCTGCCGATGCAGGGAACATGGGTTCGAGCCCTGGTCCAGGAAGATCCCACATGCCGTGAAGCAGCTAAGCCCGTGTGCCACAACTACTAAGGCTGTGCTCTAGAGCCCATGAGCCACAACTACTGAAGCCCACGCGCCCGGAGCCCATGCTCCACAACAAGAGAAGCCACCGCAATGAGAAGCCCGCGCACCGCAACAAAGAGTGGCCCCCCGCTCGCCGCAACTAAAAGCCGACAAGCAGCAACGAAGACCCAACGCAGCCAAAAATAAATAAATAAATTTATTTAAAAAAATGCTCAGCCGGATAAAAGCAGTGTCACATAGTGAGGGGACAGTGGACTTAAAAGGAAAAAAACTGGGTGTGAGCCCTAAGTTGGCCACATAGTGGCCGGAGGACCCCTGGTCACTTAGCTTCTCTAAGACTCAGGGGCGTTACAATGATTAAATGAGAAAACACACTCCAAAAGACTTGTTAAACTATAAAACCCTACACAAATATACACATCTGCTTATTGTGTCAAACAAAGCTTAGATGTGACTGATTTGCATAAAACATTGAAATAACTTTCAAATTATAAAGACGTCACCTAATGGCAAGACATGAAGTATATCAGCAGTCCAATTACAGCCTACTCTGTATTACTGAAAATACCTTTTAAAAAGCCAAGGGACTTCCCTGGTGGCGCAGTGGTTGGGAGTCCGCCTGCCGGTGCGGGGGACACGGGTTCGAACCCTGGTCCGGGAAGATCCCACATGCCACGAAGCAACTAAGCCCGTGCGCCACAACTACTGAGCCCACGCACCTCTGCAGCGGGAGAGGCCACCGCAATGAGAAGCCTGTGCAATGCAACGAAGAGTAGCCCCCACTCGCCGCAACTAGGGAAAGCCGGCGCGCAGCGGCAAAGACCCAATGCAGCAAAAAATAAATTAATTAATTAAAAAAAAAAGCCAAGTCATATATCTTAATTACTTATTATGAACAAAAAAGTTCCCTCCACTATAATGGTTTTATAATTATTTTGTTGTTGAACATATTCCTCATACTTACAGAGGCAGAAAAAATGAATGTGCAGTTTTTCTATGTTAAAACAATAAATTTGAAAATTTTCCACATAAAAAAAGCTTGAAATCTGATTATTCTTTTTAAAAATAAGACACGAAAGTTTACCTCTTCTGCTCAAAATTCTTCATCTTACAAAGCCAACAACCTAATTGCTATTTTGTCTGAATGGGGACCTCTGGGCTGACTGGCAGAAGACATAAGGAAGCTACAATGGGCCTTGCAGAACAGAGTTGGCCCTTGGGATCCGTGAGTTCCGCACCTGCGAGTTCCACCAACCGCAGATGAAAAACACCAACACCTGTGGTTGGCTGAATCCGCGGATGTGGGATCCACAGGTCCCTGTCCACAGGGTGGACTCTGAGGGGCCTGAGCCCTCTCAGATTTTGGTGCCATAGGGAGTCCTGGAACGAATTCCCTGCAGAAACCCTGGAATGACTATATTGACGAATACTGGCCCCTAATTCAGGTGCTCCAAACACACTTGGGTCAACTACAGAAGCAGTTGAAGAATTCCAGCCAATAAACCCACTAACCCTGTAGATTCCAGATATGAGACTGATCTCTGCTTTCTCTTCAAACATTCCCAACTGTTTCAAAGCTGGCAAATACAGTGTCCAGAATTAAAACTGGAAACAGTCTAGAAAAATTATCAACAGACAGTATCTTATTTAAAGAAGGTTCCATAGATAAAATCACAAACGAATAAGATTAACAATATCAAACCCTCAAATTCATATGACCCAGGACCTTGGCACTGGTACAGACCTGCAGGAAGCGTTCTGCTTCCAGAGTCCTGGTACAGCCCAGAGTGGTCCTGCATGAAGCCATCACAGAGCAAAGGCTAGCAGCTGGGGACACAGGTGCCCACACTGGGCCATCTGGCCTCTGGGTACCAGCACAGCCACCTACACTGTCCATCTGGAATGGTCCTCACAGCCCTGACTGCTCATCTGGGAGGCAGAGCTAGCTAGCACTTTTACGTTCTTACTTTTCTGACTTCAGTGAGAGGTCAGAAACTATTCTTTCTGCCTCTCAGGTCTCTGCGAGATGAAGCGCTGTGACTCACTGCACGGGGAGCTGGGGCCCCCGCACCTGTCTCCGGAGTTAACAAGGCACTTAAGTCAAAGGCCGTGTGATGCACTCGGATCCGGAGCCGGGAGACCTCCTCCCTAACAGCCTTGGTCCCCTTCTTATCACAACGAGGACCCTGACAAGCTAACATGCAGAGTTAACACCACAGTCATGTGGTTTGAACCAGACAAGACAGATGAAAGTACCTAGCGACACCCATGCAGAGGCTCACAAAGCCCAGCAGCTCAGAATTACACGTGGACAACACTGTGCTGAGTCTCCTAAAAGATGCCTACATTTTAACAGCACCAATGTTCTTGTGAAGTTATTTAAAATTACTACAGTAAAATTCTAACCACCTTCTGTTCTTGTTAATATACTTCTAAACCAGCAGCTCAAATATAACTTTATCAAAATAAAGATGCTCAAATGCTACTTCTTGCTTCCCTGAGTCCCCAAACCTCGTGTTGCTCCTCCGTCCTCTGAGCAGTAGGTGCCCTTTGCATCGCTCTCCAAGGGCACTATTAGAAGCTGCTCGCGTTTCTTCAAGAAGCAAACTTAAAGTGGTCGGTGAGGAACGTGCACCGTTAAAGGGATGGAGGGAGATGACAACCAAACTACGTGAGGCCCCAGATGTCCAGCGGAATCATCTCCAGGCCACAGTGGGTATCTGTACCCTTGGAGACTCTACCACAGTAACTAACAGAAATGTGTCACATCCCTCAGATGTGATGAAAGAAAAACACTGGGAAAGTATGAAAACCATTTGTCAAACAGAATTTTGCTCATTCCCACGCTGCTTTTTCTGTGATGGTCCTCTCACAGAGAGACGCCTCACCGGACCGCAGGTGCAGGTCCCGGCCTTGCATCTCACTCTGAAGTGGCGATCACCTGGAGTGCGGCCCTCTGCCAATCACCGATCTCTTCACCTTGATGATGACCTGTCCCACCCACCCCCACCCCCAGTCAGGCACACTGCTGGAGATTAGACTCTCCTCAGCCCCCCCTGGAACGATCATCACTAAACCTGTATGAGACCACCAGCCCTGAAAAGGCAGGGAACATGTCTCATCAGCTTCTTCCTCAAAGCACTTAGCACGACATTGTGCAAGTAACAGTTATTTCCTCCAACGCTTATTGAATGAGAAGTACGTGCTATGACTCAATTCTGTTGTAATCCGCCTAGCTTCATTTTGTCATCTTCTTGATTGCAAGACAATTTAAAAAACAAGTCACACAAAGCAGAATGGACTGCTCCTGGTTTCGTGGTGAAGACTGTCAGTCCCCTTCCTCCTTGGCACATGGCTGGTCCACGCTTCCCCATCGTGCTGGTAGCTGGAGGCCCCACAGAATGTGCGTAGAAGGATGTGCGCCTCTTCCAGGCCTGGCCCATAAAAGCCTCTCCTGCTCCTTCCTCCGTCCGCTGCTCCCATCCAGAGAAGGGAAGGGTGACCCCAGAGAATCTTAGAGGCCAAACATTCGAAAAGGAAGACCCTCCAGCAGGCTGGGTCCTCGGATAACTGCTTTAAAGAGCACCACTCCTCCCGCACAATGCTCACACGCTCACACTCACACACACACACACACAAAACTGCAACCACCTGAGGCTGTTATGGGATTGAGAAATGAGCTTGGATTGTGAGGTCATTACACGTTTGGATCTGTTTGTTACTGCAGTCACACCTACCCTAACCATTCTAGGATCATTTGAAATTGACACAAGTCACTTCCCTTATTCCCCTACATTTGTTAATCATAATTTATACCAAAAGGCTTGCAGGACTTCCCTGGTGGTACAGTGGTTAAGAATCTGCCTGCCAGTGCAGGGGACACGGGTTTGGTCCCTGGTCCAGGAAGATCCCAAATGCCACAGAGCAACTAAGTCTGTATGCCACAACTACTGAGCCTGCGCTCTAGGGCCCGCAAGCCACAACTACTGAGCCCACGTGCCACAGCTACTGAAGCCTGCGTGCCTAGAGCCTGTGCTCCGCAATGAAAAGAAGCCACCGCAAAGAGAAGCCCACACACCACAAAGAGTAGTCTCCGCTCGCCACAACTAGAGAAAAGCCTGTGCGCAGCAACAAAGACCCAACACAGCCAAAAATAAATTTAATTAATTAATTAAAACAAACAAACAGGGCTTCCCTGGTGGCGCAGTGGTTGGGGGTCCGCCTGCCGATGCAGGGGACGTAGGTTCGTGCCCCGGTCCGGGAGGATCCCACGTGCTGTGGAGTGGCTGGGCCCATGGGCCACGGCCGCTGAGCCTGTGCGTCCGGAGCCTGTGCTCCGCAATGGCGTAGGCCACAGTGGTGAGAGGCCCGCATACCGCAAAAAAACAAAAAAACTAAAACAAAAGAAAAAACAAAAGGCCTCCAAAATGTACAGGTTACAGACCTAAATGGACAAGCTGAAAATAATAAGTGCCTACAATTCCTGGAAGGAAAGATTATTAAAAAACCATTTAAAAAAAAAATTAAGATAACTCACCAGCACAGGTGCTTGACTGGAGAAACAGCTCATAACAAGAACCCAGCTGGGTGGTTTTGCTAATCTAGAGAGACCCAACCTCGTCCTGTTAGCTCCCCACAAGCCTCCTGCCCTTCTCCGAGGGACTCCGTGCAGATCAAGCGGACACCCTCGTTTCTGGTGAGACAGCAAAGGTGCCCACTGCTGGCCCATTGTTACCAGGAGCAGGTACTTCACAGGCCAAACTGCGCCCTGAGAGAACTAAGAGCCCAATCTGAGCAACATGAACGGTGTTGGTCCCCAATTCCAGTGCGACAGAAAGTATTCATTCAACCCAGGCAGCACTCTGTAGTAATAAAACCACCCTGTATGTCTCTGAGAGACCTGCAACAATTATCTGTACAACTATATTTAATATAAGTCATTTATATACAAATTATTACTATTACTATAGTATGGTATTTTAAATTTATTTAATTAATTAATTAATTTATTTGGCTGCGTTGGGTCTTCGTTGCTGCTCGCGGGCTTTCTCTAGTTGCGGCGAGCGGGGTCTACTCTTTGTTGCGGTGCGCGGGCTTCTCATCGCAGTGGTTTCTCTTGTTGTGGATCATGAGTTCTAGGCCTGCGGGCTTCAGCAGTTGTGGCTCGTGGGCTCTAGAGCACAAGCTCAGTAGCTGTGGCGCACAGGCTTAGCTGCTCTGCGGCATATGGGATTTTCCCAGAGCAGGGCTCAAACCTGTGTCCCCTGAATTGGGAGGCGAATCCTTAACCACTGCACCACCAGGAAAGTCCCTATAGTATGTTTTATTAACGTCTTCTTAATCATTGTTTAAGCGTGTATTAACATGTCTTCTGCCCCTAGGCTGAAAGCTTTATAGTCTGGTGGGAGGAGCAAGGCACTCGGCCCCAGCACCCAACACTCACTGCTCCATAAATATTAATGAAATGAATGCATTAAAAGAACAAATGCACAACTACGGCACTTCCCTCTGAAGAAGATGAGGTTGAGGTTGTCTTCTTTGGCTTTGAAATCCTACACTATGTTATAGGTCCAACGTGCTTCACAGTTTTTGGAAGTTCTTTCACGTACTCTCATCTGATCCTTGCACAATCCTGCAATTGTGCCAGGATGACACTGGGGCTCAGGTGATGGAACTTAGGTCTTCTGACTCCTCAAGCCAGAGTTCTTTCTACGGAAGGTAATATTCTCTCTTCCACATCCAGAAATATTCAAAGCAGCGTCTAAAAACCTCAGCTTTAATTTCTCTGTCCCTTTTTAGAAATCACTGTGGAACACCATAACCAAAGATAGCAAGTATTTAGAAAATAGCAAGCATAAGGAAAATATCACAAAATACTGTACACTCAAAATGAAAAAACTTCCAAATATTTTGTCCCCATTAGCTCTACAAGAAGCAAAGGCAGAAAGGAAACACAACATCCAAGTCCTCACTCTCAGCGCAGAGCTGGGTCCCTGCCAGCACTACATCCCGCTTCCCTACAAACCCAAAGGTCCAGGCCCGCAGGCCCAACCTCACTTAGGTCCCCTCACACCCACAAACACCTGCTCCTCCCCTGGAAGAGCACTCACTTATTACAGCAAACAAGGATGGCAAGAGCTTTTCTACGTGTTTCTCGCAAGGAAAAGAAAGAACAGGGGAAGAACAGAAATACAAGAAAATAACCATTACTTACAGACTAGAATTTATAGATTTGAAAGGCTTTTTTCTACTGTCAATTCAACCCACAACCACTTTTAAGTATCTATGATTTCCCAGATTCATTATAAACACCATGAGGGCTTCCTCTCTTGGCATCTCTGGGGTCAAATGCTATTTGAGACACTGAGGATTCAAAAACAAATGATGTTACTTGTCCATAAGGCAGCTCTCAAAACACACACAAATTACTATACATAAGGCACTATAAGTGCTACACAAATGCACTTATGAAATGAAGAAAAGTGACCAGTTAGGAAGGATGAAAAAGGCTTTATGAAGAGTTCAGTCTTGCAAGATGAGTAGGATCGGGGAAGGCAAAAGAAACAGTGTGTGCAGAAACACAGAGAAATAGCACACCAGTGGTGTGCCGGTAAGCCGGGTTTCATTAGAACAAGAGGCTCATGGATTGTGGAAAAGGATGGAAAAGAATTTGGAAACACAGAGGATAAATGTCCTTAAATATAATGCCAAGGAATTTGGACTTTATCATGTAGGCAACTCGGCGAATCATCTCGCTTTTCTAAGCAGGGTCAATGACCAACCAAATCTACACATTAGAATGGTAACTCTGGAGGCAGGCAGAGGATGAGTAAACATGCAGACTGTCAAGAAAACAAGGCAGAAAGTCACTTTACCAACCAAGGCAAGAGGTGGTCAAGGCCTAAGGGCAACAGCAGCAAAAATAGGGAGAAGGGGAAAGTGAAGCCTAACAAGTTTTTTTGGACTGGTGAGACTGGAAGAGAAAAAACAAAACAGGTAACTGACGTTTCTAGCCAGAGCTCAATGATCACATCATTAACCACGTTAAAGAGTAAAGGAGAAATCGTGTTTTCGTTTTAATCACTTCTTCCGGGAATGAACGGAAAATGAAAGCTTTCAGTTTTGAAAATGGCAGTTTGTTCTGTTTTAAAATTATCTGTAGCATGCCAGGTTAAGCTCCGAGAGGTACTCTGAGATATGAGACTTGTCCTCAAACGTCTGTGAGTGACAACTGGAGACATAAGATTCAAGACGCTTTGGTGAGATGCTCTAAGAGCAGATGATTCCACTGACAGATGGGCAAAGACAGAATTCACATTCAATCTTCAAAGAAAATCAGCCTAGGAAGGATAGAGGGGAATGACAAGCAGAGAAAGATGATGACAACAAATCTGAAATGAGAGTTCTAAGTCCAATACCAAGTTTGGTGTTCACACACTCACAGGTCACAAAACATGTCAAATGATCATGACACCGGAACCACGAAACACAACAAAAGATAAAGGAAAGAGGACAGCCAAGCAGCAAATCACAATGCCAATGAAAGCCACATGCGAAATGAGTCACCACAGGGCACACCACAAATTCCAAACACCTGCACAAAAAGGAATGAGCAGACCAACTGGGAAACCTTAAGACCCCAGTATAGCTCCATCCATTAGCTTACTGTCAAGATCTGTCCCCTCTACACCAAACTTTTACTCCAGAGAACCACAGGGGCTGTGGACAGGTTAACATACATTGTCATCTAGTTATCTCAAGGGGGACGCAGACCAAAATAAGCTCCTAAAGAAGGCAGGAGGTGCAGAACTGCATGTGGGATACAAGTTAAATAACCAATCATCTGCATTTAAAATACTGTTCTATACTGCAAACGTTTTGTTTTTAAAAGCAAGGAAGCTGGAGGCATAAGGCAAGAGAAGGTGGAGTCACTGGCAATGAGGATGTGGAGGGGGATTAACAACAAGTGTGAAACTACCAGATACCTCAACTTCCATTTGCACCAACACCAACAGCTGCGCTAAGACCAATGCTTGGCATGTCCTAAGACTTGATGCACTTCAAAGCACTTTTACACCTTCCTTTCTTTTGGAAGTGGCAAAATACAAGGGGACAATAACTTTGGCAAAGCTGATACTGGACTTGGTTCTATCTCTGATGATTATCCATATTACACTCAGTTAACCAAATTCAATCCGCTCACAAGTAAAATGAGCTTGTTTTGAGGTCTTTTTTCATTTTATCTCCCTTAATTTATTTGAGCAGAGTGCCAAGCACTAGCAGACCCTCACCAGGGGCTACCACCCTTCCTTCCAGAGGTCTTTATTAGCTGTACTCCCGTGGGAAAATCGCTAACTTCTTTAGGTCTCAATTTCCCCACCTGTCATGATGCCTTCCTTACAGGGTTGTTTGCGGATGAGATAATTAATGTAAAGTGGTTTGTAAACCAGAGTACAATACAAGATGTAAAGCAGAATTGTCTCCAGGCCTGGCAAATAGCAGCTGCTCCCATTTTATCTCTAAAGGAACCGAAAACACCAGGAAGGTTAAATGACGAGCATCCAGGAAGATCGGGTAAAGAACTCAACACCTACCCTCACGTCTCCCGTCACCCCACACAGCTTGCTCAGACCTCAAGTACCCTCCACCCGCTCAAGGCCCTCCCACATCACCTTAATTTTCTTAATACTCAGGTTAGGGGGAGGGCGACTGCAAACGAAAGAGGCAAAAGGATACCACAAAATGACTCGCCCAAGGTCAAAACAGCAGAGCAGAAGGAAAGGAAACGCTGGCTGCCCCCAGCGGAGGCCACGTCTCCGCGACTCCCACACCGCCGAGCAGCGCCGCGCCCCCGCGTCCCAGGGCGCCTCGGCCTCCAGCGCGCGCGCCCCGCCGCGCCCCGCCGCGCCCCTCACCGCCGGCCCGCGCCCCTCTGCGTCCGCGCCCGGCCCCCAGTCCCCCGCGGACCCCCTGAGGCGGGACCCGCTGAGGAACCCAAAGGTTCAGCGTCCACACGACTGGGCCCACCCGCGCCCCCTTCCACGCCGTCGGCCTCACGCACTATGGCGCTCCACACCGGGGGTCCCGCCGCCGCCGCCACCGCCGCCGCCGCCGCCTCCGGGCCAGAGCCGCCCGGACACCCAGTCCCAGCATCCCCCGGGCAGCGCGAGCCCGAGAAGGCCGCGGACTTCCTCCACCAGCTCCGCCCCCGCCGCAGCCCAGGGAAGAGCCCGCCGCCGGCGCTGACGGAATGCGCCCCTGGCCAATTGAAACGCGCGTGCGGAGGGGGCGTGCTTACGGACTTCTCTGGCGGCCAATCGAAACGCGCACCCGGAGAAGGGGTGGCTACCGCTAGCGGGCCCCGCCCCGTCCGTGCTTCCGCTAGGGCGGAAGAGGCGAACAGAAACTTTCCCAGAGTTCCTCCGAGCTCGGGGACCCACTGAGGGGCTGCGGCAGTCGGGGTGGGGCGGGGCCGATGCTGTGGGCGGGGCAGGCTGCGGTGGGCGGGGCTGTGGGCGGGGACGCGCGGGCCCCACCCCGTCCCCTCGGGTCCGCTCTGCTTGTTACCGGGAACGGCAGCGGCGGTCCTGCGGTTCACCTAATGTTTCGCCGGAAAGTGAAACCAGCGCGGGCTGCAGCCTCCGAGCGTGCGTTCGCGGCGGCCAGCGGGGCGCGTGGTCAGCCGGAGACCTGAGCGCCCGCCCGGGGCCGAGCCGGCAGGGCGAGGCCGGGGGCGTCCGGGGGAAGGGTCGGGGAGGGCCCTTGGGGGCGGGGGCGGACCAGGAGCGGAGCCAGGGGCCATGGCGGCGCCCGCGGACCCAAGGCGGCTGTGCCGGCTGGTGCAGGAAGGCCGGCTGTGTGCCCTGCGGGAGGAGCTGCGGGCTGCGGGGCGCGCCGGCTGCGCGGGGCCGGCCAGGGACACCCTTCTGCATTGCGCCGCGCGCCACGGCCGCCGGGAAATCCTGGCCTATCTGGTCGAGGCCTGGGAGCTGGACATCGAGGCTGCCAACAGAGACTACAAGCGGCCTCTGCACGAGGCTGCCTCCATGGGCCACCGGGACTGCGTGCGGTATCTGCTGGGCCGAGGGGCCGCGGTCGACTGCCTGAAGAAGGCCGACTGGTAGGTGGCGGAACTTGCGGAGAGACCCTCACCATTCCCCGCAGAATCGTAGATTCCCGCTCCTTGGTCGGCCTCCACGCCATAGCCCCTCAGCCTTCCCCTATTGAGCAGAACATGGTTGCTACCCTTATGGGGTTACTGCTCCGATCTTCTGTTCCAGACTGCCTCCCATGATAGAGCAGAGAACAGTAAAGTACATGATCAGATAGAATATAAGCAAACTACAAATTGTCTATATGTCCTACGTATAGCATGAGCCCCAGGGCGGGATGTTCTTCTAGGAACATGTAGCTAAATGATTACTTCACCAGTGACATTGTTTTAACTTTATACTTTGAAATTCGTAGTTATAGGTTCTCAGAAATTTGCAAAGACATGGGAGAAGTCCCATGCACCTTTCCCCCATCTTCCCCCAAAGTTAACATGTTAACAGCCACAGTAAGGTAACAAGAAGAAGGAACCGCAATTGCTACAATCAGTATACTTACTCGGATTTCACCAGTTATACGTACACATGTGTGTGGGGGGGGGTACTCTGTGTGATTTTATCACGTGTAGCCTTGCATGACCACCTCCACAGTCAACGATGCTCACCTGTAACCATCACACAAAGTAATTGCATTGTGTTAGATCCACATCGTTTTTAGTACTATGTCTGTCCACCTCCTTAGAGGTTATGAACATCTGAAGATTCATAACATAATGAAGTTCCTGAATGAATCCACAAGGGATTCCTGATCTGATATAAATAAGGAACACATCAGACAGCCAGATAGCTAAACAAAGTGCATCTTGCCCACTGGCATGGGGGGGCGGGGGGCGTAGACCTGGTGACTTTTTGAGGTTTGCACTTTGGCTGTGACTAAGCACAAAACTGATTTTCTTATGCTTATCCAGTTCTGTGGGTAAGGAAACAGTCTTCCCAAACAACCGTTAAAAGGGCACGTTTCATTTGATTGTGTGCTTGGGAAGTGCAGTTACAGTGAGACATTTTTGCCTGTTCTCACCTTGCTGGCTTTCTCAAGTCCCTTCCCTGGATTCATTCCCTCTGTGAAGCACTCTTGAAGATTCCAGCCTTCATTTATCTGGGTGTCTCCCTCTTGATTTCTCATTCACTATCATTACTACATTACCAAAAATAAAAAATCAAAATAGTGTTGGTAATTAAGTAATGTCAAAGCAGTCTCAGAGGACAGATCCTGGCTGAGACCCATGTAGTTACGTTGAGCTTCAGCTGGGCCAGCCCCTGGGACAGGAGGTAAACAAGACCTGCCCCTGCTTCCGAGAGTCATAGCAGATGAGAAGGCAGAAGCACAAAATCACTGATGTGGGAGAAGAGGAGTTGATAGTGATGTAGTTCACTGTCCCATGGTTGTGGACACACATCAGTTCAGAACCTTATTGTAATCACGCCGTTTCATTTGCTCCACCAATGTAGGCTCCTTACGGCAAGGCACTTTGTCATCTGCTCTGTTTTAACTCCGTTTCAGAACAGTTTAATTATCGGTTACTGATTGAGGTGAATGGGATAAGTCCAGCAGAGTACTTCTTAGCAAATATTAAGCACAAACTGTGATTTTGACTAGTTCTGTTCCAATTCAGTGCCATACTAAAAACTAGTTCAGAAACAACTTTGCCTCCTCAGTATTCCCCACCTGTAGGGGCACCCACGTCACAGTCATTTTCCCCTTGTTAATTCTCCCAGGGCCCTCACGACAGGCAGGGAAGTTGCCAGCCAAAGCTGTTTTCCTGCTTCCCAGACTCTCGAGTCCTCTAGGTCTTCCGTCTCTGCCAAGGGTGTGCGTTTTTCTGAAGCCCTGGTCGAGCGCTTCTAATGCCTCAGCTGCCCTTCCGTCTGACAGCTTGTCCCGATTGATCTTAGGACTCCTCTGATGATGGCTTGCACAAGGAGGAATCTTGAGGTGGTCCAGGACCTCGTGGAGCATGGCGCCAATCCACTGCTGAAGAACAAAGATGGCTGGAACAGTTTCCACATTGCCAGCCGAGAAGGCGACCCTCTGATCCTCCAGTACCTGCTCGCTGTTTGCCCAGCTGCCTGGAAGACAGAGAGCAAGATTGGGAGAACCCCGCTGCACACGGCAGGTATGACCTGGAGCTGTGCGGGATGCAACCCACCAGGGAGCGAGGGGTTGGGGAAATGGCAAGGAATACGAGCAGCTTTGGGGTATTTTGGCAAACACTTAGTTTCTAAAACCAGTGTCACCGGGCCCTTAACATGCTCTTCTTTCTTGTTTTAGGTGACTTTTCACATACATTTGTCTTCTCCTCCCCAGTTAGATGGTAGGCTGGTTCTGTTCCTTACTAAGTCTTTGACCTTGGGCAAGGAACTTAGTCTCTTGAGCAGGTTTCCTCAGCCACAAAATAATGATAATGATGATGCCCATATCACAAGGTCGTAGGGATTAAGGCACATGCAAGGCCCTCTGTGCAGTGCTCCACACGCAGTGAGCACGGGACAGCTACAGCTGCTATTTTCACAACCATTTTGACATTATTATTATTAAAAGCAAAAGGAAAGGGGACTATTTCCTTTTATCTTCAGTAATACCTACTATGGTACTGTCCATTTAAATAAATATAGGTGCTTATAATTAAATACCAGGGCTCAATGGATGTGACTTATCTAGTGACAATGTTGAATATAAATCTGGACTACCATTTTCATTGTTTGGAGTAATTATCCTTAACTCTGAACTGTTTATTTGTAGATTATCTTAGTTGAAAGCAAAAGCACCACGGTATAAGACAAAAGGGGCACTAAGCAGACCAAGAGTCCAGGTCAAGACATTTAGAACATAATCTTTAGCCCTCTGGATAGCACATTGAATTAGAATACAGGGCTTTTAGGTTTCTCTGAAATCAATGCCTGTGACATGATGTAATTGAGGAGATAGGCACACAGTTATTCTGGCCACAGTTAGGGACTAAAGAATCCTTTATAAAACTTTGCACATGAGTGGAAAAACTTCTCTGCTCATGAATTGTTTGACGAACTACCCTGCTCTTGTGGAGAAACAGTCAGTGCCCAGTCATTCACACAAAATAGTGGAGAGTAGGTAGTCAAAATCTTTTTTTTTTTTTTTTTTTTTTTTTTTTGGCCACGCCGTGTGGCTTGTGGGATCTCAGTTCTCTGACCAGGGATTGAACCCGGGTTAGAGCAGAGAAAGCTCGCAATCCTAACCACTAGGCCACCAGGGAACTCCCTCGAAATCTTTATTATAGAGGATAGTTATTTCTAGCAGGAGAATTAAATTCCTGGTTATTTTGTCATGGATTACTCTTAAAATGTTTTACATTTCTTGGGAAAAAACTGACTGGTCCTAGGGATTTGTAGCACGAAAGTGAGGAGGCAGGTTTAAGATTGAATGTTTGCCATCAGAGTCTCATAAAGACAAGATAATCAAGTGTGAGCCTTGTACCTGTTAAGTGAAAACATCACCCTTTACCACTCATCGAGCTAAATTTGTCTTTTTCTGGGGCGGTGGCAGTGTACCTAACTTAATACTCTTTCCTGGAAGTTACAGCTAGAGGGATGGGGCACAGAGAGGTGCCAGGAGGGAAGAAGCATTTTGGTTTTGTGCTAAAAAGCTCTCATTCTCAACTCTCTCCACCCAGCAATGCATGGCTGTTCAGAGGCAGTAGAGGTGCTTCTTCAGAGGTAAGAACAGAACAGCAGATTAAGGAAAATATTTGCTAATTGACAGTTAATATCAGTGCTGCATAATATCAGAGCTCAGACAAAATGTTCATAAAGAATCTAAGGTACCAAAACAGACATGAACAAAGGACTTAAGCAGATAAAGAAGGTGAAACAAAAATAGCTGACAAACCTGGGGAAACATTGGCCTTTTATCTGTTCATTCAACAGACATTCATATGCTCACTCAGCACTCACTGTACCAGGCACAGGGGCTACCACAGCAACAAGATAATGCGGTTTCCCCCCCAACCCATGGAACTCACAGACGGGCAGGGAAGATAGACGCTGCCCATGTCGTGTGAGTCTGATGAGCATTACAGGGAATTGCGAGGTCCCCACAACAGCATGGGACGTGGCCTAGGGGTGAGGGATCTTGGCCCCAGTGACACTGATGCTATGACCTGGAAGAGGCTGAAAATGGGGGCAGGGTGGAGGGGGCATTCCAGGCAGAGG
Source organism: Pseudorca crassidens (assembly GCF_039906515.1). Taxonomy (NCBI): domain Eukaryota; kingdom Metazoa; phylum Chordata; class Mammalia; order Artiodactyla; family Delphinidae; genus Pseudorca; species Pseudorca crassidens. The sequence goes on along the minus strand of NC_090296.1, from coordinate 173,332,766 downwards.
TGACAGTACCGTGAATGCTCAGGGCCGGGGACAAACACAGTGCACGGAAGAGACCAAAAGAAGATAGGCACTTGCTGTGTCCCAAGAGTGACGGGGAGGCTGCAGAGGAAGGGCGATTCAGGGCCAGTGGGACACTGGGCACCACCTGAGGATTCCAGATCTTGTGCTAAGCATATAAGATACCACTGAATAATAAGAGATTTTCATTTTTCAAAGATCCCCTGGTTGCAAAACAGAATGGATTGGAGGGGGAGCAAGCGTGGGTGCTGTGAACGCAGTCCGGCGGCTGTTGCAGTTGAACAGGAGAGATGGTGGTGGCTGGACCACGATGCTGACTATAGGGTGAAGAGAAAGGTCTGGAGACACTTGAGAGGTGGAATCACCAGATCTCGGTGAATAAAGGGACAAACGGAATGAGGGAGAAGGACGAGTCCAGGATAATGGCCAGGTGTCTTGTTTAAGCAGCTGGTGCTGTGCTGGTGCCACCTGCCGAGGTAGATGACACCTGGGGAGGAGGGGCAGGCTTGGGGAGAAGCTGGCAGTGTCACTTTTGGGCATGTTGAGTCACATGTACCTGTGAGACACCCAGGCAGAGACATCCAGCGGGCAGTTAGACACAGATTTTAGCCCAGAAGAGAGGTGTGGGCTGAGATACAGGAGGGGGCCTCGTCAACATGGAAGTGACGATTGAATCCATAGGATGGAAGTGGTTACCTAGGAGACGATGAGTGAAGAGGAGGAGGCCTCATGTAGTGCCCCGAAAGCATCACTGTGTAGGGCTTGCCTCCTACGCGTTGGGACTGTATACCTGCAGTCATAAATACTCCTTCCTTCATTCAACAGATGTTTTCTAAGCACTTCCTGTGTGTGTTAAGCACTGGGTGATAAGCAGTTAACACCGTTCTTTCCCTAACAGCCTTCAGGCTAGTGTGGAAGCCAAGTATAGACACACAATCACAGAAATGTCATAAAATTTCAAATGGTGATGATACTACAAAGGGAAAGTCCACAATGCTTTGCGGGAGCAGGGGTCGTCCTGTAGATCTGGGGGAGAAGATGGGCCTCTGAGGTCCTCCTGAAGCTGAGATTTGAAGGATGCCTTGGAGTGGCCAGGTGAAGAATGGCACTAGGATGTTCCAAGCAGAGGGGACCAGCAAGTGCAAAGGCAGCAAAGAGCCTGGCACCCTGGGGAGCAGAAGGAGGTGGGACAGGCAGGACCGTTGAAGGTAGGAACAGAAGAAGATGGGACAGGTGAGAGGTAGGGCCGAGAGGAAGGGGAGACAGGTGTGACCACGAGGAAGGTAGGAACGGAAGAAGGGAGGACTGGGGAGAAGGGAAGACGGGTAGGAATGAAAGGAGGTAGGACCATGAAGCAATAGGAACAGAAGAAGGAGGACAAATAGGCTGTGGGACCGAGAAGAAAGTGGGACTGGACAGAAGAGGGGTCGCCTTAAGCACAAGGAGGAGGGGCCAGAGGATCCCGGAGAAGTGAGTGGATGCCACATAATCCTGACCGTGGGAGGTCATGTTGAGGTTTTAGGCTTTGTCCTTTGTGGTTGGGAAGTAGTTAAAGCTTTTAACCAGGAGAGGCTGTACCCAAATTACATGGTGAAAAGATTACTCTGTTAGTGGTGAGAACAGAATGGCTGGGCCAGAACCAAAGAGAGAAAAATGGGTAGGAGGCTGTTGCGTGTTGACTTGGTCTTTTGTTTTCTTTTTCCCGGCTGCACTGGGTCTCGGTTGCTGCACATGGGCTTTTCTCTAGTTGCAGCAAGCAGGGGCTATTCTTAGTTGTGGGGTGAGGGCTTTTTTTTTTTTTAACATCTTTATTGGAGTATAATTGCTTTACAATGGTGTGTTAGTTTCTGCTTTATAACACAGTGAATCAGCTATACATATACATATATCCCTCTTGCGTGGGCTTCTCATTGCGGTGGCTTCTCTTGTTGTGGAGCATGGGCTCTAGGCGCATGGGCTTCAGTAGTTGTGGCACACGGGCTTCAGTAGTTGTGGCACACAGGCTTAGTTGCTCCGTGGCAGGTGGGATCTTCCCAGACCAGGGCTCGCACCCGTGTCCCCTGCCTTGGCAGGTGGATTCCTAGCCACTGCGCCACCAGGGAGGTCCCTGTTGACTTGGTCTTAAGGGGTGAAGACAAAGATGGAGACAAGGATACAGTTTTGTTTAATATTTTGGATGTAGAATTGAGAGGTTTTGGTAATAGATTGGCTATGAGGGATGAGGGGTGACTTCAAGGTTCTGCATGAGAAGCTGGAGAGATCATGGTCCCTAAAATGTGACAGGAAGCTTAGAGGAGGAGAAGGTTTGCTGGGGAAACCAACCTGCTCTCGAAGAGCTCGGTACAGATACTGAGGTAGGGAAGGAGGGCAAGCACTCCAGATTCTCACGGATCATCTATAAGGCAGCTGGTCAGGAGTCAGCACCGTTGGGTTTGAAGCAGTGACTGTTCCCAGCTGTTACTTTGTGTTTGGGCTCTAGGTGCCAGTATGAACCGGACTGCAGAGACAAGTGTGGCCTCACACCCTTCATGGACGCCATCCAGTGTGGACACATCGACGTAGCCAGGCTGCTCCTCGAAAAACACAAGGTATAGAAATGGTTTGGTTTTATCCCTTTAGTTCTTCCTACAAGTTTTAGATCATGGGATAAACAGGAAGCATTGTTGTTCAGATCATGGGTTCAAATCTCAGCTCTGCCACATCCCCCCCTCTGAGGTCCCCTTTACCTCTTTAAGCAGCAGTGTTTCCATTTGTAAAACAGGGTTACTATAAGGATTACATAACATAATGTACATAAAGCAGTTAGCAAAATAAGTATTCAATAAATAGTAGTTGTTTCGTAATAATAATAACAACGGACTCTCCCCAGTGACTCTATTTGTTTGGCACTTTAGCCTACAGCGTTGAATCTTAACCATTTTTTTTGGTTAGAGCATCCTTTGGGAATCTGACAAAAGCTTTGTATGTATCATGTGCCCAGGAAAATGTACGTAGACCACAGAGTTTTGCCAAAATGTCAGAAGTCCATGGTCCCAGGTATCTCTGCTCCTTACTTTTGTTCATGTCTCTCCCAACCTCTAGGCTTGTGTTTCTGCTGAGGACTCCCTGGGGGCCCAGGCCATCCACCGGGCAGCAGTCACTGGGCAGAATGAGGCCGTCCAATTCTTGGTCTCTGAGCTTGGCATCAACGTAGATGTGAGAGCAGCCTCCACCCACCTCACAGCACTTCACTACGCAGCTAAGGTTTGTTTCTTTCCAGAACAGTGTTCCTGCTTCCTGAGGCTTGCCTAATTCTGTTGATGAGTAACCCTGTAGTCGTGGTTCTTTTGCTCGATCTCTATGGAAAAAAGAAATTGCCCATGACATACTCTTAAAATGGTCATGATTCTAAAGCCCTGTGGCCCTTTAAATAGAAACCTGCCTTTATTTGTTTCTGGGTAAAAACTGAGAAGAGCCCTTTACTCCATGTAATGTCTGGGCTCTGTGTTCCCTCCTGCCCTTTTTTGTTTTCAGGAATAATGTTATTTGAAGCCGTAAAAATCCATCGTATGAACTTCCTAGTTCCTTATCCTTTTACTGGATTTCAGAAGATTTCTTTAAGGAAAGGGAATTGCATTTACTGGGCTCTCTGATGTATGAAGTATTGAAGACACACAAAAGTTTTCGCTAGAAAACTAGCCACTATCTTTAATATTATTGGCCGCCTGCCTTTACTTGTTTTCCTAGCAACAGGAATAAACATTTTTCTGGTGAACTGCACTCCCCTGCCTGTGTTCCCCCTTTGAGAACGTGGGTATACAGTTGAGGGTGGGCTAAGAGCATGGTCTATGGCCACGGGGATAAAAGCGAGTGGGAAGATTGAACCTGCAGCCTTGGTTTCAGTCTCAGCAGGTACTGACAGGCTAACTGGCTGGACAAAGGTATATTGATTGCTTCACGAAGGACAATGCCAGCTATGAGAAGAATCCCATCCAGGGGAGGTTACGCTCTTTTCCAGTTTATTTCTCCCCTAAAGATTTAGCAAAGAGTGTGTTTGCTTGGGACATTTAGAATTGTGCTTTCTGAGTAAATCACAAGATTTAAACTCCTTACACTGAGGGAAACCCAACCATAGTGGTCAGTGATTTGGCTACAAAATTGATCATCTGTATTCTAATAACTAAACGTCACCTACATCTTTAATGATTTATGCTGAAGTTCGAGAGTAATGTGATGAGCCTTCCTTTGGATATGAAAATTCAGTTTCAGCAGTCGAGTATTTTAGAAGAAGCACCTAATGTGCATTAGAGTTTGTGTTTAAGACTTGCTTTTGTTGTTACAGTGGTAACACCTTTATTTCAACTCTCAGGAAGGACACGTAAGCACAATTCAGACACTCTTGTCCTTGGGTGCCGACATCAACGCCAAGGACGAAAGAAATCGATCAGGTACGACCTCATTTTACACGTGCTTTGAAAATTATTAGTAAACTGAATGTAAACAATGTAAACAATGGACTTCTATGTTAAAATCATCACTTTTAATATTATTCCTCTAGTAGCTCAGCAACTTTTCCTTAAAAAAGCACCTCCTCCATTTGCAAAGCTATAGAACTACTGCTGTTACCATGGTAACAATGATGACTACTACTCCTTACTGCTGCTGGTATTACTGTTGTTGTTTTGATTATTTTAAACCACACAACATATGTGACATCAAAGCACTTTCTATCTTAATCCATGATCACACCAGCTCCCCAGGTGTTACATAGATTCTTCATAGGTCTTCTCTCCACGGAATGTATTTTAAAACCTTAATCACTATAATTTTTTAGATTTTGGGCTCAGAAAGATATATTCAGAGCTAATTCCTTAGACCTGGACTTTAGAATAAACCTTCTCAGTAGCACTCTATGCACCAGTGTCCATCTTGCAAGGGTTCAGTAGGACCTTGTGATGCCTCACAACTCACTCCAGGGCTGCAGAGGAAGATCACTAAGTCCCAGGACACAAACTTTCTCCTAACGACAGGGGAGCAGGACCCAGGATCATGGCTCACAGCACATCAGAAACCCTCAGCGCCAATTTCTAACCAGAATGGGAAGATGTGTCAGCAGTTTTTCTTTCTGTTACGTCATTCTCACTCATGGTGATATTTTCACTTACACAGAGAATTCACAAAACTTTGAAAATGTCTTCTGTACTATTTAAAGTCTCCTATTTCTCATTAACTTACTTTGTTGTTTTAGACAAGTCTCTCAAATTCTCTCTGATTGGTTTTGTTACTTTTAAAACCATTTGTGACCAAGTCAGGTTAAAAGGAAAAATGTTTTGATCCAGAATAGGCAAAGTCATAGGGAAGAATATGGAACTATGAAATCTGTGCAGTTGAAAGAGTCAGTGTTTTTATCAGGGGCATCCTGCTCCCCAGTCAGTACTGCTGTAGGTGATGCACTGAGCTGGGTGCCTCTGTCCCCACCCAGCCCTGCACCTGGCCTGCGCGGGGCAGCACGCGGCCTGCGTCAAGTTCCTCCTGTGCTCTGGGCTCGAGGACTCTCTGGACATGACGGGCGCCCTGGCTCAGCAGCTCACACGGAGTCCGGACGTCCTTCAGTGCTTCAACCACAGCGCAACAGCGGAGGGCGTTTCCAGAGGAAAACAGTGAACCCACAGTAATCCACGTCCTGCTGCTTGAATCTGTTTGCAGATGCAATGAAATGGGCCAGTAGCCAGTGTTTTCTGCCCTCCCTCTCCTGCACTCCCCGCTTTGGTGGCGGATTCCCCAGGAATGAGGCGTCTGTCTTCCTGGCTGTATGACTGCACACCGCACGATCGGAATCTTTCCATAATGTCTGATTCACTTTTTCTGCCCTTCCAGTGGAGTCAGATGATGTTGATGAAGTCGGTGTCTGGAATCCTTAGAGAAGCATGAAAATACAGTGTACATACTGTTATGTATGTGTGTGAAATGTTTTATAATCAAGAGTGTGTGGTGAGGCCATGATAACAATATTTAGAATATAGCAAGTTCCTATTGCCTTGAGAGGTAAAACATAATTGGCCTGTATACTTTCTTCTTTCATGGGCTTTTCATTGGCATTGCAGTGGTTTAACTTTTGGCTTGAAAGCCTGGAAGGAAATGCTGGGATCTGTTTACATAGACATTTACAAGGAATGGAAACGTTTCTATAGTCTAAGCACTGCTCCTTGAGCTATAATGTTTTAATCTTGAGGTTATTATTTTTTTAATGACAAGTTCTGAATTGGCTCCCTTTGGATAATAAAGGCATCTCAAAACGCATTGAAGATATTTACAAAGCCTTTCCACGACCTCATTTGAAAAATGGGGTTTGTCCCACAGGTCACATTTCCTGTCCCACCTTCCACCTGCCCACGGAAGCTTGTGGCTGTCCAGAAGTGAAACACTCGACATTGTAACTTTGAAAAATTTTGTAGCAACTTAAACAGATTGAAGAAAGGATGAGTCCTCAGGCATTTGGATTCTTTTCCTGTATCTTTTCCTTTTCTTTATATGCAAATAATAATTATTAGTCCAAGTCAATCTGTTAAAAAAGCGTTTGCATCAATCACAAGCAAGACTCAGTCCCCTCGTTCAGTGTCATCTAGTAAGAACTCATCGCACGCCCTCACCCCCGTTCTCAGCATCGTGCCAGGCTGGGCAAATAGCAGGAATGTCCAGTTCTCTGTTATTCCCAGGTGGTGCTGGCTGATTTTTATCCCTAACAACCAGATAAATGTGCTGGTAGAAACACGACTGGGACCTCTGAATCACACACTGTCTCCATCTGCACCTTCTCCAGCTGCAGTTAACCGTTTCCTGTTGCTCCAGAGATGTCTTCGTGTCCCTGCCTTTGGGTCTGAGGATGGCCTGTTACGTGCATCCCTACTTGCAGGTGGGACAGAAAGACCGGTCTGGGGCTGCCCTTCTCCCCTCAACACACACGTGAAGCAGCTTTTTCTTTGCAGTGACTGCACACAGGTGTGTTCCCACCCGAGCTGTGCCTCTGCCTTACACACTCGCCGTGATGATGGTCTGTCGGGTTATGCTTGGTTCTCCAGTACACGGGTCTCCATTGAAAACGCCCCTGTAGCGTGGACAGGGCTGCTGGATGCTGCTGCCAAAGCTACTCGAGAGCCAGAGAGGGCAGTGATGATAGTAACATTCATTGTGGCAAAGATAGTGGTGATGATATAATTACAACCTATTACCGCAGTAGTAATATATTGAGAATGCTAATGACAATGGTGGTCATTACTAATGATCATTAGTATTAGTATGGTGGTCAATACATTAGTAATGGTGGTCAATACTAATGATCATTAGTATTATTCTCTCACTTCCTAATTATAGGTACTTTTCTCACTTCCTTTGGGTGTTAAAAGTGGGGCCCGTCCCTGGCCACCAGATCTAGAATTTTGTTCCCTCCTTCAACATTTTATATCTTCTTCACTTAGTTCATGTTTTCTCCATAGCATTTACCACTGTGGAATATACCAGCTGTCTTGAGTTATTTATTTTCTCTGTTGTCTGTCTCACCCACGAGAATGTAAGCTCCTTGGCCAGGGTTTTTGTGTCTCTTGCTCACTGACTATATCTACAGGGCCCAGAACAATGCCTGGCACATGGTAAGGTTGTAGATCATGAGATAGCCAACGAGTGAACAATAACTTCTGTTTCTTGAGCACTTGCTGTGTCCTGGATGCTGTGCTGAGTGCCTTTCCTGGCCAGTCTCGTTCCATCCCTGGCTCTTAAGAGGGGCAGCCCCTCCTAATTATCCTCCATCTCAAGCATCCTTTCTCATCCCGACCTCCTTAGAGAAGAGCCTGTGCTTGGTTCCCAGTTCATGGGCACTGCCGGCCCCTGCCGCCTGGCTTCCTCACTGCTGCTTTTAGGTCACCGGGACCCAATTGCCAAATCAAGTAACGTGCCTTTAGCCCTCATGTTACTGATCCTTTCAGTTCAATTATCAATCACTCCCACCTTCCGGAAGCTCGTTTCTTGTCACCTCCGACAACACGCTTCTGGGTTTTCCTTTCTGACCTTCCTTTTCCGTCTCTGTCGTGAGCGCCTCTGTCAGGGCCTATCCCATACATGCTTCTGTCCCCGCTCAGCACTGTCCCTGTGCCGAGTGTGCCTCCACCCGTCTCATCCATCTCATCTCACTGCCCCCTGACCGTTGAGTCCCTCCAGCCCTGACCCTCTGCTGCCGGCTGTACGTTTTTGCATGGATGTCCCAAGGCTGCCCCACACTCAACTCGCTCAAAACCTAGCCTCCCCCTAAAATAAAAAATTAAAAAAAAAAAAACATTGTAAATCAACTATACCCTAATATAAAGTAAAAAATTGTAAAAAAAAAAAAAAAAAAAAAAAACCAAAAAACCCTAGCCTCCCCCAAACTGTGTACATTCATTCTGCGCCTGCTGTCGGAGCTGTGACACCGCCCTTGATCCCGCCTCCCCGGGTCCCTTCCTTCTACAGGAGGCCCGGCCAGTCTGGTCAGCTCCATCCTTATGGTGACTCCCTGGTTCAGGCTTCACATCCAGACCGCTGCTGCCACAGCCCAAGTTCTCCTCCTGCGCCCCCTCAGATGCATTCCCCGCACAGCCGTCGGGGCTCTGATGTGACCAAGGGCGCTGACCGCCGATGCTGGCTGCCACCTTCACCAGGGTTCCCAGCGCCTCATCCATGACCCACGTCCAGAGACCGTGGCCGGTCCTTCCGAGAGCACAGCTGATCCACGTGAGAGGTCAGAGCAGAAGCCGGAAGGGATACAAAGAATTGCTGTCATTTGAAAATAGCTGGGACCCAACACACATTACCAAAAAAAGTTATACAAGAAAGTATTTACAAGACAAAAGTAGAAAAGGGATTGCAACATGGAAAAGAAAGCACAAAACTCACACTCAGAAAATGAGAGCTCTGCTGTTGGGGGGCGGGGGGAGCAACACTTTATCCAGCCTGCTGTTCCTAGATCCGCTAGCAGGTGGCGGCACAGAGCAATGTCCCTTTTATTCGCCCAGGCTTTTTTTTTTTAATAGAGCCCATTGTAAAATATAAAAAAGTAAAGGAGAAAACAAAACCGATCATTCCGCTGCCCTGAAATGACCACCCTTACTTCTTCCTAGTCTTTGTAAATGTACATAGTTGAGATGATGCTGTATGTGCGGTTTACCCCAACTTTACATCTCAAGCACATCCTAATACTCTTCAGAATTCTGTGACCTTTTACTTTAATGGCTGTCTAATGCCCCATCGTATGACTGTCCACACTTATTCCTTTATGTTGTCATTTTGGGGTTATTTTATCTCGTTAAGATGAGATGTAGATGGGATAACCAGTGAAGCTTTGTCAAATTCGACTGAAAGCAGGTTTAGGGAGCGGGTCCTTCGGGAGGTGGGGGAGGGGGACCGGAAGTCCGTGGAGGCCAAGCTCCAGGCGCACAGGAGAGCGGAGGGAGGGTAAGGAGACAGCTTCAGGTGGACCCACGCAAACACCTCAACTGACATCGGTATTTAGAGGGAGTGGGGTTGGTGGAACACGTGTGTTACATTTTCTACCATCGCGAATAACAATGTGAACTTACATTTGACGGTCTGTAGACTTGTTAAAATTGCTTTCATAAGCCGGCAAGGGTGTGGAGGGTTCAAGACCCAATTTGAAAGAGGGATGTGATGTTTCTCGAGAAAAACGAGGTAGAAGTGGGGCCTGGCCTTTGACCTGAGCCGTGACAGTAGGATTTGCTTGGCCTGCATGAGGAAGGCCTATGGGAAAGCATTTGTAACATCCCCCAGAAAGGTGATTGACTTTGTAACATGGACAGGCCAAGGGCTTCCTGAGAAGAGCGCTGGGGAATATCTACACTCATCAGCCACCCAGGCGCTGCCACGGGGCCTTTTCTGGCCTGAGAACGTCAACCTCAGGGTGGACACAGGCATTTCAGCCAGCCTCGTGGTGTGAGCTAAACCTCTTTTTCCTTCTTCCCCGTCTCTGGAAGACTCAGAGCATACTTAAGGGTGGGTGGCATCCCGGAGGCACATGAAACAAGATGAAAAACACCGCAGAGCGGTGATTACCTCTTGTTCAGGGTTCACTGCTCCAGGCGTTCCTCGCCCGGTTACCAGGATGGCCTGAGGACCAGTGGTACTGCTGGCAGGATCAGGGCGCCTCTCCAGGCTCTGCAGTTAGCAGAATCCAACTCACATCCAGAAGTGTGGCTGGAAGGGAGCCCAGGAAACGTGGTTTATAATCTTCCTGGTACTGCAGCGTAGGAAATCCCATAAAGAGGAGGTGGCGTTCGAGTCCACACACCCACCATACTCCGTGTTGCTGGAATACCTTAGCAAATCTACCACCTGGGACCAGCACAGCCCCAGGGGCTAGTCACCAATGCCTATAAAATAATCCCCCCAAAGGAGAATCATTTCAGTGTTCTTGGGACTTCAAAAGTAGCCAAAGAATTCAAGTGACAGCTTATGGCAGAAAGTCTTTTTCAGTTATTGAAATTAGGGCATAACTAAGAACATTCAGAAGACCACACACACAGTTTAGGTGGTCTTGGTATAACTGGTAGGGGTGGGACAGCAGTGACTGCAAAATGAAAGTAGTTAGCATGTACATGCTCTGTTAGGGGAGACTAAGGGGAAACAGGTGTTCAGCCTAGAACATTCCAGTGGATTTCCTATGAAGTCAGTGTGTCCTGAGTTTAACTTTGAAACAAATTTAAAAATTGAAATTAATTAATTAATTAAAATCTACCACCTGGGAAAGTGCCTGATTCCCACACACATCACCAGAGCTGTGCTACCACGTTCTTAATTTCTACTAACTTGATATACCATCTCACTGTTGTAATCCTGCATTTCTTTAATTATGGATCAGATTGAAGATCTTTAGATTGATTTACTGGCCATTTACATTTTTTCAGTTTTTATCAGCATTCATTTAGCTATGACCTAGTCAACAACAAACTACCACAAAATTCAGTGGCTTAGAAAACAACTGTTGATTTCTCCAGAGGCTTCGGGTCCTCTGGTGGTTTGCTGATCCTACCTGAGCCGGGCGGGTGGCGTCCTGTCGCTTGAGCCAGCCGTGCAGGATGGAGTCGGCTCTGCTTTGTGTGGGTCCCTTCCTCAGTCAGGCTGGCCCGGGCTTGCTCTCCTGACAGCGGCAGAGATTGGACAGAGGAAAAAGAGACTCCAGTGCCCTTCTGTCTCTGCCCTGTGTGTGCAGACACTCCCATCCCATCAGCCAAAGCAAGTCCTCCTGCCAAGCAGAGCATGCGCCAGAGGGCACCACCCAGAGCCTGGATACTGGGAGGCCATTGACTGAGACCACTGGTGAAATCAACGTCTTGCATTATATTTGGCTGTTGTTTTGTTTGTCTTGATTTGTGAGAGCCTTTTTTATATTGAGTGAATTAGCTCTACACAAAATTCACGTGGTAACTAAAATTTTTGGTGTGCATTTATAAGTGAAGAAAAAACAGACTACAGCATTGCAGAGATAATCTCCTATATATCTCCTTTTTTAGAAAACCTCTTTTGAATAGATATGGTCGTACATAGAGGCTAACTAAAATTCTTGGAGTGGAAAGACACCGCCTGGATGCAGTGGGGTATGTCTGTTTGGATTAGTCTCTGATAACTTCAGAGCACCTCTCAGATTCTAGAGCATTCACCCGTGCCAGACTACAGCATGCGTGGACTTTATTTTTCCCCGTTTTGCTGAAAATCCACAATCAACTAAGATTCAGATGAACATAAAAGACCTAGGAACGAAGTCCAGCTTGCAGGTTACCCTGTCCCTTGGTCCACAGCTCTGGTCTCGCTCTCTCCCCATTCTTCCAGTTGACGCGGGCTTAGCTAGCTCAATTTAATCATTTAACATTAGACTGAAACAAAAATCGCTTAGTAAGAAAGGTCCGCAAGTAAAGAAAAACACATACTCCAAAAGCAAAGAAGAATGGGCCTCCATGAGTGTGGATCCCATATTTTCTCAAAAACACCTTCCTGACCTTATATGCATGTATGTGGGGAGGGAAGATCAATAAAACATTTACACACATAACTTTTCCTTCTCGGAGCTTCCATCCACTCTATTCACACCTCCTTTGTTGCCTACATTAGTTACAATATAAATTCTCCCATAGCAAATACCCAAAATAACAGAGGCATAAACACAAGTGTATTTCTCTCCCAGGTAAAAGCCTGGGCAAAGCCAACCTAGGGTGGGTTAGGACAGTTGGGGACAGACAGACTCCCGATGTCAGTGGTCCAGGCCCTAAGACTGCTCACCAGCCTGTAAAGGGAGTTGCACCCCCGTTTTAGGAAGGCAGGTGTAGGGACTTCCCTGGTGGTGCAGTGGTTAAGAATCCGCCTGCCAATGCAGGGGACACGGGTTCGAGCCCTGGTCCGGGAAGATCCCACAGGCCGCGGAGCAACTAAGCCCGTGTGCCACAACTACTGAGGCTGCGCTCTAGAGCCCACGAGCCACAATGACTCAAGCCCGCACGCCTAGAGCCCGTGCTCCGCAACAAGAGAAGCCACCACAATGAGAAGCCCGCGCACTGCAACGAAGAGTGGCCCCTGCTCACTGCAACTAGAGAAAGCCCACGTGCAGCAATGAAGACCCAACACAGCCAAAAATAAATAAATAAAAATAAATAAATGTTTTAAGAAACCTTTAAAATTTTTTTAAATTTTTTTAAAAAATTAAAAACGAAGGCAGGTGTATCATTTCCATTCCCATCCCGCTGGCCACAGCTTAGCCATGATAGCTGGCAGAGAATCAAAGTTGGGGGCCAGATGGGGTCTCTGCCACATGCCATTTTCAGAGCTGCCTTGATGAGGGCTGTTTGTGTGCCTTCCGTGTTCATTGTGAGGATTCAGTGGGGTCGTGCTTGAGGTGACCAGCACATGGTAAGCACATGCATGTCACCTGTGGGCATCTTCCCCGGTAACAGCAGCAGGATAAAGAGTCAGGGCTGATGCCCTATGGAGGCATCATTTGTATTTTGTGTCCTGAATTTTCTTTCTCTTTCCTTCCTTGGGGACATCTCCCCACTTGACCCTCAGGTGCCTCCCTTTTCTTTTTTTAATCATTCTTTTTTTAATTAATTAATTTACTTATTTATTTATTTGGTTGTGCCAGGTCTTAGTTGCAGCAAGCGGGCTCCTCAGTTGCGGCTCGCCAGCTCCTTAGTTGCAGCTCATGGGCTCCTTAGTTGTGGCTTGCGGGCTCCTTAGTTGTGGCTTGCAGGCTCCTTAGTTGTGGCTTGCAGGCTCCTTAGTTGCGGCATGCGAACTCTTAGTTGCAGCATGCGTGTGGGATCTAGTTCCCTGACCAGGGAGCGTACCCGGGCCCCCTGCATTGGGAGCGTGGAGTCTTAACCACTGAGCCACCAGGGAAGTCCCCCTCCATTTTCTTTACTGAAAAGAAAATTTCATCTCAAAATCTTTATCCATGCTAAGATGTTAATAAATGAATGAAAAACTCAAATTTTACCAGTCCCTGAGTAATCTGCATTTTACCAGGGATCAAATTATTAAACTGAACGAATGAAGCTCTCGAGCTGAAATGCATGCACCATTCAAAATGTAAAGAGGGATTTTAAAAATGTGTTCTGGGCTTCCCTGGTGGCGCAGTGGTTGAGAGTCCGCCTGCCGATGTGGGGGGCGCGGGTTCGTGCCCCGGTCTGGGAGGATCCCACATGCCGCGAAGCGGCTGGGCCCGTGGGCCGTGGCCGCTGGACCTGCACGTCCGGAGCCTGTGCTCCGAAACGGGAGAGGCCGCTGCAGTGAGAGGCCCGCGTACCACAGGGAAAAAAAAAAAAATGTGTTCCATCTGGGCCTTTCCTCCTATCTTCCTACTTGAGACGTTTTCCATCCCTTTCATGACTACGTCTTGTTAACATTGTCTCCTTTCAGCATCTCAGGTGGGTCAGCTTTTCTCCAGGTCCCCTGCTACCCACCCAAGTTCCAACCAGGATCCTCTTGTTCCAGTGACTATGGCTGCGCAACATTTTACCCCAGAGTCTAACGGTTCAAAGCAACGTTTCCCGTGCTCATGGAGGCTGTGGGTCAGGGATTCAGACCAGGCATGGCGGGTGGCTCGTCTGGTGTCCATGTGGCCGGTTGGCGGCCACAGGTCTTCACAGGGGCTTCCACTGGAGGCCTCTCCCTATGGGCTGGTGTGAGCTTCTTCACGGAGTGAGACTGGGGTCCCAGGGGTGAGCATGCGGGGTGGGGGGAGGGCAGGGCAGGCAGAACCCACACTGCCTTTCCCCACCTGCCTGGGAAAGTCACGCAGCATCACCTCCCCACCTGCCATCCGTCAAGGCCGGCTGGGAAAATCTCACCCAGGAGCCAAGGGAGACAGCCTCCACTTCTTGGGGGGAGTCGACAAGTTCCAGAACAGGTGGGACAGCAAGTGAGCCCCTTTCCACGTTGCCTCCCCCATTTCTCTCTCACCTGAATTCCTATAATGGCCTCTGACTGGTCTCACTTCTTCCACCTTGGTGCTTCGCTTTGTGTAATTCTCACAAGCAGCCCAAAAAGCTTATAACAGATTATATTGTGCCCCCACTACCCACCGCTAACTCACCAGCTTCACTTGGGGTGGAGCTCAGTCCCATGCCACCCACCGCGTAGAAGACCTCTGGGTCCCACTTCCATGTCAAAGGCCTGCCTTCAGTTCCCCAAACTGACCAGATTTTCTTACCCCTCAGTGTCTTCTGGAAATTTCTCTTGACTTGTCGTGTGGGTTCCTCCTGTTCATCCTGGCCCCTGAGCACCACCCCCCAGAGAAGCCGTGCAGGACCCCAGCCTCAGAGCAGCCCTTCTGCAGCACTTTGTCCCATCCCTTCACGCAGCTGTTCATAACTGCCCGGATAATGCCGTGCTTTCCTACGAAACAAAAACCCACGAGATCAGCATCCACATCTGCTTTGCGGTTGGCATAGTGTGGAATGAATGAATTCCACAGTGAGGAGCTGTGGGAAAAGGACCAGCGTCTGCCCTCACGAGTCTGATGTCTGAGAGAGGAGCAAGGCTTGTTCTGTGACTATGTGACAGGCACAGTGTGCTGGGGGCCAGGAGAGGAGACAGCTTCGCAGAAGACGTGTTATCTGGGATGGGCCTCGAAGGATGGAAAGAATTTTGATTCGTGGGCTTTCTGAGCGGAGTCCACAACAACGATATGATATCGTGAGTTTGGGGCTGCCAGAGAAGATGCAGTTACATCTGAATTTCAGGTAAACCACGGGTACTGTTTAGTATAAATATGTCCCAGATATTTCGCAGGATATAATTACACTCACAAAGTATTCGCGGTTTATCTGAAATTCAGGTTTAAGGGGGTGTCCCGGGTTTTCACTTGCCAGGTCTGGTGACCCTAAGTGAAACTCCAGTTCACAGAGCATCCTTGCCTCTGCTGGGCAGTTTCTGCTGAACAGTGGCCCCTTTGTTTCCCGTCTCACAAACCAGGGACAGAGACAGCGTGAAAAGTCATGTGACTCCTCTGTGGGCATCTCAGCCCCTCGAGATGCCATGTTCAGGTGCCCCCGAGCTCACCCATGCCGAGTCAGAGCAGGTGTGTAGGATGAATGCCAGGAACCAGGCTTGGGTGGCAGAGGACTCTCCCTGCCTTTCACTGTCTGGGAGACTGCACCAAGTGACTCAAGGTTCTCATCTGCACAAAGGCCACAACACCCACCCGGCAAAATCGCCAGAGTACAACGCCTGGCACACTGAAGGGGCTGAGCGAAGAGTTGGCACCGTGGCATTGTTATTTTGTTTGTAACCTGTCTTTAAAAGCATCTCCATGGCTTACTGTGTGGTGTCCGTTTCCCCGATAGCAACAGGGAACAGTATTGTCAAAATTTTTCAGATCTTAGAGTTTTAAGTCTAAGAACCCATCCAGGGACTTCCCTGGCAGTCCAGTGGTTAAGACTGCGCCTTCCAGTGCAGGGGGTGTGGGTTTGATCCCTGGTCGGGGAGCTAAGATCCCACATGCCTCGCAGCCAAAAAACCGAAACATAAAAAAAACAGGAGCAATATTGTAACAAATTCAATATGGACATTAAAAACGGTCCACATCAAAAAAAAAAGCACCCATCCAATCCAGTGGAGGCTCAGCAAAGTTCAATAACTTGTCTGCCCTACAGCCAAGTGTCTGAAAACCCAGCTGGCACCCTGCCCTCTTAGTCACGGGTGTGACGCTCCCCGAACGTCCAGTCACCCAGGCATTTCTCCATGAAGGCATCAGGCTGCATCGCTACCTCTTTCCAATAGTTGGGAGATTTTCTCTCTTTTAAATATCAGTGAGAGGGAACCTCCCTGGTGGTGCAGTTGTTAAGAATCTGCCTGCCAACGCAGGGGACACGGGTTCAATCCCTAGTCCGGGAAGATCCCACATGCCATGGAGCAACAAAGCCCACGTGCCACAGCTACTGAAGACTGCGTACTTAGAGCCCATGCTCTGCAAAAAGAAAAGCCACCACAATGAGAAGCCCGTGCACCGCAACGAAGAGTAGCCCCCGCTCACTGCAACTAGAGAAAGCCCGCACGCAGCAACGAAGACCCAATGCAGCCCAAAAAATTAATAAATATTAGTGAGAATTGTGCCGAGGCAGGAATTTCAGTTTCCCACTCCATCTGCCGGAACATAATCCAGAAGTTGTCTTTTCTCACTGGCCTCAGCACCGAACTTGTGAGCCTGACTTCTCGGTGGGGTGAATTTCCTGCCGCCTACACACACACACGTCTTACTCATTTTTTTCAGCGTGTAGGATACCCCCCCATGATAATAACCAAACACTTTTACTATGCAGGTGTCCGAAATAGTAAGTGGATCGAAAGTGGGTTGCTAATGACAGCAGGCAAACAGCCCGACCACATTTCCCCTGCTTTGCCTTTTGGTTTTCACTTCAGTTTTGTTTTGCCAAGTCAAAGGAGCTCACAGGAGAGGCCAGGCTGCCAGGCCGACAGCAGGGCCTGAGATCGTGTACCTGGGCCTCTTCTATAGTCAGCATCTGCATTGCTTGGGTTAACTGATCTTCACCATATTTTTCCAAATGTCGGGGAAGAATGGGACCAGGGAGAGAGGAGCAACTGATTGTGACATGAGTTTCTCAGACGTCCCAGCTTTGTGACTCATTGCAACAGCTCGGCTGGTTTACCGTGGGGACGTTGCCCACCTGCCAGTGTCCAATAATGGAACAGGGGTCCATTGGACCCCTGGGATCAACAATAATCTTCCCTTTTCTCTTAATCCAAAGATGGGGTGGTACACTCTGTAGGCAAGTAACATCCTTCAAAACGATTAACCCACGAGGAAGTGGGGGGAAGGGCCAGGGACAGGGAAGGACCAAAAAAAAACAACCACCCACAAATCATCTCGAACCAGTTCTTCTTTACAAGTGGTTTTCAAGCAACTAACAAGATCCTATTCTCTAGATATTTTCACGGGGCAAATCACAAAACAAATCGTCCCCCTGGCAGATTGGCGAGTAAATACATCCAAGGCTATGTTATAAACGAAATACCCAGTTCTACAGGAAGGCTTGAAAAATACCTCTGAGTAAAATAAGAGGAAGTTATGAGGAGGTTGTGATTTAGAGTGCGTTCAGAGCAAAGATTTGAGAGGGTGCTCCCTGAGAAGCCATCATCACCTTCTGTTCACTCTGTTTCCCATGAGGGAAGAAGAGGTTTCCTGAAGGAAGTAGCATCTTTGGGTCGACCCACGTGGGAGATGAGGTGTCAGGAGCCACTGACCCAACTCCCAGGCTCAGAATTGTGAGATTCCTGGACCAACCAAAGACTCACAGTTGACTCTTCTTTAAAAAAAAAAGAGAGAGAGAGAGAGAGATCTCACGTGATGATTGTTGATAAGACCAATTCCTCTAGTTTATCCCCTCTGAGGTGGTCACCATCCTTCCTGACAGCCAAGTCCAGCTAGACAGCACACACAGCTTCCCCTCAGATAAACAGGAAAGAGAGAGGAGAGGGAGAAGGCAGGTTGTGGAAGGAAATTATTATTTACGCAGATGAAAATAGCTGGGTGATTCCACATTTTCACTGCGGGAGGAAGGAGTTGCCATTTGATAGAACAGCTGCTCTTCCCATCAGAGAGCCTGGTAACTTGTGAAAAGCTAAATACAGTGCTGGTTTAGAATTGGGTCTGTGCCGGCCTCAGTGTGAGCACGAGTTTTAAGAATTAGATTTTTTTAAATGCAATTACCAAAGACAGAAAAGGTGTAGCTAAAATGGGTGATTTATTCAACAAGGACCTGCTGTATAGCACAGGGAACTCTAAATATTCTGTAATTACCTATATGGGAAAAGAATCTGAAAAAGAATGGATATATGTATATGTATAACTGAATCACTTAGCTGTACACCTGAAACTAACACAACATTGTAAATCAACTATACTCCAATATAAAATAAAAACTAAATTTTAAAAAAGACTAAAAATATAAAATGGGTGATTTAAACTTTTTTATTGCTAACTATACAAAATGAATACATGATCAAGTGCAGGAAAACATAAAAGGGCAGAAAAGGCTTACGATTTTAAATGTTTATTAAAATAAAAGTGTAAGCATGCAAATAACACAAACAATATAGAACTATGAACACAGAAAGTGAAAGTTCCCTGTTATCCTTTCCAGAACCAACCAGAGGTAACAGCTTAGTGAGCAGTTTTCCAGATTTTTATCTATATGTATGTAATCAAATACATACATTTGCAGGGGAGGGTACTACAAAAACTATGATCATAATTTAATACTTTCTTTGGGGGGTTCACTTTCTTTTTCTCTCATAACTATATCTTGGACATCCTTCCATGCTAGGACTTTATAGGCACACCTTACACTTCTCAACTGCTACATAGGGTTCTATTGAGTGGGTATAATTGCAGGTGCACATTGTAACCCAAATTTTATCTAATAGCATTATAGTCAAACCAAAAGGCAATTTTTTTTTTTTTTTGAGGTACGCGGGCCTCCCACCGCTGTGGCCTCTCCCGCTGCGGAGCACAGGCTCCTGACGCGCAGGCTCAGCGGCCATGGCTCACGGGCCCAGCCGCTCCGCGGCATGTGGGATCTTCCCAGACCGGGGCACGAACTCGTGTCCCCTGCATCGGCAGGCGGACTCTCAACCACTGCGCCACCAGAGAAGCCCCACCAAAAGGCAATTTTAGGGGATTCAATGTAATCATACTCTCATTACACAAATACAGTGTTTCTACTTTTTCATACTTTTTTCCTGCCCTCGTCCATCTGCACACACGTTCTCATCACTCGTTCATTTAACCGCAAGCCTCTCACGGAACCCCTGCTCTGAGGGCTGCTAGGTGCTGCCAGGTCCTAGGGACCAGGCATGGCTGGTTTTGGGAGGGAACTGACAAAACAAGCAAACGTATCAAGCCCTCCAGTTGCTCTGTAATTTAAAGTTAAATGTAAACAGGCCTTTTGTACAAATGTTACATACCTTCCTGAAAAAGCAAAAGACTCTCATTTCTGAGTCCACCTGCCGATGCAGGGGACACGGGTTCGTGCTCCGGTCCAGGAAGATCCCACATGCCGCGGAGCGGCTGGGCCCGTGAGCCATGGCCGCTGAGCCTGCGCGTCCGGAGCCTGTGCTCCGCAACGGGAGAGGCCACAACAGTGAGAGGCCCGCGTACGGCAAAAAACCAAAAACAAACAAAAGTACTCTCATTTCTGTCAGATGCTTTTATCAAAGGCAGAATTCCCTTTCCCTGTCCTGGGTCTGTTTAGTCACAGTGCGTGGGAATCCCGGGGATGGGGTGGGAGGGCAGTGCTAGGGTTTGGTGTCTGTTTGTTCGTGACAGCGGTTAGCAAGCTGGTAACTTTACCTCACTGTTCTCACAGTTCCTCTGGGGCCTGACAGGAAGTGGACTGTTTTTTCCTGCGGATCCTCCGGGCCACTGCTACGCTACAAGAAGTGTCAAGTGTAGAAGCTGCAGACACATCACCTATTCAAACATAAAGATAGACTCGGGGACTTGGATTATTATGAGAACAGAGATGCTAAACTCTTAGTAGGTAATAAGTATTTTATTCTTTTGTGAGAAAATATGTCATATTAAGAAATTAAGTTGTTTATTTAGCACACTCAACAATGGATATTTAATACTATTAGTATTTATTAAAATGCTTATGAGGCATTTAAAAATATTGTATATCAGACTTGCTAAAAATTGAAATTCAATATCAGACTTGCTAAAAATTGAAATTCAAAAAATTCAAGTAACTAAGTTTATTATGAGTAAAGAGGAATTGTGGAAAGGGGCACAGTGCCTTCTGGAAACTTTTAAAAACAGCTTTATATAATTCACACGGCATACAACTTACCCAGTTAAAATGTGGTTTTTAGTGTATTTACAGATACTTACAGCTCTCACCGATTTTAGAACATCTTGAGTCAATTTTAGAACACCCTCATTGCTCAAAAAGAAACCCCATGCCTTTTAGCCATCATGCCCCTCCTCCCCACTCCCACCGCCAGCCCCTGCAACTGCTAATTTACATTCTACCTCTATGGATTTGCCATTTCTGGACATTTCATATCAACGGAATCATACGTCAAGTGGTCTTTTGTGACTGCTTCTTTCATTGGCTCAATGTTCCCAAGGTTCGTCCAGGTTGGAGCATGTATCAGCATTTCATTCCTTTTTATGACCAAATAATATTCCATTGTTTAGATAAACCACACGTTGTTTATCCGTTCATCAGCTGATGGACGTTTGGGTTGTTTTTACCTTTTGGCCATTACGATTAATGCTGCTATGAACATGCTTTCTTAAGTTTGTGTGGACATGTGTCTTTGTTTCTCTTGGATGTATACCTAAGAGTGCTGGGTCCTATGACAGCTCTGTGTGTAAGTAGGTCCAGTGTATAAGTTCACTTGTTTGAGGAGCTGTCAGACTGTGTGACAAAGTGGCTTCTCCGTTTCGAACTCCCCCCAGCAGTGTGTGAGGGTTCCGGTTTCGCCACATTCTCGGTAGCACCTGTTATTGTCTGTCTTTTCAACTCTGGCCATCCTGTCAGATGTGAAGTGGTTTTGATTTGCATTTCCCTGTTGACTAATGACATTAAACATTTTCACATGCTTGTTGGCCATGTGTCCATCTTAGTTGGAGAAATATCTGTTCAAGTCCTTTGCCCGTGTTTTAATTGGCTTGTCTTTTCAGTTGAAGAGTAATTGAGGTGTACAATGTAGTGATTGGATGTTTTTATACATAAAATGATCATCAGTTGGCCTGTCTTTTTATAATGAAATGTAAATAAACCTTCTGGAAACTTTTCTTTCTTCCTCTCTTTCTCCTTTTTCCCACTAAAAGAGCACTGGACAAGATGATTACTTAAATGCAGTCCCTGAGCACAGGATGTCAAGGTCTAGTGGAGGGGATAACACAAAAGGGGTGGGGGTCTGGGGGCTTCCTAGGAGACAGAGCACTTGAAGTGAGTTGAGAAGAGCAACCCAGCTTGCCTGTGGCCTTAGGTGAGTCTTACTCTTGATTCTGTTTCCAGCATATATTTAAATTAAGAGGATGGTGAAGAAAGCGCCTCAGTGCACCTGTACTCACTCAGAGTCACCTGTTTGTCAATTTAAAGAGCAAATACTGCTATTGAGCCTTTGTGAAATAAACCTGTTAAATAACACGTAGAATAGGCTGTCACATAATTTGGGGATTATAGAAAGACCTCCTCCTCATATAAAATATATGTCCAAATACCTCCCGTCTCTCTGCAAATACACTGCTGCTACCACAGAAATCTCATTTTTACTCTGTTGAGACATTATGTCATTTGGGAGGGATAATTTCTCCAATCACTGGTTTACTAGTAGAGGTCAGTTTATTAACATTAAATTTAGAGCTTGAATCCTATCCTGCCACTAACCAGCTGTTTACCTTGGCCAAATCCCAATCTCGCTGAGTCTGTTTCCTTATCAGTACAGTGGACTTAGCAATACAGTACCTGCTTTCTGTGCTAATGACAAGGGTTAAATGAACTGGCTAATGATAAGTACTAGCTAGTTCCTGTCCAAAGCAGAACCACAAAGCAGTGGTTTGAATTTGTGTCAGAGACCTTGAAAGAACGGAACAATGGAACAGACGCGTGGAAGGGGATTCTGGAGAAGAGAAGGAGGAGTCTGATGGGTGTCAGAAAGGGGGCCTTAAATGGGGAGGAAATGCCCAAAATAAGGGGAAATGGAGGGGGCATGCCAATGCCTTACCTTTTCCCAAGCCGACTGCAGAGTGAAACCTTCAGGGAACATGCATGAACTCCAGAGCCACACCTGCCAACAGGTTCTGTCTGATTCCATCGTCTGATTCCAGGAAGCGGTCCCTAGCCTCCCAAGTCCCCACCCTCCACAGCACAGAGCCCAGACCTGAGTGGACTCCATTGCCCGGGGCCCCTCAGACATGAAATGAGGTGCTCTGTGCAATGGAAAGAAACCTTCCTGCCTTGCAGGGTGGCAATTCACCCCCAGAGGAAAATGTACTTTGTAGCTGCTTCATCCACACAAGGGCCGCTTTGTCCTCCCCAGGATGCTGTGCAGCTGCAGCAACGGGGCAGGGGACGCATGGTCCTTGGAGAACAGCCCTTCCCTCCGTCTCTGAACAAGCAAGCTCTAAACAAGCTCCAGCAAGCACAGCCGGGCTCGGGACCCTGCAGTGAAGGCCCATCTCCCTGGTGAGAAGCACCAGCCTCCTTGTAAATCAGAAGAAAACGGAACCGTGGGTCCCTGCACACAGCTGCGCTTGCCTCCGTTACTCAAAGCGTCTCCCCAGAGGAAGTCTGTGCCCAGAACGGCTCTCCTGACCCCACCATGCACTTAATCACCCCTCCTTCTCCAACCTGACTTCTCATATGCTTTGTATAACTTACGGACAACTTCATGGGCACTTTTGTTTTTCATTGAGTGAAATTCACATCACATAAAACTAAACATTTTAAAGTGAGTGCTTCAATGGCATTTAGTACAATCACAATATTGTGTAACCACCACCTCTATCTAGTTCCAAAACATGTTCATCACCCCAGAATAAGCCCCAGTAAACAGGGGCTTACTCCTCGATCCACCCCCCATCCCCGCCCCCTGAAACCACCAGTCTGTTCCTTGTTTCTGTGGATTTGCTTGTGCTGGATATCTCATACAAATGGAATCATACAACACCTTTGTGTAGCACTGTTTTCACTTAGCACAAAGTTTCACCGCATGTGTCAGTGCTTCATTCCTTTTTATGGATGAAGCTTCCGTGGCGTGTACAGACCACAACTTGTTTTACATTCATCCACTGATGGACATCTGGGTTTCCTTTTGGCTCTTGTGAATTGTACTGGTGTGAACACTGGCGTGCAAATATATGTTTGAGTGCCTGCTTACAGTTATATTGGGTGTATACCTAGGAGCAGAGTTGCTGGGTCAGAGGGTAATTCTGTTTAACTTTTTGAAGAACCGCCAAGCTGTTTTCCACGGTGGCTGCACCATTTTACATTCCTACCAGCAGTGTATGAGGGCCCCTGTTTCTCCACACATACTTTGTCTTACTTTTCAACGCAGCAGCCACCCTAATGGGTGTGGACTGGTACCTCATGATTTAGATTTGCATCTCCCTCATGACTAGTGACACTGAGCATCTTTTCATGGGCTTGTTGGCCATGCATGTACCACCTTTGGAGGAATGTCTATTCGAGTTCTTTGCTCATTTTTTTTTTTTTTTTAACTGAGTCTTCTGCCTTTTCGTTGTCCAGTGGAAAGCATTGTTTACACATCCTGGAGGCATTCGTGTCCCTTTATCGTTGCTCTTTTAACACATTCCAATTTCTTACCGGTTTCCCTCCTCTGCCAGGTGGAGAGCACCTGGACGGCAGGGCCTGTGTCTTCAGAAAAAGTCCTCTAGTCCCTGGGCCTGGAACAGCGCTAATTACTGTGTGCTAACAGGTGGTAGAATGAATAAATACCGGTTGGTAGGTGGTCCTATGATAAAACGTGGTTCATCCTTAGCGTTCATTCTGTTCTCCTCTTCAGAGTCTTGGCACTTCGGGCTGTGCTGCTTAGTGCAGGGTGGAAGGGCGACTCGACACAGAGAATAGTGGTTAAAAGCCATGGTGGGCCTGGTTTTGCCTGAGCAGCATCCCTTCCCTCTCTTTCGGCAACAGAAGCCCTTCTTCCTGTGGGGAGCTGATTCCATGCAGTTCAGGTGGGGCTGCTGCCTACCCAAGGGCAGTCTCAGGCCAGGCCTGGGCAATTGGAAGACCTCACCCCCGCCCCCCAGTTGCCTAATGGGTTTAGTGATGGGCATGTGACCAAAGCTATGTCCCCACAGTCCTCTCCAGGCCATCACAGCAGAAGCTCTTTACTGAGGTGACTGGCCTGGACATGATCTGGGTGGCCATGAAGTCTGCCACTCGGGAGGGCCTATATCTGAAGAGAAGGATGGACCCCCAGTGACATAGCCTCTGGATTAGCCACGCTTAAAGCCTACACTTACACTTCTAAATTAGGGGACCCAAATATCCTCTTCTTTGTCGAAGATAGTTTGACTTGGATTTCTATAATTTGCCACAGAAAGCCAAAAGAGCCCAGATTTGGGTGTCAGAGAGACCTTTGTTCAAAACCCAGCCCTGCCATTTACTGGGGGTGTGACGTTGGGCAAAACCTTTAACCTCTCAAGGCTCCGGTTTCTTCATCTGTAAAATGGGGATGACAGTGAAACCCCGTTGTGAGGCTGTGGAGGGTGCAGAACCCATGTAGGGGACCTGAATGTGGGCGCCCAGCTTCTCTTGCCGTCTGCCTGACACCTGCCCTTCTGTGTAACTCACATCCCATTTCCCCCTACTTGTTCAGTGTCTGTCCTTCATACCAGACTTGACTCCAGGAGGGCAGGGCCTGCGATGTTTACCACTGTCGTGTCCTCATTACAGTACCAGGCACCTCCAGTCACTCAGTATTGGTTGGACGATTGACTTTTCCACTAATTGACTGAGTTTCTTCAGCAAATCGCTTATTCCCACTGAAGTCAAAGGCTCTAGTGGCCCCATCTACCCATGGCGGGGGGCATGCATCTCACTAAATACCTGGTAGAATCCTAGAGGATCTAAAATCCAGGTGGTCTGTGTGATGGTTAACATTATGTGTCCACCTGACAGGGCGGAGGGTGCCCAGGTCGCTGGTAACATTTCCAGGTGTGGCTGCAAGGGTGTTTCTGGAAAAGATGAGCATTTGTGTCAGTGAACTGAGGAAAGAAGATCACCCTCCCCAACACAGATGCCCGAACAGATCTAAAAGTTGGAGAAGGGGATCTGCTGTCTCTGCTGGACGCAGGGTTGGACACTGGTCTTCTCCTGCCCTTGGACTGGGACTTACACATTGGTGCCCTGGTCCTCAGGCCTCTGGACTCCACCTGGAACTTACACCGTCAGCCCTCTCGTTCACAGGCTGAGTAAAGAAGATCACACTCATCAATGCGGGGGGCATAATTCAATCCAGAGGAGGGTTAAATTTGCCCTCTGCTTCAGGTGACCTGGGATGTCCATCTCCTCCCGGCCTCACACATCATTGCTCCTGGCTCTCAGACCTTCAAACTCGGACTGAAATACACCCCCGGCTTTCCTGGGCCTCCAGCTTGCAGACAGCAGATTAGGGGACTTCTCGGCCTCCATAAGGCATGAGCTAGTCCCTGTAATAAGTCTCCTCTTGTGTATATCTCTACATATATCCTGTTGCTTCTGTTCTCTGGAGAGCCCTGACTAACACAGTCTGTTTCCTCCCCGCATCTTGTTCCGTGGCAACTTGCAAGCTCCCTGTCCTGGAATACACGTGTTTCTCCCAAATCCCTTCTGAAAAAAAAGGATTCATCTCCTATTAGGTTTGTATAATTCCTAAGTTATCTCCCTTTCCTGAGAAGCTCTTGTGGTCACCCACACTCGCTCCCCAAAGTGGCCCCTGCTTTCACAGAGAATCCTTTGCCCTTCTTTGGCCGCATGTCCATCCATGCTTCACCCACAGGCCAAGCACAGGGGCCAGTGCTCGGGGCAGGTGTGAGGGAGGCCTCAGGTGTGGAGACCTCAGATCGGAGCCCAGCCCACCCTGAAGGCCACAAGACCCCTGATTCTCTCACTTATTTGGTCCTCACCAGGGCCTGCCCCCAGAATACAGTCAGGTCCCCCCAGCTTCCAGATTGCTTGGAAAATGCACTCCCAGCAGAAGCCTGAAATTCTTTCCTTGAAAGTTAGTCCCTTTGGTAGAATGCATCGATCCCTATCAGGATGTAAATGCTCAGGAGAGGTTTCAGCTGGGCCACTCACTTGCTAAATGAAAGAAGGATGAGATGGACAGCAGGGCAGTGGATAGGGGCAGGGCCTGTTTGGACCCTCTTCCTTTCAGCTGATGTCGTCAGCACAAAAACCAGAGACAAGACACACAAGAAGTGTGCCCTGGCTCCACAGGCTCCAGCTGTACTGTCCCAGCCCCAGGACCTCAGAGTCCCTGTCTCTGAGGCCCTGCTTCCTGACCTCTGCACTTTCCTGGTGAGGTGCAGCCCCTGTGCACCTGCATTCACATCGCTTCCCAGCTGAGGACCGAATGGACCCACAGCACCTCAGGGTCTTGATTCCAAAGCGGCCAGAGGGGGATGTGCCTGGTTTAGGTCAGGGGCCCATCCTGGTACAATCAGTTCTCGGAGGGAACAGCGGCAGTGGGGGGGAGGGGGCCATGCAGGATCCTGAGGGTCTCTCTATCTGCAGAGCTCATGCAGTTCTGACCGGGCCTTTGTGGCTTGCGGGGGTGGGGGAGGGGTGTGAAAGAGAGATTTTGTTAGGTTTGGGGTTTTTATTTAATTTGCTTTGATTCTCTTAATGTTACATTTTCCTTACTAAACTCAAGGGCTGTTGTACTTATAGGTTAGCACTGTTTTGAATGTCTGGAATGAGTTGGAAAGTACATCTAAGTGGGGATTAACGACACCCTTGCTAAGCAGTCCATGCCATTCCTCTTCGTTTAAACTACAAGGAACTAGTGTCGGTTCATCCACCACGTTTGTTATGCCCAGTCGAAGGCCTGTGAGGAGTCCCGTTCAGAAAGCATGATGCCCACCTCAGGAGACTTAAACCCTGTGAAGAAACAAACGTTAACAGGAGCGTGCAGCGAGGGGGTATCCCGGACCTCCAAGGTCACGGCCCAGCATGCTGCCCCCAGCTTCCCCTGGGCCAGACAGCGGGGGCTCCCCGGCAGAGACTAAGTGATGGGGACAGGGTGCTCATGGTGTCCGGGGGTCATGGTTTGTCCACTCAGTAGCACTCTCCTGCCTCTTATGTTGCCTGGCTGTGGCCCCCCTCTGAACAGGTAAACTAACACAGCCGGCGTTGCTTCTTCCTGAGTCTGGAGCCGCCTGCCCCAGTCAAGGCCAATCAGCGCCTTTTCCCAGCATCTGCCCTGGGGACAATGTATGGTCAGGCCACTCAAGATGGCTGTTCTCTTGCTCTTCGTGCATCTCTGCTGGACTAGCCCCTGCTTCACCTACACCCCACTTATCTGACTGATCTGCCTACATACTTGCCATGTCCCAGGTGATGATTGTTCTTGTCAAAGGGGTGGTGAGGGGCGTGCCCTCTGCTAGTATCCCTGGTAACCAAGGAGCCAACCTGATGTAATTCCCCCTATAACTGGCAATTCACACCACCTGCTACTAGCAAAACCTGCTGCCATGTCCTGCCCACTGTGCTGGGGTGTCCCTCTAGGACCCTGCTTCTGACACGTAAGCTCCCCCATCCATTAAACCATTGATGTCTCGTTCGCTGACTCTGGGCTCTCTCTTTGGTCTTAAAGCGGGGCAAGTGCAGGGCTTGCAGGCCTGTGGGGTGCAGCCCAACAGGAAGAGACAGGAGAAGTCTGGCTTCTCTCTGGTGTGAGTGGCCAGCGTGAGGCCAGCGTGGAGCAGGTCTCTGGTCGAACCCCCGATCCAGCCCCTGGTACATGGGTCCCAGGCTGCTGCACTGCTACTCCACGAATGGTTTGGTTACAGAAGCCAGTAGCTTCCCTGCCCAGGCTGGGATGGAGATGGGGTTTGGCGGGCGCGTGGCCCATTAGGGAGTGTCTTGGTGTCAACACCTGTGGTTGGAGGACAGGATTGGGTGGACAGAGGAGCCTCACTGCTACACAGGCAACAGGACAGCCTGGACTGGCCCCCGGGGGCTCTGGACAGCGAGTCTTCCTTCCAAATCTAGGGCGAGACCATGTGCCCCTCAAGGACGCATCCCTGGACGTGGACCTGGCTTTCTGCAAGATGTCTCTCCTGTGCTGATGCAGCCCCTTGAGGAGCTGACAGCCCAGGGGTTGCCACGGCACTCCTGGCATTTGAGGTGGAGAGTTATTCATGAAGGGGGATCTAGGTGATGCCACATAACATCCACATGGCTCCCCTTTTCCTAAGCTGTTTTGAATCGTGTTTGTCACCAAAGAGTCCTGACCTTTTGAAGGGAACATCGTTCCTTCTGGTTGGGAACATTGTTCCTTCTGGTTGGAAACAGTCATGAAGTTTCATGCCAGCACTCGTGGAAAAGCATTAGGTGGCCACGAGGAAAGAAACACTTTGAAAGGAAAGGAGAGAAAAAACCAAGTGGTGGAAAAGGGCAGATACTGGCTCCGCGGCCTGAGCTGATGTATTCACAGCCGGAGCCCGCACGAGGGCATTCTTGATGCGTTTGACATAAAAGGAGGCTAGAAAGGCCTGTGTTATAAGTGGTACCTGTAACCTCTTGATCTAAGGGACCAGAAACTGTAACAAATAATGTTGTTTTTTTTTGAGGTACATGGGCCTACTCACTGTTGTGGCCTCTCCCGTTGCGGAACACAGGCTCCGGATGCGCAGGCTCAGCGGCCATGGCTCACGGGCCCAGCCGCTCCGCAGCACGTGGGATCTTCCCGGACCGGGGCACGAACCCATGTCCCCTGCATCGGCAGGCGGACTCTCAACCACTGCACCACCAGGGAAGCCCACAAATAGTGTTTTTTTTTTTTCCCTTAATGTCTTCCCCTTCCCATCTCCCCGCATCTCCACACTATTAATTCGAGAAGCAGTCCCTGACGCTGTCGGCAGCCTCCCTCCCTGTCCTGCTCAGCTGGGTCTCCTGGTCAGAGTCCCTGCACCTGTCCTCCAGGCCCCCATCCCCTGCATCTTCTCCGTGGCCCCGATGTCTCCTTGCTCATCACTGCAATGTCATCCTCCCACTCAGCTCTCCTTGGCAGACTTCTCGATTTTGTCACCTCGGTGAAATAAGCTACCACGCACGTATAAACATGGGTTTATGCTTGTATATGTACAGAATGTTTCTGGAAGGACACATAAGAAATAGTGGGGAGTGGAGATCTGGGATGGAAGGAACACATGCTACTTTCCACTGTATACTCAAGTTTAATTTGACTATTTTTAAACTATGTGTGCTATCTTGAAATCAAAAATTAATAAAAATATATACCACTGGCTTTTTAAGGTGTTGGCAGTGTTAGTGTTCT
This sequence comes from Pseudorca crassidens, assembly GCF_039906515.1. NCBI lineage: Eukaryota > Metazoa > Chordata > Mammalia > Artiodactyla > Delphinidae > Pseudorca > Pseudorca crassidens. Next base: position 173,303,198 of record NC_090296.1, on the reverse strand, counting down.
GACACCGTAGAAACATTAAGTTCTAAGGTTGTGAGAACTTGCCCAAGAATTTCTCCTGCCCACCAGCTGAGCTGCAGGTCAAGGCCAGTTTCACGTATGGCAAGAAGTGTGGGATGGTCTTTGTGCAACACAGGATCCCCAGGTGTCTCCCACAGGAGTGACAATATTTGCATATTGTGACCCCAATATGCAAATAAAGCTGTTTGATGAGCATGCTAATCTTCAGAGCTGTCTTCCAGGAGGCACTTGGATGAGCAGCAGGAAGGGTGACCACGCAGCGAGTCATGTTCTCCATCCACATCCCAGGCCCTTTTACTCTGCACGTTGAAGTGAGCAAAGCCCCCAGAGAGAGACAGAGCCCCTAGAAACCCACCACCTGATAGTGCTAAGAAGACAGAGACAGAGACATAGACAGAAACAGAGAGACACAAAGACAGAGAGACACAGAGAGAAAGAGACAGAGAGACAGAGACAGGAGGGGGGACAGGGACCTACTGCACGTTCCAGGGGGTGGAAACAAACACTTCATTACATCACACCAACAGCACACACAGGAAGAGTTGACCTCATGTCAGTGGCTTGGAAAGTGTCAAAGGTGCCATGGGAAGAAAGACCCAAGAAAGGGGGAGAAATAAGGCAAAAAAAGAGAGGGAGAGGGAGAGGGGGAGAGAGAGAGAGAGAGAAACAGGGAAGAGGGAGAAGAAGAGAAAGTGTGGGCAAGAGATGCAGAGCTGACAGAGGGTGTGTTTTCACAACCTGAGGTGACCAGGGGCTGCTGACCAGCTTCTGAACCCCCAGCCCTCACTCCTGCTTACAAGAGAGTGTTACTTAAAACAGTGAAAGAAATGCTGTTGATAGATGCACTAGGCATCAAGGATACATTAAGCCCATGCATATTTTTTTAAATTTGCATTTTGGGAGTTCTCCTTCTGTGCTGACCAGTAGGGTAATCAGTGTAGCACAGCCAGTGGGGCAGGGCCTGCTGGCTCAGGCCCCCTGGAAAGCAGAGAGGAAGCACACGGTCAGCTCTGAGTGTGAATCGAACCTCATAGGTCAGAGAGCTGAAAGGTGAAGAGATTCCCTGGGTCCAAAGTAAAATCTTCACAGCATAAAGCAAGGCTTTCATAAAACACACAATGATAGTGTATGGGGAGGGGCCAGGGGGAAATAAATTAGGAGTTTGGGATTAGCAGATACACACCACTATCTATAAAATAGATAAACAAGGACCTACTGTTATAGCACAGGGAACTATATTCAATGTCTTGTAATAACTTATAATGGAAAAGAATCTAAAAAAGAAGATATATACATGGGTGCGTGTATAACTGAATCACTTAGCTGTACACCTGAAGCTAACACACTGTAAGTTAACTATACCTCAAAAAAAAAAAAAAAGTGTTAGCACATATACACAATGCTGATGGGATTCTACCAGCAGGGAAATGTAACTTAATTAACTGACAGATGGTGGTTAGAGGTACAAGCTACCGAGACTTTCTTAGGCATGGGTTTCTTCATCCATAAAATGGGGAGATTGAGTGCGGCCTCCAAAATCCTTTTCCGTCTATTCTAGAATCCTGCGGCTCTACACTGAAGAGAAGTGTGGGGAGGCAAACCGGGACCTGCAGCATCAGAGACCTGGAAACCTTGTGACAGAACAAAAGCAAGATAAACATGACGATAAGCTCACCTGAATGTGAATGAAATGGCAAGAATAAAATATCTACAGCTCAGTTCCACAGATTGATACATCAGCACAGACCCCCCGACCCTGTTTGGAAGTTGTTTTTATTGCCATGGAAGAGGAAAGGTCCAGATGTTTGTAGATGTTCATCCGAGTAGCCAGTAAACCGCTGCGGCCGTAAACACCAGAGGAACCAGCGAGCCTGCTGCAGGCCCACCACTGCCGGGATGCAGGGCCGCTGGTCACCTGGAACCAGCGGTGCTGGGGGGGAGGGGAGAGGGGCCCACGCCACGTCTCCCACCCGCCATGTCATCACCAGGGAGATAGTCACTCTCCCTGCATCGCAGTTTTCTCACCTGACAAGCGCCATTTGGATTCCTTTTATTTTCTCAAGTGAAAATGCTATATTTTATTTTCTTAAAATGAGAATCTATCCCAAAGCATTTTAAAACTCTCTATTTATTATGATTATTATTTTGTTCCTACACCTTTTTTTTTTTTTTTTTTTTTGCGTTACGCGGGCCTCTCACCGTTATGGCCTCTCCCGTTGCGAAACACAGGCTCCGGACGCGCAGGCTCAGCGGCCACGGCTCACGAACCCAGCCGCTCCGCGGCATGTGGGATCTTCCCGGACCGGGGCACGAACCCGTGTCCCCTGCATCGGCAGGCGGACTCTCAACCACTGCGCCACCAGGGAAGCCCCTACACTTTATTTTTTAGAGTGGTTTCAGGTTCACAGCAAAACTGAGTGGAAGGTGCAGAGATTTCCCGTGTACCTCCTGCTTCCCCCACTATGAGTACCGGGCCCGGCGAATCCCATTTGTTCAGCTGTGAAGTGTTTTTTCTCTGTGTGTCTAGTGCGTCAGAATCAGGACCTTGCTGACTCAACCGCCTGCCTTTGTTGGGGCAGGGGGAGAAGGAGGGATCCAGGAACCCACTGCTCCTTGTCTGCACCTCCAGCCAGTTCTGTTTTCACCCCTGTGCATGGCCTGGCCTTTGAGGTTCCCCCTAACTTCTGTTTTTCTGGGGTCTTCTAGCTTGAATGCGTTTGCTTCTTAATGCCTTACCTCTGTGCAGGCTCTGAAGTTTTGGCTTCCTCTGGTCTGTTAAGTCAGTTAGATTTGACCATCTGCTTTCGATCTTTCAAAAATTCCATCAGCTTCTCTCAAGGGCTGATCTCCTTTTCTATTCTCTTTGAACTCACGGGTTTATATCCTTTTTTATTCCCTTATTGCCATTTTAGCAGACTTTGAGGAAGGAGTCAGATTAAAGGCATGTGTTCAGTCTGTGAAACATCATCTCATGTTCCTTCTTTTATTTTATTATTGTGCCCCCCCTGCCTCCACTCCCCTGTAACAGAGAAGAACAAACCTGACTCCATATTGGATCTGTTCCTGTAGCTCTAACTTTTGGGCTCTGTTGCCTGTGCTTAGTCATGCTGGCTCTGCACCTTTTGTAAAAGAATGTTGCCTGTAGCCTGAAATTTATGGGGTAGCCCATTCTCAAGGCTTTGACCTTTAAAGGTATAACACTTTTCCTTTCATGTAGAGATAAAAGGTTGCAGAACAGAGAATAACAGTTGTCTTGGTGGAGGTTTATAGGAACATTGTGACCAGACCTACATGGACAGCTGCAAGAACAAAGGGTTCTGGCACCAAGAGGTTTGCAGCAACCAGTCACCTCCCCTCCCCTTTTAGCATTAAAGAAGTCCGAACGCATTCTAACCCGGGTAAGATGGTCTTTGGGACATGAGTCCACCATCTTCTCTGTCAGCTGGCTTTCCGAATAAAGTTGCTATTCCTTCCCCCAAAACCTCGTCCCTCGATTTTTGGGCTTGTTGTGTGGTGAGAAGTACGAGCTTGGACGCGATGACATCCCATACGTGCACCTGCTCTCTAATGAGTGCCATTGCAATTCAACTTAACATAAGTATTTAAACATAAGTATATTTTGAACAATGTATAAGATGCATGTGATTTACAGTTTTACAATAATGGCATTGTGCTGGGAATCCCATTTTGTTTTCAGCCTCCCTCACTTGGCTACATTGTAGATTAATCCTTCTGATTGCTGCAGGAAGGTTACCTCCAACTCTTTGCTGCTACATGTTGGTATCCGATGAACATTTTAACACATCTTCTTACACACCAGAAAACTGATTTTTGATACGTACCCAGGAGTAGGGAGATGGGATATAGGGTGTACGCATGTTAAGTTTATTAAATACTGCTGATTTCTCTCCTAAATGGCTATGGCAGTGAGAACTCCTTAGAGCCCTTACATCCTCATTGTGGCTCTCCCGAAAGAGGGTATAAAAGGCAGCACTTCAACTTATATGACCTTGGAACTCTCTCCAGGAAAAGCATCTTGAGTGCACTGGGAGATGCTGATGTAGATTACAAGGGACTGGAGGAGCAGCACACTGTTTGGGGAGGTGGGAAGAGATTAGTAGCTGTAAACCTAGCTCATTTTGTTTTTGTTGTTTTTTTTTTTTTGGCTGCGTTGGGTCTTCGTTGCTGCATGCGGGCTTTCTCTAGTTGCGGAAAGCGGAATATCTGTCCATCCCTCCCACAGGGGTGGACTCCTGGCAGCCATATTTCTGCCACGTGACCCTATGCCCTGGCTATAGTTAATTGGGTCGAATTGGACACAGACTCGAGCTGGGCCAATCCGATTCTCTCTTCTGGAAATTTGATGCTGAATTATGAAACACTAAATAGTCTGGTTTAGAGGTTCTCACCCGCATTAATTTTTGAACCCCCCGGGGGGACACTGACAATATCTGGAGACATTTTGATTGTCACAGCTGGGATGGGGGTTGGGGGATGCTGGCATCCAGTGGGTAGAGGCCAGGGATGCTGCTAAACACACTGCAACGCACAGGATTGTCCCCATCACAAATTACCTGCCTAAGTGTCAGCAGTGTGTGGCTGAGAAACCTTGCTCCAGGTGAGCCCCTGAACAGGCATCGGGTAACTCAGGTGAGTGGGGCTGCCCCCCGCCGTCTCCCTTCTTCATCCAAGGGAAGCAGAGTGGACCCACAGGGAGAGGACAGCGGAGAAGCCAGACAGAGGGCAGCTGAGCTCAGAGACAGCCTTCCAGTTCCTGATTCCCATTCCTTCCAGACCCCTGACTACATTTTTGCCTCTTTATCCTTCTAACATATTCTCCTTTTATTCTTAAGGTAGATCGACATGGTTTTTGTTATTTGAAACCAAAGTAACTTAAGTTAATACAAGAAACATTCAAGTGAATGTTTTTTTTTAAAATACATTTATTTATTTTTGGCTGCGTTGGGTCTTCGTTGCTGCGTGTGGGCTTTCTCTAGTTGCGGTGAGCAGAGGCTACTCTTCGTTGCGGTGCGCAGGCTTCTCATCACGGTGGTTTCTCTTGTTGTGGAGCACGGGCTCTAGGTCCATGGGCTTCAGTAGTTGTGGCACATGGGCTTCAGTAGTTGTGGCTCGCAGGCTCTAGAGCGCAGGCTCAGTAGTTGTGGCACACGGGCTTAGTTGCTCCGCGGCATGTGGGATCTTCCCAGACCAGGGCTTCAACCCATGTCCCCTGAATTGGCAGGCAGATTCTTAACCACTGCGCCATCAGGGAAGTCCCCAAGTGAATGGTTTTAAAGTGACTTAAGCAACATTAAGGCTTGGGCAGCTTAGAGAACTGTCTAGTCTTTCAGGATGGAACAAATATGTGAAATGAAATAGTTAATTGTCATTACTTCTTCATCCCACGAGGTCTCTACACTTAGGTGCTAGAGTGAGCTGAATCTTCCTGAAGGGCAAAGGGGTCTAGAACATGCCTGCCCTGTGCCTGTGATTCTTCTGGGAATCAAGACACCCGGCTTACCTGTCCTGCCACCACACCTGAGCCCCACCCAGTTCCACCAACTACCAGTCCACATACAAAGCATCTCTGCAGAGCGGCTAATAATTACACTTGCTAATGATTTCTATTTTGCATATTATTTTGTATTTCCATGTACATTATCAGTCTTGGTACTGATTTTACTTCTCTATATACAAGAATTCAATAAAAGTGATGGAGGCTAAGACACTGAAGTGGTCTTTGATACTCAGTTTCTTCCTGGCAGTTACATTTTTCTTTACATTTTAGGAATATTGTGAGTTCATTCCGTTATCCATACATACAGTTTCTTAAACATTTAGGAGTCGTTGACCCCTTGGGGAATCTGATGGTGGATCCTCTCTCTGGAAAAATTCACATAAGCACTATATTTTGCATACAAATCTGAGGGCTCACAGACCATTGAGAGGCCATCACAATTATCCCCCAGATTCTGAGCCTTGCATTAAATATTTATTTACTGCCTACTATGATTTAGGTGCTAAGGAACAAAAGGATGAAAAGGGAGCGTTCTACCCTTGAGAGGAATACAACTTAGTAAGACTACAGAGCAGTAAACACTCAGGTGACAAGTGTCAAGAGAGGGTTGGTAGAACCCTGTAGCCCAGAATAGAGGAGTTTAATCCCGACTGGGCATTAAGAAAGGATTCCTGGAACAGGCGACATCTGCACTGAGAATTCTAACAAGCAGGAGAAAGCAAGGTCAAGTAGAAGGAGAAGGAAAGAACATTTCAGATAGAGGGAAAAGTATGTTCAGAAGGGAAAGAGGGGAATTCCCTAGCCGTCCAGCCGTTAAGACTCCACGCTTCCACTGCAGGGGACGCGGGTGAGATCCCTGGTTGGGGAATTAAGACCCTGCATGCCACATGGCATGGTGCCGCCAAACAAACAAAAAACAGAAGGGAAAGAGCCTGGTGAGTTCACGGAACGCAAAAGCATTTAGCTCTCTGATCAGCTGTCTGGTGGCTCCCGGCTCCATGCCTGCTTTTCTCTATGTTGCAGGAGGCTGAGTCAGCAGAGTACACCAACCAGATCCCTCTGCCAACTCGCTTCTGCTGCTTCTGGGGAGGTGCTGCCCAGGGGAAGCGCTGGTAGGAGACTGGAGGCAGGAGGGAGGGAGGAGCCATGTTCCCTGCCCTTGTAGCATCTGGGGGAGGGGGCAGCAGTAGCATCAGTGAGTGGGGGGCACTCCTGGGTTCCTGGGGCAGTGGTGGCAAAGTGGCCCTGTAGCAGCAGTACCAGCAGTGGGTCAGCCTGAGCAGCCCAGCAATCATGAGCGTTGGGTAACACACTCCCCTTCTGCTCCAGCCTAGTACCCAGGCACTACCTCACTTCTGGGTCACCTTTTTTGCCCCTCCAGCCCTTACAAATTTTGAAACCAATTCCATATATTTTACTGCCTTTGTTTAAAATACCTAGAGTGGCTCTGATTTTGTGACTGGAAACTAACGAATACAGCAATGGATCAGAAAATACAGTGGAGGAGGGCTGGGGTGAGGATTTGGTTGACTAGGTAATTGAGGCAGATCATTCAGGCTCCTCTTAGGAAATGACCAGGTGTTTGAACTTTATGCTAAGAGCAATGGAGACCCATGAAAGACTTTAAAGTCATGGTCAACTCAGTCACTTTCTATGAAGATCATTTGGGCTATAATATAGAGACCACTAAATGGAAGGAAGCTTTTGCAATGATCTAGGAGAGAATTTGATGGTGGCCGGTACTAGGGTAGTGGCCGTGAGGATGAAGAGAAGGGACTGGAAGGCTTTTTATGAGGTGGAATGGCCAGAACATAATGGGGCATTGTGGCCAGTTAAAGGCGGCTGCAGATTCATTGGCACTGTTTCCACTGATAGCTGGGTTCTATAGCTCCTCCTTTTGAACTTGGGTGTGCTCTGTAACTGCTTTGACAAAAGAATATGGCACAAGGGACACTGTGGCAGGTTCTGGGCCTTAAGAGGCCTGCAGCTTCTATTTCTGATTTCTTGCTTCTTGGAATCTCTACTATTGGAACACAACTGCCATACTTTGAGAAGTATAGCCAAATGGAGAAGTCACACATATATAGCTGCTCTGGTTGACAGCCCCAGCTAAGCTCCCAGCCGACAGTGGCAACAACTGTCAGCCATGTGGGTGCCATGTTGGACGTCCAGATCACTAGAGCCTTCAGATGACCCCAGCCCCAGCCCCAGGCCCAAGCAATTCCCATGCGTCTGAGCCCATTCAACCCACAGAACCATAAGAGGTAATAGTACACTGTTGTTTTAAGCCACTACGTTTGTTGGTTTGTTTGTTTTAAAGCCACTAAGTTTTAGGGTGGTTTGTTACACAGCAAAAGAAAACAGGAATATATGTGGAAGGAGAGAAAGAAGACAGAATCAGGATGATACCTAGAATTCCGGTTTGGGCCCAGGGTGGAGCCAGTCACTGCTGAGATGGAGACCACAGACAGATGAAGAGTTTGGGGGTCGGGATGGGGGAGTAAATGATCTATCATAAACTAGAAAATATATATTTTTGGAAATTCATTAAAATTTTTCCTAGATCCTATCATGTTTTATCTTCAGCATTAGCCATCCTGATTTTAAACAGATTTATGTTTTGCCAATTCCTACCTTTAAGACACTCTAAAATATGAACTTTAGTATCTTCTGCTATAAGAAAAGCTGTGCTTTTCAAAAGTACCAAGAGGAGCTGGTACCTATTTCATCACATTTAGTCCTTGTAGATCTAGGGATCAACTTCCAGGTCTCTTATTCGTTCGTCAGATATTTACTCATCACTTGCCAGGGACTCAGCAGGACTCAGGGAGTTTACATTCTGATCCACAGGCAGACAAAAAACAAGCAAATGATCACCAATTTATTTTAAAAAAAGGAATGAAAGAAGTAAGCAGGGGGCTGATGGAGAATAAAAGTTGAGGGGAACCCACTTTACATAAAGTGGTCAGGGAAGATTTTTAAGCTGAAACTTAAGGAAGTGGAGAGAACTAGCTGTGAGAAGAGGTGCAGGAGGGGAAGTGAGGGTCGGTAGCCACAGGACTGCCAAGAGTGCAAGGCCCTCGGTTGGTTAAATGCTCCACCAGATTCTAGGAACTGAAAGACTAGTGTGTTTGGAGTGTAGTGAGACAGAAGTATGGCAGGATGGAGCGGGAGAGGGAGAAGAGGCAGATTAAACAATACCTTTTAGGCCCTATTCAAGAATTTGCATTTTACTCGAAGTGCAAAACACAGGCAGAAAGAAGCATGAACATGCTCTGATTCAAGTTTTAAGAAGATAATGGTCAGATCACCCAGGAGGGGGAATACTGGTTGAGAAACTTGTGGTTTTGGACAGAGAAAGACAGCCTGGACTAAGAAGGTTCACTCTAATTTTCTTTTCCTTGGACTCTGTCTCTTCCTTTGTGAAGTGCAGGCAGAGAAACAGATCAGCAAACAATTATTCCCCAGTGCCAAGTATAAATAAGACTATCTCTGGACTCCTCTTGCTTTGTGTAAAGATTTGAAACATTTTCAAGGTTGATGGTGTTTTCTACTCCTTTCCACCAACCTACTTCCCCCAACCTAAGGTTTCACACTCTATCAGGAACTGCCATCTGTGGCCTTTGATACACTGAACCAATTAGTGGCTTTTAAGCCACTGCACCATAAACAGTATTTGTTGTCTGCCAAGTTTGTTGGCAACTGGAGTAGGTGGGGTGGAATCTGGATGGACTCAATCTGTTGAAGATTAGTTTTTTTTTTTTTTTTTTTGTCCTTCTGCAGGGCCATAGGATTTATCTGCCAACAAAACTAAACTTGAGTGTAAGGGATCAGACTGAGGAGCCTTATTAACCTTAAATTCTATTCTCTTATCTAATACCTTTAAGTTTTTCAGTAACTCCATGTGGGTATTGATGAACTATCCTTCACTTAAGACATGGCAACGTAATTCAGCTGATATGCTTAAAAGCTTCTTCAACATTCAGAGGCTGATGGCAATATGTGAAAAAGGTTCTAGTTAAAAAAAAAAAAGAGTCAATATTTTCGGTCAGTTTAAAAACATAGGTAACATTATAAAAGCAGCCCCAGAGAGATCCCTTGTCCCTTCCGCCACATAAGGACACAGTGAAAAGACAGGGTGAACCAGGCAACTGGTCCTCACCAGACACAACTTGACCCTGTACTTCCTAGACTCCAGAACTGTAAGAAATAAATTCCTGTTGTTTGTAAACATGTTAGATACACATGACACCTGACTACTTAGAGAGTAACAGCAGGACTTTCTTAAGGCATCATCTGTTTAGCCAAAGAAAAGTCAGTTACACTGTTACACAATCTGTTCAGTAGTCTAGTAACTTTGCACTTGATTTTTGTCTACTTGTAAAAATTCATTTGGTCACTAATGTATACAGATCCAATTAAGATTGAATATAGGGACTTCCTTGGTGGCCCAGTGGTTGGGACTTCACCTTCTAACTAGGGGGTACAATCCCTGGTGGGGGAGCTAAGATCCTGCATGCCTCCTGGCTAAAAACCCAAAACATAAAACAGAAGCAATACTGTAACAAATTCAATACTCTAAAAATGGTCCACATCAAAAACATCTTAAAAAAAAATTGTAAATTTAAGCAGCTTTCTTCTCCCTCCCCCTCACCCCCCCAAAAAAGTCCATCTTCCAATATAATATACCTTCTTAACCTCTAGTTAGGGGTGAAGAAACATTGTAAAAAATTGTTACATTCTTTCCTGAATCAGTGATTTAAACATGAAGGAAGGCAGATCTGTCTACCAAGATTTACTTTATGCTATCATGCTATTCATAATAGCACTTATCCAGCTATGTTTGAGAGTAAATCTTGAAGGAAATACCAACTCTTGTCTGCTGAGTATGCAGACCTGTCACAGGCTGAAAACACAGGTTGTCAAGGCCTTTAGGAAAATTACCTTTATAGAAGGCCTGTATAGGGTCTACTCTCTGGTTGAGAACACAAGCCACTGCTTACACCTCACCCAGAGCTGGAGATGCCAAATAGAATCCTAAAAAAAGGTGTGTGTGTGTTTGGAGGGCCGGGCGGTCAGTGGTAGAGGGAGTGGAAGGCAAACAGGGACTCTTTCCTGCTCCACTCATGGCGTAAACCGATGCACATACTGGTCAGCTATTTTTACAGCTGGTTTAAGTTATAGCCCTCAGTAGGCTCAGACCTGCTTCCAATCAAATCTGGCCTTCCCCTTTATGCGAAGGGTAACTTTTTAAAAGGAAGATTTTTTGTTCGTTTTTCAAAATTCTTCTAAATTTCCTAAGGCTGCACAAGGGGCAATGCATCAAGCAAGGACGACATAGGGCGGGAAGTAAGAGAAAACAGTGATTTCTGAATTCCTTAAAATATGTTGGGTCCTTTTTCCTTCAGGAAAGGGAGGCAGGATAGAAAGAAAAGCAAGAGAAGTTGCAAAAGACCAGCCTAGGCGCGCCGTAGGTGCGCAGGGGGCTGAGCCGCAGCCAGGGTCAGGTCACATGGCGTCAGCTCCGGGTCTGCGGGGCCCGGGGCGGCCGCTCGCTGTCCTGGCCCAAAGTCCAAGGGCGGCGGCAAGGCTCCCGCTGGGCGGCGGGAGTAACGAACTGGACAGCTGCCTCCCGGCCGCAAGCACGCTCCCGCCCCAGCCCTCAGAGGCCAGCGCGCAACCGCCTCCTCCCCCAACCACGGCGGCAGTCCGCCGCGTGGAGAGCCGGATTCCGCAAGGGGCACGGCCCGCCCTCTTCTCGCGAGAGGTAGGAAAAGAGGAAGGTTGGGCTGGCGACGGGGATCTAGCCAATGAGCGAGCGGGAAGGGCGTGATCGACGGCCTCCTCTGAGCCCCGCCCCGGCTGCAGAGGCCCCAGTCGCCGCCCGCCTCTCCTTCTCTCCCTTCTTGCACTCCCTTCCCTCCCCGCCCCGCTCTTCTCTTTCCGTCTGAGGTGGCGGCCGGCTCCCTCCTCGCCAGCTCCGTTTTCCCTCTGCTCCCGCTTCCCTTTTCCCTTGTGCCCGGGCCCGGCCTGAGCGCTTCCTCCGCCTCCTCAGGGTGGCCGCCTAGCTCCCGACCCCTAGAGTACTGCGCCTTTTCTTTTCTCTGGTCTTCCGTCCGCGCCCGGCCCCGCCATGAATGAGGAGTACGACGTGATAGTGCTGGGCACCGGCCTGACGGTGAGGCCCGGCGGGGAGGGGCGGGGGTCCCGGGGCCGGGGGCCGGGGTTCAGGGTCGGGAGAGAGCTGGCCGCACGCCTTGCTCAGCCCCCTTTTCCCCATCCCCGCGGGCCGCGCCGCGCCTCGCCTCCGAGGGTCTCCGGGTGGGGCCGGTTTCCGCCGCGGTCTCGGGCCGCGCTCTGGAGCGGAGGCGGGTCGGGCCTGCGGCGGGGCCTGCGGGCCGGGCGGCGCATCGGGACGGGGAGGAGACACCGGGGGATGGAAAGCCCGGTCCGGCAGGTGCCTGGGCGGGTTGTGACGGCCGAGTAAGAGTAGGTGGGAAACGAGAGTCCGCTCTGCTGCAGCAGAGGCCGGAAAAGCCCGGATTGGTGTATTGATGCGTCTTCCTTACGGGTTGATGGCCTCTCGCGATTGGAAACAGAAAAGCAGCCGGCGGAGTGGGGGAGGGTGGAGGCCAATCACAGTGGCATTTCCTACTTAGACTTCAGCCTCTACTACTAGTCGGTGTCGGTGACGAGTCACTGGATAATCACTGTTTGGTAGGTAATTAAGTTCAATGAACTTACATTTTTGGAGAAAATTAGATTTCATCCTCCTGCCCCACTCCAGGTGAGAAGCATTATCCTTTTCTTTTAACCACCCTCCCATCCCACTTGAGCAACTGTAGAATGGAAATGAGTTTTCTCAAAATTTGTCTAGTCCATTCTCACCTGGCCTTTGCCATCTTTTACTTTTGTGTGGTCTGTCCTTGCCTACATTGTCTCTTCTGGAGGCTTTCCCCTGAGAAAGAGGTTGGTGATGGGGTGCTAGAGGCCAGGTTCTCTATTACTGCATGGTGTGCGTAATACCATGGTAAATTTATTTTCCTGGCTGTCTGCTTAGAGAACTTTAGATAATATTCTGCAAATAATACAGGCAGATGTTTTACTTCTTTTTGTGCTTTTAAAGGAAAATGAAGACTATTCATCTTGCAAAAGAATTCCATTTGAAGAGAGGACCATTTCCGTTATCAAAAGTTTTTTGGAAATTTGAAATTCTGACATTGGACTGCTTTGTTTTAAAAGATGAATACTGATTTTGATCTTGCGTGTCCCATATAAACTGATCTCAAAGTCCGGAGTCATTTAATGTAAACCACTACGAATTTGTTGAAATGCATTGTAATCTCTCAAGATGGAATTAACATTTCTTTCAGCTAACACTCCAGAGTAACTATTTTAGATTTCTCTGGACAAGAGAAAACTGTCAAACTTGCATTTGGCCAGTTTTTTAGGAAAAGATTGTTGGGAACTAGAATGGCACTTTTCTGGCATGTCATTTTTCTATTTATGGTGATTTATGGTGACTGTTGGATAATACTCATTTCTGAATGCTTCATTATGTTTCAGCAGTCCAGAAAAAGAAATGGGACTGGCTAGGAAATAGTACCGAATAGATGAGATTGTTTACCTAGAAAGCTATTTAGTCATTTTGAATGTGAGGTATTGGGTTGAATTTCTTTTTTGATGGTGAGTTGGAAGACTGTTGGATGCCTAAATGAATAGCCTACCCACTGCAGGGTGTTTTTTTTTCATTTTCTAAGTGCTTAATTGGGATTCTGAGCTGAGCTTATTAGTTTGTGGTGGATTTTGCCCACTGGAATGGGCACTGTTGTTGCCGGCATATTGTAAGAGCTAGTTAGTTCCACTGTTTTTCTACGGTTATTGCTGGTCTTTCAGATTTGCTCTTGATTAGGGCAGTTAAACACGGACAAATAAGTGCAAATTCTTTCTCATGCAGGTTTCTATATGCCTAATTCGGAAGTATCACTTTGTCTCAAAGAGGGCACAGTCTTATTGCATAACAACCAAGTTAAGATAATGCACCTTATTTAAATTTTCATTTGGATCAATTGTGACCGTTTTGGTGAATGATAGATGCATACTTAACTAGTAATCAGATACATTTCTGCTGTCATTTATTATTTTATTTATTTTTGGCTGCATTGGGTCTTCGTTGCTGCACGCCGGCTTTCTCTAATTGTGGCGGGGCGGGGCTACTCTTCCTTGCGGCACACGGGCTTCAGTAGTTGTGGCACGTGGGCTTCAGTAGGTGTGGCTCGCGGGCTCTAGAGCGCAGGCTCAGTAGTTGTGGCGCACGGGCTTAGTTGCTCCGCGGCATGTGGGGTCTTTCCGGACCAGGGCTCAAACCCGTGTCCCTTGCGTTGGCAGGTGGATTCTTAACCATTGCGCTAACACGGAAGTCCCGGGATGATTTTTTTTTTTTTTTTTTTCTGGACGCGGGCCTCTCACTGTTGTGGCCTCTCCCGTTGCGGAGCACAGGCTCCGGACGCGCAGGCTCAGCGGCCATGGCTCACGGGCCCAGCCGCTCCGCGGCATGTGGGATCTTCCCGGACCGGGGCACGAACCCATGTCCCCTGCATCGGCAGGCGGACTCTCAACCACTGCGCCACCAGGGAAGCCCCCCGGGATGATTTTGATAGTGATAAAATCTTATACCCTCATTTTTAGTGATACAGGGACTTTGATTACTTAAATGAAGAGATCACCAAAGTTAAAAAGCCTCAAATTATAATTAACTTTGAGTAATTGGTGTGAACATACCATTTACTTTTCTTAATTTTTGATTTATAAATATTTAGTGCCTGAGATTTAAGAACCTAAAAACAGGTGTGTGCTATCAGTTGTGGGTACCAAATACTGCATGATGCCTGTGTGTCAGTGCATTTTTTAGTGCGATTAACTTGTTACTTTTAATATAAAGTGTAAGGAAGTGTTGGGGTTTCTCTGTGTTGCCTAATGTTGTCACTGTTTTGTATCGATTGTTACATCTAAAATAAGGTCATAATAGTGCACAAATATTGATAGTAACTTTGATAAAGAAGGCATAAAACAATTTAGTGTAAACTAGAGCAAAATCTTCATTCTGTCTAGGAGAAATGGAATATTTCATATAATTGAGTTCTTTAAGGAAGTGAGGGCTATCCCTTTAAACCATAACTTTTAGATAAAAACCTTTCAAATGGTATCACAACTTCTTTAACAGACTAAGGAACATAGTTAATGTACTGATAACAAAGATTTCACATCAGGAGGATTAATTACTGTTATGCTATAACATAATGAAGCCATTGAGACCTAGGGAGCTTTGTAGGAACTTTGGCCTCCTTACTAAGTCCTCTTAGACTGCTCAGCTTTGGGAGTTAGTTCTACTGTCTACTTTTCATTTTTTCCTCTTTGCTTCTTTGGTTAGGCTGGTGACTGTCGACAGCCTCTGACCACTTAATTTGCTGTTTCTGATTGACTTTGGGCTTGGCAATAAATTCATGAGTCTTCTTAGAAATAGTAATAAATAATAAAATAAGGGTAACTAGCTCCACAGCTGCTTGTGCTTCCGAGCAGTATTTTGTTTTGTTTTGTGCTGCATGGTAATTTTCGTAAGGAGTTTTGAATCGAAAAGGACACTTTAGTGATATCTAACCAGATTATTCTCAGCAGTATTTGTTTAAAACATTGTTTTATATCCCAGCCATACTTTTCCTCCTTTCTCTTTATTAAAATTTTGCGACTTCAAAGAGGAGTTTTTGTACCGCATTTAAAAATCTTGAATTGCCTTTTATATTTACTCTTTGACAATCCTTGCCATTGCTATTTGAGTTCTATGGACAAACAACTTTCTGTCCACTGCAGTAGTGATCATAGGACCAATGTGTTCAAATGTCTTATTTTTGGAAGGTATAAATACTGTGTAGGCAGTTTGTATTTTAAATCAGCCTTAAGCATACTGGTCCAGTAGAGTAGAAGTAAAATCAGACATATTTCAGCATTTCGAGGTAGTAGTGAGACATTTGGTTGTGAAGACCGCTAGGTAAACGTTTGGCTCACATACGTGATACCCTGCAGTTACCCTTATGTCCCCTCTCACAGTACCTGATTAAAGACTTACTGGAGTAATGGCCTACTCAGTTTCAGTTACCTGTGACTGTTGTGCTCGATTATGGGCAATAAAAAGGCAAACACACCTGTCTGTGAGTAGCTTCTTCTCATGTGGGGGTAACTATAATATGAGTTAATATGAGAAAGTACTAAGTGCCATAAGGGAATTCACACATGTGGGAATTCAGATAGGGGAATCAGAAAAACCTGCATAAAGAAGGAGTTATTGAAGTTGGCTTTTAAAAATAATTGATAAGCAGGGTAGGGGGAAGGGGGTATTAGATGAAGGTAATCAAAAGGAACAAACTTAAGCTATAAGTACTAGGGATGTAATGTACAACATGATAAAGATAATGAACACTGCTGTATGTTATGAATGAAAGTTAAGAGCGTAAATCACAAGGAAAAATGTATTTTTTCCATTTCTTTAATGTTGTATCTATGTGAGATGATGGATGTTAACTAAACCTATGGTAATCATTTCATGTTGTATGTAAATCAAATCATTATGCTGTACACCTTAAGTCTTTACCGTGCTGTATGTCAATTATATCTCAATAAAACTGAAAAAGTTTAAAAAAATATTGGTAAGTTTTGAACATGAGGAGGAATGATTTTCTAGGCAGAGAGAGCAGTGTAAGTCAGTATTAAGAAAAGGATATATATTTAGGGGATAGGGAGTTTATTTTGTGTGAAACAGAAGGTATGAAGAGGTGTAATGGAAACAGTGTTGGAAAGAAGGTATATCACCAAGGATGCTGAAGATAGTAGGTTAAGAAGTTTGAATTTTATCTTCTAGGCCAACGAGAGAGGGTTTTGAGCAGGAATGATCTAATTAGAGCCAAATTTCAAGAAAAGTTATCCTTGACAGCTTTTAATGAGATGCATTAGAGGGACAGAGACATTTAAAGAAACACTTATTCTGCTGAAAACTAACTTCCACTTTTATTGTTATTGCTGTAAGACGTATACCACTGAGATTAAATGATTTAAAAGTTTTCTAGCTAATATATTTTCTAGATAAGTATAAAGACACTTTTCTTTAAGATGACTTATTAGGTACCTTGTTTTCCTGATCACATTTTTGTGTGCATTTACTTTCTGTTTCTTTTTTTTTTTTAAATCACTCCAGAACTTTAAAATGCAGGAGGATTTAGAGTGTTAATAGTGTTTAGTTTGGTCACTTGGAAGTTACATCAGAATTTTTTTTTTACATCAGAATATTAACGTACTCTGGTTCTATTCTCTTCCAAGCCTGAGTTGCCCTCTAAGTAGGAAGGGGGGTGGGCATTAACTTTTCCAGGATACTGGGATACTATTTTAGTACCAGTGGCCTTCGCAATTGTGTTTAGGTTCGTCACAGTTCATATTTGGGAACACCATACAGGCTGCTTCACTACGTAAGAGGTACTTCGCCTAGTGTGTTTAGGTGCTGTCCGTTTGAGTTAGTTACTCTGATTATTGCAAACCTAGCGCTATGTGTAGGTGCTGAAGGGAAGTGAGCCTCAGTATCACTGATTTGGTCCTTCCTGACCATCACCGCACCCACACATCTGCACAGACTAGAATTTTGCTGCAGCTGAACTTCAAACATTTAGTTTAATCTGGTTACCTCTTTATGTAGGCCAACATGAAGAACCAGTTGGGTGGCAGATGCCATTATCTTAACTTGGATTCTGGGCCTGAGCTCAGTTTGGATGAAAGACCCACCTGAGATTGCCAGGCATCCTATGTGCATCATTAATGCATGCATGCATGCATGCATTTGTTCACTTATTCATGCTGAGCACCTAATATGCTCTAAGCCCTAAAAATAAAAAATAAATAAGGCATAATAGCAAACAAAACACCAAAAAAACTTGGATTCTGAAGGTGGTTTTACAGTTTTAGTTATTTTGGTTGTGAGTCTGTATATTCTTATCCTGTTAGGTCAGTTGTGGGTGAGCTTGAAATTAAGTGTGGAGCACTCTCATCTGTTAGTTTTAAAACTAATGTGTTCGTTAATATTCATTCATATATGTTTCCTGGTAAAAGTTATCAGTATTCTTGACATAGATGATGGATGGTCCAGGTTGTCTAGTGTGAAAAAAGGAAATTCACTTAGAGTATTTTCTCTGACTTTGATGTGCTTTGCTTTTTATTCTGTATTCACCAGATAGTAGTAGATTTTAATTTTGAGTTGTTAATTTGGGAAGATACTAAAATTTTGGGATCATTAATATATACCCTATACTCAGATGTGATTGGTTTTATCAGTGAATTAATGACTTCATCCCATGTTGTAAAGTAAAATTTAAAATATTACATTTGTGCTTCTATGTATTCTCTTGGCATTGTAAAAGCAGTCTTTTATAGATGGGTTTAGAAGAATCAGTGAACCTGCAAATTATTAATTAGCTTTTAATATATTTGCTCCAAGTGATGCCTTTAAAGGTAGTTAGTATCAGCTCTTTGGACTGCTGAATCTTTATATTCCTGGGTCCTTTATTAGGCCTCAGCCTTCAGTGCTTCCTTTGGAGCCATGGTCCAGTGAGTGGGTCATGCTTATTTGCAGTGAAGTATGAAAAGTTATATATAGAAGCTGTGCAACACTCAAAGTTGCTTGCTGTGATTTTGCTTCCAAAAGTTGAACAGTGAAGTCTACTTTTTGTCAACTGGAAATGTGACTATTTGGTTTTCCTTTGTTTATGTCATAATCTGTTTTTGAGATTGTAAATATTATTCTACTTTCATATAATATATTGAATCATATGTTAGTACTTCTTTAGATTTTTTTTTTAAGCAAGTGATTTGCTTTTGATAATATTGGAGTTAATTTTTACAGTTAAAATACTTTCGGTTCTGTTTATCAAGACCTCATTAAGAAAGTTAAAAGTCAAGCTGTGGAATGGATGAAGATATTTTCAATATATATATAACCAATAAAGCACTTTTAAATATCTAGAATATATAAGGAATTTTTATATAGTAGTAAAAAAAAGAAAGCCCACTTTAAAAATGGGCAAATAATATGAATAGGCACTTATCAAAAGAAGGTACTACAATTATCAGTAAACTGTGAAAAAGTGCTCAGTCTCATTATTTGTCAGGCAATGTAAATTAAACCACATCCTAACTAGAATGACTAAAATTAAAAGGCCAGAACAAAATGTTGGGCAAGGATTTGAAACAACAGGAACTTTCATATACTGCTGACACAGCTTATGAAATTGGTACAACCATTTTGGAAAGCTGTTTGGCAGTATCTGTACTCTCCTTGATGTCTATCCAACAAGTGCATACATAAAAGACACATTGAGAATGTTTATAGAGCATTATTTGTAACAGCCCCAAACTGGAAATGATCCCAATGTCCACCTGTAATAGAATGGACAAATAAGTTGTGGAATATCTGTGTGGAGTATTCATTCAAAAGACTCCTATGGCTTTGTTACCCGCAGCGTGGTCCATGAATCAACTGCTTCTGCAACACCTGAGAACTTACTAGAGATGCAGACGGTTATACCCCTCACCCCAGATACGCTGAATCAAAATCTAGTTTCCCAGGTGTTTAATAAAGTTTGAGCAGCACTGCTTTACTAGTGGTTCTTGAAACTGGTCCTGGACCAGCAGTATTCTCACCTGGGAACTGGTGAGAAATGCAGATTCTCAGGCTCCACCGCAGACCTGCTGACTCAGAAGCTCTGGGGGTGGGGCCTTGCGTTCTGTTTTAGCAAGCTGTCCCGGTGATGTGGATGCAAAGTAAAGTTTCAGAATCTGCTTAGAATTTACATTTCTAACAAGTTCACAAGGTGATACCAAATCAGGAGCTCTCTTTGAGATCCACTGTTGGTAGGACTAGGCAAACCTGTAAAAGTCCACAGCTTTTTCAGGCCACTTGGTCTTTGTCACAGCTACAGTTCCAATGTGGTACAGTGAAAACAGCCAACATGTAAATGAATGGGCATGGGTGTTTACTGGTAAAACTTTATTTACAAATATAGCCTGCAGGCTGGATTTGGCTCCTGTACTTTAGAGACCCCTGCCGTATAACAGTAAGAGTAAGAAAATTTCTATTGCAAACAAAACATGGATGAATCTTGTAAACATATGTTGACCAAAAGGTGTATACAAGAAGTGTATACTACAAGATTCTGTTTATTCAGAGTTCAAAATCTTTCCTCTTAAAAGTCATGAGCGTGGCTGTGGGCTGAGGAGTGGTTATGGCTGGAGGTGGCCTGGAGTGCTCATAATGTTTTTTGATCTAAATAAGAAATGATGCACCCTCTTGGAGTAAAATTTGAACCTGATAGTAACTAATTTAAAATATTTTTAAAATATTAAAATGAATAGTACATTATGGAGGAGAATTTGAGATATGTATGAATTTTTGAAAATAAAGATTTTAGAGTCAGGCTTCTAGGGGGATGAGCTTGTTCTCTGTTGTCTGGAGTCTTGGATAAATTTGAGAAGCACTAGGATTTATAAAGTTACAGAGAATTTCCTTTGTCATTAAAAAAAATAAAGCTCGCATCACCTAAACTCTGGTATAAGGGTTTTGGGTGAATGAATATCCCATCTCTGTGTTTCTTCTCATTAATCCATTAATTGGATTGACTTTCTTGACTGCTCCCCCACCCCATCTTGATTTGGTATGTCTTAGTATATTCACGCTTTGTTTACCTTTTTACTGAGAGTGATGGTTTATAATCCTCTGTTGATTGTCAGTTGATTAATGGTTATCCTGGATGCTTCATTTAGGGCTCTAGTTCTCAAACTCTTGGTCTCAGGATCTATTTACACTCTTAAAAATTGAGGTCCCTGAAGAGCTTTTGCTTGTAAGAGTATCTGTCAGTATTTATCCTATTAGAAATCAATGCTGAGAAATTAAAAAAATGTTTTTTATTCACTTAAAGATAACGGTGATAAACTCATTACATGTTAACGTGGATAACAGTTTTTTGAAGTATAACTGTTTTCCAAAACAAAAAAATTTATGAGAAGAGTATGGTTGTTTTACATTTTCTGCACATCTCTTTAATATCTAGTTTAAAAGATAGCCGATTCTTATCTGCTTTGGTGTTCAGTCTTTCATAATTTTTGTCATAGCTGAAGTATATGAAGAAAATCAGGCTTTAGACAGATGTGTAGTTGGAAAAAGGAGGAGTATTTTAATAGCCTTTCAGATTGTTGTGGGTATCCTTTTATAATTTACACCTAAACACAAGTGGCAGGGTATTTTTAAAGATTAATTGCAATATGAAATTTGAAACCACATCAGTGAACATTTCTTATTCCGTTACATTAAAATCTGTTAATCTAGCTTGCACTGTGAATTTCTCTTTTAACCTCCTGTATGATTTTGTAACATCATTCATTGGTCACTTGGGAAAGTACTGTTTTACTTAGTAATGCAGGTCTTCTGAATTGTTGACACATTTCATTATGCCATATCAAAAGCTCATATTTGTTAATATCACTGATGTTGTCTGAAAAGTCCTTTAAGTATTGGGGATCTGATGTACCCATGGTGGTGGATATAAGTTTTCCAAAATTCAGATTTTCATTCAAAAATTTTTTTCAATACATTTTATTTATTTATTTTTAATATTTGGATGTGTTGGGTCTTCATTGCTGCGCATGGGCCTTCTCTAGTTGTGGCGAGCAGGGGCTACTCTTGCTTGCATCGGCTTCTCATTGCAGTGGCTTCTCTTGTTGCAGAGCACGGGCTCTAGGTGTGTGGGCTTCAGTGGTAGTGGCACATGGGCTCAGTAGTTGCGGCTCGTGGGCTGTAGAGCACAGGCTCAGTAGTTGTGGCACATGGGCTTAGTTGCTCTGTGGCATGTGGGATCTTCCCGGACCAGGGATCGAACCCGTGTCCTCTGCATTGGCAGGCGGATTCTTAACCATTGCGCCACCAGGGAAGTCCCTCATTCAGAATTTTGACTTTTCATTTTTGGCAACGAATACTGTTGGTTATTTTCCTTGACATTCATTTTTGAGAAAATGTCTGCCAAAATCCTAAGTCTGAGCAATCATAGTCTGTCAGTTATTTTTCCACTTAAAAATGATGATCCGTGGGGCTTCCCTGGTGGCGCAGTGGTTAAGAATCCGCCTGCCAATGCAGGGGACACAGATTCAAGTCCTGGTCCGGGAAGATCCCACATACCGCGGAGCAACTAAGCCCGTGAGCTACAACTACTGAGCCCCCGTGCCACAACTACTTAAGCCCGCACGCCTAGAGCCTGTGCTCCGCAACAAGAGAAGCCACCACAATGAGAAGCCCGCGCGCAGCGACAAAGACCCAGTGCAGCCAAAAATAAATAAATAAAAATAAGTATATTAAAAAAAAATGATGATCCATGAAAAAAGTAGCTAGGTCAGCTTACAAATCAGTCGCACAAAAGGCTTTCCTTGAGCTAGAATTGCTTTATGTGAACTTCCTGTTTTGCTACACGGGATATTTAAAAGATGGGTGTTCAAGGGTGTTGTTAACAGAGGTGATTTTTAATGCTTCATCAAGGATAGTCTTAAGTGAAACTGGCCTTGTTTTTTTAAACCATGAGTGCCTTGTGGTGAAGATTATAATGACTAGTGCAGCTAGAGCCACCGCCTTAATTTGCTTTATCCACCATTGATCTTCTGCTGTCAGTGCAAGTATAACACAGTGGGAAAAAATGATGTCTTAGTGTTACTATGAAAATAGTTTAAACCTTGGGACTCAGAACACACTTTGAACCCTGGTTGCTTTAGGGCTTTGTCTTTAAAAATTACATCAAATATCGCATATACATAAGTATTAATTAATTACTAAAAGAATGTTTAATGACAGGCTTGTAAAAATTATCTGTTTGAAACTTGCAGTAACATTTTCCTTCCTTTGAAGATACTTACGCTTTCCCTGTAGGAATGTATCCTGTCAGGTATAATGTCAGTGAACGGAAAGAAAGTTCTTCACATGGATAGAAACCCATATTATGGAGGAGAGAGTGCATCTATAACACCGCTGGAAGATGTAAGTATTAAAATAAATTAATGTCCCTTTTGTACTTTGAGTCTTTTACTTGTGAAACTCTACTTCTTTATGGATGGTTTTAATTTTGTTTTATTAAATAGATTATCTGTAACATCATAATTTTCAGGAGCGCCTAGTTTGGGGCTTGTAGATATTTAAATTGTGACCTTTGTTGCCATCTGGAGCAGTTATCTATTCCCTCTCGAAGTTAATAGAGTGTAGACTTGACAGGGTGCATGGAGGGTACCTTTTGATGAAGACCTAACATACGCCAGGCACAGTGCCAGTGCTTTCCACATGGTCTTAGTTATCTTCCCAGTCACTCAAAGAGATTTTATCCCCATTTTTTAGATTGCAAAATAGTTTCTGTGGGCTTAAGATCACGGAGACGGGCTGATAACCCAGGTTATATGATTCCAAAGCTTAGTTCCTTTTTCTTTTAATTTATTTTATTGAAGTACAGTTGATTTACAGTGTTATGTTAATTTCTGCTGTACAGCAGAGTGATTCAGTTACACATACATATATATATTCTTTTTTAAAATCTATTTTATTTTCATTTATTTTTGGCTGCATTGGGTCTTTGTTGGTGCATGCAGGCTTTCTCTAGTTGTGGTGAGCAGGGGCTACTCTTCGTTGTGGAGCGCGGGTTTCTCATTGTGGTGGCTTCTCTTGTTGCCGAGCACAGGCTCTAGGTGCACAGGCTTCAGTAGTTGTGGCACGCGGGCTCTAGAGCACAGGCTCCGTAGTTGTGGCACGCGGGCTTAGTTGCTCCGCGGCATGTGGGATCTTCCCAGACCAGGTCTTGAACCCGTGTCCCCTGCATTGGCAAGTGGATTCTTAACCACTATGCCACCAGGGAAGCCCTATATATATTCTTTTTCATATTCTTTTCCATTATGGTTTTTCACAGGATATTGAATACAGTTCCCTGTGCCATACAGTACCTTATTGTTTGTCCGCTCTAGTTTGCATCTTCTAATCCCAAAGTCGCACTCCATCTCTCCTCCAGCTTCCCTCCCCCTTGGCAACCACAAGTCTGTTCTCTGAGAGTCTGTTACTGTTTTGTAGATAGATTCATTTGTGTCATATTTTAGATACCACATATAAGTGATATCATATGGTATTTCTTCCTCTTTCTGATTTATTTCACTTAGTATGATAATCTCTAGGTCCATCATGTTGCTGCAAATGGCATTATTTCATTCTTTTTTATGGCTGAGTAGTATTCCATTGTATATATGCACCACATCTTCTTTATCCATTCCTCTGTTGATGGATATTTAGGTGTTTCCATGTCAAAGCTTAGTTCCTTTTGCTATACTCTGTGCTTCCTACTTCTTTAGAAAATGAGCACATGAAGCATTTCCAAAGTGTGTTTTACTAAGTATATTTATTTCTCTGTGTGGGGTTTGTTCACCATCCACGTGTATGAATCTGAGCTGTACTGTGCTTTATAGGAGATATATAGATATTGTCAGTTACTTTTAAAATAGTGACTTTGATGAAATAAACTTAATGTTTATATCAAAGAGGGTTTTTCTCTATATTCAGGCATATAGGGAAGTTGAAAGAATAATACCAGTGGAATATTTTTTTGCTTCATGTCTGTTTGTGTTATTGGTTTTGAACCATTGAAAGTAATAGACATGATACTTGACCTAAATATTTCAGCATTCATCTGTGAAGAACAACATTCTCCAACATAATCATAATATCATTATCACACTTAAGAAAATTAACCATAATATCCAGACTATATTGAAATCCCCCATTGAACCCAAGAATGTTGTATATTGCTGTGTAGGAGTGGTTTTTTTTTTTTTTTAAACTAGTTTAAGCATTGCCTTTTGTGTTGTTTCCCTTTATTCTCTTAATCTACAAAAGTCTCGCCACCTCTTTTTTTTTGGCAAGTCTAGGCCAGTTTATAAGAAGGTATTGTTGGGCACTTCATACTGCATCCCATAAGGAGGCACAGTGCCTGCATCAGCATCACTGTTCATGATGCTCAATTTGATCTGGTTGAGGTGATGACCACTGACCTCTCCATTGTAAATCATCTGTGGAGTGATGCACTGGCGTCATTCCTTCTTCACCTAGTATATTTATTAGCTAGTGTTAAGTAAGATGAGCAAGCTGTCCTGTTTCTTTTTTTTTTTTTTTTTTTTGCGGTGCGCGGGCCTCTCACTGTTGTGGCCTCTCCCGTTGCGGAGCACGGGCTCTAGACGCGCAGGCTCAGCAGCCATGGCTCATGGGCCTAGCTGCTACACGGCATGTGGGATCTTCCCGGACCGGGGCACGAACCTGTGTCCCCTGCATCGGCAGGCGGACTCTCAACCACTGCGCCACCAGAGAAGCCCCCCTCTTTTTTTAAATTTAATTTTTATTTTATATTGGAGTATAGTTGATTTATAATGTTGTTAGTTTCAGGTGTATAGCTAAGTGATTTAGTTATATATATACATATATCCATTCTTTTTCAGATTCTTTTCCCATATAGCTTATTATAGAATACTGAGTAGAGTTCCCTGTGCTATATAGTAGGTCCTTGTTGATTATCTATTTTATATATAGTGGTGTGTGTATGTTAATCACAAACTCCTAGATTATCCGTCCCCTGCGTGTTTCTCCTTTGTTAACCATAAGTTTGTTTTCGAAATCTGAGTCTGTTTCTGTGTTTTAAGTTCATTTGTATGATTTTTTCTTTAGATTCCACGTGTAAGTGATATCATATGGTATTTGTCTTCCTCTACTGACTTACTTCACTTAGTATGATAATCTCTAGGTCCACCCATGTTGCTGCAAATGGCATTACTTCATTCTGTTTTACGGCTGAGTAATATTCCATTGTATATATGTACCATATCTTCTTTATCCATTCCTCTGCTGATGGACATTTAGGTTGCTTCCATGTCTTGGCTATTGTAAATAGTGCTGCAGTGAACATTGGGGTGCATGTATCTTTTTGAATTGTGGTTTTCTTCACATATATGCCCAGGAGTGGGATTGCTGGATTATATGGTAGGTCTCTTTTTAGGTTTTTAAGGAAGCTCCATGCTGTTCTCCATAGTGGCTACACCAATTTACATTCCCACCAACAGTGTAGGAGAGTTCCCTTTTCTCCACACCCTCTCTAGCGTTTATTGTTTGTAGACTTTTTGATGAAGGCCATTCTTACTGGTGTGAGGTGATTTGCATTTCTCTAATAATTAGTGATGTTGGGCATTTTTTCATGTGTTTTTTGGCCATATATATGTCTGTGTAGAAATGTCTGTTTAGATCTTTTGCCCATTTTTTGACTGGGTTGTGTACTCTTTTTTAATGTACTCAAGAACTTGGGGGTTTTTATTGAGTGAATATATACCACCTTTGCTTGTTCTGTTCCATCTTAGCAATAGAATTCATGAGTTTGAATGAATATTAAATTTTAAGCTGCAAGCTGCTTTTTAGAGCCTCAAACTCATGTAAATTATAAATTAACTGGAACTAATTTTAATTGTCTTTTCTGATTTGAATAATCCAAAATTTATTTTTAACTCCCTATGTAACCACGGAAGCAAAATTAAGCCTTTGTTAGCTTTTTATTTAATAGAGAATGAACGTAAATGATTTCTACAAATAGTAAGGGATGTTTCTGCAAAACTAGTACATCATAACAAATAGTTTGTTTTGTATTCCTGCTAGTTAAAAGCAAATACACACCACCTCTGCAATATTTATTTTGGCATTCATGAGTTGAGTAATGTGTTTAATTTATATATGTATTGGAATAGTGTTACATGTTCTGATTAAAAATGAAATGCACTTGTACTTTACCTCATGTTGGTGGTATTTAGTTATACCAAAATCACTTCATCAAAAAATAGTTGTGCAATGAAAGTTAAATTTTGTTACATTATGTGTGTGTTTTGTTTTGGTTTTAGTTATACAAAAGATTTAAAATACCTGGAGCACCACCAGCATCAATGGGGAGAGGAAGAGACTGGAATGTTGACTTAATTCCCAAGTTCCTTATGGCAAATGGTAAAGAATTCCAACTTAAACTTATGATAGTACATTGAATCCAATTTGAAAGTAGAAAGTAACTGTTGACAGAGAGTGTTACTCCAGTTATGTGGAAGTGGATTCTGTTGAATGGCAACGGTATGGTGAGTAATAGGGCCCATTAGAGGCATCTAGAGTTGGTAAGTTAAGAATGGAGGGAAGAGGGGGTGACTTCTTAGTAATTGGTTTTGGAGAAACAAAATTATGCTGTGGCATAATATCAGAATTGTAAGCATTTGTAACAGACTTTCCTCTTGATACTTTGGTGACAATCTTAGGTAACTGGGCCTTCAGAAACAGCCATATTAATGTTTTTTTCTAGTTTGTAAGCTTTCACAATTATTTTTTCATATTAATTTTTTCTCATTTTTTTCCTTTTTTCCTTCCGTTTTATTGAGATATAATTGACATACAGCACTGTATAAGTTTAAGGTATACGGCATAATGATTTGACTTACATATATTGTGAAGATTACCGTAGTAAATTTAGTGAAAATCCATCATCTCATATAGATACAAAAAAGAAAAAGAAAAAAATGGGTTTTTTTTCTTGTGATGAGATCTCTTAGGATCCACTCTCTTAACCACCTAGATCCCCTTTAAATGCTGGAAGATAAGGACTCACTGGCAGCTTCCTCCCTTAGATAAGGCCTCCTGAGCTCTCAGGTTCCCCTCAGCTTCCACCACTTCCTACCTTCCCTTAAGCCCAGTCCACCTTGCTCGTTTCTATTACCTGCCTGGCCTCAGTAGGAAATGAGTTTGCAAACTGGTCTGTAACATGCTAGGCTAGATAAGAGAGAAAAGGACAGGCAGGTGGGTGGGCGGGGGATGGGGGGCGGTAAGCAAGTAAATGTGAGTGAGTGAACAGTGAGAGACATAAATGCTCATATTCCAGGTAGGTCCCTTAACTCAGTTAAGGAACTGATCCACACACTGTGTATACTTTCCTCACTACACATGGAACTGGGTGGAACAGACATTTCCCAGGACAGTGTCTTCTGTTCATCAACTCCCATGGAACAGCTGGGGCACCTGACAAAGAATAAAAGGGAACTGAAAACAAATGATTGCATAATGTGTTAATGGCATTGCAGTAGTATAAAAAGTGTGACTTTTTTCAAATAATTATCATAATCAAGTTATATTAAAAGAAAAATTCCTACAAAGGCAATAATTTTGGTGTGCGCAGAATTCCAATCTCAAATCTTAACTTTTGGTAAATAAATACTAATAACGTCTTTGTGGCTGCTCTCAAATGTATGCCAGTCAGAAGATCTTCTTGAGGTTCACTCATCAATAGAAACATGGACACATCTCACTGTAATGCAGCAGAAATGGCAGCTATGAAGTCATAAATACGGCCTTAGGTGGCTCCAAGGAACACTGCAGTGGTAGAGTGGATCCACCCTCCTGGTCGGCGACCATGGCTTTCAGCAGGGTTCATATCACAGAACAGAGGGCTCATGCACTGGGGGTACTTAGAGATCACCTGATGATTCACTTTGCCTCACGGAGCACGAAGAGTAAGAAGAAACTGGATTCAGTATGCTCTAGTGGGCTTTTTCTTTTCTTTTTTTTTTGTGGGGGGAGGTCTTTTGTGTGCTTTAAAAATAATGTGAAGTCCCTAGGTAACACCAAAGAGCTCAGTGAAGTCTGAATGATCTGACACTGTTCAATATACATGAAACTTTAAGACAGCTGAGTGGATTTATTTCTGTACATCCTTTTGAGAATCACTAATATTACTGGTTCACACTTGTGGGTCATTTCTGTTAGGAAATTTTTTAAAGGTATATGAAGGCAGGGAGTAGAAAAGGAAATAAGGCCAAGGCAGAGAGAAGGAGGTGGAAGAGGCGAGAAAACGGAGGAAAGTAATGCCTTAAGACTTTGCAAAGTTCAGTCCATGGACTAAGGGGCAC
Source organism: Pseudorca crassidens (assembly GCF_039906515.1). Taxonomy (NCBI): domain Eukaryota; kingdom Metazoa; phylum Chordata; class Mammalia; order Artiodactyla; family Delphinidae; genus Pseudorca; species Pseudorca crassidens. Next base: position 173,274,592 of record NC_090296.1, on the reverse strand, counting down.
TTGGAGCTGGTTGGAAATGCAGAATCTTGGACGCTACCTACAACTACCCAAGCAAAATTTGTATTTTAATAAGAGCCCCGGGCAATTCCTAAGCAGAATGACGTTAGAGAAGCACTGCCTTAACAGTCCATTGCAGGCTCTTTAATGTCAGAAAAAGGTGACATACGGTGAGAGAACTTCACAAAATGTCTTTACCTGGGCGACCCCAGACCACCTACAAAACCTGTCTGAGCTTCATTTCCGTATCTGTAAAATGGAGATGATAATAATAGTAATGTGATAGGGTGGTTCTGAGGATTGAGGGAGTTGTTAAATAACCCTTTCAAAGGCCTTGGCATAGAATAAGTAATGGATGTTCATTAGATTTTTGTTTTTAAAACGCATCACGGTATTTTCTTAGTTCCTGGTTTAATGGGTATATTATTTTAGAACATTATAATTTTAGCTGTTGAATTTTTTGAAACTTTTTTTTCCCTAGGCAAACTAATAAACTAATCCTTAACACAAACTAGAAATTTAAAATATACTCTTTTTCTCATATTTTTAGTTAGAGGAGTATCTTTAAATTGCATCTTGTGATTTTTAGCATCTTTTTCTGAGATGACGTTGAAAAACTAAATTGTTTATGTCCCATGAAATAAAGTATGTACCACCCTTTCCCCCTTTTTTGAATTTATGTTCTGTAATTTGGGAATATGTTCAGTGGAAAGATCCTATTGGAATTTTCCCTGAAATTTGAAGTTAAATAACTGAATTATCTTGAGGTTAATTGTAAACACGAAATTTTTATTATATAAATAGTAAAATTATTTAATTAAAATTAGAAAACACAGATAAGCAGAAAGGAAATAAAATTTTCATAACCAGAATCTTATTGTTTAGAATCACGGTTAATATTCTGGTGTATCACCTGCCAGTTTCCCCCCCACCTTTTCCCAGTTAACATGTTTTTCAGTCAGTATACTGTGAACATTTAAAAGAGAGAGGGAGGGATGGAACCAGGGGCTGGAGGGGATGATAAATCTCATTGTATACTCCTGGAAGTGTAGTATGGGGATAAAGGCAGTAATTTTCTTTCTTTCTTTAAAAATATTTATTTGGTTGTGTCGGGTGTTAGTTGTGGCAGGTGGGCTCCTTAGTTTCATTCATGAGCTCCTTAGTTGTGGCATGTGAACTCTTAGTTGCGAAATGCGTGTGGGATCTAGTTCCCTGACCAGGGATCGAACCTGACCACCCTGCTTTGGGAGCACGGAGTCTTATCCACTGTGCCTCCAGGGAAGTCCCTAAAGGCAGTAATTTTTTAAGGCTTTTTCCTTTATATTGCCAAATTTTACTTCACCAGTAGACTGAGGCTGCCCCTTTCCCAGTACCTTTACCACTCCCAGATATTACTCATTTTAGTTTTTGTGATTTTGTCATACTAGAAGACAAAATAGTGGATTTTTAAAATATGTCTACTTACTAGAGGGTGAAATGATTTCTAGAGTTACTGGCTTTCATGTTCTTTTTTTTTTTTTTGCTGGACGCGGGCCTCTCACTGTTGTGGCCTCTCCTGTTGCGGAGCACAGGCTCCGGACGCGCAGGCTCAGCAGCCATGGCTCACAAGCCTAGCCGCTCTGCGGCATGTGGGATCTTCCCGGACCGGGGCACGAACCCGCGTCGCCTGCATCGGCAGGCGGACTCTCAACCACTGCACCACCAGGGAAGCCCGGCTTTCATGTTCTTTAATGAACTGGCCAGCCTTTCGCTTTGCACATTCTTCTATTGACGTTTTGTGTTTTTCCTTATTGATATAAAAGAGCTTATTATAACAGCTGTTAAATGCCCTTTTGAAGTATGTTGAAAATATCTTTTCCAGTTTGTGATTGGCATTATATATAACTCCTGTGGTTTTTTTTTTTTCTGTACAAAAGCTTTTATTTTTCACACAGTCATTGGTTGAGCTTTCTTTTATTGGTTTTGATTTGGAAGTATGTTTAAAATTTTTCTCTCTACCTCAAGTTTATAAAAATACTAATATCTGCTTTTAATGGTATTATGGTTTCATTTTTTCACTGTATAAATAAGTTCATCTGTTTTGTTTTGTGTTTTTATGTCAGCATCTATCTTATTCCTTCATAGAACTATGAAAATATGTCACAATTTTATTTTATTTTTAAAAAAAATTTTATTGGAGTAGATTTACAATGTTGTGTTAGTTTCAGGTGTACAGCGAAGTGAATTAGTTATAAATACACATATATCACTTTTTTAGATTCTATTCCCATATAGGCCATTACAGAGTATTGAGTAGAGCTCCCTGTGCTATAGAGTAGGTCCTTATTAGTTCTATTTTATATATAGTAGTGTGTTTCTGTCAATCCCAATCTCCCAAGGTTCATCTGTCTTAACATGAATAAATTTATTTTATTACCTTGTTGTTTGAGAAGTAGAGATAGAAATTTATTTCTTCAAAATGGCTAATCAGTTGTTCCTCAACATCATTTATCTTTTCCACTTTGATTAGAAAACTTTCATCATATATTAAATTCTTTTACATGGGTCTCTATTTTTCACTGATTATGGACTAGTTAATGTACAGTATACTGAAACATTTGGCTGCATAAAGGTCTCCTCATTACTCTATTTCTTGTTCTCAAAAAGAATTTTTTTTTGAATGTCCTTGTATGTTTATCCTTTCAAATGAGCTTTAAAATAATTTTTTTGGTTTCTCAAAGAAGTTTACAATTTTTAGTGTACCAGAATTTCTTTGGTTTATCCTAGCTTTTTCTTGACCCAAAACTAGTATTCATTTTAATAAATATAAATTAACTTAGAAACTGAAAAGCACAAATTCCTGGAAAATTTTGCCTATGAGTTGTCTCTCTTTAAAATACAGTAGGAACTTTAAAGAAACCCAAACACACCTGCAGTTGTACTATAATTCGAAACCTCATACTTCTAATAATTATTGTATAACTTTTACAAAAGCATGTTGAAGTTATTAACCTTGAAGTTGTAACATTTAAAAAAAGTCTAAATATGCTAAGCAATAGGTCTGCATTCTGATTGTCCTATTTAAAATATGGCTTTGGAGACTTTTCTAGGAGTTACTGGATGGTGTTAAGAAAAAATTGGAAAGCCATTAGTATTAGTAAATGTACTTTTATTTCTGCTGATTTTTGAAAGTAGTAAGATTTAAGTAACAGTTTGAATTATGTGACTCTTACAGGTCAGCTGGTTAAGATGCTGCTTTTTACAGAGGTCACTCGCTATCTGGATTTCAAAGTGACTGAAGGGAGCTTTGTTTATAAGGGAGGAAAAATCTACAAGGTTCCTTCCACTGAAGCAGAAGCCCTGGCATCTAGTAAGTAATTCTATTTTATTTTCTCAGAATATTAAGATTTTATAACATAAAGGGATCTTAGAGATAAAATTTAAGGTCCCCTGCATTAGTCATCCATCCATTCATCCAGTCAACAAAGATTTATTGGGTGTCTGTTATGTGCCAGACACTGTTGTAGGCAGTTGAGAGTACTTCAGTAAACAAGATGTTCAGAAATTCCTGCCCTTCTGAAGCCTGGAGAAGTTTTATATCATGGAGCCTGTTGCTGGTGAAGCTGAGCCTTCCTAGGTCTAGTATACTCTTTTCAGATTAATAATTCGTGAGAGTCACTGTCTCTTGGACTGTTTCCTGTGCTAGGCTCTGTGAGAGACACTTCACATTTGCTTTCTTACTTGACTTGTGAAGCCCTTTGTGAGGTAGGGTTTCCATTTTATAGATGAGGAAACTCGGGCCCAAAATCACATAGGTAATGAGGATGGCATTGAAACCCTGGTGGGATTGCTGCACAGTCCGTGTACTTCATCACCCATCTACGCTGACCTCCTTTGCTACTCTATCCAACATGCTGTTCTGGTGGAACTCATCCTCTAAGTGGTGCTGGTGTCATTATCCACCATCTCTGTTTCTAGGTATTCCCAGTAAATATGGAGTGATTTTGTTTTCTGCCCCAAATTATTTCCTCTACTGGCTCATCAAAGATTTCTGCTTAACATTTTTTATTCTGAGTCTTTTAAATAGCAAACACCCTGAGAAAAAACCTTCCATCCTTTAAGGTGTTTTTGTTGCCATGCAGAGCAGTTTAAGGAAGGGTAAATTTGTATATCTAAAGGGTAGATAAGTTTTGTAGGTGCTGTAGGAGTTCAGAGGAGGGAAAGGTTTGCATTGGGAGAATAGGAAGAGTGTCAGTAAATTCTCCAGTAATTATTTTGGCATTAAGATTGGAAAAGATTTCTCACCTAGGGGTCGTCCCTGGTGGCACAGCGGTTAAGAATCTGCCTGCCAATGCAGGGGACACAGGTTCGAGCCCTGGTCCAGGAAGATCCCACATGCCGCGGAGCAACTAAGCCCATGCATCACAGCTACTGAGCCTGCGCTCTAGAGCCCATGAGCCACAACTACTGAAGCCCATGAGCCACAACTACTGAAGCCCACACGCCTAGAGCCTGTGCTCCGCAGCAAGAGAAGCCACCGCAATGAGAAGCCCACTCACCGCAACAAAGAGTAGCCCCCGCTCGCCATAACTAGAGAAAGCCCGTGCACAACAATGAAGACCCAATGCAGCCCCCCCCAAAAAAAAAAAATTTCTCACCTAAAAACCTAGTTTAAGGGCTTCCCTGGTGGCGCGGTGGTTGAGAAGTCCGCCTGCCGATGCAGGGGACACGGGTTCGTGCCCCAGTCCGGGAAGATCCCACATGCTGCGGAGCGGCTGGGCCCGTGAGCCATGGCCGCTGAGCCTGCGCGTCCGGAGCCTGTGCTCCGCAACGGGAGAGGCCACAACAGTGAGAGGCCCGCGTACCGCAAAAAAACGAAAACAAAAACCTAGTTTAAGTTATTTTGGCAGTTTTTCTAACTCCATTTATTTACTTCTTGCTATTAGGGGAGAAAATATTGGGCCTAAAACGTTGAAAAACACTAAAGCCAGAAAGTAAAAAATAGCACTAATAATTGCAGCCAGGTTGGGAGTGACAGTTGGGTAAGGGAAGGGATGGCTTCTGAATGAATGGAGGGGAGTCCATGGTGTGATCATGGGTTAGAAATCATTTAAAGTCTTTTCAGTGACAGTGCATCTAGTTTAAATAAAGTGTTTTCATAGAAATAAGAGTTCAGCAATTTGAGTAGAACTCTTTTAAACAAAGTTTGTGGTTTTGTAATTTAAAATTTTTATTCTCTCTTTGAGCTCTTATCTATATTAATAGCTTCAGCCACTTCCTTCATTTAATAAAAATTGAAGGACTTAACAGTTTTATGTTTCTGTTTTTGATTTAGTATTTTCAAATATGTAAAACATTTACATGGCTTGAAAGTCAAAATTATATTAAAAGATATATTTAGAGTCTTATCTTTGCCACTCCATTCTTTCCACCCTGATAGGTGATCATTTTTACTTATTTCTGATTTACCCTCCTTATGTTTCTTTTTGCAAAAATAAGCAAATATATTAATGTATGTATTTCTTAAGGTTAGATTTATTGAGGTTTAATTTACATATACTAGGATTTACCTATTTTAGTATACAGTTTCATGAATTTTTACCAATCACTACCTTATCAGCAACTATTTTTATATTAATGGATAGGATTTTGAATTTGGAATGGCAGGCAAGACAATTCTAGGCAGAATGAATGAATGGGGTAGGAAAAGTGTAGAGGGTGGGAAGTTCAAAAGAAAGATAAATAAAAACAAATTATTTTATGCTTTTAATAATAGCTAACATTTTTTAACATTTTGTGCAGGCATTTATATACTAATTATTTTATGTGTATAGTCGAAGTTTATTTTATATAGTCCTTCACTACAACCCTCTGAGACGTGGTGCTATTATCTATATTGACAGATGGGAACACCGAGGTATACAGGTGTGAAAGAGCCCAAAGCAGCATAGTTCATGACTAGTAAAACTAGTTTGAAGCCAGATTTGTCAGACTCAAGAACCCCACACTCTTAACCTCTGAACTATCTAGTATATAAACGTAGCTTCTCAGATATTTTAACAACTGTCACGTACACTGGAATTCCTTTTTTCTCCGTGCTACATATTTCCAGTTCATGTGGTTGTTTCTCATATAATATGCTGTCTAGGTCCCTTGGCCACTTTTCTTTGGAAATTCTCTGATTTGCCAAGATTATCTTATATATAATAGAATTAGAGCCAGACCAGACCTGATACTCCAAGTGTTGTCTGCCCACTCAGTGTCCTTGGGACTTTTACTTTCCTAGGACAATATATTTCTATTAATGTAGCCTAAGTTTACATTGGCTTTTTTAGGAGCTGTATATACTGTTGGTTCTTGTGGTAGGTCATGATGCCAGCTAAAACCTCAAGGTTCCAATAAATATTTGTTTATTGGTCACGTTATTTTAGTCAAATAAATGAGGAGTATATTTGGCCTCTAGAGTAATGTTGAACACAGATACTATGTTCAGAGAAGTTTGAGACATTTTCATGAATAGCTTTGAAACGTGCCCAGCAAAATCTTGTATCCTCGGTTGAATCTTTAGCTTGCTTGTTTGTTCTCACTCTTACCGCTGTGAGGCATCTGTTTGTCGGGAGCACCTTTGACATCTCAGGGCTTGTGGCTGTCAGGAGTTGGTGTGCCTGCTGCAAAGCCCAGCTGTGAACTGGGGTGAGGCTGCTTAGGTCCACTGTTGGAATGACATGTTGTGTGCCATGTTTTAGTGCTTTTCTTGTGACGTTAAATTCTACTCTGATTTTTCTATTTTTTAATTCACTTGTCAAATCTTATGCCTGTTTGTTAATTGGAACGCTTTTTTCTGTTCTCTTATTGAAACTGCTCTGGATTTTGTAGCTTTATTCTGTTGTAAAAGTCTTGACATAAGTGTCTTTTTTGGTAAATAACCCTCAGTGTGCAAGTGAATGAAGGAAAAGTAAAACTATTTGAAATGAGTGAAGGTACAACTCAATGGACTAATTGTGAAAAAGATTTTTTCTAGTCCTTTTATCATATAATTTGAGTATTTTATTTATATATTGTATGTCCAGTATATGAATAAGTCAACTTCTTTTATATTCAGTCCCATCAGATGTTAATTATATGGATTGAATATTTATTGAGCACTTGCTATATGCCAGGTACCCTTCTAGGTTTGGGGGTAGGGAGGGTGCAACAGAAGGAAAAAAGTAAACAAAAATGCTTTCCCTTTTGGAGCTTCCATTAGTGGGAGACTGGCTATAGATAAATAAGGAGAAGCATTTCAGATGGTGATATAATGTGATATAAAAACGTATCAGATGGATATGGAGATGAAAGGAGGGAGTGAGGGTGGGGCTACTAGTTTAAATAGGGTGACCAGGGAAGGCATCGTCATATAGAAGTAGCTGTTATAAAAATTACGTGGTAGGAAATAATATTTGAATTTGTTAAATTAGGACTTTTTCAGAATGAGCACCGGGTCTCTCACATGTTGGTAATTGCACTGGTATCTGGTTCTGACATAAAGGGATGGAGGAGCAGCTTAGAGCATCTCCTCTGTGCTGGGAGACAGGAGTCCACTGCGCTGGGAGAGTGTCCCTGTCAGGCTCAAGGCTTGGAGGAGGGAGGGAGATGAAAAGAGGGAAAGAGTGGGGAATTTAAGAATACACAGTAGATTTTCATTTTTATTTTAAGAGAAGTTATGCGATAACTCAACAATAAACTGTTGGTAAGAGCTTTAGGTTCCAACAGGCAGTGTCCACCAGATTGACCCCCAAGTTGTAAGTGCGTTGCAGTGGTGACTCATGTTTCCTTTGGCTGTTTTACACCTTCCCCTGAAACTACACTTGTGTCTTAAGTAGGGGGCTGCGTGGTAATAGAATATTTCTTTTTAGCCTTATGCTTTTACTGTGTATGCAGTCTGTCCATTTTTTTAAAGCTAGGTTGTAAATATTAATTTAAAAAGTTAAATGTAGTCAGCTGTCATGAATAGCCTCATGATCATTTTAATTTTCAGTTTTGTTGATTTCAGCTATAGTCTTGGGGGAAATAATGTTTAAATTATCACAATATTCAGCTGTCAACAGATATAAAAGAAATGGTTAAGCGTTTATTTTTAAAGCTATAGTTGTTTTTAAAGTAGCCGTATGGTTTAAGAAAGGGGAAGACGGAGATGGAACCAGAAATTTTTCTTTTCCTTTGACCTTGTCTTTCTACCAGCAATCTACGGTAGTAGGGATCCTGACTAGTAGGAAGAACTGAGGGTTTCTTAGGTGGTAGTTCATAGCTTTCTCCTGATCTACTTTTTAGTGTAAAAAGCAGTGAACTGCTTATCTAGGACTTCATTAAAGTGACTGGCAGCATAATCAGCATCTAAATTTCTTTGAGGTCAGAGATTGTTCTTGGTATCTAAGCTGCTTTTCCATTAAATACCAGAGTGTATCTTAGCATACAGAAAAAGAAAAAAGAATGAAGTGCATTGAGAATTTTAGGCAGTTGCTGGAGTACAGATCAGAGTTGTCAAAAAAACTTTCAGATAGATGCCTTCATGAATAATAGTTTTTCAAAGTCTTATTTATCTTGTACCTAATAAGAGGTATAATTATACATATTGCATTTAATTAATTACTGGTTATAATTACTTGTAATTGTAGTGTAAAATTGAAGGCTTAATAGCTGATCTATTGTAATTATGACAGTTTATTTTAAAGTGTTATGAAACTGTCAGTTTATTTTAAAGCAATGTCCAAACTCCCATATTTTAAATTGCACATTGCCTTAGAAGAGCCTCAGATAACATAAAATATTTAAACTTTATTTTCACATTTTCTTTTCCTCAGTGTCCTATTGTGAGTGTGTGCTTTTTGAAAAATTATTTTTTAGGCCTAATGGGGCTGTTTGAAAAACGTCGATTCAGAAAATTCCTGGTGTATGTTGCCAACTTTGATGAGAGTGATCCTAGAACTTTTGAGGGCATTGATCCTACGAAGACGGCAATGCGAGAGGTGTATAAGAAATTTGACCTGGGCCAAGATGTTATAGATTTTACTGGTCATGCCCTGGCACTTTACAGAACTGATGAGTAAGTTTTTTGGTTTTTAGATTTACATTTTTCTTGGAATTCTTCACTGAATTTCCCAATTCTGCAGAGTGGAAATTCTAACAAAACAAATATATAGCTCTATTATACTACTAAAGAAGAAGTTCTAACTGCATATTAGAGTTAGAGCCTTTTAAATAAAATATGGAGATGTTGAATTAAAATCCATTCAGAAAAAGATTTTAAATTGAATATAAGAATGCAAACCAAAGCCCTTTTCTAATGGTCATTTCCTTTTGTCTAGCTATTTAGATCAACCATGTTGTGAAACCATTAATAGGATTAAACTTTACAGTGAGTCTTTGGCAAGATATGGCAAAAGCCCATACCTTTATCCACTCTACGGCCTTGGAGAACTGCCACAAGGATTTGCACGGTGAGAGCCCATGTTTAATCTTTGTGCTAAAACCTCACTGATCCTGAACCTCGTCTTGAACGGTAGTTTATGATATGGTTGTGGTTGTGAATAATGAGACAAGATTTGTCTGTGAGTGGTGAGGTGCTTTTTGTTTTTATTGAAGTAAAATTTATATACAGTGAAACCACAGATCTGTGGTTAAAAAAAAATGAGTTGGACATATATATAGACCTTTGTAACCAAAACTCCAATCTAGATGTAGAACATTTTCCTTACTCCAGAAGTTCCCTTGTATCCCCTCATAATCACCACCACCCTTGCACTGTAACAGCTACATTTGTGATTCCTATCATCATAGAACACTTTTGCCTGTTTTTGAAGTTTTATTATATAAAAGGAATAATATGTACTTACTTAAAAAATTATTTATTTATTTTTTGCTGTGTTGGGTCTTTGTTGCTGTGCACAGGCTTTCTCTAGTTGCGGTGAGCGGGGGCTGCTCTTCGTTGTGGTGCACGGGCTTCTCATTGCGGTGGCTTCTCTTGTTGCGGAGCATGGGCTCTAGGCGCGCGGGCTTCAGTCGTTGTGGCACACGGGCTCAGTAGTTGTGGCTCATGGGCTCTAGAGCGCAGGCTCAGTAGCTGTGGCGCACAGGCTTAGTTGCTCCGCGGCATGTGGGATCTTCCCGGACCAGGGATGGAACCCGCGTCCCCTGCATTGGCAGGCGGATTCTTAACTACTGCACCACCAGGGAAGTCCCTATGTACTCATTTTTATCTGGCTTTCGCTTAACAATGTTTTTGAGATTCAGCCATGTTGATGCACGTGCTGTTAATTCATTTAAAAAATACTGAGTAATGTTTCATTATGTGAATTATGTGAATATACCAGATTGTCCTGTTGATGGACATCTGGGTAGTTTTCAAAACGTTTTGGGGTATTATGAATGAAGCTACTATGAACTTTTGTGTAAAAGTGTGTATGGACATCAGTTGTCATTCTTTTGGGTACATATCCAGGAGTGGAATTGCTGGCTGATATGGCAAGTATATGTTTAACTTGATAATACTGCCTAACAACTTTCCAGAGTGGTGGTTGTACCATTTTACATTCACTTAGCAGTGTGTGAGAGTTGTGGTTGCTCCACATACCTGCCAACCTTTAGTATTGTCAGTCTTCTTAATTTTAACGACCCAAGTAGGTGTGAAATGCTATCTCATTATGGTTTTAATTTACATTTCCTGAGGACTAATGTTGATCATCTTTTCATGAACTTGTTTTATATAATTTTGTGGTGTGAGTGTTCATTTCTTTTGCACATTTTTTAAAGATTGGGCTTTTTGTTTTTGATTTGTAGGCAATCTTGATGTATCCTGACTGAAGTCTTCTGTCAGTATATGTATTATAAATGTTTCTCTTAGTCTGTGGCTTGTCTTCTGATAAGCAGAAGTTTTAAATTTTGCTAATATACCAAAGGGTTTTTTTTTTAATGTTTAGTATTTTTTGGTTTCTAAGAAGCTTTGCCTACCTCAGGAGCACAAAGATACTCCTATGTCTTTTTCTAGAAGCTTTATAGTTTTAGCTTTGTGTTTAAATCTGTGATTCATCCTGAAATCATGTTGGTGTGTGAGGTGAGGCTTGAGGTTCACTTTTTTCTGTACTGATATTTAGTTGTTCTAGCACCATTTGTTGTAAAGTTGTCTTGGTGCCTTTGTGAAAAATCAGTTGGCCATATACACATGCCTATTTTGTTCCAATGATCTATTTACTTTTCCTATTCCATTACTACACCATCCTGATTATTACAGTTTTTTATAATAAGTCTTGAAATCAGGTAATACAAATCCTTCAACTTTGTTCTTTTTCAAAATTGGTTTGTCTATTCTAGGTCCTTGCATTTCTACATAGATTTTAGAAGAAGGTGTCAGTGTCTTGAAAAAAATATTTGCTGTGATTTTAGTTGGGATTGAGTTAAACCTGTAGATCAATTAGGGAGAGAATTATCTTAATAACATTGAGTTTTCCAGTACGGGAACGCTGTCTCTCACCATGTATTTAGGTTTTCTTTGGTTCAGCAATATTTTGTAGCTTTCATTGTAGAGATCCAGCACTTTTTTGGTTCAAACTTATTCATAAGTATTATATGTTATTTTGATGCTGCTGTTAATGAAAGTTTCAATTTTATTTAAAGTTGTTTGCTGCTTATATACAGAAGTACAATTGATTTTTGTACTTCCTGTGACCTTGCACTTATTCTATTAGTTTTATAGATTTCTTAGAATTTTCCTTGTACACAGTTACATCATCAGTGAATAGAGAGATTAGCTTCTTCCTATACAACCTTTGTGTTTTTACCCTCTTAACTTTATGAACTGGCTAGTACTTCCAGAAGAATGAGGAATAGAAGCGATGAAGATGGACATTCTTGCTTTGTTTCCAGCCTTCAGGGGAATGTTTTCAGTATTTTATTATTAAATATGTTTTCTGTATGTTTTTTTTAATAGGCAGTTTTGTCAGATTAAATTCCATTTTCATAGCTTGCTGAGAATTTTTATTATGAATGGGTGTTGACATTGAGTTAATAATGCATATTTTCTTTATGCTATTGTGAATTTTATAGATTGATATTTGGATATTAAATTAACCTTGCATTCTTAGAGCAAACACTACTTATTCATGATGTATTTTCCTTTTAATTTATTGTTGGATTTAATTTGCATATATGTGTGTGTATGTATGCGTTTGTGTGTGCCTGTTTGTATGTGTACATTCACACATGAGTTCTTGTGCCTATGTTCATGATAGATACTGGTTTATAATTCCTGTAATATTCTTGTCTGTTTTTTTGTATCAGGGCTTAATAGACTCATAACATGAGTTGGAAGAGTTTCCTCCTACTCTGTCTTCTGAAAGAGGTTGTGAAAAATGGTATTGTGCTTAAAGGTTTGATAGAATTGACCAATGAAGCCATCTGGACCTGTAGAACTTTTTTTATGGGAAGGCTTTTGAGTGTTAATTCATTTTCTTTTAATAGAAATAAGGCTGTTCAAATGTACTATTTCTTATTTTCAGTTGTGTTTTTCAAGGAATTTGACTATTTCAAATAAGTTCTTGAACTTTTTGACAAAAAGTTGTTCATAATATTTCTTTATTATGTTTTTGATGTCTATAGGATCTTTAGTGAGGTTCCCATCTTCATTCTTGTGTTGGATAGTTTATAATTTTTCTTGATGGGATTGCATCAATTTTATTAATCTTTTCAAAGTGCCAAATTTTTAGCTTTGTTAATTTCCTTTGTAGTTATTTTTAATTTTACTGATTTCTGACCTTAATTTTTTCCTTTTACTTATATTTGGGTTTTTTTTTTCTTTTAGTTTTTAAGGTTGAAACATAATTGATTTTATACTTTTCTTCTCTGACATAAACATTTGAAGGTCTAAATTTCCCTCTAAATATGTACCATCTAATATGGTACCCTATCTTTCCTATGATTTTTTTTTCTTTGACCCTTGGGTTATTTGAAAGTATAGTGTCTAATTCCTAAACATTTGAGGATTTCCCTAAATACCGTACTGACATCTAATTTAATTCCATTATGGTCAGAGAACAAACTTGTAAATTATCAGTCTTTGAAATTAATTAAGGCATAATTTATGGCCAAATATATGTTTTAGTGAATATGCCCTTGAAAGAATTCTGCATGCATGTTTTAGAAAGGTAGCTCATAGAGTTGTTCAAATGTATATTCTTACTGATTCTTTTTCTAGTTCTGTTGCTGAGAGAGGTTCTTATACCACGATTGTGGATTTATCTGTTTCCTACTTTAGTTCTGTCAGTTTGTACTTCAGACATTTAAAGCTCTTTTACTAGGTGATACTAATTTCTGATTACACCAAATCTTCCTTGTCTCATACTAATATAACCATACCAACTTGTTTACTGTTTGAACAATTTTTTTTATCCTTTTGATTTTAAACCCTCTGTGTCTTTATATTTAAAGTGAGTCTCTTACAGCATATAGTTGAATATTGCTTTTTTATCCAATGTGACAACCTTGGCCTTTTAATGGAATTTTTTAGTCATTTATGTTTAATATAATTATTGATATGGTTGGGATTAGATCTGTTGTTTTGCTGTTTTCCCCCCCTCCCCCTGACTCCCCCCCCAGGTTCCTCTTTCCTTTTTTGGAATTAATCAAATATTTTCATCTTAATTTTTAGCTGTGCCTTTTCATTTCTAATTTTTTAGTGCTCACTCCATAAATTATAATATCATCCTTCATTTATCACAGTTATTTGGAGTTAATACTGTCCTTCTTTACATAAACTGTAAGAACTTTGCAACAATCTCATCCCATTTACTATTCCTTTGTGCTGTTGTTGCCTGTATTTTATGTCTACATACTTTATTAAACCCCACAATACAACATTATAATTTCTGCATTAAACAGTCAGTTTAAAGAAATGAAGGGAAGGAAAAATGTAATCATTTGTCCACAATTTTACCATTTTTGATGCTATTCATTTTTTCTTATAAATTCTTGTTTCCATCTGTTGTCATTTCTCTTCAGCTTTTCATTGGCATTATTGTAGTTACTGTTGATGATTTCTCTCAGCTTTTATTTTTATCTGAAAGTGTTAAGTCACCCTCATTTTTGAAGGACTTTTGTTGGCTTAAGATTTTTTTTTATTCAGAACTTTATAGCTGTTGTTCACTTGTGGCCTGCTTTGTTTATGAGAAGTTAGCTGTCAACTGTAATAAATAGTTGTTTCTGTGTTTTTGTTTTTTGTTTGTTTTTTGTTCTTCTGGTTGCTTTCAAGATTTTCTTTGTGTTTTTGGGAGTATAACTAGGATTTGCCTAGGTGTGGTTTTGCTTGGGATTTGCTGAACTGCTTGGATGTGTAAGTTAATTTTTTAGATCAAGCTGGGAATTTTAAAGTCATTATCCTCTTCAGATATTCTGTCTCATTTTCTCTCTTGTCCCCTGGGACACTGATTGCTTGTATGTTAGATACTTGGTATTATTCCATAGTTCAGGGGTCTCCAACCCCTGGTAAAGGTCCTCAGCCTGTTAAGAACCAGGCCACACAGCAGGAGGTGATTGGTGGGTGAGCGAGCGAAGCTTCATCTGCCGCTCCCCATTGCTCGCATTACCGCCTGAATGATCCCCCCCATCACTCACATTACCACCTGAACAAACTCTACCCCCGCTCCCCCTACCCCTGGTCTGTGGAAACATTGTCTTCCATGAAACTGGTCTCTGGTGCCAAAAAGGTTGGGGACCGCTGCCATAGGTCACTGAGGCTCTGCTCATTTTTTTCTTTGTTTTATCTCTTTATGTTTCATATCGGGTAATGCATGTTCATTTAAGTTCACTAGTTCCTTTTTCTGTTATTTCCAGTAAGCTGTTAATCACATTCAGTGAGTTTTAATTTTTTAAAAAATATTTTTCAACTGATCTAGAATTTTCATTTTTTAAATATAGTTTTCATTTTTCTTGTGAGATTTTCTGTTTATTCATTTTGACTTTCACGAATATATAATGTTCTTTTTTTAAATCTTCATTGGAGTATAATTGCTTCACAATAGTGTGTTAGTTTCTTCTGCACAACAGAGCAAATCAGCCATATGCATACACATGTCCCCATATCCCCTCCCTCTTGAGTCTCCCTCCCATCCTCCCTATCCCATCCCTCTCGGTCATCGCAAAGCACCAAGCCAATCTCCCTGTGCTATGCTGTTGCTTCCCACCAGCTAACTATTTTACATTCGGTAGTGTATATATGTTGATGCTACTCTCCAGCTTCACCCTCCGACCCCATGTCATCAAGTCCATTCTCTATGTCTACCTCTTTATTCCTGCCCTGCAGCTAGGTTCATCAGTACCTTTTTTTTTTTTTTTTTGATTCCATGTATATGTGTTAGCATACAGTATTTGTTTTTCTCTTTCTCACTTACTTCACTCTGTATGACAGACTCTGGGTCCATCCACCTCACTACAAATAACTCAATTTCGTTTCTTTTTATGGAGTAATATTCCATTGTATATATGTGCCACATTTTCTTTATCTATTCATCTGTCGATGGATGTTTAAGTTGGTTCCATGTCCTGGCTATTGTAAATAGTGCTGCAGTGAACATTGTGGTGCATGTCTCTTTTTGAATTATGGTTTTCTTACGGTATATGCCCATTAGTGGGATTGCTGGGTCATATGGTAGTTCTATTTTTAGTTTTCTAAGGACCCTCCATACTGTTTCCCATAGTGGTTGTATCAATTTACATTCCCATCAACAGTGTAGGAGGGTTCCCTTTTCACCACACCCTTTCCAGCATTTATTGTTTCTAGCTTTTTTTGATAATGGCCATTATGACTGGTGAGAGGTGATACCTCATTTTAGTTTTGATTTGCATTTATCTAATAATTAGTGATGTTGAGCATCTTTTCATGTGCCTCTTGGCTATCTGTATGTCTTCCTTGGTGAAATGTCTATTTAGGTCTTTTACCCATTTTATAACTGGATTGTTTTTTTGATATTGAGCTCCATGAGCTATTTGTATATTTTGGAGATTAATCCTGTGTCTGTTGTTTCATTTGCAAATATTTTCTCCTATTCTGAAAGTTGTCTTTTTGTCTTGTTTATGGTTTCCTTTGCTGTTCAAAAGCTTTTAAGTTTAATTAAGTCCCATTTGTTTATTTTTGTTTTTATTTCTGTTACTCTAGGAGGTGGGTCAAAAATCTTGCTGTGGTTTATGTCAAAGAGTGTTTTTCCTATAAAAGTTTTATAGTGTCTGGTCTTACATTTAAGTCTCTAATCCATTTTGAGTTTATTTTTGTGTTTGGTGTTAGGGAGTGTTCTAATTTCCTTCTTTTACATGTAGCTGTCCAGTTTTCCCAGCACCACTTACTGAAGAGGCTGTCTTTTCTCCATTGTATGTTCTTGCCTCCCTTGTCGTAAATTAGGTGCCCATATGTGTGTGGGTTTATCTCTGGGCATTCTATCCTGTACCATTAATCTATATTTCTGTTTTTGTGCCAGTACCATACTGTCTAGATTATTGTAGCTTTGTGGTATAGTTTGAGGTCGGGGAGCCTGATTCCTCCAACTCCGTTTTCTTTCTCAAGATTGCTCTGGCTATTCGGGGACTTTTGTGTTTCCATATGAATTGTAAGATTTTTTCTTCTAATTCTGTGAAGAATGCCATTGGTAGTTTGATAGTAATTGCATTGAAACTGTAGATTGCTTTGGGTAGTATAGTCATTTTCACAATATTGATTGTTCCAATCCAGAACATGGTATGTTTCTCCATCTGTTTGTGTTATCTTTGATTTCTTTCATCAGTGTTTTATAGTTTTCTGAGTACAAGTCTTTCACCTCCTTAGGCAGGTTTATTCCTAGGTATTTTATTCTTTTTGTTGCAGTGGTAAATGGGAGTGTTTCCTTAATTTCTCTTTCTGGTTTTTTGTTGTTGGTGTATAGGAATGCCAGAGATTCCTGTGCATTAATTTTGTATCCTGCAACCTTACCAAATTCATTGATTAGTTCTAATAGTTTTCTGGTGGCATCTTTAGGATTTTCTATGTATAGTATCATGTCATTGGCAAATAGTGACAGTTTTACTTCTTCTTTTCCAATTTGTATTCCTTTTGTTTCTTTTTCTTCTCTGATTGCTGTTGCTTGGACTTCCAAAACTATGTTGAATAAGAGTGGACATCCTTGTCATGTTCCTGATCCTAGTGGAAATGCTTTGTTTTCCACCATTGAATATGATGCTTGCTGAGGGTTTGTCATATATGGCCTTTATTATGTTGAAGTAGGTTCCCTCTATGCCCATTTTCTTGAGAGTTTTTGATCATAAATTGGTGTTGAATTTTGTCAAAAGCTTTTTCTGCATCTATTGAGATGATCATATGGTTTTTATTCCTTAATTTGTTAATGTTGTGTATCACCTTGATTGATTTGTGTATATTGAAGAATCCTTGCATCCCTGGGATAAATCCCACTTTACCATGGTGTATGATCCTTTTAATGTGCTGTTGGATTCTGTTTGCTAGTATTTTGTTGAGGATTTTTGCATCTGTGTTCATCAGTGATATTAGTCTATAATTTTGTGATATCTTTTTCTGGTTTTGGTATCAGGGTGATGGTGGCTTTGTAGAATGAATTTGGGAGTGTTTCTCCATCTGCAGTTTTTTGGAAGAGTTTGAGAAGGATCGGTGTTAGCTCTTCTCTAAATGATTGATAGAATCCACCTGTGAGTCCATCTGGTCCTGAACTTTTGTTTGTTCGAAGATTTTTAATTACGGTTTCAATTTAATTACTTGTGATAGGTCTGTTTATATTTTCTAATTCTGCCTGGTTCAGTCTTGGAAAACTGTACCTTTCCAAGAATTTGTCCGTTTCTTCGTGGTTGTCCATTTTATTGGCATATAGTTGTTTGTAGTAGTCTCTTATAATCCTTTGTATTTCTGCCGTGTCAGTTGTGTGATTTTTCATTTCTAATTTTATTGATTTGCATCTTCTCCCTCTTTTTCTTGATGAGTCTGGCTAAGGGTTTATCAATTTTGTTTATCCTCTCAAAGAACCAGCTTTTAGTTTTATTGATATTTGCTATTGTTTTCTTCATTTCTGTTTCATTTATTTCTGCTCCGATCTTTATGATTTCTTTCCTTCTACTGACTTTGGGTTTTCTTTGTTCTTCTTTCTCTAGTTGTTTTAAGTGTAGGGTTAGATTGTTGAGATTTTTCTTGTTTCTTGAGATGAGATTGAATTGCTATAAACTTCCCTCTTAGAACTGCTTTGCTGCGTCCCATAGGTGTTGCGTCATTGTATTTTCATTGTCATTCGTTTCTATGTGTTTTTTTATTTCTTCTTTGATTTCTTCAGTGATCTCTTGGTTATTTAGTAGTGCACTGTTTAGCCTCCATGTATTTGTGTTTTTTACATTTTTTTTCCTGTAATTGATTTCCAGTAGCATTGTGGTCAGAAAAGATGCTTGATACGATTTCAGTTTTCTTAAATTTTCTGTGGCTTGATTTGTGACCCAAGGTGTGATCTATCCTGGAGAATGTTCCATGTGCACTTGAGGAGAAAGTGTATTCTGCCACTTTTGGATGGAATGTTCTATAAATATCAATTAAGTCTGTCTGGTCTGTTGTGTTATTTAAAGCTTGTGTTTCCTTACTTATTTTCATTTTGGATGATCTGTTCATTTGTAAGTGGGTTGTTAAAGTCCCCTACTGTTGTTGTGTTACTGTCGATTTCTCCTTTCATGGTTGTTAGTATTTGCCTTATGTATTGAGGTGCTCCTATGTTGGGTGCATAAACATTTATAATTGTTACACCTTCTTCTTGGATTGATCCTTTGATCATTATGTAATGTCCCTCCTTATCTCTTGTAACAGTGTTTATTTTAAAGTCTATTTTATCTGATCCCGAGTATTGCTCCTCCAGGTTTCTTTTGATTTCCATTTGCGTGGAATATCTTTTTCCTTCTCTTCGCTTTCAGTCTGTATGTGTCCCTAGGTCTGAAATGGGTCTCTTATAGACAGCATATATATGGGTCTTGTTTTTGTATCCATTCAGCCAGTCTGTGTCTTTTGGTTGGGGCATTTAATCCATTTACATTCAAGGTTATTATTGATATGTATGTTCCTATTACCATTTTCTTAATTGTTTTGGGTTTGTTTTTGTGGTTCTTTTTCTTCTCTTTTGTTTCCCGCTTAGAGAAGTTCCTTTAGCATTTGTTGTAAAGCTGGTATGGTGGTGCTGAATTCTCTTAGCTTTTGCTAGTCTGAAAAGCTTTTGACTTCTCCATCAAATCTAAATGAGATCCTTGCTGGTTAGAGTAATCTTGGTTGTAGGTTTTTCTTTTTCATCTCTTTAAGTATATCCTGCCACTCCCTTCTGGCCTGCAGAGTTTCTGCTGAAAAATCAGCTGATAACCTTATGGGGATGGATCCCTTTGTATGTTATTTTTTGTTTTTCCCTTGCTGCTTTTAATATTTTTTCTTTGAATTTAATTTTTGTTTGTTTGATTAATATGTGTCTTGGTGTGTCTTTCTGAGGGTTTATCCTGTATGGGACTCTCTGTGCTTCCTGGACTTGAATGACTATGTCCTTTCCCATGTTAGGGAAGTTTTCCACTATAATCTCTTCAGATATATTCTCAGACCTTTGTTTTTCTCTTCTTCTTCTGGGACCCCTATAATTCGAATGTTGGTGCGTTTAGTGTTGTCCCAGAGGCCTCTGAGATTGTCCTCAATTCTTTTCTTTTTTCTTTATTCTGCTCCTCAGCAGTTATTTCCACCTTTGTCTTCCAGCTCACTTTTTCGTTCTCCTACCTCAGTTATTCTGTTATTGATTCCTTCTAGTGTATTTTTCATTTCAGTTACTGTGTTGTTCATCTCTGTTAGTTTATTCTCTAGTTCTTCTAGATCTTTGTTAAACATTTCTTGTATTTTCTCAATCCGTGCTTCCATTTTATTTCTGAGATTCTGGATCATCTTTACTATCGTTACTCTGAATTCTTTTCAGGTAGATTGCCTATTTCTTCTTTATTTATTTGGTCTTGTAGGTTTTTACCTTGCTTCTTCATCTGTGACATTTTTTTGCCATCTCCCTTTTTTTTTTTTTTTTTTTAATTAGTGGGCTTGTGTTCCTGTTTTACTAGTTGTTTGGCCAGAGGCTTCCAACACTGGAGTTTGTAGGCTATTGGGTAGAGCTGGGTCTTGGTGCTGAGATGAGGAACTCTGTGAGACCTCACTCCAGTGAATATTCCCTGGGGCCTGAGGGTCTCTGTTAGTCCAGTGGTTCGGACTCACAGCTCCCACCATAGGAGCTTCCACCCGACCCCAGGCTCACGAATCAAGATCCCGCAAGCCGCGTGGGGTGGCAAAAAAGAAAAAATAACAAAATAAAAAGTAAAATTAGACTAGGAAACTAACAGATGTATTATAAAGAATGTAAAAATAAAAATAAAGATGAATCAACAACCAGAAGGTACATCAGTACCACAATAGTGAAAAAGAGGAGGAGGGAAAAGGAAAAAAAAAAAGCGGGGGGCGGGGGGAAGGTCCTTGGCTGTGGAGAGCGGGGCCTAAGCAAGGGTGAGGTTTGGGTGGTAGGTGGGGCCAATGCTCAGGACCCACAGGACTGGAAAAGGCCCTGGGGGCTGTGAGGGGTGGGGCTTAGGCTCAAGGAACAGAAGGGGCCCAGGCGTGCTCCCCACCCCTGGTCTCAGAGGGCAGGGGACCTCATCTGGGAGCTCAGCAGGCTCCCCGTGCCTGAGTGCACGGGGTGACAGTAACCCTCTGCTCCTCACCCACTCCTCTGGAGGGCCTCTCCCGCTTGCCTCTCAGGTACTCCCCTTGGCCTCCTTTCTGTGCCCCCCAGGACACATGTGGCCTGGATGGTGCTTTGGAGCTGGGGGAACCGGCTTGGGAGCTCCCCGTGCCCGAGTAGGTGGGGCAGTCGCCCTCCACTGCTCTCCCGCTCTTCCTGGAGACTCCCTCCCACCTGCCTCTCCTGATCTCCCCAGACTCAGGGGCTGATCTTGTCTGGCCTCCACTTCTCCTCCCCCCTCGGTCCCCTTACATCCTACTCGTTCATTATGGAGTTCCTTCTGTCTCCTTGGGGGTCAGAGTCCCCCACCAGCGCCCAGCAGCCGCCCTAGTTCTGGGGAGACGCTAACTCCGTGTCTTCCCACATTGCCCTCTTGACTTCTCTCCTATAACGTTCTTGAACATAGATCTTTGAACAAGGATGTTTGTCCTTGTACATATTCGTAGTAGCTGCATTTAACTCCCTGCGTATTTTAGCATCAGTAATCTGGGCATCTGTTTGTTTTGATCACTCTTCCTCTTTACTTTTTTCCATGTGTCCAGTAATTTTTGATTGTATATTGGACATAACTGATTGGTATATTGTAGAGATGGTGGATTCTTTCTGTGATGAGTATTGATTTTAGTTTTGAGTTGGCAGTTAAACTATTGGCTGTTCACCTTGAACTTTTGGAGACTTGATTTTATACTTTGTAGGTGGGGGGTCTTTTGTCTTTGGCTGAATCCTTCATGAGGTGTGGTCCTCTGGGGTTTCATTGGAAAGCCCAAGGTATGTACCAAGTTCCTCTAATATGGCAGTTTCAAACTTCAAACTTATTTGTCCTTAAGGCCTGTAGCTGTAGTTTCTCCTCAAGTCTTTTTGCCTTTTAGCTTTTGCTTTTTCCTGGGTTCCTTGGAGTCTCTCTCCTGTGTACAAGCATTTCTGGAGTTAGTTAAGGATTTGAAGAGATTTTATAATTTGGTTGCTCCCCATTTTGGAAGACTTTCTCCCACAATTTTTATCTCCTCATACAGCCCCAAACTCTATCTTATGGCATGTTAAATCAGTAAGACTGCAGGTTTTTTGCTTCTGTTCTAGCTGTCCCATGTTACAAGGACTGGGTAGGTCATTCTGTCAGGGGAAGAGCCATACAAACCACATGAAGATCTCATCCAATTGCTTCCTTCAAGTCTCTTGTCTAGTTTCTGCCTGCTTTTACTCACTGTCCAGTGTGCTTTCTGATAGATTTTTGGTTGTTCAGAGTCTTAATTTTTAATATGCAGGAGGATTAGACTTACAAGCTGTTCTTCCATTACTGGTCAGTGTGGTTTGTTTGCACTTGATATTCATAACTACGAATGTGAGACATCATTACATGGTTTTGACTGTTTTAGAATTGATGCTTTTATGACTTAAACTAATGCCGTCTGGAAGGAAACTGAACAAATAAATACATGTTTCCTGTAACTCATTAAAATCTAAGAAAGGAGACTTTAGTAGTTGAAATTATAAATTACTGATTGATTATAATTACAATTATAATTACTAATTATAGTTTAAATACTTTGCTAGGCTAAGTGCTATTTATGGAGGTACCTACATGCTGAATAAACCAATTGAAGAAATCATTATGCAAAATGGAAAAGTGATTGGTGTAAAATCTGAAGGAGAGGTAAGTAGCTTTTACAATTTAAGAAATATTATATTCTTGTAAAGAAAACTTTATTGTTTAATAAGTACTAAATTTGGTATGGACATCGATCCTAGATTTCACACCATGTATGTTTTCTTTATGGTAACTTGGTATTCATAATGACTGAAAACTTATAATGTTTAATATTTTCTGTTGTGTTGATTGTTGCTTAAGACTAAAACAGAAATTATGAATGAGCTCTAAATGGTAAGTATTATATATGTAGTGTGGGTTGGTGTCTGTCTCCCAAATTTTCATTTAAATTTAGCTTTATATGTACCACATAACTTATTGGTTGAATAGTATTGGCTTGGCCAATACTATTTTATTATTTAATTTATTATTATTAAATATTAGTAATGTTAATCATTACTGTTAACATTATTTTATTTTGGGTTTAGCCAAGGAACTGGCCGGGTGGAGTTTTGAGCAGTGTTTCTCAAATTTGAATTGAATGTAAATTGTTAATTTTGTCAGAGTACATGTTTCTCATTCAGTAGGTCTGTGGTGGGTCTGCATTTTCTTGCAAGCTCTCAGATGGTGCCAGTGCTGTTGGTCTGCAAGCCAGACCATATTTCATGAACCATCAACTTTTACAAATGGAACCGTTCAAAAAAGAAACTGAAAAACTATGTGTAAAAAAATATTTTGGGGGCTTCCCTGGTGGTGTAGTGGTTGAGGGTCCGCCTGCCAATGCAGGGGACACGGGTTCGTGTCCCGGTCCGGGAAGATCCCACATGCCGTGGAGTGGTTGGGCCCGTGAGCCATGGCCGCTGGGCCTGAGCATCCGGAGCCTGTGCTCTGCCCTGCGTACCGCAAAAAAAAAAAAAAAAAAAAAAAAAAAATATATATATATATATATATATATATATTTGGGGATTCCTGATGGTATTCTATGGGTTCAGACCATATAATCTACACTCACTAGCTGGCCATCTGACCCTTTATTGTTGTAGGTCTTTTGTAACTACATTGTGCTTCCAGCATACACATAGTAGATGTTTAGGAATAGGGATAAATGTCTTAATCTGATATCTCAAAGTTCTTTTTATTCATTCCATTTTTCTTTGCTTCAGGCAACTGCTTCCTCTTAGGACATTTCAGGGCTTTGATATAAAGAGGAAGACTATAATATAATACATAATTTATCTTGCAACTTAAGTTTTACTTAGTAAGTATAGTCTTAAAAGGAGAGATTATGGTCTGTTTCTAATATTAGAAAGAACTATTTATAGACCATTTACTTTTCACTGGGTCCATTTACATATAATGACATTCCTTAAATACACTGTTTCATTTAATCCTAACAACAACCTCTTTGAGGTTGGGTAGAGCAAGGATTTTAACCCTCTTCTGCCCAGTTTTAAAACTTATGTGTCTGAAAACCATGCAACACACTTTTCCTAATATTTCAATAAGATTTAGAATTTATAGATTTGCTCCAGGAGAATTTATAGGGATTGTCGGCAAAGCTAGTTTTAATAGTTATCTATAATTCACTAATTATCTACAGTTAACTTGAAGATAACAGGTGATGTTCAAGAACGATGGCATCATTATACCCATTAGAAAGTCTTTAATGTTTTATTACAGATTGCTCGCTGTAAGCAGCTCATCTGTGATCCCAGCTACGTGAAAGATCGAGTCGAAAAAGTGGGCCAGGTGATCAGAGTCATCTGTATCCTCAGCCATCCCATCAAGAACACCAATGATGCCAACTCCTGCCAGATCATTATTCCACAGAACCAAGTCAATCGGAAGTCAGGTCAGTTTTGAAGATAAGCAGATGTGTGTAGGAATTCCAAATTTTATCTGCTCTATTATAGTGAAGAGACTCTAGTTTACATATGGAAAATAAAATGTGATGTATCCCTTTTAGCTCATAGAGATCCTAAGTCATCACTTTGAAATGGAAACGTTTGCCTAGGAGCCCCGCCTTGGACTTGTACCCCCCACTCTTTGGGCCTCCATTTCTTCTTCTGTAGAACTGAGAGGCTGGACTGGATGAGCAGGCAGTCTTGCCTGGTTTGAACATTGTGTGCCTTGTGGAGGTTTATGCTTATTAGTTGACCTGATTTCACTGTTACTTTGAGCTGATGACAGCACTGCTTTTGTGTCATGATTTGTCAACTTAATACTTGTATTTGATTTTAGCAGTGCGCTAGAAAACAACTTTGGTTTCTCTGATTGAAATCAGGACTTAGCAGGACTTCCCTGGTGGCGCAGTGGTTAAGAATCCGCCTGCCAATGCGGGGGACACGGGTTTGATCCCTGGTCTGGGAAGACCCCACATGCCACAGAGCAACTAAGCCCGTGCGCCACAGTTACTGAGTCTGCACTTTAGAGCCCGTGAGCCACAACTGCTGAGCGTACGCTCCGCAACTACTGAAGCCCACGCACCTAGAGCCTGTGCTCTGCAACAAGAGAAGCCACCACAATGAGAAGCCTGTGAACTGCAACGAAGAGTAGCCCCTACTCGCCACAAATAGAGAAAGCCCGCGTGCAGCAATGAAGACCCAACGCAGACAAAAATAAATAATAAATTAAAAAAAAAAAGATCAGGACTTAGCTCTGAAATCGTAATTCCTAATCTGTTTGCTTTAACCAGTTTTCTTTCATCCACTAGCTTTCCCCCCTTTCAGTTAGAAGCCCTAAAGCTTTTAATTTTTTTTTCCATGTAAGAGATGAAATCACAGAAGATTATTATGAGAACTAAGAGACACAGATGAAAGTAATCTTTCAAGGGTTCCCAAGTAGATCTCAGGGTCAGGGAGAGTGTAAAAAGAGTAAAGGGAGCCCAGTAATTAGTAATTATCTCTTATATTGGAAATTACGTAGTTAACTAGTAGTATACAGACAAGTAGAATCTATGGAATTACTATGAGCTTATGCCAACTCAAGAATAGCTTATTGTGTTTGCAATTTTATATTGCTTAAAAAATGAGAAATCAGTAGTTAAATAAATCCTATCTTAGCTATTCAAAACCTTTCTAAATGCAGGGTTCAGAGAGGAAGACAGGTTTCCACAGTGAGCTGTGACATCTGGGTAGAGAATGTCATCTCCCCGTCCACCGTTCACTGCCACATAAATCCTTCATCTCCAGTAGGCTAAGAGTTGCTGAATATTTGTATATTTTATGTATGACCTTGTTTGTCTCCATATAAAACTTAATCTTAGAATATCCAGTCTGTTCCAAGTAATTTTAACTCACACCTCAATGAAGTATGGGTGAAACTGAGTGCACACACAGGCCCAAGGTTTAAAGACCCTGGCAGTGAGGTGGCTTTGCTTGCTTGCAGATATCTATGTCTGCATGATCTCCTCCGCACACAATGTGGCCGCACAGGGCAAGTACATTGCCATCGCCAGCACAACCGTGGAGACCAAGGAGCCCGAGAAAGAAATCAGACCAGCTCTGGAACTCTTGGAACCAATTGAGCAGAAGTAAGTGATGTGTTCATTTATAGCAGCTCAAACCCAGGATTGCCTTTGGCTCCATGGTGAACAGAACCCCATGAGAACAATGAGAGCAGCCATCATCTCTTACCAGCCTGGGTTTTGAATTTCAGGCAAAGCGGTGAGTGGGCGTGTCAACTTCCCTGCTTACTTAATTCTTTTTCCCCTCCAGATTCGTAAGCATCAGTGACCTCCTTGTACCAAAAGATTTGGGAACAGAAAGCCAGGTGAGTGGCAATCTGAAAAGGGTAATTACCAGGCTTTATTGGGAGACATCACTAAATAGTCTTAGGTCTTTGTGACTTTCATTTCCAGATCTTTATATCCCGTACATATGATGCGACAACTCACTTTGAGACAACCTGTGATGACATTAAGGACATCTATAAGAGGATGATGGGATCCGAGTTTGACTTTGAGGAAATGAAGCGCAAGAAAAATGACATCTATGGGGAAGACTAACAGCAGTACATGTTATCATCTAATTAGGACAAACTTAAAATTTGGCAAATGATGCATATTGTATGAAATCAATATTGTAAGGCCTGCTTTTGTAATCAAAGCTGAGAGATTGCAGAGCACTGTACCAGTAAATATTCTTCCCCTTTCTAATATCATGTATTAACTTGTTTTCATGGAGTGGCTCTTCAGAATTGGCAGGTTCCCACATTCTGTTCAATTTAACCAATACTGGCTTGTTTTTTCTAGTGAAGGATCAGTTTTAAAACATTGTGATACTGATACAGAGAACTTGATACAGTATTTGTATCTTTTAATCAGTGTAGCCTTTGCAGTTATGAGCTTCTGCTGCTCAAGAGCTGTGTCAGTACAGTTTGCGTGCCATCTGTCCTCTTGACATTAAGGAGATATGGAATCGAATGTTCCATCGTTGGGGACAGTATCCCTCACTCCTCCCCACCCCTTTACATTTACATCAAGTGTTAGAACAGTGCCCAGGCAGCATAGCCACAAGCTGGGTTTATGTGGGCCTCCAATTCTAACCAAACTCCAGACTTTGAGAGTCATTTTGGAGGAAGCCTGTGTGCGGTGTTTTAATCTAATAAATTTGATGAGAGCAGAGGGGAAAGAAACTATCATAAAGCAGGTAAACGTAGAAGCTTCTTTTGTATCCCAGGTGTGGCTTCTTCAATGGACCAAGCTGCTGCAACGCAGTATTGATTTGACAGAGCCTCTGCTTCAATGATGTCTGTCTCACAATGGCTCCAAATGATTTCTGTACTGCAAAATAAAGCCAAACTCTGGAAACCAGCTCCCTCTTGTTGGTCTTTTGTGTCCTGACAATTCAGAGCTAGTAAGTATTGTACTGGCCTTGACACAGCTGCTCATTTCCTTCACTAGAGCTGAAAACGGATGATGGGGAAGAGTGCTGAAGACCCTAGTGGTTGGTGGAGTGCTGCCATCTGGCTTCACTGTGAGTAGACCCCGAATTACTTCTTGGTACAATATAATTATTAGACCTTCTTAGATATCCTTAGTAGTGGTGTAGAACAAGGATTCGTTCCCATCAGAGAGTAAGTGACATCCGGTGGAATGGGTGCGTTAATGTAGTTAATTAATTTTATTTTTGGCTGTGTTGGGTCTTCCTTGCTGTTCACGGGCTTTCTCTAGTTGTGGTGAGTGGGGGCTACTCTTCGTTGTGGTGTCTGGGCTTCTTGTTGCGGAGCATGGACTCTAGGTACGTGGTCTTCAGTAGTTGTGGCACACGGGCTCAGTAATTGTGGCACACGGGCTTAGTTGCTCTGTGGCATGTGGGATCTTCCCGGACCAGGGATCGAACCTGTGTCCCCTGCATTGGCAGGTGGATTCTTAACCACTGTGCCACGAGGGAAGTCCCAGTATTTTCATTTAATTCAGATTGTAGACAGTTTTTAGTGGTACCTCCTTTCCCCTTGATTGTTACAAGCCTCACTGTATGTGCTGTCATTTATATCGAGGACATTGTATTCTCTTTTATAGTTGAGTCGGTCATTTATGTCGGAGGAATGAGGACATTGTAACTGTATTCTCTTTTAAAGTTGAGTCTGAAGGACATAGACTAAGGTAGGTGATCTGTTAAAGGATTTAGGGTAATAATAACTTCGATTATCCAAGTGATTACTTTAGCTTTCTCAATCTCATACTATCCATTTTTGGCTGAAGAATTTTTTGTTGTAGGTGGGCTGTCCTGCACATTGTATGCACCTCCCTGGCGTGGCAACCCCAGATAACCCCGGTTGAAAACAACTGCTTCCTTTTCATAAGATTATCTAAAATTCCAGCAGGCCTTTCCCCTCTTTTCCTGCAATATTTCACATTGTGAACCATTAACGCAGGTGGAGGCACAAGCTGGGTTAGTAGTACGAAGGAAGCATCAGGATGTCTTCGTATTCTGCACTCGGCATATTTATTGGAACAACTAACATTTCTGTGCCAGGCCAACGGGGCACAAAGGTGATGAGGGCAGAGTCTCTGCAGAAGCTCAGTCTGGAGGCGCCTGCTCCTCTGTGGCCTGGCTAAGCCTTCAGTTACAGAACGGGCGGCCTCGTGGGTGCTGGAAGGTTCTTCAGGGGAGGAGCACGGCTGGCAGGTGCGCTGTAAATGTTACTTTCCTTTTCCGTAGTAATTTCAGATTAATTCAGTGTACCAAATACAGTTATGGTCCTATTAGATTCTTATCCCTGGGGTAAAAATCAGCTGAGTGGGTCTCTAAGCAAGAGCTAGGGTAAGAATTAAAACTCAGTCATTCTTCCTCCTCCTAAGAACATACCGAGGGGAAAGGAACACTTTGGGTTCTGTAGGGGGAGTATAAAAGCAGATAAATGGCTTTTGAGGGAAGTTCCTGTGCAGGCTGACATGACCCCCTGGAAGGGCCAATTGGAGCGTGTGAAGTGTCCTCTTGCTGGAGCCTGCTGCTCGGCACCGCACGAGGGAGGGGAAAGCACCGGGCAGGCCTGCGGGGATGAGGCTGGACAGATGGCGGCCAAAGTGAGGTAAGTGGTAGGATTCTTTTGGAAGCTACTTATTCTGCTAAATGGCCTAAAAAATTTAAAGTGCTGTAAAACATTCTCTTACAAATTTAATATTTGCTATAAAATCATTGCAGAAGCAGTTGAATGATTTTTAGTTGTCTTTATTAAAATGAAACAAATTAGGTACAAAAACCTTTGTTCCAAATAGATACTATGTATCTTACCAATGTTTTTGCTTGGTTTTGAGTTTTAAAGATTGTTGTAGAAATTATTTCTAATATAAATAAATGATTATTTCTTCCTCAGAGGATTGATTTTTGTAGTACGCTGTTTACAAAAACTGAGTAAGTGAAAATGACTGACAGTTTATAAATTTGTACCATTTAGGAAAAAAATGTTTATGTAGTGTAGCATGAATAACAGCAGATAGAGCCATTGAAGATGTTAGTTTTTACACAGGTGGTAAAACCTTTAAAACAGACTACAACATGCATTACATGTGCATTTCTGACCTTAACGTGCAAAAACAAAGCTACTGGTTAAAATAGACTTATTTTTGCTACAATTGAGTACACTTGTGAAATTCTTATTTTTATCATTAATTTCAATGAATAGCTTTGAAGCTATTCTGCTTAAAATGAGAATAATTTAAAACAATAATATTGAACACTGTAACCCAAAACTAATGGAAAACTACAGTGCTGCTGTGAACAAAGCCAGACAACAAAGTCAGACATTCTGGCAATGTGTAAAACATGAAGAAAAATGTTCCCCCAAGTTGTAGAACACTGAGATACACAGAACAGTCTTCTCATATAAATCAAAGGTTTTCAAAGAAAAGGGAAAATACTCATTTGTTGTTGGCATCACCGATGTCTAGGTAAGGTGCAGTTAAATCACCTGAATACAAAATTGATAATTCCGTCTTTAAAATAAAATAACCAAGAACTATTCCATAAATAGGATGCTACCTACTGGGGAAAATGTCTATGCATGTAGGCTACATTGTCTTCCGTCCTGACAGCAGATGGACTGCAGGTGAAAACACTCATAGAATGGAGGTTAGTTATTTCATGAGTGATACTTGAGAAAGTCCCATTTATGCCAAACTAGCAGCACCCCTAAATAAACAAAACTTTAAATTTACAGCATGACGTATAACGTACAAAAGTTTTTGAGCAACTGGTTTCCCGCAGACACAGATGTCAGCATCTGCTGTCAGTTCCAGCTCACGTGGGAGAGTCACAAGTGTTCTTACCAGTAGCTACTCCTGAACGGAGCTGCTACTTTCTGTATATTTTCAATAAAGTCATTTACATCTGTAACAAGGATGCCACTGTTTTCAAAGACATCTCTGGAGACAACAGGCTTTTCTGTAAAAAGAAAAATAACCTTTTTTGGTGAAAAAAATTCATTAATAAATACTTTTTAAAAGTAGCAAAATTCCTTTTATTGAAAAAAAAAGACTCATACACGTGAAGGAAAAAGCGAGCCTGTTTCAAGTGAGGAATGAGGTTGGAGCTCTGGGAGCAGTCGCCTCCATGGGCGTTGGTGGGAGGGAGGGAGCTGAAACCACTGATGGGCACTTTTTTAAAAGCTTAGATGGTTACACTTAACAGATCTAGTACAGGTTTTTTTTTTTTTCTATTAACAGGACAAAACCCACAATACCTGCTGCCCCAGCCTCGTGTGCGTTTATTCCTGGCCGCCAATGACTCCACTTGGATGAAAGGACGTTTCTAAAGAGTGGACCTACTGGGCGTTAACTGGTTGATGAAAATTAGAACTTAAGGCTATGAATTTACCTGTAAGGAAGACGGCAAACCTCGCGTGGACACGCTGAATTTGCAGGTTTAGCAGACATTTCAGGTGCTCAGCTTTTGTTGATAATCGGGAGTCACACTGGTGATAATGAAGCAGCTCAAAGATATTTGCACTCTGATACGATTTCAATATTAAGTTCTTTTTATATGCAATTGAATCCACTCTGAAAAATACACAAAAATGTTAAATTTAGATAAGTCTAAAGTTTGTGAAAGATTTTCTGTATCTTAATTTTCAGTTGCTTTATTCCTAGACTTTTTCTGGCCTTCACTATACTTAGTCAAATTCCTTTTCCCTTCTTTGTTCTTCTGTACGACACACTTGGCTTCCCAGACGTCACCGTCCTGTCGAATTCCCTCGAAACATTCCGAGTGTACTTACTCCTCGTCCCGTCAGGAAGGACAGCACATGGCCATCGAACACTGCTTCCAGCCATGTGGCTGGCAAGCCTCCCACTCATTCCCAGCGGGCCCCTTCCTGCATCCTGACTCATACAGCAGTGCTTCCCGTGCTTTGGCTCTCCAAAACCACTCTACTTCTTTTTGGTTAGATAGTCACCAACTTCATTAAGATCATCTAACAGCTAGAATTTTCTCACCTCACTTTAAATCTTGTTTCTACCTTTTATTCTTCCTTTTAGAGGAAAGTGTTCCATCCTGCAGCCCCTCCAGTACTCACACCCTCGCTCCTGCTTGCTGGAGAAAACCCAAAGCCTGCGTATTCCCATAGCTCTAGTCACACCATGAACTGCATCACGATGAATTTCCTTCCAGGTTTTATCCTTCATGTGTGTAAATTTATATGCCTGGCATCATACTGTACATAGTTTATCACTGTGAATAGAAATTTTTTATATGCTTCTAGTTACTATTTTATGCTATGTGTGGCATTATTTTGCATATTTAAAAAATTATGTATCTATTTAGTCCTGTATCTGCCTAGAGATGAATTAGAGGATGGTTTTGTAGCTACTCATAACCACGCATGGTTTTTGTTCTGTTTTGTTTTAGTTTTGGACAAATTCTCCCCGCCTCCAAGGGCAAAAGGATATGATAAGTTTTCTGAAAAGTTCTCACTATTCGAGACTGGCCTGATGTGAAGAGATTCCAGTGACATAAGTGTCTCTGTTTACGCAAAGTCCTATGCATGCTGAATTAATTTACACTGACCGATCTTAACAGGTGTGCTCTGCCACCTCAGCTTTCATCTGCTTCTGTACTTACTCCTGAAGTTGAACCTTCCCTCTGAAGTGCTGTGTTAACTAAGCCCTGTGAGGGCCCCTTGGAGCCCTTCCTCCCTGACAGTCTCAGCTCTCGGTTCCGCTGCCTCTTTTCCTCCTGTACAAGTTCCTCTCCTAAGTGCAAGCCTTTCCCCAACTGCTATTCTCGGCCATCTTCCGAGATCCCGTGCACATCCACGATTTCAGTTGTCTTCCTCCGGAGAAAGCAGTGCGGTCAAACAGAAGGTAACTGTCAGGTTGGAGACGAACATTCCGGGTCAAAGCCCAGCTTCCTGACTTCCTCCTTGTCTGCCTGGGTCAGGTCTGGCATCCTCTGTGCCTCAACTTCCACATCATTAAAGTGGGTTTGTACTGTCTACTTCCTATGTGTGAACTTATTAGAGATGGGACAGGTCATCTGTCACAGGACTGTCCTAATGACAGTCCTGTGACAGATGACCTGTCCCATCTATAGATTCCCCCAGTCCACCTCTGCATTCCCACACTCCTTTTCCCCTCTCATTACAACCTGCAGGCCCATCTTTGATACGGAAGGGCCTCCCGCAGGCCCCAAGTCTCTTCATTTAAGGGAGTCTGCCTGTTTCTAGTCTATTATTTAAGAGTTAAATTAAGGCTACATGCTGGTCTCAATTTTTCTGTCCTTATAACTGGAGCAACCTAATTTATCAATAAATGTACAAAAACCCATAGGTGAATTTATTTTTTTTACATTTTAGGATTCCTGTGTGTGTCTGACTTGGTCACTGTTGGTCTGGAGAAGGCAACTCAGACCCTGGATCATGGTCACAACACAGCTTCCTGCACTGAAAGCCTTGCTATAAAAACAAAACCCGAAAAACAGTCCACAGACCTAAACACTGCCTTCAGTGACATAGACGATTTATGTTCTTACAAAGTGACCTTGTGGCAACACATGGATGACACTGGTCCAGAGCTCAGGGAGCCTTTCTGGGTGAACCCAGGTGTCTCCACCCTCCCCCACACCCAGGCCTCAAATTCCATAAAGGTCTCACCTCACATCTTCTTTTAGCTTTTTAGTTTCCCTGTAGTGAAGCAACCACTTCCATCTTCCATTTTCATTTAGTTTCTCCAGGATTCTGATAATTTCCTTCAGTTGTACTACAGAATGAACAAGTTTGACAAGACAAGATGTATTTTAGGATTTTTGGCTTGTCTAGTCAAAGCCCAGGGATGATGATTTGTGAGAATAAGGCCCCATGTTTGAGTGTTGACCATCACTGCCACTCCTGTAGCTGGGCAGGAAGGATGCTGTGCCACACTTTAACCCGTGGTCCCTCAACCCAGCCCCACCTTCTCACACTAGCAGGAGAGAAGAGCACTGCAGTCATTAGCAGTTAAAAGCTCTGAGTGTATATAAATCTATGGATGGAACGAAAGCGGGGTCCTGTTGCAACAGAGATAAGATAGGTCTAGGCTTCTAAATACAGAATCTACAAATATTTTCAACTCCACTTTCTATGCAACATTCATGCTTGTTAAGGTACGTCCTCCTCCTCTTCAATGGAGAAGTGGTATCCATGTTTACTTCTAATGTGCTATCAGAGCTGGGCAGGTTTTGATTGTACATAAAGTGTCTGCCCTGTGCTCGAACATTCTTTGACGTCAAATTCATTGCCCCGAGAGAAACTATTTATATATGAGTGTTTAAGCAGATGACTGAGAAGACTTCCAGTAGCCTTTTTTAGATTTCCATGATACAGACAAAACGGTAGGGGTGATGGCAACAGAAATGGAGGAAAGAGGGCTGATTCTAAACCAATAATGTAGCTGATTTGATTTGGCAAAGGGAAGAATTGAATATAACAAACTCTCAAATGTGTATGAGTAGTTTAGCCACATTACTGAGAGGTTTTAATACAAAAGAGGTCAAGAGCAAAGTGCTTATTTAGCACAGCATATGACAGAAATTAAGCCCTCAACAGACGGTGACATATTGAGTTAATGCTGATTTCTTTTTGATGAAATAATATTTGAATCACTGGGCAAGGAGAAATTGATTTGACTAGATATGAAAGGAAAATGAGAGACAAACCTAATGTTAAAGTTTCTAGTATTCTGTCATCTGACACCACAAAGCCTCCTGTCTGGAACAGCTCTTGGTAGGTGTAACTGAGGACGTCTTCAGGGCTGTCGATTCCGGCAAAGATGACACTGGGAAGGTGCTTCAGCTTCAGCAGAGAAGGAATCTGAAACATAAAAAGGTACCCCGGTGAAGACAGGTTCATTGGGTCACTTTTGTCATTTCTATCCAAGGGTGTCCAAACTCAGGAACAGCTGGAAATATCTTTAACCTTGACAACTGACTGGTAATTCTGTCAGTTAATAAGGAATTTTAACTCCATCAGCAATGCTGCAAACTCATTAAGATTGGTTACAAAGTGGTCTCTCAACTCCAAAGGTGGAAGACGGAATGAGGGGAGAACACCTGAGGTTTGGGACCTGTAATCAGGCAGGTGGCAAGCTCACCACCACCCTAGTCTCCCACTTCACGTGGCATCCATGCTGTGGGTTCAGTTCCTGCCTCCTGACGCAGGACCGTAAGCCCAGGCTGAGCCTCGATGTCAGAGCTTTTTGGGACAAGCAATTACTTTTATTTAACTGATAGGTAAATATGGTAACAAAGAGTTAAGAAAATTTTCAAAAGTCCTTTTAAAGCAAGATTTATTACTGTTAGACATCAACAAATGTAGATTTATATTTCAGGTGAGAAAATTTTACCAGTCTCTCTTCATCGAAGTTCTCCCTTAGTTACTATGAAAATGTTCTTAACTCTGAGACATAATTTGCCTTATAAATACCTTGGTAAATTACAACGTTAGTATCAGTAGTACAAATGGTATTGTGCTTTAACTTCTTCCCTAAATAAAAAGGCAGTGATGAGCCTGATAATTATAGAATAACATAAAATGCCCAGAATACATTTCTCCGTAAGAAAGTTACTTCCAAACCTACCTGATGCAAATGTGATGATATATCTTCATTTCTGATGATGACTATGAGCATATCCTTCTCCCTGTAAAATGCTTGACAGAAATGCTGAGGTTCAATTTCTGTGTAGCCTCCTTTCCTTAGAATATGCTGAAAGATTTACAAATAGACATGATTTAAAAAAGGATACTTGCACAGAACTACTTTTACAGTTTACTAAAAATATCAAAGACCACATCCTGTTTACTAAATTACGTTCTAATAAGGCAACATAAATGGCAGTTTATCTTATTACTAGATGTCAGCTTTCACATATAAAATGACTCCTGGGTATCACTGACAACTGGATTTAGAAGTTTATTTCAAAGGCAAAGCACTTTATAATGAATCTTTCATGTTCATAAAGTATCAAAAGTGGATTCTTCTGAAACCTCAGACTAATATACATACATGAACCTCACCCTATTCAAAGGAGTTACCTTGGGAAGGCAGATATTTACTTTAAAAATGCCATCTCCAGTCAAAATGTTTCTACGACTTTTGACAATACTTATGATGCCTATGCATTACTTTGAGTATCGATAACAAGGACGGATTCTGGAAGCTGGCAGTGGCTTGGACCCAGGCTTTGAAGAGTGGCGGGAGCCGGGTGTTCCACTGTGCCTGGTTATGGGGCGCGGCTGTGTTCCACAGAGCAGTTCTGCAATAAGCCTCATTGGGAGGATAAGTTCGTGTAGTTAAAGAAGTTCCTTAACCTTGTCCTCCTTTGTGATTTTGACATTGTTTCTGTCTGAAGGATTCTGGAGGTTTACCAAAAACACGGACCATCACTTGTTATTTCCTTTCTAAAATAAGGTGTTACTTTGGTCAGTCTCCCCGCCAGATCTCAAGACAACTCAAATTTTGACTTCAAGTTTTCACTCAAAATGTATGGCAATGCTAACACAACATAGTGAATCAACTATACTCCAATAAAAATTTAAAAATAAAATGAGAAAAGTATGGTGATGTATTTTCAAAGACATTCCTACAGACAAGATATCTTTTAACAAAGAGCTCCTTAAAATATCTAAATATAAATCCTTATAAATCCTCACCTATTTTACTAATGAACGATTTAAATTAATACATTTTCTGATAGGTTCAACATTTTCATCAGCTCCTGTGGAATTCTGGGCCATCCTGTCACACCCTGAATCACCTTATGAGTAAACAGGACCTGATACCCCATCACTGGTGAATGCTCCAGGACAGACGGATTCTCCACCATAGCTTTCTGAGCTTTTTAAAAACACTTTGCTCTTTATCACACTTTATTCTCAAATGTACTTTATACTATGTCCACTTTCTCACTAGAAGTTGTTTTAAAGGTGCAAACAATTTGTTATTTTCTGTTGTAAATAGTGGCCACGTGATAAAATATTACCATGAAATGATACAGTCACTACCGAAACAAGCATGTTATCTAGAAGTACCATGAAATGATACAGTCACTACCGAAACAAGCGTGTTATCTAGAAGTGTTACTTCGATAAACATCACTGTGACTGCTCCCGTATGAAAACCAGCGTCACCTGTGCTCTGTAAAAGACATAAGAACTAAGATAGTGCATTGTTGCTTTTAAGATGGAAGCAAAAAGAAATCAAGTATTTTGCTCAGTGTGGTAAAACAAGGACATGGCCATGGTGCTAACTCAGTCGATCCCTGACTTATTTCAGCGCAGGTCAGGGTGTGGTGTATCTACTCAGCCAGAGAAAATCAACTTTAATTCAAGGTTAAAATAAATAATTTCCAGGTTACTTTTGGAGGCTAATCACCTTCCAAAGACTGAAGGCCACTTAATGCTTTATTTTTTCAACTAAAATCTTACCAAAATTGTCAGAAATTGCAACAAAGACAATGGGGAGGGGGGCGGGCAGAGGGCAGACCAGATATGGCAGCCATTTGTGAAGAATGTTGGACAACAAAAGGATCCTTGATTCCACAAATTTGGAAAAAACTAAAAATCATATTAAATGATACAAAACAGGAGCCATCAGCCGCCTCACAGGAGAACATACTGCTGACTCGGGCGACACGGGGAAGCCTCGCGTTGAGGCCGGTTGCCTCGCTTTTCTAATCCACTCTCCGTGCTGTGGTGGAGGGACCACTCTGTGAAGTGCAAACGTGCTGCTCCTCATCTTTCAGAAACATTTCTCGGTGCCCTGCAGGTACCTCAGGAGAGCCCAAGTGCCCCCGCGTGATGTCCACGTGGCCCTTTTACCCCTGACGGTGATCGCCGTACCCCCGACCGCCCCCCACCCTTCCGGAAGCCTCCTCAGGCCCCGTGCTTCCCCCCGGGGCAGCGCTGAGCCTCGGCCCGCAGGTGCCTGATGACTGCGACGTCCACACTGACCGATGCGGGGCAGGACCTGCCAGGAGGCGCAAGGCGTGGTCTGGGGCCTTTCGCTCCTCCGCAGCAGCCCTGGCAACTACACGCCGTGCACCCGTCATGGCGACCGTCACGCTCGTCACTCAGCCCAGACGTTGCAAACATCTGCAGGCACTCTGTGCTCCTCAGCAGCTTGGCGCTGGCAGGGGTCTCCTGGGACACGTCATCCCGGGGCAGCCACCCCGACTTAACCCAAGACTTAGCACGAGGGCAGACACGCGTGGACCTGAAACAAATCTCATCGGGCATCGGGACCCGAACTCTTACTGGTCTACCCGTCCACACTTGGTGAGAGGCCGGCGTCCTCTCCTGAAGGATAACGTCCCTGGGCCCCTGACCAGGTCTGCCACCCTCAGAATGACATCTTCGCACCTGCCCCGCCACACCTGCCACAGCTGCACAGTTATCTTTACCATGTTTCTCACGTCCCGTTAGACCGTGAGGATCAGGAGAGGCAACGTTCCCCTCACCTGCGCACGCAGGGCTCCAACACGCACACCTGAGAAGGACCCTGGATCCCCCTCACTCTCCACACTAATGGAGGTACACAGGTTAAGTTTTTTTTTAAAGCTGAATCTTACCTTTGGCCTGTGTGTGTGTGTACAATTGAATATGCCTCCACTGGTACTGTTTTATGAAAAGAACTCACTGCACTAATCCTGGGTAATCATACAAATCTTCAAATATAGTACAACGGCAGATCCCTGTGGCCAAACCTTTAGTCTGCAGGGAAAGACTGAGCTGAGAAGCTGAAACACCACTTCATATCAATGGCTTCTTTCTGAAGCTGAGAATCCTGTATTACTTACAAAAAACGTAGACAGCAATCAAAATAATATAAAGTGTTAAGAAAAATCTGGCACTTTACCTTTGTTCTTACAAAGAATGACTTGTCCTCTGTCTCCACGAGGTGGAAGAGGAAGGTCCTGGTACAAGCCTCCTTCACAACCCTCTCCAGTTTGACGTGCAGACTGGTGCACAGGTCTGCAACCATGTCATCGTAGGAGGCTGACCGAGGGATGGAGGGACACAGCTCTCGGGGTTTGGCTTCTCCAGAAGCAGCATGTGGCTCTTTCTCCTGGAAGATGACCGGGTGGCTGTTCATCACCTTGTTGAATTCGGCGTATTCGTTGAGAATGAGGGAAATGTCATTCCGGGACTCTTTCAATGTACTGTTATATTTCAGTTTGTTGAGGTGGTATGAAACAGTCGAATTTCGTTCAGAGTTTGGGAGATGATTTCTATCGTGGCCACACCTCTCCTTCCAGGAGGAGGAGGAACGGCCCACACAGCTGGGTGTCTGCCTTCTCGCCTGCTGACCCTGGTGTCTGGGGTCTGAGTGCACGACTGTCACCATGAGGGGACTCCTGCTACGGGAGGAAGGAGGCAGCCCTGGGGCCTCGGGCACTTTTGTCGCAGGGAAAGCCCCCATGGCGCCCTGGAGAGGGGGCTCCTTAGGAAAGACGGCGGTGGAAGGGGCGGAACATGGAGCAACTCCCGTCTTCACAATTTGTTTTAGTTTATGTGCAAAACGCAGATACTCCAGATCTAAAGTGTTCTGGGTGAGGTCGTCTGCCACCTGCCAAGTGTCTGTCCAGGAGCTGAGCAAGCCGCCCTTGGCCGTGATGCCGGGGTGCCTGCACAGGCTATGCAGGGTTCTCGTAGTGTCTCTCAGGTCTTTAGTGACAGTGAAGTTAGCGTAGGTCCTGGGGATCCCACGGAGATCTCGGATTTGGACGTAAGAGGGCACACACTTATCTTCCTTCTTTAATCCCATGGGCCAGCTTCTGGGAGAAATGCCCGTCTCCAGCCCTGGAACCTGGCTCGAGTAGCCCCAGTCGTCATTATCACTGTTGTTTAGGTTCAGGAAAGAGTCAAAACCATCTTTGGAAGTACGTTGTTTTTTCTCGGTGTGACTATATCGCAAAGTACAGGACTCTTCCGTATCTAATCTGGGGTTTCCACACTCACCAAAAGAGTCTTGATCCGAGTCTCCAGAAAGTGGTTCATAATGGATGTCAGAGTTCACACTGACATCCAGGCCTCCACCTCGGGTCACAGAGCCCCACTCAGCCCTCAGCCCCTCATCAGCACTCTTATCTTCCACCTGCTCTTCAAAGACCCCACAAACAAGAGGGGCACAAGATTTGGGAACAAAGGAAGAAGGCTCTGTATCGATAGTTTCACCGGTTGCTGCTGTATTCTGGTAAGAATCAGCATGTAAACAGACAGGGAAAAGCCCACCATTCAGCAGAGTTCTTGCTGCACACGGTGACTCATCTTGCAGCATGTGGGCCGGTTTGTGTCTGTCTTCTGAAGAGGTGGTGTGCAGCTGAGAGCCGACACCTCCTAGATCTATAGCTGTTTCACATAACTCAGCTCCAGTTTCATTATTCTTCAGCAGACTGGCCATTCTGACGATCATCTCCTGTGTTTCAAACTCCATCTCTGCATCGCTGGGTCCTGCCCTGTGGGTTAGGGTGGCCCCTCCCGAGAAGAGGGTGGGCTTGGGGAGCTCCAGGTACCCGCGGGCCTGCACAGCCTCAGCTCCAGCAACTGGGTCAAGGCACAAGGACTTAACCAGGATGTAACAGAGTTCGTTTGTTTTCACATCACTGCTCGAGTCATTTTCCTTAAGGCTCTTAGAGCTGGTCTGCTGTTTTAATGACACATTCACACCACTTGGTGTGGTTGTAGAAACAAACGTGTCAGCAAAAGACTTATTTTCAAGGATCTTCTGAGGGCTAAACGGAGGCTCACTGGTATCCACAAGATGACTTAGGTGGGGATTTCTGTTCTCTACACTCATTGGTTGCAGTGGATTTCTTGACGTTACCAGGTTTTCTAGAGAATCTCTGCATGTGGCAGCTGAGGCAGGCTGGTTTAACTCTGCATCATGGTGTGGCACCTTTTCTGAGAAAGAGTAACCCTCACCACACTCACTTGGGACAATTTCCTCAGTGACTTCACCAGGAAGGGTTAAAAATCTATCTTTTCTTCCTGGGTGATTTTTTAGTATTAGAGGCATTTCAGCAGAAAGCTGCATTTGCTGTATCTGAGTTAAGTTATCTTGTCCCACTGGATGGGTGGGACCAACAAAAGAATTTTCTTTTTCTGTTATGGCCAAATCTACTGTTTCAACCTGGGAGGATCTGTCAGTTTTCTTACAGTGTGCATCACAGAGTTTAAAACTACTTGGAGATACAGCCCAAGCTGGTTGTGCTTCTTCACCTGGTACCTGGCAGTCAGGGCTAGAAGCTGGTGACACTTCTTCAATTAAAGAACTGAAGGAGAAGTCTGAACCAGCATGAACTTCCTCTGCAACCTCAAGGGCACAGGTTTCTTTCGAAAGTATGAAAGCCACTGTCTGTAAGTTATCACCTTTTCTCTCACTTTCTCGTGGTTTCATTGACGTGTGATCAGCAGAGTTCACATCAGGCACCTCTTCAGGCTCAATTATTTCTTCCACTGTCTCCTGAAGCTCTAAGCAGGGTAACGTGGCCTCCTGCTGCTGCTCCATTTCACCAGCGGATGCTTCTTCCCAGGGACTTGTGGGCGGTGATATGGTGAGAGTGAGGTCAAGGTCAGAATCCTCCTCTGATAACTCGAGGCTGACTTCCTCTCTAGTCACAGATAGGCTGGTTTGTTTGGTAAATGCAGAATTAAATGTTTCAAAACTCATATTTTCACTGTTTAGACCACTCTTGTCATTCTTTAGTTCTGAAGAGCCATCCGAAGCATTCCTCATTGATGGGATGCAGTCAAGTGAATCCTTTTCTTCCAAGGGGTCAGAGGCCGACGATGAGACTACTTCTTCAAGCTGGGACGACTCTACAGTCTCTTCCGAAGAGATGCTAAAGAGACTCTGAGCTGACAGAAAACATTCTTGAGAGAGCTTCATTTCTTCTCTGGGTAACAAATAACTAGAACTTTTAACTAGTGATAATGCCTCTGTTACAAGGGAATTATCAGACGGCGATGGTGAGCCTGCAACAGCCTGTCCTTTCTGTAATGAACACATTTCTTTAGCAAGTATCTCTCTACTCACTGAGGAGGCACAAAGGTACTTAGCGCCTTGCTGTCCTGACACTGCCAGAGAGGGAACGTCCCTAAGACCCTGTGTCTGTGCCTTTTCAAATGCGGACACAGGATGTCTAAGGCTTGTAGCAGGTGATACTTGTTTAATCAACTCCACATTAAAGGTTGTAGGTTTATCAGCTCTGTTTACAACTTCTGTCTGTATTGGTGCATAGGCATTTTTTTCAAAAGTGAATGTAACTGGTTCCAGATTAATCACTACATACTCCGTATCATCCTCCCCTTCCAACGATGACTGACATTCTTTGTTTATAGAGCTGCTGTGCTGGATAAGGCCCTGCAAAGCACCTGTTTTTGTTTGCATTTTTGCATGAAAAACATCAACTTTGCTTTCAAGGGTGCTGTACACAGACTTTTGAAAAATCATTGACGGATTGCTGATCCCATCGTAAGTCCTGGCGAATGTGGACTGTGTGACGGTATCATTATAAGAAGTCACCTGTGTGCCATCAAGTGGCTCAAAAGTTTTATCTTCAGCAGGAATAGAAGATCCATTAGTTTGGGTGCTTCCAATGCTAGAAAGCACCAGATTAGAGGTCTCTAGTTTATCTGATGACTCTTGTTCGGCTTTCCCCCCAATTATCTGAAACGATAAAAGCAAAAGAAATAAATTAATTAAAAAAATCAAGAGCCAAATAGATCTTTTTTTCAAGCATTTACATATGTGAAGAACAGAACAAAGATCAATTTCAGTTTGCTCTGTTCTTTTGAATCTTCATAGGGTAGAGATCAAGCAAATCCCTCTCTTCTTAGATAGGCTTAAAATACCCCCCAAATAGGAATTTGTTTTATCTAAATACACACACACGAGAACTCCAAAACTTTCTTAGTTGCACAGCCTTTTTTTTTTTTAATGGACTTTTGGGAAGAAAAGTGGCTAGACCACTGGCAATTTAAAGACTTGAAAATGCAGACTGTTTGCTAAATAGCATCACTTAATTCAGAAATGCAGCAGTAGAGGAAAAAGTGCTCAATTAATTTAAATTATTTTTAGTAAGATTAAAAGATAATCTTTAAAGCAAAGAATAACTTATTTTAAACACCAGCTTTCAATTAGACTATAAATGCACTGTCATCTGGAATGTTCCCATGAGGAAACACTAATTATTATCTCTTGTACTCAGAATACACTGATAAGCAGCTTTCCCAAGGTATCAATCTCTATCCTGTTAAATAAAGGTCCCTTACCCCTTAGCTGTCTTCTTAGCTTGTAACTGGACATAATCTCTCTCTCATTTTAATACCTCCCTATTCAACAAAGCAGTAGAAAACACAGTGCAGCTTGCATTAATAAACTAAACTAAAAGGACTGATTTAAACAGTACCAGAAAGGATTTAGGATAAACAGTAACAGAAATACCTCTGGACAATTTTGATAACCTCATAAAAAGGCTGTTTCTTTTCTTTTCTTTTTTAAAGGCTGAAGAATGGTCTTGTTCAGAATATGGTAAAGTGGATTGATCATACAGTTGACCTACACCTGTAGTTCTGGAGCACTACGGTCACAGATTTCCTGCCATATTTTGAAGCAGTCGTGTTGTAAGTCAGGACCTGTGTTTCAAATCTCTTGTTAAAAACATTTCTGCCTTAGTCAAAGAAAGACACTGACCTGAGTAATTGGCAGGGAGGAGCTGAGACTGGTTTTAGGAGGACACGACTGGCCAGATACAAAGCATAGAAAACTCTTGATGGTACACTCATTCTGAGAACAGTTCTATGACCCTCCCAATCATACTGTGGCTGATAATGTTGGGC
This sequence comes from Pseudorca crassidens, assembly GCF_039906515.1. Lineage (NCBI taxonomy): Eukaryota > Metazoa > Chordata > Mammalia > Artiodactyla > Delphinidae > Pseudorca > Pseudorca crassidens. Next base: position 173,231,419 of record NC_090296.1, on the reverse strand, counting down.
CATAGTCGTGAATCTCACCATGCCTATGCTCTTAGTGAAATGAAAACTTTGATAATCCTAGTTTGCCCTAGAATAGGGAGTGGTACAGGATGTGTGTGCACCTTTAAAGTATGGGTACAGTATTCAAGAAGATGACGGAAACATATTTCTAAGTATATGCTATAGAAAGTGTTAGGAATCGTTAATTTTAACATTCTACTTTCTACTTAATACTCTTTCATGTTTGCAAGAAAATCATTCCTAATTGGACATTACTAAAGTACCACAACCAAAAATACTTTATAAGAAACTAGTGTGTGTATAAATATATATGTAATAATAAAATCTGCCTGACTAAACATACTTTCTTATTCTAAGGTAGTGATTTTATGTATCTCTTTGAGAATAAGATGAAATTTATGAACGCCATCCTCAGAAAAAAAACGCATACACACGTAACATATATTTTATGTGTACACATATAAACACACACATATGTGCATATATATACATAAATACATCCACAGAATTAGACATTGAGAAACAGCTAGAGTGTCCAGATCTGAGTCTTGGCCGGACAATTTACTATGTGCCTCCAGGCCATTCTGTACTTCTCCATCCTCAGTCTTCTCACCTATGAGATGGGTGGCACGGTCCTTACCTCACCCAGCCGTGTGAGAATTAACTGAGCTAATGCGAGTGAAGGGCTCAGACCAGTCTCTGGCCCACAGCGTTCCACCAGTCTTCATTCTGATGAAGATGAGCATCTGCAGACACTCACAGACCCTCTGAGGCTCACCCCTGGACCTGCAAATCCCCACGGAAGCCCAGGTACAGAAACTCAATGTTCACACAGGCACTGAAGGTGCCCAAACCCATGTAAAATTATTCTGTAATAAATCTGCTCTGAAAGCTTAAAAAGGCAGTTATTTTGTCAATCCATTTACTTAGAATCTTGATACAACTTTTTAATTTGCTCCAATTAAAATTCGATTATCAGGCTTCCCTGGTGGCGCAGTGGTTAAGAGCCTGCCTGCCGATGCAGGGGATACGGGTTCGTGCCCCAGTACGGGAACATCCCACATGCCGCGGAGCGGCTGGGCCCGTGAGCCATGGCCGCTGAGTCTGTGCGTCCGGAGCCTGTGCTCCGCAACGGGAGAGGCCACAACAGTGAGAGGCCCGTGTACCGCAAAAAAAAAAAAAAAAAAAAAAAAAAAATTCGATTATCTGTCCTATCAGTTGAGAACAGTGAAATGAAACAAAGTGTATTTTCCATATTTACAAACAGTTATCTGCAGACCTATGAGAGGTCTGGCATTTTATTTACTGTCTCAGGATTTGTTGTTTCGCGGTACACGGGCCTGTCACTGTTGTGGCCTCTCCCGTTGCGGAGCACAGACTCCGGACGCGCAGGCTCAGTGGCCACGGCTCACGGGCCCAGCCGCTCCGCGGCATGTGGGATCTTCCCAGACCGGGGCACGAAGCCGTGTGCCCTGCATCGGCAGGCGGACTCTCAACCACTGCGCCACCAGGGAAGCCCTCAGGATTTGTTTTTAAAAATATTTTTTAATATATTCAATTTTAGTTTCCTTTAAGGTTTATCAAAGATTTTTTATATTTATTATTACTGCATTTGATCCATAAACACTATTATAGGTAAACAGAATAAGTATTATTCACCTCTTTTAAAAAGTAATAAGCTCAGAGAACAAGTAATTTGCCCCAAATCATACAACTAAAAAGTTACATAATTATGGTTGGCTCCCAGATCATCTGAGGCCTACGATTTTTTTCCTACTTTTGTTTCTTCAATCAGGATGGTAGATAAGCTCCACCTGCAGACAATCCAGACTTTGTAAACTAAGTTTCTGGCATTCTAATCCTTTACATAGCTAGAGAATCCACTTTCCTAAAGAAACCAATTCCTTGTTATGAATGTGATTTTACGTACAAAAACAATTTCTTCAAAAATAATACCAGCATTTACAGTATTCAGCTTTTACCTACCTCATTATTACAAGAATAGATGAAATTCTGGCTTTCCGGGGTCTCTGGATGACCTGCTGTTGCAAACATTTCTTTCTGTTCATTCTGCACCCAAAGCTCCAAGCCTCTCACAGGCGGTGGTTTCATGAAAGGAAGCAGGGGGTCAGTGTCTGGGAAGGACACTTTGGCAGTAGGACCTCTGGGAGCCTCATTAGTCTCCAACAGAGGGTCTACGGAGCACCTTTCTACACCAGAGGACTCCTCAATTTCACTGAATTCAAACGATTCTAACGTGCTGTTTATGCACACGTATTTTGCTGGGTTGCTGTGTTCTACTACTTTTCGGGATGATTGTATGCCTTTGTTTTGATTGCTGTAAAACAGAGCTACCCACATATGAAGTAAAAGCCTCACTTCTTCCATGTTATCTGGTAAATCAGTATTCCAAGGCCTGAGATTTTAAAGAAAGAAGAAACCAAAATCATTGAAAATGACTATTTTAGTTGATTATCTTATCATAAATAAGTGCCTTAATTATTAACCTTAGTTTTTGTGTTCATTTTTATTTTAAAAATTACATGACCATGAAACAATGAGTAAAATAAAAATGAAGTTGATGTAACAAATAATTACAGTGAATCTGCCTGGTATTATTCCCAAGTTACTGGATTTTACACACTTCCTTCTCCCTCCCCAGAGTTTAGCACAAGTATCCCTTCTCGCTACATTTATCTCAACAGAAAAGTTCATCCATTTTCATCCAGTGTCACTCCTACTCACCCGTGTAGTGCTCTGATTACAGTCTTCTCCAGGGGGTTGTTGGTATACTTGCTGTCTAAGCTGAACACGTAATCTGCTTCCCATATGAAAGTGACCTTAAAGGAGCCGTCACAGCTGAATACGGTACGAGAGCGGCAGAAGTCCTGCAGGCTGGAGGGCAGCACCCTGCTCCTGCGCCTGAGCGCTGGGGCCTCGGAAAGCTGCTGCAGTGGGGAGGTGACCTGCTGATGCCGAAATGGCATCACTTTCCCCACTGGGGTTCCCGCTTCAGGGCCTTTTGTGCCATTCTTGGCAAACGCAGGGCCTGGGGCCCCTCTCTGCTGTAGATGCTTCTTTGAATGTTCTGCAAGGAGCAGGGCATAGGAATGCTCCACAGCAACAAAAGAGCTTTGGCTTGCGTCGGAACTTCCTAGGGTTTCCTCAGGCAGTGCCAACTGGGCTTCTGCAGGGGCCTGAATGCCAGCAACCAAGCTTTCTTCCTCCTGGCTGACCGTGGGGTCTGATGTCAGATTACTCTTATCAGAGGGCTTGGATAACGGTCCACCTTTTTGACTTTTAACTCCTCTATGATATTCGTGGTCTGATGTACCACGCAAAGAATGTTCTTTAGAAAGCAAAACATCATTTTGTGGCAATTCAGAGGAGCAGGGCAAGTTTCTGGGCTCAGAGGATGGTGTGGTAGAGGTAGCAGCGCTTAATGCAAGATCAGCCAACATATTTAGGGCCTGGGAGTCACAGTTGACAATGGAGTTTTCAGGTGGGTCTTCTGGAGCCACTGTGATATTTTCTGGTTGAGCTGTACTTATGCTAATAACTTCTTGACCATCTGAAATTTCTGATTGAAGCTGTGAAGAAGTTTCTCCTTTGGCTTCAGCATAAAAGAAAAAAAGACACATAACACTTGATTTCCATAGAATTAATTCTTTGTCATATTACTATGGTTCAGTGAAAATCAACAGTTAAGTCAACATATTCAAGAAAAACCTCTTGATATGTTGCATAAATTGTATGTTAAATTTTTATTACCAGAGTGAGGTCTTGTCCAACTTCCTGATGTATTATAATGTATTTACCAGAGGAACAAGTCTTAAGGAATGTGCATATTAATTTAAAAAGAAATCACCCTTCAAAACTGCATGTACTCAGGCTTCCCTGGTGGCGCAGTGGTTAAGAGTCTGCCTGCCGATGCAGGGGATACGGGTTCGTGCCCCGGTACGGGAAGATCCCACATGCCGCGGAGCGGCTGGGCCCGTGAGCCGTGGCCACTGAACCTGCACGTCCGGAGCCTGTGCTCCGCAACGGAAGAGGCCACAACAGTGAGAGGCCCGCGTACCGCAAAAAAAAAAAAAAAAACCTGCATGTACTGATCTACACACAAGGCATACTGCTCAGCTGAAGAAATATACAAAGAGAAAAAAACAAAAACAAGAAAAGAAAACAAGACTCCTGCCCTCAGAGAGCTTACAATCTAGTGAGAATCTAAGAATTTCTAAGTTTAAAGTGTATATTATAGAAGGTTAATGTACTTTCTTAGAAATCATTTCCCTTGGCAAGTTATTAGAGAAGTCACCTAAGTTCAAAATAGAGATGATTTTTAACCATATTGATGTTTATAATGTTTATGATGTTATAATGATATTTATAATACGTTATGATACAAATAAAAAATGAGAAAAGTAAGAATATTCAGAATCGCCAATTAATTTCAAGTTTTAAAACTTCAGTTTCTGCATTAAAAATATTTCCTCTCTATCTGCAAAAAAGCAAATCTCCTCATCTACTGATAATTCTTCTTACAGCAGGTACTCAAATCTACCCACTGGCATTCGGTCAGAAAACTAACATTCTCAGGTGGTTTACTTGCCTTCTCAGGACTTTGATTCAGCCTTTTAAAATGTGGTTATCATGAAGGACAAAGTTCTCAACAATACTGGGCAGTGAGTCCCTGTAGCAGGTGGCTGGATGGACAGAAAAGCCAACTGTGCTCCTCTTTATAATTAGCAGTAGCAGGTCTGAAATAAATTACTGACCTGTCTGCAAAGCCCAATGACAGTACATTTACAGAGAAAACTCTGGCCTATGAGGTCATCAAACAGAATGACAAGAGTGTGTGTATGGTGAGGAGGGTAAAATTAATCAACCACTGCCCAGTTTTTATTTAAAATATCAAAGCCCAATGGGGTGAGGTACGAGAAAGTGGCCCAAAGAGGGCTGTCTCGTGAACCCTCCGGGTGTACTGGAAACACATTCATTTCAGGATCTGATGTGTTTACTGACACTAAGTTCATTCTATCCTTAAATACTATGGTTCTTACACTGAGTATCACTATGAGGAAGGTCGAATATAGAGAACACTGTATTGAGTCAAGAAAAAGGGTTCATTTTAATATGTGTCATTTCAGGTAAATCATTTAATAACTGACTTGTTAGAGGTTTTCAATTAATTAAAAATACAATACTGATAATCTATCTCTTTTAAGAAATACAGATAAAATGATGCCAAATAAATTATAAAAAATTAAAGAGTTCAGTAAATAAAAACTATATTGAAAACTTTAAAAAGGACAGAAAACCATTAGTTTCAGCAACAAAAGGATTGAGCCTTCTTAAACTCTGATATTTCAAGTAAAAGAAATGAAGTGGATTAGCATGGGTGATTAAGAAATAAAAGAAAAATTAACACATTATTTAAAAGGTGGTAATCTTAAAATTTTAACTTGGAATGTGGCTGCACAATATATACAGACACTTGCAATACAAATCGGCCTCTTTCTGAATACCCATTCTGGAAACTTTTCATTTTCTGGGCTCACTTTTCTGCCAATGCCCAGTTGCACACCTCCTCCCGCTAATCGATTAGCCTACAAGTATATAGAAGCCAATTCAGCACAAGGAATTCTAATGACAAGGCTGGGAATACAATGCATTATGTATGTATCTATACTCATCCTGTTTACAGACTAATTGGAAAGACAGGACCAAGACACACCAGATGATTGGAAGATAGTATGAATTAACTCTTTAATGTTCTCAAAAACCCAAAAAAGAAATGAAAAAAAAAAGGAGAAATGAGTACAGATCAGAGCATCAGGAAATGGCTCCGTGTGGACTTAGCTGAGCAGAGAGGACTGCACAGGGGTGACAACAGGCGTGGTTCGTGTGGGTGGCACCATGTGCCTGGCAGGGAAGGCACGCATTGGGAAACAGCAGGAGAGAAATGTGGACCCGTGGGTAAGACCACCTCGTAACTGCCTGGGGAGACAAGCAGAGAGTCTGTGTTGGGTATGACTCTCTACAGGTTGTACGGTGATATGACTGAGGAGCTTTCAGAAAAATCTTCAGCCATAAACAACATTAACGAAACTGAGGAAAGGGACTTCCCTGTGGTCCAGTGGTTAAGACTCTGCGCTTCCAATGCAGGCAGTGTGGGTTCGATCCCTGGTCAGGGAACCGATATCCCACATGCTGCAAGGTGTGGCCGAAAAAATTTTTTTTAAAAATGAGGAAAGAAAAAACCAAGCTCATCCATAATACCATCACCCCAACAAAACAAGAGTTTCTTTCCCTGAATTCCACTAAATTTGAGGCTTTTAAAAAACCTAAAGGTAGATGAGAGAAAGTAGAATCATGAGATTAGACAGAAAATTGATGGAAATACAGAGATATGAGGAAATGAAGGTTTTTCTAAACAAAAAACACCACCACACATACAACACAGTAGGACTCAATACCGAAGATACTGTAAAATGTATAGATTTTGCAGCTTGGTGGAGCTGCACTCTACTCAGAGAGACGGGTGCGAAGAGGGACATAGAGCTGGGAGAAAAGTGAGGTCCGCGGTGATGAGGGAACGTGCCAGCAACGAGGAGGTTCCAGCAGGTGGAACACGGAACTAGCAGTCAGCTGCTGGCTCACAGAAGGAGACTTGGTTATTCACTTCCGCACAAGTAGAAGTAGAAAAGTAAAACTGCTTTTAAAATTAATTTAATGCCTTTTAAAACCAAATACAGGGAGGGGCTTCCCTGGTGGCGTAGTGGTTGAGAGTCTGCCTGCCGATGCAGGGTACACGGGTTCGTGCCCCGGTCCGGGAAGATCCCACATGCCGCGGAGCGGCTGGGCCCGTGAGCCATGGCTGCTGAGCCTGTGCGTCTGGAGCCTGTGCTCCGCAACGGGAGAGGCCACAGCAGTGAGAGGCCCGCAGACCGAAAAAAAAAAAACAAAAAAAAAACAAGAAAAAATACAAATGAAATACAGGATTCGGGATTACTGACTGCTTTGAACCATGTCTTTACAGTTCCCTCTGGACAAACTTATAATATCCTTTTTATAACTGATTATGGTCCAGAAAAATACTGCCAGATGCTACTTGCTTGTGAATTTAGTCATTAAAAAAGGCCATTTATACTTTAACTCTGCTAAACAGTTCACGTTCAGGCTTTCTGCAGAATGAAAAGTAGGGTCTATTTAGTGAAGGTATGAATCTTTGCACTTTCTAATTTATTCACAATGGGAAACCAAGTTACTTGTCCTGTCAGTGTCTGAACTAAAGAAGACCATAAGAACGTGACAGATTTCAACTGATCTTACACTGCTTCAATATGCTATTTTATAACCTCGATTAGTCTGTATTACGGTGCTGAAATTTACAGGAAGAGGACTTCTTACCAGGTTGTGGCTGCTTTCTGATTCTGGGATTCTGATTGCCTTTTACTATATTTTCCCTCTGTTTTTGTGGAGATTTCTTCACAGGTGGCTCAGCCCTTGGAACAGTTTTGACTGGAGATGTCTCTTGTTTCCTTGCCCTTTTAGCATTCGTTGACACTGGAACATCTTCAGAAATAGGAGCTTCTTGGTTTTTCCAATCCAATTTGGTTGTCTGTACAAACTGTGCAGTCAGCACTTCAGCACCTTATGCAGAAAAGACACCGTTTTTTAAGGGGTAGGGGGCTCACATATTTATCAGCATAGCTTTCCTTTGATTTGTTTTGGGGGGGAAACTTTAATAATGGGGAACAAAATATAAAATTTGGGGTATTTCATTAAAAGATTTTTGAACTTGCTAAGTATTGGTCTGTATCCCTAATTAGGATTAGGAGAAAAATATCCTAGTAATAACTTTATAAAAACAAGGCATGACTTAATTTTTTAAAAAGATTCCATAATCTTTGCTGACTGATGTGGCAGGTAAGGCTGAACATGCTAGTTCACAGCACAGGGTGACGGATAATTCAATTTACACAAAAGCGACACAGCTCCCATAAAGCCATATGGTTAAAACCATGATCACAATGTAGAGAAGAGACTGTAGGTTCACAAAGAGCCATCTTACATATTTTCCTTCACTACACCTAAATATCAAAGCTTTAACACTGCCTGAAAAATCATCTCTTAAGACAGAGGAAGGTACATTGAAGAAAGTCCTCTTCTGATTTAACTTCCTATAAATCTATTATAATTGCTCATTTCTCTTACAAAATGCTCAGCTTTACCTCTCACAGGGAAGGAAGGAAAGAACTAAAGGTGGAGGCACATGAGGAGAAAAAACTATTAACAACCTGCTTGTATCACACGCAGAAAGTGTTTCAATCCTTTAAGAGTTAAAAAAAAGTTAATAAATGTTCCCCGTGAAAACGTTTTCCCCATTGACTATATAAAATAATCACACATGTGAATGTTTGCAAATATTTTAAAATCACATTATATGGAAAATACTATTTCTAATTGATTGAGAACAGAAAACATATTAAAGTTTCAGAATGTGATGGTTATTAGTGAAATGTAGAAAAGAGACCAATTTCATTTTATTCTTTTGAAGGTTAGAAAAACAAATGGTTTTTTAAAAAAGCTTTTAGACTCTCTTAATGTTGTACATTTCCCTGGGTCTAATTATTTTCTTCCCTACTAAACTATTAAAGGCAATAAAGCAGCAGTTTTATTTGCTTTTAGAGTAAGACTTCTGATTTTATACCGGTTACAATTTCTAAAATTTTTAGCATAAAAAAAGGCAAAATATAAGTCAAGCAGGAAAACTGTTAAGACTAAATTAAGAAGAGAAAGAAAATAAGATGAGATGATCAAGACTAGGGGAAGCGTAACATCTGCATGGGCAGGAGGGGAACATCTCTCACAACCTAGGTCCTGCGAGGAAAAGGAGAAACACAAAACAGGTGATCCTGCAGGGACTGCCCTGCTTATTTGCATCACTCAGTGACATGTTTCTCAAACTGCATGCAATAATCCATGGGTGTATTATAAAATAAACTTAATGGGTTGCAACCAGAATTCTTTATTAAATGAAACAGAAGATATCAGATTGTATTACACATAGTTAGGGTAAATGCTCCCTGAAATTTGTATTTCAGTAATGTATGAATTTGTGTGTACTGGACTACAATATACAACGTATTTCTTTTCTTTTTTTTTTTTTTGAGCTTTTGTGGTATTATATTTAGTCATCTTGGCTGGTTTAATCACATCGTTGTTGTTGTTCATTTTTTGGCCACACTGTGTGGCATGTTGTGTCTTAGTTCCCTGACCAGGGATCAAACCCATGCCCTGTGCACTGGAAGTGTGGAGTTGTAACCACTGTACTGCCAGGGACATCCCTAAAACATATTTCTTATAGTGGATGAAATTAGCACACTTGAGAAACAGTGACAACATATATGTTGAATTATAGGTAATTTATTTAATACCTTTAAAATGGTTCATATAGAGAGAAACCCAATATGGTTGGCCTGGAATTTGTGAGGAAATGTAGAGTGTGAGTCGCTGCTTCATACTGCCGTTCTTTCTACCACCCTCCTAAACACACATACACACACAATTTCTCAAATTATAATTGGCCAGAAATAACTACTTGTTAAACCACAGGGTAAAATCTTAATTAGCTAGGATCCTGGGGATCCACACACCTCCGATGTTTCTTCTTTAGGCATCAGAATTTTTAAATTCAAAATACTATAGATAGGGTTGGCAAATTTTTTCTGTGAAGGGCCAGACCTCAGTCACAGCCGCCCACCTGTGCCAGCGCAGTGAAGTACAGAGACAACAGGTAATGCCTGAGGGGCCCTTTGGCCCCAGTCTGCTCACCTCTTCTCTAAGGGGTCATAGAGCATAAGTTCCCTAGTTTTAAACAAAATACACCACACGTAATCTGAGATGACTCTCAGCCAAAATTGTGTTATTTGTTGTGCTCTGTTCACTGAAGTGCATTTGACTCACATTAAATGGCTCTGGACGCTGATTCTCCCTCAGTTTTCAGGGGGCAACAAAACCACTTGAGGAACTGTTTCAATATATATGTCTCGAGGCCACTGGACCTTGTTTCAGTAGGTCTGTAGTAGGATCCAGACGACCACTTTTAAAACACACAAAGGATTAGAAATTCTGCCCCAGGATGCTCTAGTTCTGGGAGAGTCCAGGCACTTTCCCCCCTCTTTAAACATGTTCAGACTATCACTTATCAGTTTTTGCCATCTGTTCTTAGTGTGCCTGATTTTAGCAGATCCTCTTCTTCCACTCGAATTTGTCCAAGGACAGTTCAGAAACTGAATGACCTTATTTCTTAGACAGGTAAGTAAATAACTGAGTGATGATTTGAGCAGTTTTACAAGTGAAATACAAGCTTTCGGTGGGTGGGCTTTTGTCCTATTTCTTGAATTTCATGTTATCTAGATTAGTGCTTCTCCAACTTTAGCATGCACACAGATCACCTGGAGAGAGCTAACGGACACTGTCAAGCTACAGTCCAGGATGGTCACACAGGAACAGGGTTAACACACAACAGTTATTACTAATTGCTCATCTGAAAATCCATAAAGACCATGCTTACCGTTTTCTCTTTTCCGAGGAAACTTGAGAGTTGTGGGAGAGTCTGGAGGCTTGTTTGCTCCAGCAGGAGTTCTTCTGGGAAAGGGACGGCACAACTTCACCCTTTTACTCCGTACCACGGGCAGCGTGCCTGCTTTTCTCTTAGGCTGAACTCTCAGATTTGATGCTGGACTTAATGGGACCAGAGCTCCCTGCCTTGCTTTAAACATCTCTTCAGAATTCTTTTGTGTTTCTGTTTCTTTTCTTACTTCTGCCGCTGAGTCGTGAAATTCAGGATCTGGAGTCATAACTAAAGAAAATCCAGCATCACAAATTCCATCTGAAATACCTTATTTCTTAGACAGGTAAGTAAACAACTGAGTGATGATTTGAGCAGTTTTACAAGTGAAATACAAGCTTTTGGTGGGTGGGCTTTTGTCCTATTTCTTGATTTTCATGTTATCTAGATTAGTGCTTCTCCAACTTTAGCATGCACACAGATCACCTGGAGAGAGCTAACGGACACTGTCAAGCTACAGTCCAGGATGGTCACACAGGAACAGGGTTAACACACAACAGTTATTACTAATTGCTCATCTGAAAATCCATACAGACCATGCTTACCGTTTTCTCTTTTCTGAGGAAACTTGAGAGTTGTGGGAGAGTCTGGACGCTTGTTTGCTCCAGCAGGAGTTCTTCTGGGAAAGGGACGGCACAACTTCACCCTTTTACTCTGTACCACGGGCAGCGTGCCTGCTTTTCTCTTAGGCTGAACTCTCAGATTTGATGCTGGACTTAATGGGACCAGAGCTCCCTGCCTTGCTTTAAACATCTCTTCAGAATTCTTTTGTGTTTCTGTTTCTTTTCTTACTTCTGCCTCTGAGTCGTGAAATTCAGCATCTGGAGTCATAACTAAAGAAAATCCAGCATCACAAATTCCATCTGAAATACACGGAGACTGAGGACACTCTGCCAATAAGTCTAGTGCAGTAGATACTTCCAAAATGTACCCATTAGGATTTGAAAAATAAGATCTCAACTGAGTTAAAGACTGTAAAGGGCACTTTTCAGCTGGAGGAGTCACGTCAAAACCACTGGACACTTTGCCAAAGAATGCAGTCTCTTTAATTCCATCCTGAGAAGCAGCAGTCAATGAAGGACTTTTGTCCACCTTGTACAGTTCTTGGAGATTATGCTTTACTAATGTGTTTAGACAGATTCCTTTTTCAGAAAATGATTTCTTTGCTTCCAGCAGGGCACAATTAAGGGCAGGTAAAATAGGTACCACCTTCAATGAGATGTCATCTTCAACTTTCAAGTCTTTCAGCCCTAAAATATATACACATGTATTAAAAACCCAAAGTTCTTTTTTTTTCAAAAACATGCAGGAAAAAACGCTTTAGGTTACAAAATTACAAGATGGTTAAATATGATACAGTGTTTCAAATGGTAATCTAAATAGCAATTAATAGAAGACTTATGGATGCACTTAATGAACATATATTATCTCCATATATATGAAAACACGCACACACAGAACCAAAAAAGAGTCACTCAGATGGGATCATCAGGTGAGAATGAAGAAGGCAGGCCCGCCTGCAGCTCCATCTCATCTGACCAGGAGCCCAGCGTGGGCTCAATGCACTGGCATTTAGAGTTGGCAGAATTACTTTTCTATTCTTATTTTCTGCTTTTAAAATATATCTAATCTGTACCTTATATGACCTACTTCAAATTCTCTTAAGAAGGTAGTCACAGGTGCAAACTTTCAGTTATAAGATAAATAAGTACTAAAGATGTAATGTACAACATAATAAAAAATAATTAACACTGCTGACGTTACATATGAAAGTTAAGAAAGTAAATACTGGGACTTCCCTGGTGGCGCAGTGGTCGAGAATCCAGCTGCCTTTGCAGGGTACACGGGTTCGAGCCCTGGTCTGGGAAGATCCCACATGCCATGGAGCAACAAAGCCCGTGCGCCACAACTACTGAGCCTGCGCTCTAGAGACTGCGAGCCACAACTACTGAGCTTGCATGCCACAACTACCGAAGCCCGCGTGCCTAGAGCCAGTGCTCTGCGACAATAGAAGCCACCACAATGAGAAGCACGTGCACTGCAATGAAGAGTAGCCCGCGCTAGCCGCAACTAGAGAAAGCCTGTAGCAACGAGGACCCAAAGCAGCCAAAGAAGGAAAAAGAAAGGGAATACTAATAGTTCTCATCATAAGGGAAAAAATTTTTTGTTCTATTTTCTTTAATTTTGTATCTATATGATATGATGGATGTTCACTAGAATTACTGTGGTAGTTGTTTCATGATGCATGTAAGTCAAATCTTTATGCTGGTAAACCCTAAACTTATATAGTGCTGTATGTCAATTATATAATATCTCAATAAAACTGGAAGAAACTAGAGTTACAACACAAACCAGCTGAACTAAAAGAAAGTAAACCCTAAGTAACCCCCAAGTCTCATGGTAACTACTGGTATATATTTCATCACCTTCTCTATCAAATGAAATTTTTTAATATTATGTAACTAGACTGACTAGTCTGTATTTTACTTCCTCTCCCTGGTTCACTCTCTGACTGAAATGCTAATTTTTCAGCAACTCAATAACCTAAAGGAAAATAGTACAGGGAAAAAAGAGAAAAGGTCAGGTCACTGAGAAATAGGTAATAAAATCCTAGAAAATGTAATTTATCAGTAATAAAAAACCCACAGATAATAAAGACCTTTGGTGCCTACTAAACTGAAGTATGAATTATACCATTCTTTTTAACGAAAAAGTAACTGCAAAATTAAGAAACACCTAGCTGAATACATTTATACTTGAGCAGGTATCAGGAAAAGAATGGCAAATAAAAATAAATAGGAAAATGTGGCTAGCCATTAAAATAAAAATTCCTTTCTCTGCAGTTCATTTAGATAGTAACAAGGAAAAATAAAACATGACAAAGTTCTTAGGTACTACTAACAGTTCACAATAAAGCAGTAGTTTTCTAGACAACTTCATTATTTCAAGAATTTGGAAAGGCAGAAGTCAGAACGATTTGTAACAGGCTATTATGAAATCTAAGAAAAAGAACTTTTTAAGTCTGCTAAGCGAAGAGTCACTCAATTTAAAACAAATAACCACAGCACTGAACATTTCTGAGTGACCAGAAATAGAAAAGTGTCTTAATGAACTAGAGGAGGCTGTGAACATTGAACACAACAATCCAATGTTTACTCAAAAAGAAATCCTGTGCTGTTCAACACCAAATGGTACAGGAACTAATGTTTCTTATTCAGGTGGTAGTGTACACCTAAAAATAAGAATAAAGGCAGAGCTCCTGCATACGGAGGGAGGCAGTGTGGGAACAGAGCTGGAAGCCTGCTCAGACTCAGCTGTTTGACCTTGGGCAAGTTTAAGTTTCAGTTTCCTCATCTTTGAAATGGTCATAATAAAAATACCTATTAAGGGCTGTGAAATCAATTGTGCCTAGCAGAATATCAATGTAGTAAATGCTTGAAAAATGCAAGCAGCTATTGCCATTATGTTATTATAATTGGTAATATTTTGCTTATTCCAAACAGGTAATGCCAGTAGTTCTCTGCTTTGAGTAGCTGAATACAATTTAAAAATATCAATTAAAAAAATTTTTTTGGGTTGGTTGTAGCTTTATAAATACTATATACTATATACAAATTATGTTTAAACATACACAGTGTGATTATAAAACAATGAGGAAAATTTCCTCATATGACAAAAAGAAATGACTCATTTACTTTAATTTATTTATTTGCTCAGCAAGCATTTATTATTTTTTAGGTGCCTGACATTTCTAAGCAGTAGGGATGCAGTAGAATACAAGAAAGGCAGGCATTAAATAATTATAAAAATAAATATTTAAATTATATTGGTGAAAAGCCTAGGGGTCCTCATTGAAGGAAAAGTGGTGATGGGAATAAATAAAGTGATATTTAAACTGACACCTGACAGCTATGGGTAAGTGGCTAGACCAGCACTTCTCCTCCAATTTTATTCATTATCTACTCCCACCAGAGAGAGCCTTTCTAGACTTTGTTTCCTAACTGCCCTCTGAAATTCTAATACCACAGATATACTGTATATCTATTTACATACTGCAGGAGCAATATTTTTTGCCCCTAACAGGCAATTCCTGGTCCTGGCTCGGGGGGTGGTCAACATCATCTGATCAGGGGGAAGGAGACAAGTAGTCCAGACAGAGAGAAGTGCTTCTGTGAGGACCTTAAGTCCTACTGACGGGGAGACTATGATAAAACCAACTCCCAGCTCTTGTTGTTCAATAACAAATGAATCCAGTTTTGGACATGCTGAATGTGAGGACCATCTGAGACATTTAAGTAGAAAGAAATGTCCATAGGCAGGTGGATATCTGAACATGGAGCAGACAGGAAAGGATAAGCCTACAAAGAAAGGAGATGAAGGATTAACCAGGGAGAGTAAAGGAAGAGTTATTTAAGAGAAGAAAAGAGTTACCAGGGTCATATGCTGCTGAGAGTTTAAGATGAGGACTGAAAAATGGCCCACAGGTGCAGTGAACTGCCAGTCCTGGTCCTTACCTGCTGACGGGGATGAATGGAATAAATGCAACCCGTGAAGACCCATCTGCTCCTCTCCAAAACCTACACAGAATGAGAATCAGAAGAAAAGTGAGGTTGCTGATCTTATACAATAAAAGCAAACATACCGAAAAACATTTATTCAAAAAGTTGTTCTTACTTGTTTCTGACATAAAGGCTGACGACGTAAGTAAAATGAAAAATTCTCGATCTTCTAAGCATTTGATGATTGCCTTAAACATAAAATAGCAAGAAAGAAGATTCAATTACTCTCTCCTTCTCCCTCTACCACATTCTTCAGTGATTTTTAAGCTCATGAAAAGTTAAAGAAGAAAATTCTTGAAATGTCAGTATTTATGGGAATCAGGACAATTTTGTCCCCAGTATCAGAAACTGCAAGTTCCTTAGCATTCAAGTAATCTTGGCCTTGTTATGGCTACATATAATAAATAACTAGAACATCATGGGTTAGTTTTAGGATAGTGTTCAACTACATAACAAATCAATCAGAAACAACGTCTTTCATTTTTTTCATTGACATGTTGGACATTTCATCCTGCTAAGTAGCCGCTCTGTTCCCATTTAGCCACTACAAATTCAAGGTCAATCAGACCTATGATTAACATGTTAAGTTCATTTTAATACAAAACATATCACAGAATCCTGGGACTAGAAAAACTGGAAGATACTATCCATTAAAAGAATCCTTTCTACAGCTTCCTAAGAGATGAGTAATAAAAGAAAATAACATCATTAGGTCCCCTGGTTATAAGAAATGCAGATGAAAATAAATACTTCTATTTTCCCTCTACCACAGTCTTCAGTGGCATCTTCTGTCATTCTGAATCACAGAGATAACAGCTCTTCTTCCCCATTAGTCACCATTTCAAAAGCCTATATACCCTTAACAAAGATAAAATTCAATGTCATACAATAATTTGTCAGTTAAAAAAACAATAAAATATACCACTTTATAAAGTGATAAAACATACTTCAAAAATTGACAGGTCATAAGCCTACAAATATGATAAATCAATAAATTATTCAACAACTCAAGTATGAAAAAAAGACGTCTTTTCTAATTATTTATTGGAACTAATTATGAGACTGAAACTTCACCCACAGGAACAATCACTATTGTGAGTGTCCAAACATTTCTATCACAGCCCCTATGCATTGGTTGGTTTACATTTTTGTCTCCTATAGTCTTGTAAGTTCCTTGATGGCAGGGACTATTTGTCTTTTTGCTTCTGGCACACAGTAAGCACTCAAGAAAAGAATTACTGAAAAAATGTATCAACAGTTATATATACCCATATCTTTGGTATTTATCAGCAAACAGATGTAATTCTTGTTTTATTTTTTTATCGGTGTAAAGAGTAAAAGTGACAATAATTAGCTACATTATTCTGAATTTTAGTTTTGTAATATAGGTGAAAGTAAAATCCTGTATCTGCTTAAAACTGTACATTTCTTTATTCCAAAATATGTGCAAGTAAAACAAATATGTAGTGTATCTTATTAGTCTCTCAAATTATGCGCTGAAAGGGCTATATAAAATTCCTATTTTAACCTTTGTGGGGAAAAAAATCTTAGAATCTTTGAAATATCTACTTCTAGCCTTTTCCATTCACACACAGAAAAATCCAGCCATACATGTCTTTACCACCTTTTAAAGAAGAGACCTTCCTCAGTACTGTTCTTGAAGTCCAGTGTTGTAGGTACAAGGGACATTTACTGCTCGTCCACTATACACCAGGCACCAAGGTGTCAAAGATGCTTAAGACGTGATACCTACCCTCAAGGAGCTCAATGTCTAGGTAGGGAGACCGATATGTAAAGATTATTCATTATAAAATGAGGCAGGAAAAGCAGCCTGGAGCACTGAGAGCGAAGGACCTTATGTGATAAGTAATTTCTGTTAAGTAATTAACACACAAACTGTGAAGTAAAGCTGGGCACCGAGTCTCCTGAGTTCAATACCAGAAGCACTCACAAGTAGATCCTTCACTAATGCATTTTCTGAAAGTATCTTTGAACTTCCTTCTTTTGAATTTCCAAATATAAAATGAACTACACTACTTCAAAAACACATAGCCTATAATCCCAGTCGATATTCAGTGGTTATCTGCTCAGCATCTTGTGTCACCCACTGCACCTCCTTACTGCAGAATGGGGGGCACTGACCTCGCACCCAGTTCTGGAAGGTGGGCTCTGAGTGGCCTGAACTTATCAGTGTGGGCCATTCGCTTTCTAGTTACTGCTGAGAGACATGCAGATGATGGAACTGGTCTAAGGACATAAGCCATGGTTTGGAGGACGGGTTCTCTCTGGATGCAAAAAGGAGGCACGCAGCCCTGCCTGGCAGCCGAGGACAGAACTATTGCACAGAGGAGGGAGAAGCTGAAAGAAAAAGAGTCCTGAGCAAACAGCACTTGAACTTGCTTTACCATCTAAAACTGAAAAGTAAGCCTATCAAAACTCTTTATTGTTTAAGCCAGTTTGAATTTCTGTTACATGCAACTCAAGCATCTTACCTGACACTACCCCCAAGGCAGCTCACCTATCTATTCTGTTAATTTACTGGTTTCATACTGTCTACTACGGGGATAAGTCCGTTGTGCCACTAAAGGGCTGAGCAGACTTGTTTGGTCACTTCCATCACGCACACTGTTTCCTTTGGGATGTTTGGGAATCACTCACTATAAGGTCAGCATCTACTCCTTTCCTCAGACCGAGGAGCCCTGGTTAACACAGTGGAGAGGTCTTTGGATGTTACATATTTCTCAGTAGAATCGTGCTTTTCTAAGCTATGAAAACAATAGAAGCAGCAACTTTTCTTTCTTTATACACCTATGTGTTGACAAGGGTCACTTTTAAAGAAATATCCCACAAATCAATCTCCTTTGATTAATGCAGAAATACTAGGGATCTACTCAATTCTTCCATCATAAAACAAAAACAACAACAAAAAAGGATTTGAGAAAAACTGTCCTCCTATACTTAAAACCAGGAGTATGAACTGACTAGTGAGACACAGAAAAAGTAAACTAAGATACAAAGGGGATGAATATGTTAGCCAATAAATATCATGTCAATAAATATTAAATGATAAATATCCTCTGAAGGGAATTTCCTCGCGGTCCAGTGGTTAGAACTTGGCACTTTCATTGCTGTGGGCCCAGGGTTTGACCCCTGGTCAGGGAACTAAGATCCTACAAGCTGTGTGGCGTGACCAAAAAAAAAAAAAAAAAAAAAATCCTTTTAAGCAAGCTAAAACAATTCAATCTAGGCAGAGCCAACTAATAAATAGATATCAATTTCTCAATTTAAGGAAAACATAATAATAATATTTTAAACTGATGATTCTTACCAATTGCTCCCTTTTAATGTACTCTGTTAGTTTATCTACTTTTTCCCCTTGTTTGTTGGATAGTTCCACCTCATACATATTGAAGCACATATCTTGGCAACAGACTGTGAAGAAAACCAGAAACACAGAACATTTCCTATTTTAAAATGCTATTGTGAAAAATTCCGTTTCTCCCTAGACCCACCGTGTGGCTGACATGGTTGGTCTTGGTGCTCCGGCCTGGTGTCAGGCCTGAGCCTCTGAGGTGGGAGAGCCGAGTTCAGGACACTGGACCACCAGAGACCACCCGGCTCCATGTAATATCAACCAGCAAGAGCTCTCCCAGAGATCTCTGTCTCAACGCTAAGATCCAGGTCCACCCAATGGCCAGCAAACTCCAGGGCTGGATGCCCCATGCCAAACAACTAGCAAGACAGGAACACAACCCCACCCCTTAGCAGAGAGGCTACCTAAAATCATACTAAATTCAGAGACACCCCAAAACACACCACTGGACACAGCCCTGCCCACCAGAAAGACAAGATCCAGCCCCACCCACCAGAACACAGGCACCAGTCCTCTCCACCAGGAAGGCTACACAAGCCACTGAACCAACCTTACCCACTGGGGGCAGACACCAAAAACAAAAGGAACTACGAACCTGCAGCCTGCAAAAAGGAGATCCCAAACACAGTAAGTTAAGCACAATGGGAAAACAGAGAAATATGTAGCAGATGAAGGAGCAAGGTAAAAAACCATCAGACCAAATGAAGAGGAAATAGGCAGTCTACCTGAAAAAGAATTCAGAGTAATGATAGGAAAGATGATCCAAAATCTTGGAAATAGGATGGAGAAAAAACAAGAAACGTTTAACAAGGACCTAGAAGAACTAAAGAGCAAACAAACAATGATGAACAACACAATAAATGAAAATAAAAATTCTCAGGAAGGAAGCAATAGCAGAATAACTGAGGCAGAAGAATGGATAAGTGACCGGGAAGATAAAACAGTGGAAGTAACTACCGCAGAGCAAAATAGAGAAAAAAGAATGAAAAGAACTGAGGACAGTCTCAGAGACCTCTGGGACAACATTAAAAGCACCAATGTTTGAATTATAAGGATCCCAGAAGAAGAAGAGAAAAAGAAAGGGTCTGAGAAAATATTTGAAGAGATTATAGTTGAAAACTTCCCTAACATGGGAAAAGAAATAGTCAAGTCCAGGAAGTGCAGAGAGTCCCAAACAGGATAAATCCAAGGAGAAACATGCCAAGACACATATTAATCAAACTATCAAAAGTTAAATACAAAGAAAAAAATCCTAAAAGCAGCAAGGGAAAAGCAACAAATAACACACAAGGGAATCCCCGTAAGGTTAACAGCTGATCATTCAGCAGAAACTCTGCAGGCCAGAAGGGAGTGGCAGGACATATTTAAAGTGATGAAAGGGAAAAACCTACAACCAAGATTACTCTACCAGCAAGGATCTCATTCAGGTTCGATGGAGAAATTAAAACCTTTACAGACAAGCAAAAGCTCAGAGAATTCAGCACCACCAAACCAGCTTTACAACAAATGCTAAAGGAACTTCTCTAGGCAGGAAACACAAGAGAAGGAAAACACCTATAAAAACCAACCCCAAACAATTAAGAAAATGGTACTAGGAACATACATATCGATAATTACCTTAAATGTAAATGGATTAAATGCTCCAACAAAAAGACATAGACTGGCTGAAGGGATACAAAAACAAGACCTGTATATATGCTGTCTACAAGAGACCCACTTCAGACCCAGGGACACATACAGACTGAAAGTGAGGGGATGGAAAAAGATATTCCATGCAAATGGAAATTGAAAGAAAGCTGGAATAGCAATTCTCATATCAGACAAAATAAACTTTAAAATAAAGACTATTACAAGAGACAAAGAAGGACACTACATAATGATCAAGGGATCAATCCAAGAAGATATAACAATTGTAAATATTATGCATCTGACATAGGAGCACCGCAATACACAAGACAAATGCTAACAGCCATAAAAGGGGAAATCAATAGTAACACAATAATAGTAGGGGACTTTAACACTCCACTTTCACCAACAGACAAATCATCCAAAATGAAAATAAATAAGGAAACACAAGCTTTAAATAACACCTTAAACAAGATGGACTTCACTGATATTTATAGGACATTCCATCCAACAACAACAGAATACACTTTCTTCTCAAGTGCTCATGGAACATTCCCCAGGATACATCATATCTTGGGTCACAAATCAAGCCTTGGGAAATTTAAGAAAATTGAAATTGTATCCAGTATCTTTTCGGACCACAACTTTATGAGACTAGATATCAATTACAGGAAAAAAAACCTGTAAAAAATACAAACACATGGAGGTTAAACAACACGCTACTAAATAACCAAGAAATCACTGAAGAAATCAAAGAGGAAATAAAAAATACCTAGAGACAAATGACAATGAAAACATGACCCAAAACCTATGGGATGCAGCAAAAGTTCTAAGAGGGAAGTTTACAGCAATACAATCCTACCTCAAGAAACAAGAAACATCTCAAATAAACAACCTAACCTTACACCTAAAGCAATTAGAGAAAGAAGAACAAAAAAACCCCCAAAGTTAGCAGATGGAAAGAAATCATAAAGATCAGATCAGAAATAAATGAAAAAGAAATGAAGGAAACAATAGCAAAGATCAATCAAACTAAAAGCTGGTTCTTTGAGAAGATAAACAAAATTGATAAACCATTAGCCAGACTCATCAAGAAAAACAGGGAGAAGACTCAAATCAACAGAATTAGAAATGAAAAAAGGAGAAGTAACAACTGACACTGCAGAAATACAAAGGATCATAAGAGACTACTGCAAGCAACTATATGCCAATAAAATGGACAACCTGGAAGAAATGGACAAGTTCTCAGAAAAGCACAACCTTCCGAGACTGAGTCAGGAAGAAACAGAAAATATAAACAGACCAATCACAAGCAGTGAAATTGAAACTGTGATTAAAATTCTTCCAACAAACAAAAGGCCAGGACCAGATGGCTTCACAGGCAAATTCTATCAAACATTTAGAGAAGAGCTAACACCTATCCTTCTCAAACTCTTCCAAAATATAGCAGAGGGAGGAACACTGCCAACCTCATTCTACGAGGCCACCATCATCCTGATACCAAAACCAGACAAAGATGTCAGAAAGAAAGAAAACTACAGGCCAATAACACTAATGAACATAGATGCAAAAATCCTCAACAGAATACTAGCAAACAGAATCCAAGAACACATTAAAAGGATCATACACCATGATCAAGTGGGGTTTATCCCAGGAATGCAAGGATTCTTCAATATACGCAAATCAATCAATGTGATACACCATATTAACAAACTGGAGGATAAAAACCACATGATAATCTCAATGGATGCAGAAAAAGCTTTTGAGAAAATTCAGCACCCATTTACGATATAAACTCTCCAGAAAGTAGGTAGAAAGGGAACCTCCCAAGAACTGAATCACAGAGCTACTCTACACCTTTCACAAAAGACCCTTTTAAGAATTACTTAAGGGAAAACAGAAGTAAGAGGGCGAGAGAGAGAGTGCACATGCACGCGTGCATGTGTGTATGAAAGAGAGGGTGGAAAAGAACTGGAACAAAGCTCAGGACATGCAGTGTACCATGATATCTGAACAGACCTTTGTGCTCCACGTAATTCTGTTTTCTAAAAGCAGCTTCTGGTAGTTTGTTTTTCAAAGACGACACTTTCATTACATACTTAAAATCTAGTTCATGTGGTCTAAAAAACAAAATAACAATATCATGTAATGTAATAAACACTGAAACTACAGCTTCATAAGTTTTGGTTTTCTAATATAAAGCAAACAAAAATATTATAACCACAAAAAATTCTTAAATCTATAAACGCCAGATCAAATAATGTACATATTCATAAATATTATACATTTTTGAGTATGTGACCTCATAAACCATGGTCTGCAAATGTGTTCACATTTTCTGAATGCATGCATTTCTGTTATAACCAAAATATCCAGACATGTGGAAGAATTATGCATATTGGAATGAGAATCTTCTAGAAATTACACTACGTAAGAACTTTTGATAATATGGGACTGCCGACCATGCAGTGCCACAGGATGAACCGCACCCAGACTTGCATCATTTCCCCTGACTACCTTTTCCTTCTTTAAAACTCATTTTTAAATACTTGTAGACTTACAGATGCCTCCTTTCCCCCCAAATACTTCTTAATGTGTACCCTTAAGAAAAATATTTCTTTATATAACCACAAAACAATTAGCAAAAATCAAGAAATTAACAATGATACAGGACAATCTTTTAACCACAGACCTCATTCAAATGTTGCCAACTGTCTCACTAAGGTCCCTTGTAACAAAAGAAGGTACTTTTTTCTGGTTCAGGATCCAATCCAGGATGCTACATTGCATTTACGTATGTCTCTTTAGTCTCCTTCAGTCTGCAACAATCTCTTAGTCTTTATCTTCAGTGACCTTGATATTTTTGAATAATATAGACCATTTATTTTGCAGAATGTCCCTCAATCTGGGCATGTCTAACATTTCTTCCTGATTAGATTGGCAGGAGCACCACAGACTGATATCGTGTTATTCTCTGTGCATCATATCAGGAAGCACATGATGTTTATTCCTCTCCTGGTGACATTAACTTAACCACTTAGTGAAGATGGTATCTGTAGCTTCTTCCATTGTAAAGTCTTTATTTTTTCCTTTGCGAGATATGTAAATACCATCAAACTTTCACCTACTATATCAAGCCTCCATTGATTATTATGATGTTGCCAAAATGTGATTTCCAAATTCCATCACTCTTTCTATACCTATTAGTTGCACTCTATAGTGAGAAAGAACTTTCCCTTCTCTCCCATTTATTTATTCACAGAATCCTTAATTTATTCTATGGGCTAAAAATTCCCTCCCTCTTCTTAAAAAAGGCCAGTAGAAAGTAAATGATTTCTAATAGCACACCAGTTTTCATTTTATTTTTCAATTAAAGCATGTCTAACTTTCAACAGTTTTGGGTGCAAACTAAGAATAGATTAAACAAAAAGATATCACAAGATGCCCTTCACAGTTCTCTCTGCAGAAGCAAATACTGTAATTCATCATAATGTAAATACATGTAAAAGCTACTCTAATACTAGTCTAGGAAAATCATGTGAAAATTGAAAAACTAGATACTGCAAACCTTATAAAGATTCTAATAGAATTCAGTGGCTAGAATCTGTTGCAACTGTTATCTAGGCAAGTCCAATTTGTTTCTTGGGGAAAGTCAAACTTCTAGCATCTTAGCCTGAGCGATCATTCTCCCATAAATGGATTAAGATACTAAAATATAAAAAGTGATTTGTCAAAGATTATAAAACTAACTTATTTCAAGGCAACGGTCAGATTTATATCTGAATTTAGGTCTCCTGTGTCATGGCCCTGTGCTCTATACATCTCCCCAAGAGTAATCTAAAACCAAGTACAGTTGCTGTATTTCACACCAGTGCCAACAAGCAAGACCTAAAAATGAGAATCAAAAAATTATACAAGCATCAGTAAAGGCACTTATTCAATACTTACAGTTGTTTTGGAACCAATGTACCGTAAGAGGACCAAAGAGTTATATCACACATCAGACAGCCTTGAATAATTAATTTCCCTTTCCATGGATAGATGAGAACTGTAAGAAATGAGGGTAAGAAAGAAACTGATTATTTTATTTATGAACAAAACATTTACTTAAAGAAACAGCTAAAAGAACCAATTAAATAATTTCTTACCATCTTCTTTGAGTTCAAGTCTAGGGGGAAAAAAAAGAAACATATTTTATAAGAGCAAAGGAAAGAAATCCAGTAAAACAAAGTATGTACATAATTACTTACATGCTTTTATGATTATGAGCTGGTGCTGCCATTTTTTTAGGTTCCCTGTACTGAAAAGCTACAATCACATAAGGACAGATCTGTCTGGGTCGCTCAATAACAGTGCTGCCTGAAAGTTCATAGAGGTAATACTGAAAGAAGCAAAATAAGTATTATCAGCGTAATACTACAGAATTCCACGTGCATCAAGTTTATTTCAACCCTACCCAACCCCAAAATTTAACTCATTAGATTTAGAAATGATTTATTCCCAGGTGACTATACCTGATTCAGTTCAAAGGTGCGAAAATGACTTGTCTTGTGAGAAACCTTGTTAGTATTTACAGCCACATGGCAATCATAGCCAGAAGATGGGCTGGTATAGTTAGTTGTATAATTCTCAGACACAAACTTGACTCTTCCCTAGAATGAAAATATTAAGACTAATCAAATGTTTTCAAATAGCAATAATCTTACTCTAGGATTTATTTAAAAGTAGCCTAATAAAGAACATATACACGTTTGCTGTCAAGGTCCCGCCTCTTCATCAACAGGACCACCAAAGGCAATACTAAGAAGACAAATGATATAAATGGTACTTCAGTGAGCAATCAAAACCTGTATCCTCTCCCCATTAAACAGCTTATGATGTTGGGCAGGGCTGGCTTCTAAGCAGTAAAGTAAGGAAGACTGAGAGCACATAGGCAAAAACTAAACAGCAGTATCCACCAGACAGGGTGGGATATGGGGGCACGAAACCAATGGCGAGGCACAATCTGACATAAACAAAAAATGTTTGTTACCTGAGCTGACAGGCACGTTGTCTGCGGCAGAACTACAGCACTTATCACAGAGCAGGAGAGGGAAGAGTAAGGGAGGGAAGCAGTGACTACGAGCCAATGCAATGCTACTTTCCCTCCAGTTCTTGGGGACAAGTTTTGGAATATGAAGAGTTCACACTCTTAAAAAAATCAGTAGTGTTAGGTTTATAACCAAAGAACTTAAGATAGTAGGAAAGCTAAAACAAAAGCAAAAACAAAACAAGACCACAGAATATGTCCTCAAAAAGCCCCCCAACCTCTAAAATTAGAGTTTTCCTACTATTTGAGTGAAAATTCTAATTGCGTGATTCATTTATACTGGACTATTTAAGGGCATTTAAACATTTCTGAGATCATCAGTTGCAGGTGCCCCATGAAACTGTGAACAAGGTCTCGATGTTTTAGGGGTTAAAAAAATATATAAAGGTTTCTCATTTTGACAATTTAAATCAATGAACGTTGCTTTCTAAATTCATCTCTTATAACTGAAATCACACTGCTTTATAAGCAGCTACTTGTTTTCTGTTATTTACTATTTAAAAAGTGGCATTGTGGGACAGGGTGAGAGGAAAGCTTTTCACTGAATACCTGTTGTATTATTTTGAAGCTTTTTTTTAAAAAACATATTCATAGATCATCTATAAAATGAATTTAAAAAAAGCTTTGTCCGTAAAGGAAAGCAAAAAGCAGTTATTTTTTCTGACTTTAGATAGCTGTCTTTGGCAAGGACTATGTGTAGCAAATGATCTGCAAAGAACATTATCACAGACTGATAATCTTTCATTTTTAAAAGAAAAATTACATAGAAGCACATTTAGTCTTTACCTTAATTAGATTAAAAATTACAACATAACCAGACTTCCCATGATACCAAGGTCTTGCATGAAGATAGTCTGAGTATTTGGAAATGTATACACCTATAAAAGTATAAAAATAGATTAATTTACACTTTAAAAAGATTATTTACACATGGGTTACCTTTAACTGAACAAGACAACACAAAAGACAAATAAATGCTAACATTAAAAAACTATTTTGAAACTGCTTACCTTTTAAAAACTATTTGAGATATTCTAAAGGTATGGAAACATTAGAGCTGAGATACAATACATCTGTTCGACAACCAATTTTCTATTTGGGTATGGTAAGTGAAAAGGGATAAGAGTATCACATTTTTGGAAAAGTCTTCGTGAGTCTTTTTTTTCTCCATGCAATCATTCAGTGAAAAGGCCTATAGTAATCTGATTCTCAAGTTATTTTTTGCAAAACATCTCAGTAAGTACTCATATTTAAGAATGTGTGCTGAGGTCTACTACACTGCAGCTGTGTGCCAGGCAGCAGTGCCACAAAGGGAAATACAACGAGGTCCTGCCTTCAAGCAGCTTATTCTGCTGGGCTGTGAATTCCAGGGAGGCGGGGGTTATATTTGTTTTGTTCACCACTGTAGCCACATCACAGCCCACTGCAGCTTAATAGAGAAGTGAGTCTCAAGAGGGGAGAGACTCCTTTAAGTTACGACAGGAGAAGAGGATCCCCACACGGCAGCAGCAGTGAGAATAAGGAGGAAAGGACACATTTCAGAGATATTCCTGAAGTATCTCTTTTGAAATATAAAAGACAATGGTGAGGACATGGATATAGCAGACAGAGCAATAAACTTGTGGCCAGAAGATTGGGTTCCAGTTCCAGGTTTTTCACTTACTGCTAATAATAACCATGTGACTGAGGAGTATGTCACTTAAGCGGGCAGGGTGGGCATGAGTATAGATACATAAATCACAGGGTTCTCAGGAAGATTTAAAAAGATCCATAAACTTTTAAAACTATAATACACTGCAGTAATATAAAGGATTACTTTCATATACGGAACTATCCATTTCTATTTGAGCCCAAAACTATAGAACACGCACAGGCAGTAGTGCTATTTTATTATTACCCCCAGTACACGTGATGAAGAAGATTGTGTATTTATAGGAGCAATCCAGCCTCTATCTACTCCACCACCCTACTGAAGCCAGCCTCTCAAACATCAACAATAAACTCATGCGATTGCAGTAAAGCACAAAAATGGCCTTAATTTTTAGAGATGTAAGCTGAGGTGTTTGCTTGTAATTCACTTTCACAATTTTCAGAAAAAAAAATTTTTTTAAACAAATGAAGAGAATAATGCAAAACATTATCTGTTAAATGTAGGTGATAGGTATATTATACTATGCTCTCTACTTTTTCTATGTTAGCATTTTTCATAATGAAAAGAAGCGGGGGTTAAAAAGAGTAGGGGAGAAGGAAAAATAGGTTTTAGGTAAACTGTTATTGGGGTTATGAACTTATCCCCTTTCATGTCCTTTAGAAGAGCTGAATATAAGTTTAAAAAAACATTTGTTTTACACAGAGTTACCATATGAGCCAGCAATTCCACTCCTAGGTATAAACCCAACAGAAATGAAAAAACATGCCCACATAAAGACCTGTACAAGAATGTACATAGTAGCATTTTTTATAATAGCCAAAAAGTAGAAACAATCAAATGTCCATCAAGTGCTGAATGGATAAAGAAAATGTGGTACAGTGGAATATTATTCAGTCAAAAAAGGAATGAAGTACATGCTACAACATGGATGAATCTCAAAAACACTAAGCTAAGTAAAAAAGTTAGTCACAAAAGGTCATATACGATTCCATCTACATGGAATGTCTGGAATAGGCCAATCCATAGGGGCAAAAAGTAGAGTACTGGTTGCTTAGGCTGGTGGGAGTGGGGAGTGACTGATGAAAATGGTCTAAAATTGATTGTGCTGATGGCTGCATATTCATTTTAGTGAATATGCTAAAAAAAATTGTATACTTTCAACAGGTGAAATGAATGGTATGTGAATGTTATCTCAATAAAGTTGTTATTTAAAAGAAATGGTCAGCAGGAATGTAGCCATGAAGCCCAGTAATCCTTCTCAGTGCTAATCTCCAACTTCTGTAGCATCTGACACTGCTAACACCCCTCCTTACAGCCTTCTGTTCTCTGTGAAACTCCACCTCCTGATTCTTCATCCCCTGGACTGCTCTCAACTCCCTCTTCCTAGTCTTGCCCCATGGCCCCATCCCTTGCTCCCATAACCACCTGAAAGTTCTGCTCTTGCCATCTTTGCTGCCCCATGTAACAATGTTTTTGGCTTCAACTAACACCCACCCGCTGCCACCTTGAACCCCAACCTCCAGTTCTAATCCCTTTTTCAACTATTTTTACCACCAGCAGGACAGCTTTCAGAAACACTTATGACCACCTCATTATTTCTCAAATTTAGCTCACTGAAGTAGTAGTGTTCATTTAGGTGTAAGCTCCAAGCTAAGCACTTGACACAGTCTCATGTAATCCTCACAGCAAATCTAGATGATAGTTTTATCTATTTTACAGATGAGGAAAGTGAAGCTTAAAGAAATTAGTGCTAATCCGCATTCTTGACAATAAGATTACCTTTCTCGCTTAACTCAACAGCTTCGCTACAATTTCCTCTCCTCCGTGTCTCTCCTCTACTGACAATATCAATGCAGTGTAAGTTACCTTATACCTGATTCTTTCCTTTCTGTTACTCCTCACATTCCACAGTTGCCAAGGTGCGTCAGTTCCATCTATTATGTGTTCCTAACTGCCATTATGATAATTCCGAAGAAATCCTCGTTAGCCCCAGATGACTGCACTAAACTCTTGGCACTGAAAGATACCTTCAGTACCTTTTCTAGTCCAACCATCCTTTTAAAAAAGATAACTCCTATTAGAAAACCTTAAGTCTTAGATTCAAAGCTCATTTATATGTTTAAAGGTCTGCTTCCAAAGATTACTATTTATCATCAATGAAACTAGCATTTAACATAGGTATCTTATGTAACTAACTAAACCCCACTTCACCTTGTAAAAGAGATTCCTTTTCCTTACAGACGTACCTTTCCCTGGGTCACCCAGAGTGGTGATAGCACTGCTGCCAACACAGAGTCCACGCTGACATACCAACTTTGCCTTAAACAAAAGATCGTACTTTGCTTATCATATCGTTCTTGGGAGGGTCAATGAAATAACTCTATAATCTATATACAAACTTTCAATACAGAATCTGTACATTGTATGCATTCATGGCACAAAGTAAGCTTATGTAAGGCAATTGTGTTTTAGTTAATATTAACAGTTCAAACTTTTTCGTGAAATTTTATTATTCCTGTTAACAAAAATGTCACCAGCAAAACCAAATTAAACAAGCTCACAGATAAGTCCTCTCTTGAAGATTTCTTTTTCAATTACAGCTTGGGAATCAGTAAATTTGAAAATGTCTTATCCGCAAATGCTTTTTTTTTTTTTTGGGGTATGAATCCATAACATATCTTATTTGGAAGTTAAATAAACTCTCTAGTATTACTATATAATCCATAAGTTATATGGTAATGTTAATTATTCTTTAGCAAATCTATCCCTGTTCTTTAAAAATCATGACCTCAACCGAAATACTACCTTTGAATTACTTTAAGTTGGATTATAGATCTCTAGCATTGCTGAACTGTATCTCGAAGCCACACACATCTCTGGAGACATACCTGCACACAGCAGTTTCCTTCTCCACAATTTAGGTACAACCAATAATATGGATGTTCAATTTTCAAAATAAGGCATGAAACAATTCCAAGTAACTAGAATGCTGAACGTGTTCATCTTGTCCCCAAAATCATGTAATTTAAACTTGAAAAACCTCCACAAGAAATAGAAAATATCTATCTAAACAATGATCGAGAATAGAAAATATCCATTCACTCCATTAAAAGTCATTATTAATACTTAAGAAATCTGTATTAATCAAAATCTCACCACGAGCTTACAAATGTATTCAAGATAAAACTAAAGAAAACCTATGGAAAGTTGTAGAAATCCAATCTCTTTCATGACAAGCTTTCACTGTCATTTACATTGCCACCAAACTAACAAAAAAGACTGATGAACTGGTAATCTTACAAACTTTATAGACCTAAAATACCAATATTTAACTTTAATGATATAATTAATTTTGTACATTAACATCACAAAATTACTTTTCTAAGATCGAATTCCCTTACCTGATTTTCAGTTTCAAACAGAAGAAATCCGTAAGTTTCTTGAAGTTCTTCGTGAGTATAGTTACTTGCTTTTTTTTCTTGGTAAAAAGTTTTGTACTGTATAAGGAGAGAATAATCAAATGTTATAAACATGTTATTTTGCCTTGAAAATTAATTTTTAAAAATGCATCATCTGAATTCCTCCTGCTAAAAGACTAATGAAATTTATTATTTTTCTATTCCGTAGAATATATTATAATTCTTTCAAGTGACTATTTCCAAGGATCTTTTATTTCAGCTGAAATGTGATAGCTAAAAAGAACTAGGCTTATATATCAAAAATAATGGGTCTATTTCTTTAAAACTAAAATAAAACGAACACACAGACACAGTGTGTACCAAGCACCTCACCTCATTTAAGAAAATGTCATTTTTCACCAAAGTCACTTGACTGTACTGAAAACCATGCTCAGATGCAGAGTCCAAGTAAGAAGTATGGAGAATTGAAACTGCCCTCTGGAAGAGAGAGTCTGAACTCAAGGACACTGTCTCAAAAACTGTAAAACACAAACAAAAATAATGCAACTGTTTAAGATAACCAAAGGATGGGGAAAAGTGGCACACTAAATATCACTGAATACTGATAGAGGAAATATATCATCTATGATAATAGGAAATAATCATCTATTTCCTTCCTGTATAATTAAGACATTTACAATGTGTTTTGGCTACCATATCTGGACTATCTTAAAAGATCTCACATGTGAAAATAACCTAAATGGATTATAACTGAGGGTGAATTACTTTTAATGCAAGAATAAATCCCTTTTGGTTTAAAGCTGGGTGCTGTAACCATACTGGGTAAAAGCAGATGCAATTGTAGTGTCAAGTTGGTGGTCAGCAACTGCTTAGACCAATGCTTCTCATTCTTAAATTTTTTTAAACCTAAGCCACATTTTGATAAACTTACCCTTCCTGTCTTCTCACCAAATCCCCAAGGAAGTCTGTTAGGTTCCTTGGAAGGAGCCTACTACTGCACACTCAGCAAACACATTAGAAATCATATTTCTTTGGGGCTTCCTCACCAGCCTGTACATGTCTATTAAAATTTACTTCTTATGGGCTGTATTATAAAATCATCATTTTACAAAAATAAAACTTTATTACTTTTTTTGAAAGTGCTTTTTTCAAACCATACCCATGTGTTATCCCAAAGATGTTGGTATACCCCTCCCACGAGAGGCATGTTTCCTAATTGAGAACTACTGACTCAATCCAGTAATTCTCTTGATTGAGCCCTTGTGTCTTTTGATTTTACCAGTCCTCACTTAGCAAGAACTGAGCCTAATGAGTTCTCATAACATTTAACTATTTGATTTGTTTACTCCTTTCTATTTATATCCTCTCTATTCTCTTTAACAA
The DNA here is from genome assembly GCF_039906515.1 of Pseudorca crassidens. NCBI lineage: Eukaryota > Metazoa > Chordata > Mammalia > Artiodactyla > Delphinidae > Pseudorca > Pseudorca crassidens. The sequence goes on along the minus strand of NC_090296.1, from coordinate 173,199,683 downwards.
GGTTGGGGGGAGGATACACACTGATTATTTGTAAATAATAGAATAATTTATGTAAGACTGGAAGTTTGGGCCTTACAGTATAAATAAGTACATTAATATGGCTTCCTACTTATACCAGGACTCTGCCAATTACACTAAAGTTCAAAAGTTAAAGAAAACATAAGCTTTTTAATTAAAATTAATTTATGAACAACAGATTAAAAAACCCTAGACTATTACAGAAATCAAAACAAACATTTCAGTAAAATTAATTTGGACTAAACTGTCCTAATGCTTCAATTCCCAAGGTAATTTAAAAATGATTTTGATAACAATACTTCATAGTATCAAAAATAAAAGATTATAAATAGCAAGGAAAGAAAGAAAAGAGGATGAAACACTTAATATTCTGAAGTTGGCACATCTGATCTATATCGATTGTATCTTACTTTTATTTTTCCTCAGTTTCACCTTCTCTCTTTCAATATCAGTATACCAGTGCTGTGAAAAATATGGATATTCTAAAGAGATTCAAATAGCAAAACACCAGTGATAACAATTAAAAAATTATGGCTTTCTTTAGCTACTTCCTCAAAACAAACTGGGAAGCCTATGCACTTGCAAACTCCTTTTACAAATAATCTGTAGAGCTAGCTCAAATGCAAATCAGGATTCCTTTAAAAATTATAATTTTGGAAACCTAGTATTTAATTTTTTTAAAAGGCAATATAATATTTAAAGAATCTAATTATACTATGAGGCTCAATATTTGTGAAAGATGTTGCTTACAAGTGAAAGAAATAAAAGTTGTCATAGCTTTGGAAATGACCAATCTACGATTATCAACTTCCCTAAATTCTGCAAGATGTTAATAGATTTTAAGTTTCAGAAGTACTGAATACTACATATATCCCCAATTTTGAGCGTCAACGCACAATAATAAACTGAAAACTGTGAGAAATAATGCAATTTAAAAAACCCTATCTAATACAATGTGGGGAGTACTGCTCCCAATAAAGCTAGGACTAATGGTAATGATTTAAAATAAACAAGGAGGAACAAGTAAGAAATGACTTATTTTGTACTTTTATACTGTAACTTCTAAAACTATTTATTTATGGTTAAAAATGCTTCCTTTTTATGTCAGCACTCTCCAAATAGCCATATGTTAGAAAAGTAATAATTTTACAGTTGGCAGAAGGAAAAGCATATCAAAAGAGAAGTTAGTGGAAAACCACAATAAACCCTGAATCTTTCATGACTTCATAATAAATGACCTCAATTATACTCTCAAGAAAGCACAAGTTTCCTGCTCTATAATTAAGGAGATAATGAGAATGTTATTGATAAATCATTTGACATTGTCTCTTTCCATACAATGCGCTTTCATTTAACCACCTAAAACAAATGTACAAAACGAGGAGCATTAAATAAATGGATAGTTTCATTTTTTGCTGAGCAATGCACACACTCTAGTTAAACATTCAAGATGATCAGAATATTAAGAGAAAGAAGAGGGGGCTATTCCACAAAGAAATCTAAAGCAACATCTAAGAAGGTAACTTGAAAAGTACCTGTCTGTAAAGCATAAAGAGTATCCCTTACGGTTTAAGTGACCAACAGAGAGCACATGGAAAAAACTGAAGTTCAATCACAATGGCTCTGAAAACTGAGTTAATATTCTTTCCTGTAGCACCTGGCTTTGGGCACGTTTCTCTGCCATTTGTGGATTGGATCTTAAAAGTTAGGTCAAGCTTGGGTTTCCCTGGTGGCACAGTGGTTGAGAGTCCGCCTGCCGATGCAGGGGACACGGGTTCGTGCCCCGGTCCGGGAAGATCCCACATGCCGCGGAGCGGCTGGGCCCGTGAGCCATGGCCGCTGAGCCTGCACATCCGGAGCCTGTGCTCCGCAACGGGAGAGGCCACAACAGCGAGAGGCCTGCGTACCGCAAAAAAAAAAAAAAAAAAGTTAGGTCAAGCTTGACACAACAAGTTGGATTCTGCTCAAAGCACCCTGCATCAATCTCCCCCATCTCAAAATCCATGACAGGGATACTGAGTGTCTGATTTCGGGACACTTTTTTCTCTCTTTATAACTTCTAATAAGAGAGATAAAAAAATTATAAACCAGTTTCTGATGCTATACCACAGGTATCTATTTTCCATTCTATAAGCATCTGGTCTGAAAGCAAATAATGAGATGAACAAACGTCAACAACTTAGGGGTCACAGTAATCTAACAGAATCTAGCCACTTCTACATCTCCCCCAGACTTACATGACCACAACTCCTGTTTGTGAATTAAGCAATAGCACTTATCAAAGACAGAAACACTAAGAACCCAACAATATGTGCCATTAAAGGCCCTTATTAGTAGAATGCAACCTACACCTTTTAATACTCTCCATGCCTATATACTTTATCTCCTCTAAGTAGGTCATTTGACAGTTGCTGAAGGAACAGCCCATTCTTTAATCACCTAATCCTAAAATGTACTACCCTTACCTTTAAGATATCAAAGGACTGCCAGTTTAAGATATATACAACTTTTTTAGAACACAATTTGGCAGAAAGTAACAAAAACTTAAATGGGCATGGCATACCAAATAACCATTCCATTTCTGGGAATCTATTCCTCAGAAATATTAGCATAAGTGCAGGGGTTGTATGTACAAGGGTGTTCCATGCACCAACACCTATAACAGCAAAAACACTGGAGACAACCTAAATTGCCATCAATAGGGAAACACCTTGCAATTACTAAATAAAAACAAAGTAAATCTGTATATACTGACGTACAAAGGTATCTATTGTATACTACTGAGTGAATAATATGTATTATATGTCATTTTGGTAAAAAAAACCATAAAAAATTATGTGTTTGGAAGTATACAGAAAAAGATGTAGAAAGATGGGAAATCCAACCGTTAACAGTATATACACCAATGGTGATTGGAGAGTGGACAAAAAGGAGAACTTATACTTTTACCTTATATATATCACTACAATTTAGATTTTTCTTACATAAGCATGTATTACTTCTACTATTTGAAATATCTCAATTTAAAATCAAGTAAAATAAATCATAATTTCAAAGAAATACAAATACAGGAGTGTGACAATTTCTCTTGAACACACACACCTTTTCTGATGCAATTTGCAAACTTAATCACCTATCAATTTTGGACTAATAATTATAAGAAATCTGTAGCTACTGGAAGTTATAATTTTTTAAAAAGTCCTTTCATTTTACACAATCTAAATTGAAATCTAAAAAACTGTACTGTGCAACTTTGGATTCATTAGTAATAGCTTATAGCATTTAGTTTAATACCCACTCTTCTCTGATATGAACCTTGTCTTGGTCTTCTCTAACAGGGAATGTAGCTGGGAGGGTGGTCTTAATTCATTTTCACCAAGTATACCCCCAGAATTCTTGACATAGTCCTGTTCTCTGCTAATGTCATAAATGCTAAAATGAAAAAAGAAAAAATTAAATCATAAAGTGAATAGTTCTATTTCAGGCATATCTACTATATAAATAAATGTTTACTGAGCATCTAGTTTGCATCAGGTACAATTTTGTAATGTTTCCCTTCTTTGTCAAGTCTCCAGAGCTAAAGGCTAAATTTGCTGTATAAGAAGTAGTAACACACATAAATTGAAGTGGTTTTCCCCCAATTATTTAATTTCTAAAGAAAATTTTCTTCACAGAGATAAACAGGAATCAATTTTGCCTCATTGAAAAAAAACTTTCAAAATGCACAGATTATAGAACCACACCCACGTTCTACTGGTTGGAAATAATAAAATCAAATAGAACACAAATAAAACCTCTCCCCACCCCTAAATAAGTAATATTTGATTCACCCTTCATTAAACAAAACTATTAGTGATGACTATTATGTATCTAGTACTATGTTATACCCTGGATTTTATCAAGACAAACGAGAAAAAGTCTCTATAATGAAAGTGTCCGGGTGGCCTGGAGATCTTAGAATGTGCTCACAAAATACTCCTAGAGTGAGTGTGTGACCTTTGGAAAGCAAAGGCTGTATCTCCTGGTGACAGTGGTCTCAAAGAGGAAAGCAGAGCTGGAAGTAAAGACCCTCCCAAACCAGATTACACTTGCAACTTAGAAAAGGAGTAGCAACAAAGGCACCATATTTTTAAAAACAATCCTCAGCTTCAGGAGCAGAGGAGGGAACCCTTAAGCCTGAAAACTGCTCTGTTGCATCCCTACACTGGGCTCAAACACATCTTCAGAGCTAGAATAAGATGAAGGCAGGGAGAGTGCATCTTTTCCTTTGTCCTTGGTGAGAAAGCTTTCCCAGAATTCTCTCTGCAGGCACCCCATTCTCACCTCATTGGCCAGAACTGAGTCACACGTTTATTCCTAAAACAATCACTAACCAAAGAGAGTGGAATTGCCATAATGAGCTTAGAGTAACTAATAGTCACACAGCCCCCCACTCTCACCCGCCCAAACTGCTCCTGAAGCATGGGATCACCCTAAAAGCTAGACAAAATTGTGGTTTGGGGGAAGGGAAGAAAAAGGGAGGTGATTACTGGGAAGGCAGTCAACAACATTATCACACTAAGGTCTCAACAAGTTAGTGGTAGGTCTGCACTAGAATCCTGGTCTCCTGAATCCCAATTTAATTCTCCCCTCTTGACATAATGAATGATATAATCAATATTGCTACTTTTTCTAAAGAATCTTAAATATATTCACACAGTTCTACCTCAAATCCTTTTTGAAAAAAGGTGTACTATTATAAACCTATACATGCTATTTTTTGTAAAGTATACTGAATTTCTCAAATAATGAACTGCTTGCAGTTCCTCATGTGTATCGTGTTTCCACCTCTGCATTTGCTATTTCTATTGCCCTGAAAATGTTTACACTAGTGCCCTTTTTTGGCTTATCATTTGAATACTTACTTAGATTTCAGGTATCAGTACCTCTCTGAAACCTTTCATGACATATCCCATCTCAATGACACTGGCTGTTGGTATCACTGGGTACCCACTGTATCATGTTCCAGATTCTCCCACATATTTATAGTACTGATTTCGTTATAGATTTTTCTCCCTACCACTGGATTAGATGAAAAAACTTTCTTGACTGGACCTTTATTTTCTAAATACTTTCTCACTCTTTTTGTCTAATTGTTGTGGCTATTCTATTTTTTAGGAGAGTTCTTCAGCTTTATTATCTAATCCTTTCCTGCTTCCTGAATAATTTCTCTCCCTTTTTAAAAAATAGAATCTCTTCTTTTACGTAAGTTGTATTTTCTCTTTTCTTTTTAAAGATACCACAGTTTACAGATACTTCTATTTCTATTCCACCCATATTCCTGCCCTGAGAAGTACTTGGTACCTCTAAATCCTGAGCCTTTTCCAGATTCTGTGGAGGGAACTGGCTTGCTCTTGTTGGCTTACCTCTCTTCAGCCTTCAGCATTCTCTAATCCACTAAATCATTTAGTAATTGACCACCTTCTTTTGTAGTTTCCCAAATACTGATTTCATTTATCTTCTCCTTTCTCACTCTCTTGATCTTTGTGGATTTATATCTTTACTCTTTTACTATAATCTTAGTGGAATTTCCAGAGGAGTGTACAACTGGAGGTGTCACAGACATAACTGAAGTGTCTACTTAATGTAAGTCTTAATTTCTTCAATCAAAAAATGTGCAATATTACCACCTACCATGGTAGCTACTATCACCATTATTTTTATTTTAACTTTTATAATTATGAAGACCTCATTTTATTTACTTATGTATTTATCACAGAAGTAATTACATATCAAATCTTCAACAAATATTCATTTTAAAAGAATTAATTTTTAGTGTGTATTAACGCAATAACCATTTACTCAAATACATGAAAAGAACAGTCAAAGTAGATCTTCAATGATTTCTTTCAGAGTATTTATCATGGTTTATAATTACATAATCATAATTATTTCACTAATGTCTATTTACCTAATAAACCAAGCCTTATGAGGACAGGAATCATGTCTGTTTTGTCTACTTGTGATTACCCAGCATCAGCCCAATGCCTGGCACGCAGTGAATGTTCAGTAAATATGTATTTGATAATTAAATGAAAGAATAATACTTATGCAATTTAATCTGTTCCAAAACTCAGAAAAAGAGCTTCCCAATTTTTTTTATAAAGCAGTCAAATGCTAACACCAAAATCTGACAAAGAAAATACTAAGAAAGGAAACTATAGATCTATCTCATGAATATTGATACTAAAATCCTAAAATATATGTATTGGCAAAGAGAATCCATCAGGACACTAATATAATAACAGAAGTCAATTAAGGTACATTTTAGGAATGTATGAATTGGTTCAATAAATAGGAAATCCATAAATTTAACTAACCACATTAACAGGTCAAAGTTATCATGAGGGGCTGCTGGAACATGGGATGAGGTAGGAGAGCCACATGTCAGACTGTCCAAAGGAAGTTACTATATACTTCTTTCCAAACAGATGACTTAGATAAGTTTTTGTTGCTGCACAGTATTTTTTCATTTATGTAGTATTATTTTGGCCATACTTAATCTACAAAACAAATTGATGCTCCCAAATAAAAGAAAGCTGTTCATTTAATGTAACACAGAAAAAATCCTACCATAAGTTGTTTAGGGGAAAGAAAAGCTGATAACAAAGGAGAAGTATGTATATATATATATACACAAAGTCTTAAGAACATATACTATGATTTAAACAATGGTCATCATCTGTATAATGCTTATCAATATCTGATGTTTTTCTTGTTTATTTGATTATGCTCCCACCACTAGATTATTAGCTTCATGAATACAGGAATTTATCCTTTCCCATGCTGTACCCCAGTGCCCAGAACAGTGCCTGGTACACAGTAAGGTTTCAATACACATTCATGTATTGAATGAATCAATCCATATTCCAAATCACTTCACTTCTCTACTTAAACCCTTAGCGGCTTCTCGTTGCCCCCCAGAATACAACACACACTCCCTGCCATGGCCCTGTGAAATCTGACCCCTGCTTGCTTCCTCCACCTCACCTGATCCTCCCTCCTCTGGCTTACTACTACGGTCCAGCTACCCTGGTCTTTCCATTCAAGCTCTTTGCTCTTTTCAGGCCTTTGCACTTGCTGTTATTTCTGACTGAAACGCTCGCTCTCCTGTTTTGCCCTTGGCTTATCTCCCTCTCTTCTTTTAGTGAAATCTCAAGTTATTCCCTCAGATAAACCTCCTCTGATCACCCCACCTAAAGTAGGTATTTTCTTTAAATCACTCATTACAACATACAGCTATTTTGTCAATTTACTTTTGGGTGTGTGTGTGTCCATCTTTCCCAGCAGAATGTAAGGTCCATAGAGGCAAATACTCTTTGTCTTGCTCACAAAGCCCTTCAGTACCCAGCAGAGCTCCTAGTACCACAGTACTCAACGCTCTACCAAGTTATCTTTGGGTAGGTCAAGTACAGGTAATTCCTGTTTCATTCTTTTTACAGCTTTATGTATTATCTGAAATTTTACGTAAGCATAAATATAATCTGGGGAAGTAAAGCTATTTTCATTTTGGAAAAAAAGATCTTCCATGGCCCTACGTAGTAGCAAGTTAGTTTTTAAAATGAACACAAAGTAAATGAATGGAAATAACATTTCCCATAAGCCAAAACAGTAAGAGACCCATAAGATAAAGCTTCTCTATTAAAAAATACTACAGAATGAGAAATGTATGATTTTTATAACAATTTTTAAGTTCTTAAAAATTTTTAAACTTTAAATTTTTAAAATTTCTTAAATTAAAAAAAGTCTACCACGTACAAAAGTTTAAATGTTTTCTAATGTCAAGATAATCACCCACAGAAAGAATAAAAACCAAGATACCCTTGCTATTATTTGAAGTGCAAAAGTCCATTTGGAATCACTGCTTTACAATTCAAAAGACTTCCTAAAATACTGTACACACACAGAAGTCTACACACACAGAAGAGTTGTAAAGAGTGATGCCATCTCTCTGGCAGTTCGGCAAGGGTTTCTCCACTCCACCCTCGCAGAATCCCATGAGTCAGGAGGCAAAGGCGCTCCGTAAACCCTTAAGTACATAAAACCGTTTGTTCACCACCTACCTCGGCGGCCCCACCAAAGCTTCACTCCCTAAAGCCCCCTGAAGGTGGGACACCCAGTCCGTCCCTTCTCCCAGTCTCCTCGTCACCCAGTTCTCTGGCAGGCAGCTCAGCGGCCAGGTGGGAGGCCCCAGACGCAGGTGTCTCCAGGAGTCCCTGGCTGGGTGGGGGTTAGAGCCGGTCCCTCCTCCTCACCTCATGGTGTGTGGCGGAGGGGGCTGTCCCTCTGCCCAGCTGGCCCCTCCGGCCCCCTCCCGCCAGCGAAAGCCAGTGTGGCGGGGGCGGCGCGGGTTGTGCCTTTAAAAGTCAACGAGGGCGGGTGGCGAACCGCGAGCCGCGCACACGCGCACAGCCAGGTAGCCTGGCTGTGCGCCGGGTCGGGGAGCCGCAGTCTGGTCCGAGGGCTGGACAAGCAGAGTGTCCTCAGTTCCCTGTTTCTGACGTCTCCCAGTACTCCTAGGTGGACAGTTTTATTGTTATTTTACAACGATCGCTCCAAGCTTCAATTCCCTCGAAGGTCTTGCCTGCAGGTTATTCAGTAACCATTCTGGATTGCAAATCCTAGACCTAAACCGAAATCCACGTCTTTTCACCACAGTGACCCCAAGTTATTCTAACTCACCGCTGCTATAAAGCTTTCCCATTATTGTCTAGTAAATTCGCTGATTATAGTTTCATGGGGCTTTGCTGTGTAATTTACAAAAATAAAAGGTCTACTGAATATGGTTTTGGATACTCCATATATGCCCAGGAGATGCTGATACCAGCACCCAGGGTTGGGATGGGGTGCTTGTCCCTCCCACTAAGCCACACAGCCTTAACAAAACTCATGAAAAATAAAGTTGGAGTGTGTGTGTGCGTATGTGCGTGTGTGCGTGTGTGTGTGTGTGTGTGTGTGTGTGTGTGTGTGTGTGGTGTTTGGCCTGATCTAAGGACGTCTTTCCTTTTGGCTTATGTTTTAACCAAGTAATCTAAGACATCCATACGCATTTCCTGGACCGTATCTGCACTTGCTAGCGGAAAACTAATCAGGAGCTCCTAGAGAATCATTGCCGCTATGGTATTGTACAAATAGAAAACATACAGGAAAACCTTAACTCACAAAGGAAATTACTTAAATTCATCAAGAATCACGTAGATTAATTACTATTTAAAATAGCAAAATCACTTTGCATATTTAACATATGCAATGGGAGAGCAACTGCCTTCTTTTTAAAAACTTTAAAAAATTATTTCCATTGCTGGGGGAAAATTGGCTGCGGGTGGTAGTGGTGTGATGAATTGGGAGATTGGGATTGACATGTATACACTAATATGTATAAAATGGATAACTAATAAGAACCTGCTGTATAAAAATATAAAGAAAATTCAAAAGTAAAAAAAAAATTATTTCCATTGCTAAAAATCCCTTTGTACTATGATTTTTTCATTTAACTGTGGCTTACTTTTAGACTTAATATTCAATTTTTGAAGATTTTTAACATTTTCAAAATCCATTTCTACTATAAAAAAGATTTCTATATATCAGACAGATGCTTATAATCTTATATCATATTTTGTTTTCTTTCTTGCTATGCTGTGTAAAAAGTCAACAGATTCTTTGGAGAACATACTTTCCATATTCAACATTATGCACTTTTTATTAGAATCACTTCGAAGTTTATATGGTGCCATTTTCAGACATCTGTATAAAGGAACCGGCCTTTGTTCTGGCTCATCAAACCACGTTTACTAATTTGTGCTTCAGCATCAAACTATCAGCCTGCAATGAAATGGCTGCATTAAACACATTACTGTATTTATACACTACAAAGATACTGTTAAGTAGTTTTGTCCTTCTTACAAGAAAATCCTAAGACTAAATTTCTCTCAGGGTCAATTACATTTTAAGACCTGCTTTAGATTATTTTGATTATCACATATAACAAAAGGGAAAGTGACATCTAATCCATACCATAACAATGATTTTTTTTTAATCACCACCACCCCTAGATATATCCCATCACAAATGCCCTGGGCAGAGAATAGGCCTATTTACTAAAGGTGGCTCATAGAGAAGTGGAGGATAACCACAGGGTGAAGCAGGTGCTTCAACTGGTCAAAACAGGCCTCAGGAGTTGGGGTCTTGAATATTTAATGAGGGAGCAGGTGTACCCAAAAGTTCTAAACAGGGTCTATTTCACCGTACCAAGGAGGGCAGAGTCTTTAACATAGAATATTACCAAGGGATTTAGTTATCCAATTAAGTGTTACTAAATTCTTAAGAAAAAACAGAAAGTATGCCCCAGACACTTCTTAGAAAATTCATAAATAAAAAGAGGCCAAATTTAAAAACAAAAGGCCAATTGAGTTAAACAATAAAAACCAAAAGCTAGTTCTTTTTTTTAAAAAAAAGATTTTTTTTAATGTGGACCATTTCTTTAAAAAAAACTTTACGGAATTTGTTACAATATTGCTTCTGTTTTATGGTTTTTGTCCCCCCACCCCCGCCAGCCATGAGGCATGTGGGATCTTAGCTCCCCCACCAGGGATTGAACCCACACCCCCTGCATTGGAAGGTGAAGCCCTAACCACTGGACCACCAGGGAAGTCCCCAAACTGGTTCTTTTGGAATAAGTAACCTTTAGCAAATATAATCAATAAAGAGAAAAAATTAAATATCAACAAAAGAAGGCTAACCACAAATACAGGGAAAAATTTCGAAAATAATAAATTATCACACACTATACCAATAACTTTGAAAATTATAAAAATATAATTTACTAACATTGGTCTAAGTGGAAGAAACATCTGAATAAACCAATTATGATGAAAAAACTGAAAGAGTAGTCGCAGTCCTACTCCTCTCAAAAGACCAGTTCCAGAGTTTTATTGTCAAGGTTCACTTTTCACTTATCAGATTATCAAAAATCCATGAGTTTGGCAATGCAGTCTGTTGGGGAAACTGTGGGAAACAAAGGAAAAGAAAAGCAAAAGACCAGGAGAAAATATTTACTATGAAGGTTATAAAAGATTTATTTATACATTAAGACAAACAGATCAATAGAACATAAAAATGGAAATTCACAGTTTAGGAGTTATGAGTAAGTCAATAAACACATTTCAAAACACCTCCAATTTACAGACTTAAAAAAGCCAAATAAACCCAAGCAAGATAAATATAGATACAGTGAAACAGCAGAAAGCTAAAAACAAAGGGAAAAATATTAAAGCAGCCAGAGACAAGGAACTGAAAGACTGACAGGTGACTTTTCAATAGCAATAACGGAAACCAAAAGACAGAGGAATGAGATCTTCAAATTGCTACAAGAAAATAACTGCCAACCTAAACTGCTATATTTAGCAAAAACATCTTCCTTAAGTGATGGTGAAACAAAGACATTTTCAGGTAAACACAAACTAAGAAAGTTCATCTATTCTAAAGGATAGACTTTAAGCAGAAGGAAAATGGCCCTAGGTGGATGGTCTAAAAGATAAAACAATCAATGAATAATAGAGAAAGTAGCAAAAATGTGGGAAATATAAAAAAGGACTGACTGCAAGACACAATAACAATTCTAAACAGGTCTCCTTCTGTCTTATAAGAATATTAAAAAAAAATTAAACTACATAATAATAACATGTTAAGTCATGAGGGGCTGAATAAAATTAAACTACTAAGGTTCTTGTATTATCTAAGAGGAAGGTAAAGATATTGGTTATTTTATTTTTATTATTAAAAAAAATTTTTTTTTTGCGGTACACGGGCCTCTCACCACCGCGGCCTCTACTGTTGCCCTCTACGCGCAGGCCCAGCGGCCATGGCCCACGGGCCCAGCCGCTCTGCGGCACGTGGGATCCTCCCGGACCGGCGCACGAACCCGCGTCCCCTGCATCAGCAGGCGGACCCCCAACCCCTGCGCCACCAGGGAAGCCCTACTGGTTATTTTTAGATTTTGAAAAGTCAAGGATGCATGATATTTCTAGGATAACTATAAAAAGAGAAAAAAGTATAAAACTTCTGAAATAATATATGGGGAAAATGAAATGATATAAGATATTAAATAGCTATTTTTAAAAAAATAACAAAAAAGGAGAAAAAAGAAATATAAAACAGCCAGGACAAATAGAAAGCAAAAATAAGAGCAACTGCAGCAAATGTAAATAGGCTATATATCCCAGCTAAAAATGTTTGAAAATTGCATTAAAATTCCAACTGATGCTCTTTAAAATGAGCATATCTAAAGCATACACATGCATACAAATCTATAGCTATCTCAAAAATAGTTTAATAAATGAAAAAACAAAAAATAAACACAAAAAGAAATATATGATAAGACTTCCCTGGTAGCTCAGTGCTTAGGAATCTACCTGCCAATGCAGGGGATACAGGTTCAAGCCTTGGTCTGGGAAGATCCCACATGCTGCGGAGCAACTAAGCCCATGTGCCACAACTACTGAGTCTGCAAGCCAAACTACTGAGCCCACATGCCACAACTACTGAAGCCTGAGAGCCTAGAGCCTGTGCTCCGCAACAAGAGAAGCCACCGCAATGAGAAGCCTGCACACCACAACGAAGAGTAGTCCCATCTCACCGCAACTAGAAACAGCCCGCACACAGCAATAAAGACCCAACGCAGCTGAGTATAAAATATAAACAAATAAATTAATAAAAAAAGAATTAAAAAATAAAAACAAATACATGATAGAGATAATCACAAAGCTAAAAAAGGATTCACTGAAAAGACTAATAAGATAGATGATAAACTACAGGCAAGATGAATTAATAGAAAAGGAGGAGGGGAGTTGGGAACAGAAGTATGCAGTATCAGAAATGAAAAAAGGAGACATAATTACACATTCTTCACACATTAAAAATAGGAAGAGGGCACTTTTAACAACCCTGTACCAATAAATATTACAAATTTAGACAAAATGGACAGAGTCCTAGAAAAAATCTAATTTACCAAAACTGACATAATTTTCTTTAAGAATCTAAGTAATCCTGCTACTATTAAAAAAATTAAATCACTAGTCAAGAATCTGCCACCACCAAAACTTCAAACCCAAGTGGATTCAATGGTAATTTCTACCACAACTGGTTATCCATATGTGAATAAAGTTAAAATTACAGCTATACTCCAAACTACCCACAAATAACAATTCTAAATATACAGACATGAAATAAAAATGTTTAAAATTAAGAATTACTAGCACCACAAAGAGAAAAAGAATTTGCAACCTACTTAACTATCAAAAGATTAGTACCTAGAGTATGTAAAGAAGTCCCAAAGTTCAACAACCCAATAAAAAACAGAAAAATGGACAAAGGATATGAACAGTTAGTACAAAAAAAGAGGGGGGAAAGACCTTTAAGCATATATAAAGATGCTCAAACGGTCCAAGAAAATGTAAATTCAAATAAACTGATACCACTTTTCACTGATCACACTATCAAAACCTATAAATTTATAAGCATATTCCGTGAGGCGAGGTTTTAGGAAAAATAGTCACTTAGGTATACTGCAGGTAAGAGTGCAAAATCCAAGGAAAAGCAATTTGGCAATATTTACCAAAATTTCAAAAGCATTTACATATTGACCCAACCATCAGTTTTGGAAATTAACTGTATAGAAATCTCACATACAAAATGACAACTCTACAAAGTTACTCCATGCACCACTGTTTTGTTTTTTTTTAATAGCAAAAGATTAGAAAAATATCAAATACTCTATCTACTACAGATTAGGTAAAACTGGTACAGCCACAAAGTAGAAAACTGCTTTTCCTACTCTATAGAATGAGTATGCTTCGTCTATACTTATTTGTGAAGACTTCTAGAATATACTGAAAAGTGGAGGAAAATAAGGAGCATAATAGCAGAAATTAGAGTAAGAAGGAGGAATATAAAAAAATACACTGGGGGAATGAGCTGGACAGGTACAGGGAAGAAAGACTAAAACATGCCTTTACATGTTTTTAAGTTGTTTAAATAAATGATCCTAGTAACTTTTTTAGCAACAGGAAGAGTTCATCAACTAGTATATATAACATATTTCATTTTAATTCGTAGATATTAGTAAGAAAAAACAAGCAGCCTGTAGAAAACAGACCCTGAGTTTCTTTTAAGTAATCAGAGAAATGCAGTTTAAAACCACAGTAATATATCATTTCACTTCTACCAGACCAGCAAAGATTTTAAAAGTTGGACAATGCCATACGTAGAGAGAATGGAGAGCAAAGGGAGGTTTCATTCACAACTGATGGAGTATAAATCAGAATCACCATCTGGGAAAAGTTAGATATTATCTAATGAAATTGAACATGCAAATATCCTCCCAATGGATCTAGCATTTCCACTACAAATATGCCCGATCAACAGTACTGTGTATATGCACTTGGAGATAACTGAGAACATTTATGGCTCCGCTAATTATAATAGCCCAAATGTTGGAAATAACCAATATGTTCATAAAGAATAAAATGGATAAACGTATAATATATTCTTAGAGTAGATTATTATACTTCAACAAAAACGAATGAATCACAGGAGTGGTTCCCAAAGTGGTGATGATAATGTAAGTGAGTTTTTGGTATTATATATTGAAATGTGCCATCATTTGGGAAATCTACATAATTCAGTGAACTAGTATCTTCCTCATGACCAATGCATGGGTGAAAGATCCCTTTAAAGTGCAAGCTACCAGACAAACATGTCACAAAGAAAGAAAACTACAGGCCAATATCACTGATGAACATAGATGCAAAAATCCTCAACAAAATACTAGCAAACAGAATCCAACAGCACATTAAAAGGATCATACACCATGATCAACTGGGGTTTATCCCAGGAATGCAAGGATTCTTCAATATACAAAAAGCAATCAATGTGATACACCATATTAACAAATTGAAGGAGAAAAAGCATATGACCATCTCAATAGATGCAGAAAAAGCTTCTGAAAAAATTCAACACACATTTATGATAAAAACCCTCCAGAAAGTAGGCACAGAGAGAACTTACCTCAACATAATAACGGCCATATATGACAAACCCACAGACAGCATCGTTCTCAATGGGGAAAAACTGAAACCATTTCCTCTAAGATCAGTAACAAAACAAGGTTGCCCACTCTCACCACTATTATTCAACACAGTTTTGGAAGTTTTAGCCACAGCAATCAGAGAAGAAGAAGAAATAAAAGGAATCCAAACCAGAAAAGTAGAAGCAAAGCTGTCACTGTCTGCTGATGACATAATACTACAGAGAATCCTAAATACTTTACCAGAAAACTACTAGAGCTAATCAGTGAATTTGGTAATGTAGCAGGATACAAAATTTATGCACAGAAGTCTCTTGCATTCCTATAAACTAATGATAAAAAATCTGAAAGAGAAATTAAGGAAACACTCACATTTACCACTGCAACAAAAAGAATAAAATACCTAGGAATAAACCTACCTAAGGAGGCAAAAGACCTGTATGCAGAAAACTATAAGACACTGATGAAAGAAATTAAAGATGATACCAACAGATGGAGAGATATACCATGTTCTTGGATTGGGAGAATCAACATTGTGAAAGTGACTCTACTACCCAAAGCAATCTACAGATTCAATGCAATCCTTATCAAACTACCAATGGCATTCTTCACAGAACTAGAACAAAAAATTTCACAATTTGTATGGAAACACAAAAGACCCCGAAGAGCCAAAGCAATCTTGAGAAAGAAAAACGGAGCTCAAGGAATCAGGCTCCGTGACTTCAGACTATACTACAAAGCTACAGTAATCAAGACAGTATGGTACTGGCACAAAAACAGAAATATAGATCAATGGAACAGGACACAAAACCCAGAGATAAACCCACACACATATGGTCACCTTATTTTTGATAAAGGAGGCAAGAATATACAATGGAGAAAAGACAGCCTCTTCAATAAGTGGTGCTGGGAAAAACTGGACAGCTACATGTAAAAGAAGGAAATTAGAACACTCCCTAACACCATAAACAAAAATAAACTCAAAATGGATTAAAGACCTAAATGTAAGGTCATACACTATAAAACTCTTAGAGGAAAACATAGGCAGAACACTCTATGACATACATCACAGCAAGATCCTTTTTGACCCACCTCCTAGAGTAATGGAAATAAAAACAAAAATAAACAAATGGGACCTGATGAAACTTAAAAGCTTTTACACAGCAAAGGAAAACACAAACAAGATGAAAAGACAACCCTCAGAATGGGAGAAAATATTTGCAAATGAAGCAACTGACAAAGGATTAATCTCCAAAATTTATAAGCAGCTCAGTATCAAAAAAACAAACAACCCAATCCAAAAGTGGACAGAAGACCTAAACAGACATTTCTCCAAAGAAGATATACAGATTGCCAACAAACACATGTAAGGATGCTCAACATCATTAATCATTAGAGAAATACAAATCAAAACTACAGTAAGGTATCACCGCACACCAGTCAGAATGGCCATCATCAAAGAATCTACAAACAATAAATGCTGGAGAGGGTGTGGAGAAAAGGGAAGCCTCTTGCACTGTTGGTGGGAATGTAAATTGATACAGCCACTATGGAGAACAGTATGGAGGTTCCTTAAAAAGCTAAAAATAAAACTACCATACGACCCAGCAATCCCACTACTGGGCATATACCTGAGAAAACCATAATTCAAAAAGAGTCATGTACCACAATGTTCACTGCAGCTCTGTTTACAATAGCCAGGACATGGAAGTAACCTAAGTGTCCACTGACAGATGAATGGATAAAGAAGTGGCACATATATACAATGGAATATTACTCAGCCATAGAAGGAAACAAAATTGAGTTATTTGTAGTGAGGTGGATGGACATAGAGTCTGTCATACAGAGTGAAGTAAGTCAGAAAGAGAAAAACAAATACTGTACAATAACACATATATATGGAGTTTTTTTTAAAAAAAGTTCTGAAGAACCTAGGGGCAACACAGGAATAAAGATGCAGACGTAGAGAATGGACTTGAGAACACGGGGAGGGGGAAGGGTAAGCTGGGATGAAGTGAGAGAGTGGCATGGACTTATATATACTACCAAATGTAACATAGATAGCTAGTGGGAAGCAGCTGCATAGCACAGGGAGATCAGCTCGGTGCTTTGTGACCACCTAGAGGGGTGAGATAGGGAGTGTGGGAGGGAGATGCAAGAGGGAGGAGATATGGGGATATATGTATATGTATAGCTGGTTCACTCTGTTATAAAGAAGAAACTAACACACCATTATAAAGCAATTATACTCCAATAAAGATGTTAAAAAAATGCAAGCTAGACCAATAGGTTTTAATATCGCATAGTTTGAGAAGTTCATTGATTCCAAACTCTATATTTCAGCTAACCGTTAAGAAACTATTAGGTTTTGATGAGTATTAAAGAAAAAGATAACTATTTAAAAGAATATTAAAATATTCCTCCCTCTTCTAAACATACAGCTTAGTGAGGCCGGATTTTTTCATATACTTCAACTAAAACAGTATATTGCAACTAACTGAATGCAGAAGCAAACATGAGACTCCAGTCATTAAATATATTTGTGAAAACGTAAAACAAAAACACTCTTGCCACTAACTTATTTTGGGTGTTGGAACATAGTTATTTTTCATTAAAAATGTTGTTTAAGATGTAGTAGGTTTACTATTATTAGTAGTAGTATTTTTTAGAGGTATACAAATCTATAAGCAATACACCATATGCTTAATGGTATATGTAAATATACCAACATCTACGTTTAAAATTGGTTGGTTTTAATATCTAATATGATATAATCCACATAAGCAAAGGATCTTTGTGGTCCTCAATACTTCCTAGAACTGTGAAGGAGTCCTCAAGTTTCTGAATTGAGCTATAGGTACATGCTTCAACAGGGATGGATCTCAGAAACATAACGTTTAACGAAAGTAATTCACAGAGTACACAATATGATTCTACTTAAAGTTCAAAAACAGGTGAAAGTAAACAATATGTTGGTTAAGGATACATATATGGTTGATAAAACTGTAAAGAAAAGCAAAGGGATAATTAACACAAAATTCAGGATGACCATGGTGATGGGGGTAGAGAATCCTTTGTTTCTGGAGAAAGGCACACACCAAAGGCTTCTAAGGTACTTGTGATGGTCTATTAAGCAGAGTACACAGATACAGTTTTTTGTTTTTGTTTTATATTTTGTTTTTTGTTTTTGTTTTTATTCATAGCCTATAATATTAAATATATCCAAACCCCTTTCCCCTTCTAATGCTTTTTCAGGGGAACACCGTGGGCCCTTGGATCACCAACGTTACTGCAATAACACCGTATGCTTGCACTTAACGTCTGGAATATATTTTCAAAAACCTTACTGTTCTAATTTTACCTTACAGGGAGAATAAAGGGTAAAAGAGGTGTATTTAAATATATGGATTTCAAATAGACAAGTGGTGATTAAGAGAAACTTGAGGATTTTCAAAGGATCTTCCCCCCAATTTTGAGGTTAATGTGCCACGTTCTCCCACAAATGCTGCTTGGTGCCACCTTCAGACAAACTGCTGGGTTGAATGGACCAACCTACGATGACGCGCTACTTCGGTTTTCAGCTAAATGACCCTCCCTGGGGAAAGACCTCTTCTATGCCTACTTTAAAAAAGAAAAGGTCACACACGGCCAATGAAGTCTATGCAGAAGGAAAGCGGAGGTGCGGACTTCACCAAGAATCCTTAGAAAAGTACTTCACTGCCAGTCCCAACCCAAGGAGCAAAGAAAGCTTCAGCTGGCTACTTCTTACAACGTCCACGAGGATGCAGCGGTCCTCTCACAGGCAACTCAAAGGAAGTGCTGAACCACCCTACACTTTCCACCTCCGAAAGGGGAAACAGGAATTCTGACGGCTTACACACCTGGAAGACGCTGACTGACTAGAAACAGGTGAAGATCGGTGTGTTAGCAGCTGAAAGCGGCCACAGGTGGAGTCAGAGCCGAAGCAGCAAAGCAAAAGCGATTCTGAAAACCTTCGACCCCCGCCCCTCCCACCCAGAGCAGCGCTACCAGGCAAGAACGCGTGAGTCAACTCAGCATCCATGAGAAGCATGCAAAGTCGACTGGAACTCAATTTTTCATTAAAAAATAAAATGACAACAACGAACCCCGCACAGCCCGAGCGGCCACGCCGGGCACTCGGCCCCGGAGGACGGGCTCCTCTCGCCTGCCCTCTGGGTGGGCGTTCACGAGAGGCAGTCTCACCTGTCCTGTGCGCCGCCGCCGCCCCCGCGGACCGAAGATCAGCGTTCAGTTTCCTCCCCATGCTAAAATGCTGTCCGCGCCTCCACACGCGCTTCCTCCCCTCAGGCCCTCGAGGCCAAGCGTGACAGATCCCGTCGGACCCTGCCAACCAGCCGCGCCCGGGCCAACTCCCCGGGCCGGGGAGCCTTCGGGCCGCCCCTTGCAGGGACTCCCCTCCTCCCGGTTCCACAGGGCCCGCGTTCGCACAGGCTCGTCAGCAGCGCGCGGGACCCTCCACGTCGCAAACAGTCCTTCCTCTCCGCCCTTGTGCCAAGAACGCCGCCCGGGCGCCGCGGGGCGGCTCCGAGGCGCCGGCGGGAGTGACGCGGGACCGGAGTCCAGGCTCGGAGCCTGCAGACCTCGCCGCGCTCGTCAGCCAAACGCTGCTCCTGCCCCAGAGGGTCATAGGAAGGCACGAACGCTGAAACTCCCCACCACCTGAGCTAACAAGTCGACTTTCTCAGTGACTGACGCTGGAACCCGGAAGTAAAACCCCACGCCCACAGGAAGCGGAGATGGGGGGAGAGAAAGTGAAAACTGAACTGTGGCGTCCCTAGGAGGCAGGAGCCAATCGCTGGGGAGAAGCCGACGCGCAGGCGCGAGCTGCGGCCGTCGTCCACGCGGCGCTCACCTCTCTCCTCTACGCAGGCGCGAGCCCGCGGCGCGGTTTCTGGCGGGCGCGGTTGCCCGGCGGGCGGAGCGGGGCGTCTCGCGGGGCTGACGCGTTACCGGAAGCGGAAGGCGCGCAAGGGGAACCGCGGAGGCGCGGCCATGACGGCCTTGAATGTGTTTGCGGGCGTCTTTCGCCTCACCGTTGGGAGTATATACCTCCTTGAGTCTCCTGCTACAGCTGCCGCAGCGTTGCTTGTCTTGTCTTGCCCAAAAGCGACGTTTACGAAATCACGCCTTTGTAGTAATTTAATAAACGTTGATCCATGTAACATTTATTTATGTGGTGGGTTCCCTAGGAAAACACCACTAGAAGTTTCTATTCCATGCAGAGTTAAGGGAATAGCATTACTATAGCAATGCTGTTACCACAAATAGCATTACTTATACCAATCAGAGACACTAGGTGATGCACTTAACCGTGAGCCAGACACTGGGCCACACTATGGGAATAGAATAATTTACTCATTCAGTAGCATCTTTTATTGTTTACTGTGGCCAGGTGCTGAATTAGGCACTAAGATTACAGTCATGAATAAGCCAGATAAGGACCTGCACAGAGTGGAGCTTATTCTAGAGGTGGATGACAAACAGTAACAAGTAACACCACCACCGCCACCAGAACAGAACTTAATAATACTGCAGTGAAAACAAGCCAGAAATGCTGAGGATGGGGTTGGAGGCTGGAGGCTGGAGCAGAAGAGGCAGAGCTACAACGTCTCACTGAATAAGGGACATTTGAGGTCAAACCTCAGTGATAAAAACAGACCAAATTAGTTCTTGGAAGATGAGGAGGAAGAACTTTCCAAGCAGAAGACAAAGTAAGTACAAAAGTCCTAGACATGAAATTGTGTTCAAGAACTGAGGAAGGTTGGCTGTAGAAGCAGAGACTGAGGTACAGCCGATGTTTTCAAAGTACATAAAACCAGTATGTACAACTCCCTGGTTTATCACAAAGCAAATATTCATGAAACCACCACCCTGGTCAAGAAATAGAACATTGCCAAAAACCCAGAAGTTCCTTCTTGCGCCACCTATGGATCAATACCCACTCCCCTTACCTACCATCAAACCTAACAACGAATCTAACTTCCATGGTAATCTCTTCCTTTCCTTTCTTAGTAGGTTTGCTGCCTAAATATGCATCCCTAAACTTTATCATTTAGTTTTGCTTGTGGTTTGAACTTTATATAAACTGAATGGGTTTGTGCCTGGTTTCTTTGGAGTAACACTGTGAGACTCATGTTTTTGTGTACACAATTCTTTCATTTTCATTGCTATATATATAGGGGTGGGTGTAGTACATTTTCTTTATCTATTTTACTGTTGATAGACATTTGCATTATTTCCAGTTCTTGCCTATGATGAATAATACTGCGGAGCACAGGCTCCGGACGCGCAGGCTCAGCGGCCATGGCTTATGGGCCTAGCCGCTCCGCAGCATGTGGGATCTTCCCGGACCAGGGCACGAACCCATGTCCCCTGCATCGGCAGGTGGACTCTCAACCACTGCGCCACCAGGGAAGCCCTGAACTTTCTTATTCACATCTCTGTACACTTGGGCATCATTTATGTTGGGTGTATTACATGCTGGACGTGCTGGACATGATGATTTGGACTTTTTGCTTCAGCAAATATTTATTCCCTTCCCTCTTTTACTGTTGGTCAGGTTTGCTTTTCTACCCCATTGATATTGTCCTTGGTCATATGAATGCTTTTGGCTGATAGAATATTAGCAGACATGATATATGCAGGAGTCTTGTGTGCTTGCATAGTTTGATTTGGCTCCTGAGTGCAGGTGATGCACACGAGGAGACCATAGTCTCATGTAGCTGTTGCCCCTTCAGTCTGGGCCCTCAGAATAAGCACATATGGAGCAGATGTGAATCCAACCTGCAGGCCAAACCAATCTTAGATTAGCATAAACTTAGACATCCCAAAGATTGGTGAGTATGAGAATTAATGCTGTTGTCCTAAGTCACTGAGCCTGGGGTGGTCTATTATACAGCATTATTGTGGCAATAAAGAAGGCATATGTTCAGCTTTAATAGATAAAGTCAAACTTCTTGCAAATTGGTTTTACAAAGTTATATTTCCACAAGAAATCTATGAGAATTCTAGTTTCTCTACATCTTGGTCAATATTTTTTAACTTTAGTTACTCTGAAGGGTGTCATATGGTTTGAATTTGCATTGCCTCCAACTTTGTTCTTTTTCCAATATTTGAATAGTTTTGGCTATTCTAAGTCATTTGAATTTCTGTATAAATTTTAGAATCAGTTTATTTTCTACCTCAAAACACACATACACACACAAAAACAAACAAATCAAAAAAAAACAAACAACCTACAGCTTCTAGGATATTGCCTGGGATTGTGTTTAATACATAGATCAATTTGGAGAGAATTAACATCTCAATATTCTACCTTTGAATTCATGAACATGATATCTCTATTTATTTAGGTCTCTCATATTTTCTCTAGGCAACATCTATATTTTCCAGTGTTCAGGTCTTGTGCACATTTTGTTATATTTATCTCTTCATATTTTTATGGTATTTTGACATTTTAATTTATAATGGCTTATTGCTAGTATATAGAAATACAAATGATGTTCCCATAGCAACCTTATATCCTGCAACTTGCTAAACTCACTAATTAGATCTAATAGCTATTTGTGTGTGTGTATGTGTGTGTATTCCTTAAGATTTTTCTAAGACAAACATGTTGATTGCAAATAAAAATACTTTTCTTTGTTTCCAATCTGTATTTTTTTTCCTA
The DNA here is from genome assembly GCF_039906515.1 of Pseudorca crassidens. Lineage (NCBI taxonomy): Eukaryota > Metazoa > Chordata > Mammalia > Artiodactyla > Delphinidae > Pseudorca > Pseudorca crassidens. The sequence goes on along the minus strand of NC_090296.1, from coordinate 173,176,833 downwards.
TTGCATTGGTTAAGTCCTTAAATGCAATATTGAATATAAGAGGTGAGAGCAAACATCTTATTATTGATCTATGGGGAAAGCATTCAATATTTCACCATTAAGTATAATGTTACCTTTGGTGTTTTCTGTCCTTTTTTAGGTTGAGGATTTGCCCTTTTATTCCTAGTTTTTGAGAGCTTTTATCATAAATGAATGTTGAATTTTGTCTGCATCTATTGAGAGGATTATATAGCTTTTTTTAATCTACTAGTATGATGAATTACATTATTTTCAAATGTTCATCCAACCTTGAATTCCTGGGATGAACCAAATTTACTTAGGATGCATTATCCTTTCTCTATATTACTGGACATGAATTGCTATATTTTGTTAAGGATTTTGGCATGTATGTTCATGAGAGATATTGGTCCACAGTTTACTTTTCTTGTGATATCTTAGTTTTGGTATGAGGGTAACTCTGGCTTCACAGAATGAGTTGGTAAGTATTCCCTCATCTTTTAATTTCCAAAATACTCTGATTAAAATAGGTATTATTTCTTCCAAAAATGTTTAATAGAATTAATCAGTGAAGTCATTAGGGACCTGTATTTTCTTTATAGGGAGTTTTTTTAAGTACAAATTTTATTTCATTAATAGATATAGAGTTATTAAGAATATCTATTTTAGAGGAATAGAGCTCTACCAATACCACTGTCACAGCAGGGTGACTGTGGGCTTTCTCCCAAAGCCCCAAGGAGAAACAGCAGAAGCTTAACACTGTGTGTTTGAGGAAATAGATACCACCAAAATAATACAGTGAGTCACTGAGCAAATAAATAAGCAAATAACAGTAACAAGGCCCCAAGGGGTGAGGGGAGAACAGCACACAGAGTTGTGGCAATTTATTACATAAATGTTCAGCTTCCAACCAAAAATTATGAGTCATGAAAAGAAAACAGAAAAGTATGACCATGCACTGAAAAAAGCAAGCAACAGAAACTCTTGTGAGAGTGACTAAAATTGTATTTAAGAAAGAAAGACTTCAAAGTAGCCATTATAAACATGTTCAACAGACTAAAGGAAAGTGTGATAAAAGAAGTAAGGAAAGATATGTTGACAATATCACATCAAATGAATATCAATAAAGCGAAATTATGAAACCAATTCTAAAAAAAACAAAGAGAAATTACAAAAAAGAGCCAAATGGAAAGTGTGGAGTTGAAAAGTAAAATAATTGAAATAAAAACACCTAGAGGGACTCAACAGTGATTAGAACTGGAAGAAGAAAGAATTAGCAAGCTTGAATATAGATCAATAGAGATTATTGATCAAGCTGAAAAACAGCATAAACAATAAAGAAAAAGGAAAAAGAGGCTTCAAGATGGCAGAAGAGTAAGACGTGGAGATCACCTTCCTCCCCACAAATACATCAGAAATACATCTACATCTGGAACAACTCCTACAGAACACCTACTGGACGCTGGCAGAAGACCTCAGACCTCCCAAATGGCAAGAAAGTCCCCACGTACCTGGGTAGGGCAAAAAAGAAAAAGAAAAAACAGAGACAAAAGAATAGGGACGGGACCTGCACCACTGGGAGGGAGCTGTGAAGGAGGATAGGTTTCCACACACTAGGAAGCCCCTTCACTGGCGGAGACTGCGGGTTGCTTAGGGGGGAAGCTTCAGAGCCGCGAAGGAGAGCGCAGTAAAAGGGGTGCACAGGGCAAAGTGGAGAGATTCCCGCACAGAGGACCAGTGCCGACTGGCACTCACCAGCCCGAGAGGCTTGTCTGCTCACCCGCTGGGGCGGGCTGTGGCTGGGAGCTGAGGCTCGGGCTTCGGAGGTTGGATCCCAGGCAGAGGACTGGGGTTGGCTGCGTGAACACAGCCTGAAGGGACTAGTGCGCCACAGCTAGCGAGGAGGGAGTCCGGGAAAAAGTCTGGAGCTGCCGAAAAGGCAAGAGACTTTTTCTTGCCTCTTTGTTTCGCGGTGTGCGAGGAGAGGGGATTCAGAGCTCCGCTTAAAGGAGCTCCAGAGACGGGCGCGAGCCGCGGCTAACAGCGCAGACCCCAGAGATGGGCATGAGACGCTAAGGCTGCTGCTGCAGCCACCAAGAAGCCTGTGTGCAAGCACAGGTCACTCTCCACACCTCCCCTCCCAGGAGCCTGTGCGGCCCGCCACTGCCAGGGTCCCGTGATCCAGGGACAACTTCCCCGGGAGAATGCACGGCGCGCCTGAGGCTGGTGCAGCGTCACACCAGCCGCTGCCGCTGCAGGCTCACCCCACATCCGTACCCCTCCTCTCCCCAGCCTGAGAGAGCCAGAGCCCCCGAATCAGCTGCCCCTTTAACCCCGTCCTGTCAGAGCGAAGAACAGACGCCCTTAGGCGACCTACACGCACAGGCAGGGCCAAATCCAAAGCTGAATCCCAGGAGCTGTGCGAACAAAGAGGAGAAAGGGAAATCTCTCCCAGCGGCCTCAGGAGCAGCGGATTAAATCTCCAAAATCAACTTGATGTACCCTGCCTCTGTGGAATACCTGAATAGACAACAAATCATCATAACTTGAGGAGGTGGATGTTGGGAGCAATGATATATATATTTTTCCCCTTTTTCTTTTTTTGTTAATGTGTGTGTGTATGCTTCTGTGTGTGATTCTGTCTGTGTAGCTTTGCTTTTACCATTTGTCCTAGGGTTCTGTCTGTCCGGTTTTTTTTCTTCTTTTTTTTAGTATAGTTTTTAGTGCCTGTTATCATTGGTGCATTTGTTATTTGGTTTGGTTGCTCTCTTCCTTCTTTTTTTTATTACTTTTAAAATTTTTTCTTAATATTTTTTTATTTTAAATAACGTTATTTTCTTTTTTTTTCTTTCTTTCTTTTTTTCTCCCTTTTATTCTGAGCCGTGTGGATGACAGGCTCATGGTGCTCTGGCCAGGCATCAGGGCAGTGCCTCTGAGGTGGGAGAGCCAAGTTCAGGACATCGGTCCACCAGAGACGTCCCAGCTCCACGTAATATCAAATGGCAAAAATCTCCCAGAGATCTCCATCTCAATGCCAAGACCCAGCTCCAGTCAATGACCAGCAAGCTACAGTGCTGGACACCCTGTGTCAAACAACTAGCAGGACAGGACCACAACCCCACCCATTAGCAGAGAGGCTGCCTACAAGCATAATAAGGTCACAGACACCCCAAAACACACCACCAGATGTGGACCTGCCCACCTGAAAGACAAGATCCAGCCTCATCCACCAGAACACAGGCACTAGTCCCCTCCACCAGGAAGCCTACACAACCCACTGAACCAACCATAGCCACTGGGGGCACACACCAAAAACAATGGGAATTACTAACCTGCAGTCTGTGAAAAGCAGACCCCAAACACAGTAAGGTAAACAAAATGAGAAGACAGAGAAACACATAGCAGATGAAGGAGCAAGGTAAAAACCCACCAGACCTAACAAATGAAGAGGAAATAGGCAGTCTACCTGAAAAAGAATTCAGAATGATAGTAAAGATGATCCAAAATCTTGGAAATAGAACAGAGAAATACAAGAAACATTTAACAAAGACCTAGAAGAACTAAAGAGCAAGCAAACAATGATGAACAACACAATAAATGAAATTAAAAATTCTCTAGAAGGGATCAATAGCAGAATAACTGAGGCGGAAGAACAGATAAGTGACCTGGAAGATAAAATAGTGGAAATAACTACTGCAGAGCAGAATAAAGAAAAAAGAATGAAAAGAATTAAGGACAGTCTCAGAGACCTCTGAGACAACATTAAAGACAGCAACATTCAAATTATAGGGGTCCCAGAAGAAGAAGAGAAAAAGAAAGGGACTGAGAAAATATTTGAAGAGATTATAGTTGAAAACTTCCCTAATATGGGAAAAGAAATAGTCAATCAAGTCCAGGAAGCACAGAGAGTCCCATACAGGATAAATCCAAAGAGAAACACGCCAAGACACATATTAATCAAACTACCAAAACTTAAATACAAAGAAAAAATATTAAAAGCAGCAAAGGAAAACAACAAATAACATACAAGGGAATCCCCATACGGTAAACAGCTGATCTTTCAGCAGAAACTGCAAGCCAGGAAGGAGTGGCAAGACATATTTAAATTGATGAAAGGGAAAAAACCTACAACCAAGATTACTCTGCCCAGCAAGGATCTCATTCAGATTCGATGGAGAAATTAAAACCTTTGCAGACAAGCAAAAGCTAAGAGAATTCAGCACCACCAAACCAGCTTTACAACAAATGCTAAAGGAACTTCTCTAGGCAGGAAACACAAGAGAAGGAAAAGACCTACAATAACAAACCCAAAACAATTTAAAAAATGGTAATAGGAACATACATATCGATAATTACCTTAAATGTAAATGGATTAAATGATCCAACCAAAAGACATAGACTGGCTGAAGGGATACAAAAACAAGACCCGTATATATGCTGTCTACAAGAGACCCACTTCAGACCTAGGGACACATACAGACTGAAAGTGAGGGGATGGAAAAGGATATTCCATGCAAATGGAAATTGAAAGAAAGCTGGAATAGCAATTCTCATATCAGACAAAATAGACTTTAAAACAAAGACTATTATTACAAGAGACAAAGAAGGACACTACATAATGATCAAGGGATCAATCCAAGAAGAAATATAACAATTCTAAATATTTATGCACCCAACATAGGAGCACCTCAATACATAAGGCAAAAACTAACAGCCATAAAAGGGGAAATCAACAGTAACACAATCATAGCAGGGGACTTTAACACCCCACTTTCACCAATGGACAAATCATCCAAAATGAAAATAAATAAGGAAACACAAGCTTTAAATGCTACATTAAACAAGATAGACTTAATTGATATTTATAGGACATTCCATCCAAAAACAACAGAATACACTTTCTTCTCAAGTTCTCATGGAACATTCTCTAGGATAGATCATATCTTGGGTCACAAATCAAGCCTTGGGAAATTTAAGAAAACTGAAATGGTATCAAGTATCTTTTCTGACCACAGTGCTATGAGACTACATATCAATTACAGGAAAAAACCTGTAAAAAATACAAACACTTGGAGGCTAAAAATACACTACTTAATAAGCAAAATATCACTGAAGAAATCAAAGAGGAAATCAAAAAATACCTAGAAACAAATGACAATGAAAACACGACGACCCAAAACTTATGGGAAGCAGCAAAAGCAGTTCTAAGAGGGAAGTTTATAGCAATGTAGTCCTATCTTAACAAACAAGAAAAATCTCAAATAAACAACCTAACCTTACACTTAAAGCAATTAGAGAAAGAAGAACCAAAAAACCCCAAAACTAGCAGAAGGAAAGAATCATAAAGATCAGATCATAAATAAATGAAAAAGAAATGAAGGAAACGATAGCAAAGGTCAATAAAACTAAAAGCTGGTTCTTTGAGAAGATAAACAGAACTGATAAACCATTAGCCAGACTCATCAAGAAATAAAAGGGAGAAGACTCAAATCAATAGAATTAGAAATGAAAAAGGAGAAGTAATAACTGACACTGCAGCAATAGAAAGGATCATGAGAGATTACTACAAGCAAATATAAGCTAATAAAATGAACAACCTGGAAGAAATGGACAATTTCTTAGAAATGCACAACCTTCCAAGACTGAACCAGGAAGAAATAGAAAATATGAACAGACCAATCACAAGCACTGAAATTGAAACTGTGATTAAAAATCTTCCAACAAACAAAAGCCCAAGACCAGATGGCTGCACAGGCAAATTCTATCAAACATTTAGAGAAGAGCTAACACCTATCCTTCTCAAACTCTTCCAAAATATAGCAGAGGTAGGAACACTCCCAAACTCATTCTATGAGGCCAGCATCATCCTGATACCAAAATCAGACAAAGAAGCCACAAAGAAAGAAAACTACAGGCCAATATCACTGATGAACATAGATGCAAAAATCCTTAATAAAATACTAGCAAACAGAATCCAAGAGCACATTAAATGGATCATACACCATGATCAAGTGGGGTTTATCCCAGAAATGCAAGGATTCTTCAGTATACGCAAATCAATCAATGTGATACACCATATTAATAAACTGAAAGAGTAAAACCATATGATCATCTCAATAGATGCAGAGAAAGCTTTTGACAAAATTCAACACCCATTTATGATAAAATCCCTTCAGGAAGTAGGCGGAGAGGGAAGTTACCTCAACATAATAAAGGTCATATATGACAAACCCACAGCCAACATTGGTCTCAATGGTGAAAAACTGAAACCACTTCCACTAAGATCAGGAGCAAGACAAGGTTGCCCACTCTCACCACTATTATTCAACATAGTTTTATAGTTTTGGAACTTTTAGCCACAGCAATCAGAGAAGAAAAAGAAATAAAAGGAATCCAAATCGGGTAAGAAGTAAAGCTGTCACTGTTTGCAGATGACATGAAACTATACATAGAGAATACTAAAGATGCTACCAGAAAACTACTAGAGCTAATCAATGAATTTGGTAAAGTAGCAGGATACAAAATTTATGCACAGAAGTCTCTTGCATTCCTATACACTAATGATAAAAAAATCTGAAAGAGAAATTAAGGAAACACTCCCATTTACCACTGCAACAAAAAGAATAAAATACCTAGGAATAAACCTACCTAAGGACACAAAAGTCCTGTATGCAGCAAATTATAAGACACTGATGAAACAAATCAAAGATGATACAAATAGATGGAGAGATATACCATGTTCTTGGATTGGAAGAATCAATATTGTGAAAATGACTATACTACCCAAAGCAATCTACAGATTCAACGCAATCCCTATCAAACTACCACTGGCATTTTTCACAGAACTAGAACAAAAAATTTCACAATTTGTATGGAAACACAAAAGACCCCGAATAGCCAAAGCAATCTTGAGAAAGAAAAACGGAGCTGGAAGAATCAGGCTCCCTGTCTTCCGACTATACTACAAAGCTACAGTAATCAAGACAGAATGGTACTGGCACAAAAACAGAAATAGATAGTGGAACAGGATAGAATGACCAGAGATAAACCCACACACATATGGTCACCTTATCTTTGATAAAGGAGGCAAGAATATACAATGGAGAAAAGACAGACTCTTCAATAAGTGGTGCTGGGAAAACTGGACAGCTAAATGTAAAGAGTGAAATTAGAACACTCCCTAACAACATACACAAAAATAAACTCAAAATGGATTAAAGACCTAAATGTAAGGGCAGATACTATAAAACTCTTAGAGGAAAACATAGGCAGAACACTCTATGACATACATCACAGCAAGATCCTTTTTGACCCATCTCCTAGAGTAATGGAAATAAAAACAAAAATAAACAAATGGGACCTGATGAAACTTAAAAGCTTTTACACAGCAAAGGAAAACACAAACAAGATGAAAAGACAACCCTCAGAATGGGAGAAAATATTTGCAAATGAAGCAACTGACAAAGGATTAATCTCCAAAATTTACAAGCAGCTCATGCAGCTCAGTATCAAAAAAACAAACAACCCAATCCAAAAATGGGCAGAAGACCTAAACAGACATTTCTCCAAAGAAGATATACAGATTGCCAAGAAACACATGAAAGAATGCTCAACATCATTAATCATTAGAGAAATGCAAATCAAAACTACATTGAGATATCATCTCACACCAGTCAGAATGGCCATCATCAAAAAAATCCACAAACAATAAATGCTGGAGAGGGTGTGGAGAAAAGGGAACCCTCTTGCACTTTTGGTGGGAATGTAAATTGGTGCAGCCACTATGGAGAACAGTATGGAGGTTCCTTAAAAAACTAAAAATAGAACTACCATAAGGCCCAGCAACCCCACTACTGGGCATATACCCTGAGAAAATCATAATTCAAGAAGAGTCATGTAACACAATGTTCATTGCAGCTCTATTTATAATAGCCAGGACATGGAAGCAACCTAAGTGTCCATCGACAGATGAATGGATAAATAAGATATGGTACATACATACAATGGAATACTACTCAGAGTACATTAACCTATGTATAATGGGAGTAGCAGGAGAGGAGAGAGAACAGAGAAGAAAATATATTTGGAGAAATAATAGCTAAAAACTCCCCAAATTGATGGAAAAATAATAATATAGACATCCAGGAAGCTCAATGAACTCCAAGTGGTATAAATTCAGAGAGTCACAAACAAACACATCATAGGAAAAAAATGCTCAAAGTCAAAGACAAGGACAAAATCTTGAAAGCAGCAACAAAAAAATAACTTGTCGCTTATAATAGACCCCTGATAAGATTAACAGCCGACTTCTCAGCAGAAACAGCGGAATCTAGAAGACAGTGAGATGACATATTTAAAGTACTCAAAGAAAAAAAACTGTCAACCAAGGATCCTATATCCAGCAACTTTATGTTTCAAAAGTGAAAGTGAATAAAAGACTGTCCCAAATAAACAAAAACTGAAAGAATTTTTTGCTAGCAGATCTGCATTGCAACAAATACTAAAGAAGTTCTTCAGGTTGAAACCAAGTGACCACAAATGGTAATCTGAATCTGCATGAAAAGCAAAGAACTCTGGTAAAATTTATTACATAAAGATAAAAAACAGTATAAATGCATATTTTTCTTCTTCATTCTCATAACTAATTTTAAAAGCCATGAAATAATATGTACATAATGTAATATTGGGCTTATTGGGGCTTATAACATGTAGAAATGAAATATATGTACAGTACAGTTGCCAATAAAAGCACAAAGGAGGTAAGTGGGGGCAAAGCTGCATTTGGCTAAGGAAATGACAACAGATGGTAAGGTAATAATTATAAGAATGTATTCTTGGGTTTGTAACATTTGTATGTGTAATATGTATGACAATAATAATGCAAAAGGAAAAAATGGATTAGATCTAAATAGGTGTAGCATTTTTATATATCACTGAATTAAGCTAGTATAAATCTGAAGCTGATTCCGATAAGATGTATATAGCAAACCCTAGAGAAAAACTAAAATAAACAAACAAAATTAAAGAAATGAAAATGCTACAATAGAAAATATTACTTAATGCAAATGAAAGCAGTAACGGAGGAACAGAGAAACAAATAAGACATGAGACATAGAAAACAAAAAATAAAATGGCAAGACGTTAATCCAACTATATAAATATAATTAAATGTGAATGGATTAAACAACAAATCAAAAGGAGAATTAGTAGAGAGTTCAGCAGAATGGATTAAAAGATGATATAACTATAGTCTGTTTGCAGGAGAGACACTCTAGATCCAAAGATATAAATATATTGAAAGTAAAAGGATGGGAGTATATTCACCCATAAGAAAGCTGAAATGGCTATACTAATAGAAGACAAAACATACTTTGAAACAAAAAAGATATTCCTAGAGATAAGGAGGGAAATTTATATAAGTATCAATTCATAAGGAAGAGATACCAGTTATAAATAGATATGCACCTAATAACAGAACTCCGAAACACATGAAGAAAAAAACTGCAGAAATGAAGAGAGAAATAGGCAATTAAACAACATAGTTGGAGACGTCAATACTCACTTTCAATAATGGATAGAATAATAAGATCAACAAGTAAACCTTCTTTTCCTAAGTTCCCCCTTGAGAGGGCCTTGGGAACCACGGAGGAACTGCTCCCCAAATGTGTGTGGAGAAATGGATCTGTGTGGTGCAAAGGATTGACTGTGATGGCACTGGAGGTGAACTCGTTCAAGAGCACCTGCTGTGGAAGTGTAGTTGAGTCACGGACTCCAGCAGCCAGCCCACTGGACCCACCATGGCATTCACATTTCCTTCAGGATGCTCCTAGACAGTAACCATTGGCATGGAGAATTGGGAAATTTTAGGCAAAACAAGTTTAATCACGCATTAATAGTTGTTAAAACTAAAAACACCAAAACAGCATTTTGCTTTCTGGCCATGATGAAGTAACTGGTGTCATTTTAGCTTTTCACTATAAATTTCTGGAAAACTGGGAAAAACATTTACAACAACTATTTTCAGACTTTGAACAAGAGATAGCCCAGCACTTTGATCCCTGAACTGAAAGAAAGTGAACAAACAAGCTTTCTGACTGGATGCATGTATTGCACCATGGGTGGGAAGGGAGAACCCCACATAGAATGATGGTATTGTTGAGCTAAGGAAACAGAAATTTGAGTTTCAAGAAACTAAGGTGGTTTGAATTTTTGGGACAGTACACAAGGAGGAGAAAGATATGTGAAGAACTCCAGAAATTTGCATAGGGGTTCACTAAAGTCTGACTGAATACTAAGTTTCACATGTATAGCGAGAGACTCCAAGAGGTCAGGAAAAGAACTCCCAGAAAAAGACTCCTGGGGAGCTGTAGAATTACCAAGTACCAGAGCTCACACAGGCTTGGAAGACATTTGAGTTCTGACCTACCAGAGAGGAAAGAAAGACCTTGCTGAACACCTGGGGCATTCAGGAGAAACCCCTGAAAGCCTTGCCTTAGTAGGTTAGCAAAAAAAATAGTAGCCTTAGAGATTAACAAAAAAATAGATAAATGAATTACTACATAATAAGTATTTTGGGAACAATTCTTTTTAAGTTCAGAAAAAAATTACCTTAGATTCTACACATAGCAACAAATTCCAGATGGGTTAAAGACTTAACAGAACAGAACAAAACAGAATAATATACATATTCTGGCTCTTGGTGGGTAAATACATTCAGAATATTGAAGATAAAAGAAATACTCTAAGAGAATATATTTCTGAATATATAAAAACTTAAAAAATCTTTTCTACAAGAAAAGGTTGAAATCAAGCAACAGAGTGGAGAAAAATTATAACATAGTAAGCTAATAATAAGGAAATGTTTGCTTTCTAATATATTTAGTAAATACTTGCATACACATATATGTGTGTATATATGCATACAGATACAGATATAAATACATCTATACATAAGTATATAAATATATGGTATATACATATATAAATATAAATTTTAAAATATAGTCTATACTCAGATCTAGATGATCCTTTGTTAAGGAAGAAATATTGAAGAAAATACAAACATACAAACACACGGCATTGTCATAGGGAAAAACATAACATCCCCTGGGCAAATATATTCATTAAAAAATGTACTGCACTTAGTAAAAAATGCAAGAAACTTGCAAGAAAAATGCAAGAGCCTAATTTTGGTAGACAAGTGGCAAAAAGGTTATAAACACATATTGCTAATAGGCTTGAAATGTCACTTCCAGGCCTGGGGCTATGAATTTCCCCGCGCTTGGGATTCGGATAGACGGGGTTCAAACCCTTGTGGGTACAGCGCCGGACTGGTGGTAAAGACTCAGTCTTAGGGGAGACCTCTCCTGGGTCTGCTCTCTGCTAGTCCTTATGTGTTTCCAGATGGGATCATTCCTGCTATTTTTACTTTTCAGCTCAAACTAACTTCTGCATTTAGGCTCAGTACAGGTCCCGTGATGTGGCTGCAATCGATTACGCAATCGCCCACTTGGAATCATTTGTAAACAGAGTCTTCATTTCTGTCATGAGACTTCAAAAGGCGTGGTGTATGCGTGCGTTTTAACGAAACTGAACAATTTGGAATTTATGATTTCTCTGGAAAGATGAAAGAAACAGGGGTATGCCAACTCGGGTAGGAAGTGTGTCTTTAAAATGAAAGTATGGGGGGAGGGGCGGGGAGGCTCTGGAGCTTTGCTGAGGTCGATTCAATACAAAGGAAGGTAGTGAGTTGTAGCAGCTGGACACTTTTGCACACGGACACTTAGACACGTGGACACGTTTTACACACGGACACAGGACATGTTCTGCACGTGGACACATGGGCGCAATTTGCATGCACATACATATTTTGCACACGGACGCTGATTTTGCCCGTGGATACTTGGACATGTGGAAATGTTTTGCACACGGACACTTGTTCTGCACTTAGACACGTTTTGCACACTGACACGGACGCGCTGTGCACATGGACATACGGGCACGTTTTGCATGTGGACATATTTTGCACCTGGACACGTGTTTTGCAGAGGGACGTATGGACACGTTTTGCACACTGACACCCTCTGCACATGGACACACGGCACGGTTTGCACAAGAATATTTTGCACGTGAACACGTTTGCCTAGCAAACACCAGCGGCGAGCGCGGAGTCAGACGCAGGTGTCTGCGGCTTGGCGAAGGCCCTGAGCTGGGGGAGCCGCGCCGGCCGGGCCTGGAACTACAACTCCCAGAGCGCGCGGCCGCCTCTCCTGGACGAGCGGCGACGCCGATTGGCCCCGCCCAGCGGGCGGTGCTAGTGGCGGGGCCGCAGAGCCGGGACGCGGGGAGCCGGTGGCATGGAGACCCGTGCCGCAGACGGCAGCTTCCTGGGCGACTTGGGTACGTGCGGGTTGCCGGGAGCGCGGGGCCGCCTTCGTGGACCGAGAGTTGCATCTGCTTACATTCGCCCCGGGCAGGGACGAACCCGCTCCGAGGGGTCGTCAGGGGCGTCTGGCTGGGTCCGGGTCGGAGGGCCGTGTCTTTAAAGGAGCAGGTCCGGGGGTCCCATGCAGCTCAGACGCGGTTTCTGCGTCCGGCTCCTGGTCCCCTGCCGGCCGGGTCATCCTTGTGACTTCAGAACCGGAGACCCACCGGAGCGCTGCGCACCCTGGGGAGGATGCGGGACTGTGCGTGGTCATTGCCAGGTTCCGAGGGGAACCTAGGAAATGCCCACGCGGGACCACTCGTAGGGCAGCCCTGGCACGGGCCCGGGGTGGGAGCTGGACCGTCTTCCAGGCGCCCTGTGGGAAGGTCGTGGGCAGGGTCGTTCGCATGCAACGGATACACCCAGGAATCCAATCCAGAATGAGCATGTGCCCTTGTCGCACTGTGTGAGACATGCGACCTCGGTTCTTAACTGAACCTTCTTTACCGTTTGGGCAACCCGAGAATAAAATGGATTCGAGGGCAAAAGGCCATTCTTTGGGGAAGCAAACTTTCCCGCCTACGGAGTAATTCTAGGGCAAATGAGCAGTGAAAACACTTCCAAAGACTGCAAAGAAAAAAATAATCTATAAAGTATTTTTACACTGATAAAAAAAATGTAGTGCGAATGAAAGTGAGAAGTCTTATGGGTTAATTTAGCTTAAGACGAAGTGCAGTCCTCGCAAAGCTATTTTAGTTGATTTTGCAAAACAGCCACCTGCCACAGGATCAAAGGCATTTAATAAGCATCTCTGTTTTTACTTGGCATTCCACCCCAGGCAGGCACAGGGCTTTGACCCTGCCAGTGTGTGCTGTGTTTGGTTGGTTCACCGTGGAAGCTTTTTAAACACGTTTTAATATTTTTGTTCATGTGCAAGGTTCAATAGCATAGCATCACTTCCGAGTATGTTTTTGTATAGTTTAAGGAATGTATCTTTAGAAGAAAAACATATTCTAAACTAATAGATGCACCGTTTCTGGGATTTGTGGCTACTTTTGACATTGTCATTGTTTAATTTCATATATTTCTCTCAAAATACATCCTGCTGACAGTTTTATTCTCAACACTAATGAATAAACTCAATGTGTTGAATCCAGAGCGACACTGCTATCCCAGCAGAAGTAGAGGCCCATCATAGGAACTTTAATGCATTTTATCATTCTGATCTCAAATTCTATACATGTGGTATACTCTAACCAAACCGTGTAGCTTTATTTTTATTTTTTTAAATTAAAAAATTTTTTTATTGGAGTATAGGTGCTTTACAATGTTGTGTTAGTTTCTACTGTACAGCAAAAGTGAATCAGCTATACGTATACATATATCCCCTTTTTTGGATTTCCTTCCAATTTGGTCACCACAGAACACTGAGTAGAGTTCCCTGTGCTATACAGTAGGTTCTCCGTAGTTTTATTATTATTTTTTAATGAATTTATTTATTTAATTTTTTTGGCTGCGTTGGGTCTTCGTTGCTGCGTGCGGGCTTTCTCTAGTTGCAGGAAGCGGGGGCTACTCTTCGTTGTGGTACGTGGGCTTCTCACTGCGGTGGCTTCTCTTGTCGCGGAGTACGGGCTTTAGGTGCACAGGCTTCAGTAGTTGTGGCTCGTGGGCTCTAGAGCGCAGGCTCAGTAGTTGTGGTGCATGGGCTTAGGTGGTCCGCGGCATGTGGGATCTTCCCGGACCAGGGCTCGAACCCGTGTCCCCTGCATTGACAGGCGGATTCTTAACCACTGCGCCACCAGGGAAGCCCTGTAGCTTTATTTTTAATGTAACACCTCACAGAGGTAAAGGTTGCAGTCTTATAATATGGCCTTATCAATAAGAACCAAGAATTTAGGGCAAGTCACATCCTAAAGTGAATCAGTGTTGGTTACTTAGCAAATGTAATTCATATCATTATTGACCCTAGGTTGTGTCTATTTGTAAAGTTGAAAACGTGACTCTCGTATTCAGCATCTGTGCTCAAGGGCTTCTGACTTGGAAGCAAGAGGTTGGCAGAAGATGAAAGGGTGCCTTAGGGATCTGGGCTCTAAGCAAGGTGAGCTGCTGGTGTTCTTCAGTTATCCTCAGCCGAGAAGTCTAACCAGTTCATTGGCCTCTGGGGTGTTGGGAAGATGGGATGGAGAGAGAAAAGGAGAGGCAGCCCCTGGGACCGTGATGAGAGCCACTGAGCTGCTTTGCTGTGGGCCAGGCGCTGGCCACGAGCCCTGTGACAGTTGCAGGACAGTCATCATTATCGATTAACTTAGAGGTGAAACTGAGTTCGCACAGCTAGGAAGTCACAAAGCTGAGGTTTTAACACAGGTGGTTCTTTTTTGTTTCGTTTCTTTTTGCTTTGCTTGTTTTATGTTAAAGATCCTTTTGTTCTTCCTATCAGATAGGTTCATCTGTAATCAATTTGTAGGGCTGCTTGGAGCGCTGAGCTGGTTTTGTGACTGGGATGGATGAGCCATGTTCGCTGTGGGTTCTCAGGGGACTGGGGAGCACCGCTACCAGCCATCATCTCTGTACTATAGCACCTTTCGGGCTCTGAGAAATGTCTTTGCCTCCAGGGGTCCACAATCAGGATGGTAGACTGATCTGAGTCCCCGGGCCCGGGAACCTGTATCCAAGTTCATCCTTTTGTTGAGTCTGTGGAATTGGATTTTTTTTTTTTTGCTGTGCTGCGTGGCTTGCGAGATCCTAGTTCCCCGACCAGGGATGGAACCTGGGGCCCTGGCAGTGAGAGCAAGGAGTCCTATCCACTGGACTGCCACGGAATTCCGGAATTTGATTTTTTAAACATAGAATTGTATGGAAAGTACTTTGAGAGATCTAGATAATCAGTGCCCTGGCTGGGAGGTCAACTTCCTTAAAATCTTCTCAAATCGTGCTTCTGTTTCTGCCTTAGCGAAAGCTGCATTCTAGAAGTGTCTAGATGTGTCCTTTAGTGGAGAAGCCTCTGGGCACTATATTACACTGCTAATAACAACGTTTGAAGGAAATTAGGCTGATTTTAACACCAGCTGGGATTCCGGGTAGTCACTGCGGCCAGGAGTGGCTGCCGACTATAGCAGTACAAGTGAGTTTTGATTTTTTTGGTATAACCCTCCTGCCCTGGTCATCAGCACCGTGGGGTGGGAGGGAGGCAAGGGGAGGGGTTGGGTGGCAGAGAATTGGATAAGCGGTTAGTAGGGGCTGCTGAGTGAGGGCGAAAGTTGGATTTGGGCGTTTCTCCTTAAGCATGTTTAGGAAGATCTTTCTTTCCTTTTCCCTGGCTGTCTGCTGCTCCGGTAACCTCTTCCCGCTTTTCTCTTTTGCTTTCACTTGTTCTCTTTCACTTTCCTTTTGCCTCTCCTAACTGAGCTTTGACTGTCTTGTCCCTGTCGGAAAGTAAACCTTTTCTCTTTAATTTTTATCACATTTAACAGATCTTAAAACCACGTATGCCAACCTCAAGTTTACTGACAAACAGTACTTGGGGTATTCATAATTAAAACACTGAAATAGAACTTGTTGAAAAATCTCTTCAAGAGTAACAAAATTCTCAGCCCCAGTTTCTAAATAAGTGTTTCTACATATAAAAATGAGTTCCATTTTCCCTGAGAATCAAGGTGACTGGTAATATCAAGCTCACTGAACTTTAATTCGGACAGCATGTTAAAGATGGGTGGTCGCCACAAAACATTTATTAAGCACCACCTGTGCCAGGCACTTTGCATGTATTGTGTCTTTGGTCTTTGCAGCATCCTCTGGAGCAGGTCTGTCGTTCTCAGGTGCTGGTTTCTTTGTGCTTCTGGGGTTTTGCCCCTATTTTGTTTTTTCACTCTTTACTGTCAGATGGATGGGTGCACTTTGCCATGATTTCTAGGTCCTTTTAGCTCTTCAATTTGTTTTTGCTTTGTACACACAAATCCTTGGCCTTCTGGGACCTTGGGGGACAAGTCACTCGGGACCCCTGACTTTCCCGAAAGCTGAGTTTAGCCCGCTGAGAGCGGTCCTCAAAACACCAGCTCCACTGTGGCTTCAGCAGCCGCTCCCGGCGGCTACATCTGCACACAGGTGCCCCACGGGCATGGATGGGGTATGGGGAGGCTATCCATCATCATTTCAAGAATATTTATCTACTGGGGTATTTGGGGAGAAGGGCTTATTTCAGAGCTGCAGCTGTGGCCGAGAAGGACATGTCTGCAGCGAGGGCCCTGGGCCCCCCTTCATGACATACCTGGAGCAAGATTCCTGGCCCAAGCAGCATTGAAGGGTGCCTGGTGGATACTGAGCACGTTGGATCCGCTTGTGGTGTAGGTGTTCTCCGTGGCGTTTGGAAAACACTTTGTTTGAGCGGGGCTGCTGTGTGGAGGGGCCCGTGGCTGAGGGAGGAGCGGTCAGGGTCAGGGTCTGCACAGGGGTCGGGTTCTAGACTCTGGACAGGTGGGTAGGGCCGATGAGTGCTCCGCTCTGCATGTGGAACGGGAGCCCGGCAGGCCCTGCACGTCGCAAGGCCAGGCTCTCGAGGAGGGCCAGTGGGGCCCTGGCTGAGAGCTGCGGTTTGGGCTCAAAGAGCAGGATTCTGGGCTCTGGATGACTAAGCAGGATGTTGGTAAATTGGCTCTCTGGAGAAAAAAGGAAAAAAAAAAAAAAAGGAAACCTGATCTGATTTTCTGCTTTCCCTGGTGTAAATACTCACCCTCACGCTGATTTCAGCTCCCAGGGGTTTCCTGGGAGTCGGCCAGGGGAGCTGGTCTGGAACACCCACTGCTGGACACGCGTAGAGAAGGCGGGTGCCAGGGCCAAGGGGCTGGGACTCCATGCAGGGGACTCATGCGGGATCCAGATGCTGGAGCCGGAGTCCCAGGTGGGGCTTTGGAACATGACAGGCAGTAGAACTGGAGGCTGGGACCCAAGCAGGACCAGCAGAAATAGAATGATGCTAACAATCCCATCATGGTCATAGTGTGTGCTGTCGTCGTACACTTGCCTGCCACCGTGCCGGTCGTGCCCAGCAGGATTTCACTGTCATTACAGCCACCCCAGGGGAGTAGGCAAAAACATCGCCATTTTATATGAGAGAAAGCTGAGGCTTAAAAAAAATTGATGTGTAATTGAAAACTGAGGCTTTGAGAGGATAAGTGACGTGCCCCAGGTCACGGGGCTAAAGGACAGACAGGCGTTGGACTCACGAGCTGAGTGGTTCCTGAGGCTCCTCACCATGTATCCCGCTCCCAAGGGAAGGCTGACGCTGAACCACTTGAAGTGTTCAGCTGGGGTTTCTTGACTCCCGAAGGCTGGGCCTGGGCCGGGCAGGGCCAGCCCTCAGATGTGAGAGTGTCAGGGCCCGGCCAAGGTACACAGGGGTGTCGGGTTGGGAGTCAGCAGGTGCACGTCTGGTGCCCAGGCTGGATCAGTCAGGTCAGGCAGGGGTGCAGAAGAGTGGCAGAAATGTTCTCAAGCGTCTGTCATTCCTTCTCGGGGTGACCTTGCACTTGTCCGGTAGAAGATCCTGTAGGTGGTGTTGGTGAGACTCTAGTTTTGCAGATGACGGTTTTCACTTAGTCCTTCGTGAGCTTGGCTTGCCAGCAGCCACTCAGCAGAAGGAGTGACACAGGTATCTCCGTGGCCTTGAACCGAAGCCCGGGCAGGAGGCAGGAGGGACCTGGGCGCTGCTGTCTGCCCTTTAGCACCAGCGCCCTGGTGCTCTGTCTTCTGGGGACTGCAGCCTGGGCTCTGCTACAACAAACTCCTGTTTAATTGATGCCCTGGCCCCTGGCACGGCTGGAGTGGGCAAGGCCAACGTGTGGCCCAGGTCAGTGTCAGGGCTGGGCAGGCCTGTAAGGGGCCGGTAGTGGGGTGTACTCTGGCGGGGGCAGACCCAACTGCAGTAGAAGTTTTCCGGCAAGTACAACAGGCTTCTGGAGAGTATTTATTTGATACCTGTGTGTCAGGCGCTGTGCTGGAACAGGAGGTCGGCGGCTGCGGTCCTGTCCTAAAGATGCCCGTGGAAGGATGGAAGAGGCGTGAAATCAGGTGCAGCTGTGTGTACAGAGGTGGCTTACAGGAGGGCCTGGGTGGGCAGGCTGCACGCTGGAAGGCTTCCTGAAGGCGCTAAGACTCGGTCTCGGTGGGGAGGATGGAGAGTGGGGGGCTGAGTGGGGCACAGCACCCCCAAAGGCACAGGCCCTGGACCACCCGACCCTATGTCAGCTACATGAAGCTCAGCGTAATTGGAGACAAGGGTGTGTGTGTGAGGGTGGTGATGGGAGGGTGTGGGGGGAGACTGGAAAATGGGGCTGGGACTCCATCCTGGAGGGTCAGTTTGCCTGGCTTGCAAAGGAGTGTGGATGCTTTTCTGGAATCAGGAGCAATCTAAGGGTCCTGAGCAGGCCCCCCGTGACCCGCTGATGACCTAGCTGCATTAGGGAGGGGGCGAGGGGAGGGGGTGCTGGGGCAGGGGAGCACCAGAGGGGGCTGTTGACGGGATGAAGGGAGGGAGGGTGACGGGAAGGGGGTGCTAGGAGTCCACTTATGTGGCAGGGCTGGGATTTAGGGGAAGGCTCATCCCCGAGGGAACTTGCCAGAGGGAGGGTCTCAGGTTTCCAGGGCGGCCCCTCTCCCAGGGCGATGGTACAGGGGTGGGGGCATCTGGTCACAAGTGGGGTCCAGGCACAGGGCCAGAAACAAAGCCTGAGGTCAGTGGGTTGACCAACGTACAGCGTTTTCCTGCCTCTCTTCCCTGCTAGCAGACGTCTTTTTGCTTTAAAGTTGATAAGTACGTGTCAGCCGTCCCCCGTCTTCTCTCTGGTGGGGGGTCGTGGGAGGGGGTCGGGGGTGGATGCCTCTGAGCTTCCCACTGAGGACCAGCGCTCCTTCATGCAGCTGCAGCCCCGTGGGCCACCAGGCACCCCGTGTTCTTTATCTCTGGGGTGGCTCTCCCCTCCCCCTGTGCTTCTCGGGGTCTCCAGAGGCCATTGAGGCTACCACCTCCCCCTGACCCCCACCTCCCACTGTAAAGGTGTCCCCCCAGTGACATCCTGTGGTTGGTACCAGCTGTGGGTGACAACCTCCCCCATCTCCGGGGCCTCCTCCATCTTTGTTACTTCTTTAAAAAATAATTTTTAGGGCTTCCCTGGTGGCGCAGTGGTTAAGAATCTGCCTGCCAATGCAGGGGACACGGGTTCGAGCCCTGGTCTGGGAAGATCCCACATGCTGCGGAGCAACTAAGCCCATGCGCCACAACTACTGAGCCTGTGCTCTAGAGCCTGCGAGCCACAGCTACTGAAGCCCGCGTGCCTAAAGCCCGTGCTCCAGACTTCCCTGGTGGTGCAGTGGTTAAGAATCCACCTGCCAATGCAGGGGACATGGGTTTGAACCCTGGTCCGGGAAGATCCCACATGCCGCAGAGCAACTAAGCCCATGCGCCACAACTACTGAGCCTGTGCTCTAGAGCCCGTGAGCCACAGCTGCTGAGCCCGCGTGCCACAACTACAGGAGCCCACGCGCCTAGAGCCTGTGCTCTGCAACAAGAGAAGCCACTGCAATGAGAAGCCCGCGCACTGCAATGAAGAGTAGCCCCCACTCGCCACAACTAGAGAAAACCCACGTGTAGCATCGAAGACCCAACGCAGCCAAAAATAAATAAAAATTTTAAAAGTGACATTTAAAAAACATAATTTTTAAAGTTTTAATTGTGGCTAAAAACATAGAAATGGTTAAGATGGTAAATTTTAAGTGTGCAGTTCAGCAGTATTAACTACATGCACATTTTGGTACAACAGAGCTCCAGAATTTTTCATCTTATAACACAGGAAACTCTGCACCTGTTCACCTTCGCATTTCTCCCCTTCCCCACCCCCGGCAGCCACTATTCCATTTTCTGTCTCTACGACTTTGATTCTAGGAACCTCATATAAGTGGAATTGTACAGTATTTGTCTTTTGTGACTTGCTTATTTTACTGAGCATCATGTCCTCAAGGTTCATTTACGTTGTAGCCTGTGACAGAATCTCTTTCGTTTTTAAGGCTGAGTAATAAATATTCCATTGTGTGTATATATCACATCTTCTTTATCCATTCTTCCCTTCATGGACACTTAGGTTGTTTCCATGTCATGCCTATTGTAAGTAATACAGCAGTGAATAGGGGTGCACATATCTTATCGAGTTAGTGTTTGCATTTTCTTAGGATAAAAACTGCTGGATCGTATGGTAGTTCTGTTTGAATTTTTGAGGAACCAGAATACTCTTGTCCAAAGTCCTTGCACCGCTTTACATTCCCATCAACAATGCACAAGCGTTCCAGTTTCTCCACATCTTTGGCAACATTTATTTTTTGTTTTTTGATAGTAGCCATCCTAATTGGTGTGAGGTGGTATCTTGCGGTGGTTTTAATTTGCATTCCTCTGATAACTGGTGATGTTGAATATCTTTTCTTGTGCCTGTTGACCATTTGTATATCTTTTTTAGGGAAATACCTATTTAAGTCCTTTGTTAATTTTTTAATTGGGTTATTTATGTTATTGAGTTGTAGGCATTCTTTATATATTCTGATATACATGGTTTACAAATATTCTTCCCTATCCTATAGGTGCCTTTTCACTGTTGACTGTGCTCTTTGATGCACACAATGCTCTCCTGTGTTATCACACCTGCTGCTTCTGATCTCTGCCCTCAGTTGCTGCTAAGACAACTGCAGCTGATGTTTATTCACTAGAAAATATGGTTCCCAGTAAGTTGCACTTCCTCTATAGACTGGTCATAAGGAGATAGAATTAGATTTTCTTTAAAAAATTTTATGTCCATACTTTATCATTCACATTAGTAATTCCTTCCATTCATTCGTCCCTTATGCACTCAACAAGCAAGTGACGTGAGCATCTTTTTTGGGCCTCACACTGTGCCAGGTGCTGGGAATAGAGCCAAGCCAGTGATGCCCAGCAGGCTCACTGCAGCCCCGCCTCCTCGGTGATGCTTTCCTGATGGGCTGTCTTGCTTCTAAGTTCCCGTAGCGTGACCTGTTCCACCACTGTCGCAGTCGTCCTGTCCTGTTGTTTTGAATTGTTTCCCCACCCTCCCCAGCCCATGACCGTGACCTGCTGATTGCCATGTCCATCCGTCTCTGTGCAACGCGGTGGGAGAGGCTGCATCTACCTGCACAGGCTGCTGAGGGATGCTCAGGCCTTCCCTGCACCGCCTTCCTGAGCTGCACTTTCCTCCTTCCTGCAGGACCCAGGACTCGCCCTGCTCTCCTCTTTTTACTCAGTCTGCCCTTGGGGTTCTGCTCCCTCCAGACTGACTTGAGAGTGATCCAAAGCTGCTTTCCACTACCCACCCCACAAGACAGGCATACGGGCGGCCATTCATCACGACTGGGAGACATACTGGGGTCCCCAAGCTTGGCTTACTTACTTACTCCTGGGACAGTAAGTAAGAAGTTCCCCAAGCCTGGCTTTTACGTTTGTGGGGATCAGATCTTCCTCTGCATTCCAGTCCTCCCTTCACTTCCCTGGCCCCCATGACCCCTGTGGGGTCGCACAGTTAGGTACAATGAGGGGGTTAAAATACCACAAATAGACTCCATTTATGGAGCACTTACTCTGTGCTGGGCCCAACGCTAAGTGCTTTTACTTTCATTCATTTAATTTTCATAACCCACCGATGAATGAACTATATTATTATCCCAATTTACAGGTGACAAAACTGACAGTCAGGGAAGCTATTTCTCGCACAAGCTAATAAACGGCCGCGCTGAGTTTTAGCCCTGAGCCGTTTGGCTCTGGAGAACCCTGAGCCACGCATCATGCGGCTCCACTGCGGGGGTGGGGTAGGGCTGTAGGTCGGCGGAAATGAGGGGATCTCCAAGAGGGGACAGTCATCAACACATAACCCGGGGGTTATCCACCTGCCAAGGAAACACATTCACCCCAGATATGGTTCGTGAAAGTGCTTCTGATAAGACTTGGGAACCATGTGGTTGATCAGAAGGTTTTCTAGGGAGATGTGATAATAAAATGTAGTTATAATAAAAGGAAACTGCTTATTATGAAGAGGTGTGTAATGTGGTCATCTGCCGAAGTTGGGGCTTGACAGTAAGGATGTGTCAGCATAATCCAGCACTGTTGTCATTTATGACGTTTTAAAAGAGTGTCTAGAAGACTGCCCTGTATCCCAGGTGCTCTGACGGGTGTTGAGAAAACGTCCTGTAGTTTCTGCATCTGGGGAGTTTACACTCTGAGTTTGCATGCGTTTGTCTGCACCTGGCTTAAACCGTAAAGAAACATCACCCTCACACCACGGGAAGCCTGGCTGTCAGGGCTGCAGGCCCCACGTGACCAGTGACTCACCTGGTGCTTCCCATCCTCAGAGCCGACGTTAGGCAGGTGGTCCGACGGCCACGGCACTTCCCAGCTCGCGTCTAGGCAACATCGGGGGCGAGGGGTGTGTCGAAACTGTGAACGCTGTCAGCAGCCTCTCCCTCATGTGTCGTTCACTGGAGTTGGGTCAGACGTCCTACGGGAAATGGGAATCCTGTGGTTAACTTAGACCGCTTGTCTGGGTGGGATGGATACACGGCACTACTAGTCTACTGCTGCTGCACGGCAGGCAGCCAGGTGGGGACCGCAGCACAGTAAGCCCTGGTGGAGGCACAGACGAGGGGCTCACCCAGCACGGATGAGGCTGAGGCTGGGCAAGGCCTCCTGCAAACCTGACCACTGCACTTCAGTCAGGAAAGGAACAAGCAGGCGTTATCTAGGATGAACAGGGAGGGGTGGAAGGTGAGATAGAGAGGCTAGAGGTGGGGAGAGAAGGGGGAGAAGTGGTGTCGGTTCTTAAGTGTGGTCTCCAGACCAGCTACATCAGCATCGTCTGGGCACGTTTTAGAAACTTAGATTCCCAGGTCCCACCAAGACCCACTCAGCTCTGGGGGTGGGGCTCAGCAGCCTTCGATTTCACAAGCCCTCCAGGCGATGCTGATGGAAGCTCCAGTTTGAGAACCCTTGGCTAAAACATGGGAGGTCAGGGTGCTGCATCTCGTGCACCTGGTTCTCTAGAGCTGAGGGCAGGGGAGGGGGAGAGGTAAGGCATTGTGGAAGAAAGGGGGGATGTTAGAGAATTTTACTCCTTTTTGGGAGAGGAGTCGTGCCTTTGTTTATTTCTTAATCAACACATTGTTGTTGAATATGTATTTTACGAGGTTGGAATGCAAAAATAAATAATTATAGTTTGAGATGAATGAAAATGAAGAGATAACATACCAAACTTACAAGCTGCAACTCATGCCATACTTAGAGAAGATTTATAGCTGTAAACGTTTACATTAAAAAAAAGAAGAAAGAGCTCAAATCAATAACCTAATAACCTTTCATCTTAAGACATTGGAAATAAAAAAGCAAACTAAACCTAAAGACAGCAGAAGCAAAGAAATAATAAAGATTAGAGAGGAAATTAATGAAATAGAATAGAGAAACAATGCAGAATATCAACAAAACAGAAGTTGGTTCTTTGAAAAGATCAACAAAATTGACAAGTCTTTAGTTAAACTGACCAAGGGTGTGTGGGGGGGAAAGATGCAAATGACAAAATCAGCAATGAAAGAGGGGATGTTATTATGGACATTACAGACATAAAATGATTATAAGGGAATACTATGAGCAATTGTTTGTTAGTCTGCTTGGGCTGCCATACCAGAACACCACAGACTGGAGGCTTAAACAACACGTTTATTTCTGAGGTTCTGGAGGCTGGACGTCCAAGATCAAGGTGCCAGCAGGCTTGATTTCTCCTGAGGCTTCTCTCCTATGCTTGCAGACAGCGCCTTCTTGCATGTCCTCACATGGTCTTTCCTCTGTTCATACTCATCCCTGGTGTCTGTGTGTCCTAATCTCCTCTTCTTATAAGGGCACCAGTCAGATTGGATTAGGGCCCACACTAATGGCCTCACTTTATTTGGAGTTACATCTCCAAATACAGTCACATTCTGAGGTATTAGGGGTTAGGGCTTCAACATATGGATTTTGTGACAGGGGGCACAGTTCAGTCCATAACAAATTGTATGCCAACAAATTAGATAATGTACATTAAGTGGACAAATTCCTAAAAAAGATAAACTACCAAAGTGGACTCAAAAAAAAAAGGAATAGATTTATAACAAATGAAGAGATTGAATTATTAAAAAAACTTAAATAAATGAAAGCTCAGGCCCAGATGTCTTCACAGATGAATTTGACCAAATATTTAAAGATTGAATACCAATTCTTCATAAACTCTTCCAAAAATTAAAAGAGAGAATACTTCCCAACTCATTCTCTGAGTCCAGTATTACTTTGATGCCAAAACCAGACAAATACATCAATCACAAGAAAAATGACACTTATGAATGTAGACCCCCAAATTCTCAAAATATGCACCAACCAAATTGAGCAATGTATAAAAAAGATTATACACCATGACCAAGTGGAATTTATCCCAGGGACGCATGGTTGGTTTAACATCTGAAAATCAATCCATGTAATACAGCATTTTGACAGAATTAAGGAAAAAAAGCCAGCCTGATCTTTGCAATAGATGCAGATAAAGTACTTGACAAAATGCAACACCCTCTCATGATAAAAAGACTCAACAAACTAGAAATAGAAGAGAACTTCCTTGACCTGATAAAGGGCATTTATGAAAACCCACAGCTCACATGGTGGTTCGTGGTGAAGGACATAGCTCCAGGACCAGGAACATGGCAGGAGGTGCCTCTCGGCACTTTTGGTCAACGTGGGGCTAGACGTTCAAACCAAGGCAGTTAGGCAAGAAAAAGAAAAGGCATTCAGATTAGAAAGGAAGAAGCACAGCTACCTCTATCTAAATGCATATGACATGATTTTGTATGTAGGAAATCCTGAGATTTCTGCTAAAATTGAATAATTAAATCAAGTCCCTACTTTGAAGGCTCTCCCAGGCCAGGAGTGGGGACAGTATAATTGCTGCATTATAAGCATGTAGATGTCAGGGTTGTGGGAGACGTGTCTTCCGGAGAAGGAGCTATTTCAAATGGGTCCACGTGGGTGACATAACATCTAAACAGGAGATGCAGAATGGATGATCGGGGTGGGGGCAAAGGTGGGCTTCTCAGGCAGAGAGAATATATGCAGAGATGCAGGTGTGCAAGGGCAGGGGGCCACATTGAGCCAGCTGTGTGTCTGGAGAGAGGGGGCTTGTGTAGGGCAGTGGTGGCAGATGGGTCAAGGAGGTGAGCAAGCTCCAGATCATGAAGGACCTTGCAGGCCTCACCAAAGACTTGGACTCCACCCCTGGGCAGTGGGAATCACTCAAGGGTTTTGAGTAGGGGTGTTTGGACCAATTACACCACTGTGTATACAATGGCTTGGGTTTCGTAAAGGGTCCTGGGGTTCATCTGACCTGGACAGAAGTGGCGTGCTCTTAGCACTGCATGTTTTTCTTTCCAGGTTTCTGGGTGGAGCGCACCCCCGTGCACGAGGCAGCCCAGCGGGGGGAGACACGGCAGCTGCAGCAGCTGATCGAGAGCGGGGCCTGCGTCAACCAGGTCATGGTGGACTCCATCACGCCCCTGCACGCGGCCAGCCTGCAGGGCCAGGCGCAGTGCGTGCAGCTGCTGCTGGCCGCCGGGGCCCAGGTAAGCCACCTGCAGCATGGTCCCCAGACTGATGGGACCAGCTCCAGAGAAAAAGAGGCTTGGGAAGAGCGTTCTGTGTTATGCAACACATGGGAAGAAAGGAAACCACTGCAGGAGGCTGAGAAGGAAAGGAAGGAGGAAACCAGAGTGGGCTGTAGTGGAGGCTGAAGGAGGAGGGAGGGCTGGTCTCCATGGCAACCACACCCTGAGAGGACCGGTGAGGGTGCTCGTGGACCTGGCTGTTGGGAGGTCACTGGTGGTGGAAGAGAAGTCCGGGTTAGCAAAGTGATGGCATGCTCTGCTCTGCATGTGGGCAGGCAGGCTGTGGACACAGAGGTGGGCTGCCTACCGGGCTGGCGGGGCCTTGACGGCAGGAGCCTTTTGGGC
Source organism: Pseudorca crassidens (assembly GCF_039906515.1). Taxonomy (NCBI): domain Eukaryota; kingdom Metazoa; phylum Chordata; class Mammalia; order Artiodactyla; family Delphinidae; genus Pseudorca; species Pseudorca crassidens. The sequence continues at coordinate 173,150,351 of NC_090296.1, read as the reverse complement.
TCAGAGAGCAGGATGACTAAGTGGGATGCTGGCAAACTAGCTCTGGAAGGACAGGTAAAAGGAACAAGAACAAGATTCTGATTCGCTGCTTTCCCCTAGTTTACGTACTCACACCACAGCCCACGTGGAGTCCCCAGCATATGGTATCTGGTATCCGGCTGGTAGAATTGCTGGGTATTTACCAGTTGGCTGGGCGAGCTGGTAGGAGCTGCCCTGGGACAGCGGTGGGGGGTGAGGAAGAAGGGAAGGCTGTGTTCTGCTCACTCTTCCCAAAACTCAGCTATGAAGGCGGTTCCAGAGGAAATGGAACAGGCTTCAGCGTGAACCCAAGTAAACAGCTGAATTTGGACAAATTCTAAGCAGAATCTGCCAGTTTGGGGAGTTGCCTTTTCCTGCCTCATGATTTTCCAACTAGAGGAGGCATGTTAAACAGTTTCAGGCACACCTCCTAGCTGAGGCTGGAGTTAAAGCCCGTTTTCACACCCCGCCTGTGCTTAGTAGGTGTTGGGGTGGTGGCCGGAGTGAGGCTAAGCTAAAAAAAGCCCCCAGTTGCACGCCCGCTGTACTCAGGCGGCCAGTAGACACGCCCTACTTTCTATCTCTGAACCCCCTTGCCTGGCACGGCACCTCAGCACGTAATAGAAAACCTAAGAACTTCGAAAAACTACGTGGTGTTTCAAAGATGAACGTGCAACAGGATGAGAAGGTGAGTGGCCTGCACCTTGCCCTCTGATGCTCGTTTCCTCCCCCCCTCAAGGTGGACGCCCGCAACATCGATGGCAGCACCCCGCTCTGTGACGCCTGTGCCTCGGGCAGCATCGAGTGCGTGAAGCTCCTGCTCTCCCACGGGGCCAAGGTCAACCCGCCCCTGTACACGGCATCCCCGCTGCACGAGGCCTGCATGAGCGGTGAGTCGGGTAGCGGTGATAGCCAGGAGGGGAAGCCATCCGCTGGTGAAGCCGGGCTCCTGGGCTGGGTCTGGCTCTTGGTCCGTCAGCCGTGGAATCTGACGCTTTTCCTCCTGGAGATACGGTCCTCACCCAGGGCTGGGGGCTGAAGGTAGGGTTCTATTTCTAGCTCATTCGGTGCCTTTCAGATGCTAACCCTGGAAACGGATGCCCTCGGCAGCCGCTCACTTAGTGGCTGCTGTCGTTCTGGCCTGCAGGCCCCTGATCTTGTGGGGAGATGAGGCCCAGACGCACCCCCAGGCAGGAACTCTCAGAGGAGCCGAGAGCTGGTCCTCAAGGCTCAGGGTTGCCCTCTGAGAATAGGTGGATTTCAGACGGTGGGAGGATATGGCTGCTCCAGCCTCGCTGGGTCAGACGTGCCCAGCAGAGGAGCTACAACAGGCAGAACTGGAAGTTTGGGGTGAGGCCAGCTGATGGGCAGTGTTTCAGATGACAGACCAGGGAGTTTGGGTTCGACTGTTTTGAGCAAGGTTTGCACACTTGTGTCTTGTGCTTTGGTCGGCACGGTGTTCGTCTTCGCTGCATTTGTTAGGGTGCGGGGTGTGGGCTCTTCCACGGCTGCACACAGGGCCAGTCTTTGCTGCCCTCACCCCGAATCCCACAGTTAGGTCACCTTGGTCGCCCACAGGCACTGGGAATTGCTACAGACGGCTCTGAAGGTTTTTGAGCAGATGCTGAATGATAAGAACACATTTTTGAAAGGTTCGTTTAGTGGCCATCCATGTGCAGCGTAGGGGAGGGAAGCTTATTTTTCTTCCTTCACCTATCTTTGGTTCATTGGCCGGGGCCCTGCCGATGAGACTGACAAGGGACCAATTAACAAGAGAAAAACAAGTGGAAGTTAGCGTGTGCATTGCACATACGCACGGGAGAGCTCAGGCAAAGGGTGGTTAGAATTGGGGTTTATGTAGCATTTTAACAAAGAGCAGTAATTCTGTCGAGCAGACACAAGGCCAACGAAAAGGACTATGAGCTTCTAGGGATGATAAGTTATATGAAGGCAAATACAGCGGGGAACTCCTGGGAGACAAAGGCCAGTTAGTAAGATTTGCGGTGTGGACTCCTCTGGTGCCGGCTCTGGGCTGATCAGGGTCTAGAGTTGTCCCTGGTGGTTCACTTCTGTCCTTCCTAGTAGAGACGGGAGGGGACACCTTTATACATTTATGTCCTGCTTTTAGGCAAATGGGGGAAGACAAGAGAGCTTTTCTTGTATCTGCTGCTTCTTACTTGTCTTCAGCTCCAAACAGTCCTTATGCCAAAGTGGCATATTTTGGGGTGGCATATTCTGCTGCCCTTCAATATGAAATGGGGGGGGCGATATCCTGGAAATGAAGAGATGAGCTGGGGGCCATCGCAGTGACCCAAGTGCAAAGCTCTTGGAGCCCAGGTGGGATGGATTCATGTGCAGAGCTTTGAGGGAAGAATCAATGGGATTTGACGTGAGGGAGAGGAGAGCACGGCGTCAAGACCGACTCAGGGTGAGGAGGAGGCTGGCTGGGGAGTGGGGGGAGGACCTCGTCGTGGGGGGCATGTCCCCCGGTGAAGGGCCAGCGCCCGGTGGTGGAGGTGGGGCTGGGTTTCAGGGCTGGAGGTGGAGAGTCGGTGCCAACAGCCAAGCATGATCAAGGGGTGAGAGAGGATGGAGTCTGGGACGGGATGAAGCCTGACCCCAAACCAGAGTTAAAGACGCCAGAGAGGAGCCGGGAAAGGGGCCAGAAAGGTGTCTGCTGAGAGGGGGCAGGGAACCCAAGCAGTGGGGAAGTCTAGGGAAGTTCATCCAGGCGGCTTGGCGTTCCTGACACAGCTTGGGGGACAGCTGGAGGTGGGGAGCCCCTTCCTTTTCCCCCGAGGGCTCGAGAGCAGTGAGGAGCCTTCTCTGCGTCCACAGCTGGTGAGCCCAATTTTGTGTTCTCCCAGCACGGGCGCCAGCCGTGCCCTCCCTCCCTTTCTCCCACTGCCTGGTGAGCTCGGGGGGCCACTGAGCTCCCGGGGGAAGGACACCCACGCCGTGTCCAGGACCCACTGCTCCTGGTCAGGATGCAGGCCCACTTCCCTTCCCTCCTGCTGCCGCCAAGCTCGGGGCTCACCTGCTCCAGCAGCCGCGTGTCTGCCAAGCCTGTTATTTCAAATATATGTGATACGATGCCTTTCCTCCGTCTCCATTTCTTTTAAGGAAGTTCTGAGTGTGTGAGGCTTCTTATTGATGTTGGGGCCAACCTGGAAGCGCACGACTGCCACTTTGGGACCCCTCTGCACGTGGCCTGCGCCCGGGAGCATCTGGACTGCGTCAAAATGCTGCTCAATGCAGGTGCGTCATGTTTATACCTGCCCGGCTCACTGCAGGTGCGTGGTGTTCACCTGTGCTGCAAGCTGGCAGAGAGCTGACTGGTGCAGTCAGGCAGCCCAGGTTTGCAGCTGGTTCTCCCACTTGTCAGCTGAGTCCTTGGGCCTCAGTTTCTGCATCTATAAAACCAGACAAATAAAACTTATTTTGCAGGACTGTTGGGAGGATTCGTGATAACATTTCCACAGTACTTGCTGAACAGTAGGTGCTCAACGAACATGAATGATTATTTTTGGCAGCCGCAGGGGATTGTCCCCAAGGCCTGCCTGGTCTGAATCAGGAGATGGGGTCCAGGGGAAGCGGGTCAGTTGCATCAGGATCCAGGAGGCTGTCAGGTGTCCTAAGGATAGAGACGTTCCCATGGTGAAAAACAAAAACGAAATAAAAAGAACCCACCAAGAGACTTCCCTCGTGGCGCAGTGGTTAAGAATCCACCTGCCAATGCAGGGGACACGGGCGCAATCCCTGGTCTGGGAAGATCCCACATGCCACGGAGCAACTAAGCCCGTTCACCATAACTACTGAGCCTGCGCTCTAGAGCCTGCAAGCCACAACTACTGAGCCCATGCACCTAGAGCCCGGGCTGTGCGATAAGAGAAGCCCGCACAATGAAGCCCGCGCACCACAACAAAGAGTAGCCTCCGCTCGCCACAACTAGAGAAAGCCCGCACACAGCAACGAAGACTCAACGCAGCCAAAAATAAATTAATTAATTTATTAAAAACAAACAAACAACCTGCCCAACTGAAGCTAGAGTCAGGACCTGTCGACCACAGAAGTTTTAAAATGTAGCCAAAGCGGCTATGGGCAAGGAGTTATTATGAACCCAACTTAAATTTCTTTTTTTTCAAGATTTTCTTTATAAAGTAGGGTCACATCTAATGCATTCTTTTTTTCTTTAATTAATTTACTTACTTTTGGCTGCATTGGGTCTTCGTTGCTGCACGTGGGCTTTCTTTAGTTGTGGTGAGCGGGGGCTACTCTTCATTGCGGTGAGCGGGCTTCTCATTGCGGTGGCTTCTCTTGTTGCAGAGCACGGGCTCTAGGCGTGTGGGCTTCAGTAGTTGTGGCTCGCGGGATCTAGAGCACAGGCTCAGTAGTTGTGGCGCATGGGCTTAGTTGCTCTGCGGCACGTGGGATCTTCTGGGACCAGGGCTTCAACCCGTGTCTCCTGCACTGGCAGGCGGATTCTTAACCACTGTGCCACCAGGGAAGCCCCCAACTTAAATGTTTTGTTGAGGGAACATTTTAGCTCAGCCATCTTGTCCATTCTGGGGGCAACCTAGGGAAAAACCAAAATGGTTCAGAAATAGAGGATGAATTCTTTCCGGATGACGGTCTTTTGAGCATCAGTTATATACAGTTTTCTACTACTGAGTCTTATTCACTTTAGCATGCCACCCTTAAGTCTTTTCAGTGAACACGCTTCATTTTGTGTAAGGTTAGTCACTGGGGTAGTTTTTGTTTTTTACGCAAAGATTAAATATCTAGATTAGAAACAGTGGGTCTTCCAGCCGAGTTGCTCATGGGATGGTTGGATCCCATTTTTACCAACGGCATCTACCTATTGTTCCTGTTGAGATTTTTTTTTTTTTTTTTTTTTTTTTTTGCGGTACGCGGGCCTCTCACTGTTGTGGCCTCTCCCATTGCGGAGCACAGGCTCCGGACGCGCAGGCTCAGTGGCCATGGCTCACGGGCCTAGCCGCTCCGTGGCATGTGGGATCTTCCCGGACCGGGGCACGAACCCGTGTCCCCTGCATCGGCAGGCGGACTCTCAACCACTGCGCCACCGGGGAAGCCCTGTTGAGCTTATTAAAATAAAAATTTCATAGCACAGCCACCCTCTGCGGGGCGCCTGGCGTGCACGTATGCAGTACACCTTCATCTGTTTTCTCTCTGGTTCCTTTCTCGTGGTTGGAGGGGAGAGGATCAAGCGAGTGGTGTAACCCACTGTCCTTTCCGTGTCCTGAGGACCCTGTGTAAGTGATGACTCCTTTGTAAGAAGTAGGAAACCAGCTCCCCTCGACCCCTGGGTGATGGAGTTTCCTGGTTCAGTAACCGAAAGGATCAGAAGTAGAGCAGATTTCAGGGTCTCTCTGACGCGGGGGGCTCAGCAGTGTCAGCAAGAACTCACCTCGTCTGAATCTTACATCTCTGCCTTCCTCACCGTTCCCTTTATCCCACGCCTGGCGTCCCTAGTAGGGGAGAAATGGCTGCAGCAGCAGAGTTTGGCTAAAATGCAGATTCTTGACTCCTGAGGCTTCTGATGGCTTCCTCCCCTCAGAAGAGCGAAACTCCCCCCTCACACCTCCTCCATGTCCCATCGGCCTGAAATGGGTTCGTGTCCAAACCTTATCCCATCCCTTTGGCTGAATTGTGCCACATTCTGAGCGGCTGGGGTCTGGGTTGAGGAGAGGGATTCACCCAATCAGGGCCCAGCCCTGCCCTAAGACCTCTGCCCCGGGACCCCTGCCCCACACCGCAGGGTGCAGCTCCTGGGTGGGAGGCAGCCATGATGTCCATGACGGCCTTAAGCAGGGGATCCGGTGGTTACAAAGGGGGTTTCCATCCCCTGGGAGTGAGGGCTGAGGAGACTTCCCCTGGGGCAGGATCCTGAGGTGTCAGTGTCTACCACCAGCTCCAGATTTCATCCCTGATTCTGTTGTAATCTCAGATGGTCTCCTTGACACCCCTTCCTAGATCACATGCATTCTTTTTTCTTCTTAAAGAAAACTACTTGTTAACTATGGAAAATCTCAAACATACGGAAAAGTAGAGAGAAGAGGACAGCATATGCTTTATTTTTAGAGTAGTGATTTGTCACTTTTTGCTGGAACATCTAATGAAAGCTATGGACCACATCTCTAGAAAAATACACGTGCAGGTGCTTTTGCACGCGATTTTGGAGAGGGCCCTGGCCCCGCAGGAGGAGCAGAGCCGTTGGGGCCACGTGGTGCCCCCCGGGGTGGACTCAGAGGCTTTCTGTTGGCAGCGAGGTCAAGCTGCCAAGCTGTGGATTATTTTTGCAGAGGATTGCGGCCAAGGGGGTGAAAGTCCAGTTATTTCTGCTGAGGTAACTTTTAATCTGGTCCCCGGCAGTAAATATTTAACCGTGCTGGGAGCGTTCAGAAGGGGCGTCCACCTTCCCAGCAGTGCTGGTCCCTCACGTCTCTGCTGTTGTCTCAGTGAGCGAATCCCAAGACCCTGTGCTTGCCACCCCGTCCTGGGCATTGCGCTGGGTTCTATTTTTATATATATGTATATTAAAATTTTTTTTATTGGAGTATAGTTGATTTACAATGTTATGTTAGTTTCAGGTGAGTTTCAGCAAAGTGAATCAGTTATACATATACATATATCCATTCTTTTTTAGATTCTTTTCCCATATAGGCCATTACAGAGTATTGAGTAGAGTTCCCTGTGCTATACAGTAGGTCCTTATTAGTTATCTATTTTATATATAGTATTGTGTATGTGTCAGTCCCAATCTTCCAACTTATCCCTCCCCACTTCCTTTCCCCCGGTAATTGTAAGTTTGTTTTCTACATCTGTGACTCTATTTCTGTTTTTGTAAATAAGTTCATTTGTATCGTTTTTTTTAGATTCTACATATATGCGATATCATATATTTGTCTGTCTGACTTACTTCACTCAATATGACAATCTCTAGGTCCATCTATGTTGCTGCAAATGGCATTATTTCATTCTTTCTCATGGCTGCGTAGTATTCCATTGTATATACGTGCCACATCTTCTTTATCCATTCATCTGTCAATGGACATTTAGGTTGCTTCCATGTCTTGGCTATTGTAAATAGTGTTACAATGAACATAGGGGTGCATGTATCTTTTTGAATTAGAGTTTTGTCTGGCTATATGCCCAGGAGTGGGATTGCTGGGTCATATGGTAGCTCTATTTTTAGTTTTTTGAGGAACCTCCATACTGTTCTCCATAGTGTCGTGCTGGGTTCTTGGTGGGCATGTGACAGCCCCTGTCCTTGTTCCCGGAGGTTTTACTGAATCCACTCTAATCCTGTTTTGCTTTGAAATCAGGCTTTTGATCACGAGCAAACATTGATCCCTTCTCTCTGATGCGTGAATGGAGAATTTTTAAGGCCTAGGTGGCGTCAGGTGTTTTGCTGGCTCTGGCTTTTGTCCTCAGTTCCAGGCAATGTCATCGTTAGTCCCATAAAGCCACTTTCTCCCTGGCTTCTCTGTCCCTTCTTTCCTCTGCCCCCCTCCCCATCCCACTGTTCTAATGAGTATCTGTGTGTTATTGGTTGAGACATGAACTTTTCATCGCGGTAAATGGTGTTGTTATAGATTTGACTCTCCTTCCTGTTTGCTCACCCATTCCTGAATTTTCGAGACCCACCCGTGTTGCTCCAGGAAGCTCTGGTCTGTTGTTTCCAGCTTCTGCGGAGATGCCAGCTGCCCCTCTTAATCACCAGCCTTCTCTCTGCGCCCAATCCAGTGATACCAAGGCACATTTTAAACAGATCCCATTTGTCCCTTGGAACAGTCACCCCGCCAAGCCTTGTGTACCGAGAACCCACAGTGGGCGGGAGGGAAGAGCTGTTCAGTGCTGGTTCTCCTTGACCTTGAGAGTGACTCTGCTTCCCCACCCACCCTTCTCCATCCCTAAAATAGAGACAGCCTCTTTCCTCCCCGATTGGCAAGAATATTGAGAGCATTAATGACCTGAGAGGAAGCCACAGGGACTTTAGATTCTGCAGACTTTGCAGCTTATTTTTCATTACAAGTTTAATGTTCAAATTCATATTTGCATTATGACTGCAACACTGTAACATTACTTATTTGTATCAGCAATATTGGAAGAAACCCCTGATGTGGTAGATTGGTTAGACTGTGGGGAAAATGCTTCTTTTATTTCATGGGTTGATTTTTACTATTATTTTTGTAATACGTATCTGCTAAGTTAAACAATTAGGTAATTTATCCTGCTTCCTAACTGACGGATTCTTTTTCCTGAACTGCCGTCTGAGTTTTGACTCTGGGAAGTATGGGAGCTTTTCGTCACGTGTGTTGTGTGCTTGCATGCTTGCTATCTTCTTAGCATCACACAGGCCGCTTTAGGAACACAGTTCTTATATTCTACTAGGGGATTAAAATGATTTTAAGTCAGAAAGCAGAAGTTTTCAAGTATTTTTGAGCTGTGGGACTAGAACATCTACTAGCCTTATACCCCCTCATTTCCTCTTGTTCTGACCCTCAGAATTTCTTATTACACAGTGACATACTGGTGATCTGACTTTTTTTAAGCCTCACCTTGATAATATTTTATGATTGTGATTTGAATCTGTTATTGGAGGGAATATCTTCACTGATCCTGGGCTCTTTGCTGGCTTCTTGAAAATACTTTTCTCCCATCTCCTTTCTCTTGTAACCTCCTTATCCACTTGGGAGCAGACCTCAAAGAAGTTGGTATTTTCTTAAAAAAAATTCTGAGGCTCCAGGGGATCCCACTGTATAGAATGGTGATGGTCGTGCCCTAAGAATGGTGTTTTACACAAATCATATTTTTATCAAAATCTCTTATTTTTAAAAAGCGTCTAAAAATGCTGTGTTTAGCTATTACTTGTTTGCATCTTTCTGAATGTCTGCTGTCATCCCGAGAGCGAGGTGGATGGCAGAGCTGAATTCACAGTTACTATACTTCCTCTCTATCTGAACTTCAGGGAATTTGGGGGGAACATTCCCTATTTTCCCTTTGAGCTTCCCTTTTGTAAAAGATTTCTTATATTTAATGTTCATTCATTCATACAACACACATTTTTAGAGCCACTGTCCTGTGTACGTGGTGTGTGCGTGCACGTGATGTGTGTGCCTGAGTGCATGTCTGTATCTGAGGTGTGTGCAACTGTGTACCTGTGTGCACGTGTGTGTGCCTGTGTGTGTGTGTCCATGGTGTGTGTGTGTGTACACGTGGAGGACGGCAGGAGAGCTTGAGCAACTCACCTGAGCTTCCAGAGCCTCAGGACCTGGGGACAGACAGCATAGGGCATTAGAGCAGCCTCTGAACTCACAGGGAAGGTTTCTGTCTTGTTTTTCTTCTTTTTGGTTGTTTCCAGTTATACTTCTTTTTTAGCTCTCTTTTCCTAAGGAAAAATAAAAGGAATCAGTGCTTCTGGATTTTGAAGAAGGTTTTGAAAAGGCTGCAGCAGAGTCTTGATTTTGTTCCCGGGGAGGGGTTGCCGCTTTTGTGTCCTGTGCTCCTTGGTGACGTTTGTTCCTGCTCCGGACCTGCAGGGGCCAACGTGAACGCGGCAAAGCTCCACGAGACGGCACTGCACCATGCAGCCAAGGTGAAGAACGTGGACCTCATCGAGATGCTCATCCAGTTTGGAGGCAACATCTATGCCCGGGACAACCGGGGGCGGAAGCCATCCGACTACACATGGAGCAGCAGTGCCTCCGCCAAGTGCCTGGAGCACTATGAGAGTGAGTGTGTGTCGTTTGTGTGACGCCTGCACTAAGGTCTGCAGGGGAACCTCGTGCAGGAGGGCTTTGTTCTGATCACGTATCAGTTCATCTCTGAGTCAGTCGTTTCTTGACTCAGACTGGGTCCCTATGAGGCCGATGATATAGATGCAGCCCTCACTCTTCAGGAAACAAAGGACAAACCATCTGGCTAAGACAAGACCTCCTCTCTGGGACACATTTTTAAATGAGTTTACATAGAATTACAGTCACAAGAGGCTTTCAAACACTTATCAATTGAAAAAGAGCCCATTTATTCCACATTTTGCCAACCTTACCCAACCAAAATCCATCATGAGTTTAGAGGCAAATACCATCCACGTCTACTGGGGAAACATTTCCTAGAAGGTGTTTCTTTTCCTGCATTCAAATAATTTGGGGGAGGAAGTAAATGGGAAAATGAATGTCACTAGTAATTCTGTTTATTTTTCTTTCAGGGAGCTTTGTCTTTCATAATGTTTCATAAGTTGAGAATACTTTCTTTGGTTGATTTATACTTTGATCAAACACAGATGGTCCTAAAGGCAGCCTTCGAGGCCAGGCTCTGCTCTGTACACATTCCCGTGGCCCAGCTGCCAGGGACCTCCAGGCACTTTCCTTCTTTGGCCCTGGTGTCCATCCCTCGTGAGCTGTAGCTCCAGGCTTCATCTTCAGGCCTGTGGCCCTGACCCTCTGCCACCAGGATGTGCATTTGTGGACTGTCTGCCCCTGTGGGTCAGTTCTCCGTGGGTCCCTGTGGCCTGCAGCGATCAGGAGCAGAGCAGAGCCAGCACTGCCCGCCCGAACCCTCCCCCCAGCCCTCATTTGTCTGGAAGTTTGACAAACAAGCCTACTAGCTGTAGATTAGTGCTTTGCTGGCAAATATGTGTGCTGAGTTATAACGTTATGGGGGAAAAAAAATCACAAAACCCCAAAAGCCAGAAGCTCACAAAGTGAAATCCCAGTGGCCATGACCTGAATTCCATTTCCTGATCTTCCATCCTTGGTCCCTATTTGTCCTTCCTGGTCGCCTTCCAGAGAAGGTACTCAGGGTTCAGCCTCTTTTCAGGAAAAGGGAGGTGTTTTCAGTTCCATGTTGGTACTTGTTAAGTTGAAGGATGCTGTGCTTCTTTCTTAAGTTAAGCTAACCTCACGTGCGTCTTGTCCCCTTTTTCCAGAGACACCTCTGAGCCTGTCCCAGCTCTGCAGGGTGAGCCTGAGGAGGGCGGCTGGCGTCAGGGGGCTGGAGAAAATTGCCAGGTTGAACATCCCTCCCCGGCTCATTGACTACCTTTCCTACAACTGAGCTGCAGACACGGGGTCAGGGTGGGCTGGTGACACCGGGCTGCTGGCCTTGCTGAGCCCAGCGTTGGGCCACAGGGTCGCTCTGCCCTGGGTGCCTGAAGCCATGCTGTTGCTGTAGAGAACTGGAGTCTCTCCGGGCCGTCCTGTTTCGTCTTCTCTGCAGACCCTTGGCAGGTGTTTCTGAGGCCCTGGGAAGGCCCTGGGCTGGCCCTCCTGGGACTTCAGTCTAACTCTGGCATCCTCCCAGCCATGCAGTTGTCTCTCTTCACAGATCCCTTGGAGGGATCGTCAGGAAAGGCTCTCCCAGGAGCACAAGGGAGCCCGGCGGGGCTGGGGGTCCAGGGCCCTGATGCTGATTCCACATGCCCGGGAATGATTCCTTCATCACCAGGTGGCCCTGGGTGTTCAAGAGGAGGACCTGTGCTGAAGAGGGGTGGGGCCCTGGGAGGGGGGTCCTGACTGCGGCCTGGACGCCACTTTGGGGACAGCCTGCCACTTGGGTGCTGTTTTCTGAAGCCACAGTTGGCACTTTCCGAGACCCACCTGCGCCCAGGTGTACCCATCGCTCAGGGGGCTTTATACGGGTCTTAGTGGGGGAAGTCTCAGGCTTCTTATTCCCCACAACAAGCTCAGTGTTTCTTAGGAAGTTTTTCTTTGAGGTCTTAATTCTTTTAAAAAGTGTATAAAGCAAAAACTTCTAGACACATACGCTGTAACACTTAGGTTTCGTTAACAAGTCTCTAAAGCAACAGGTAAAAGGAAGGCATCTCAGCACATCTTCCCAGGGCTAGTGATCCAATGTGAAGCACCGTTAGGAAGCTCTTCAGAGATTGTTTTTCATCTCTCTACAGCTGCCAAATGAATCCTATTGCCACCCTAAGTTTTGCTCATTCCTTGAAGCTCTGCAATTGCAATTGGCAGGAGAGGTCGCTGGCACCTGGTGGGTACTGTCAACCGTGGACTTATGCATTTTGTGGATACCTAAGGAACATCTGTTATGCTTCAGGCACTGGCTCAGTGTTTTGAACTGGCTAAGAATGTGACTCACCATCAAGGCAGGGAAAGAAACGCTTTCACAATCTGTTTCTTTAGTAATAGAAACAAGTAATTCTACATGATAAACCATGAGGTAACATGACGTAGTATGTTTAGACTGCATCTGTCTGCTTAAGATTCTATACCATAGTTTAAAAAACGAACCCAAAACCCGGGAGTTAAACTAGAGGACTTCTGTATAAGTAGTTGAGGTCTATTTGGTTTCAGGGGAAATGGAGAAGGTACCGCTTGTGAACCCTCTTGAGGGTCAAGCCTGAAGCCATCGTCCCCAGAAATGTGACCTCACCAGATTCTCCCGGGAGTGTGGGGAGCAGAGTGAGCGGGGATGGGCCAAGGCCACGCCAGCTGTGCTCACAACCAGAGGCACCTCTTGGCAGGTCTACTTGGGTGGGGCCCAGATCTGGTGGAAAGTTCCATGCTGGCAGCCGTGGGTATTTTCCAGCTCCTCGGTTCTGGCTGTTGTTATGATGGTGCTTCATCGTATGTGGAGATAAGAGCCCCTCCCATTCGGCTGCAGGTGTACATGCATGTTCTGGGTAAATCAGTGTATCTGCGTGTACTAATAAAATTAAAAAGAGCTTTGGGTTCTGCCCTTTCATCTTTGTAACAGGAACTTGCCTCTAGCCATGACAGTTGCTAACATTTCCACACGCGGAGTGCTCAGGGCAGAATCCGGTCCCCATACTCACTGCTCAATAAAGGTTGTTGGAGAGAGTCCATCCTTGTGTTCACATGGCCCTTTTCTTACTTGGGTGTGTGTGTGTGTCAGCTTCATCCTACGGGAGTCAGAGGGGCCACTGTCATCTCCTCTGGGTTTTAGATGGTCAAGTGATGTCTGTCTCACATTCCCATCTTCCCCCCTCTCTGTCCCTGATGCTGGTCTCAATGCCACCCACATGCGGAGAGACCCTGCCCAAGGGATCAGATGACTAAGATTCTAGGGCCTCCAGTACCTACCCCTCCCCATCTTTACTGAGATGTAATTGACATAAGATTCTTCAGTCTAGACCCATCCGTAGGGTGGGGCTGAAGACATCTCTCCAGCCCTCTGAGCCTGGGTCTTCCCAGCTGCAGGAGAGGAATCAAAGGTCAGACTTTGATCATTGAAAGGATGTTGATGATCAACCACTGAATCTTAGCAGTGAGAAAATGAGGCCCTGTTAGGCTCAGATGTTTTTGTGAGGCCAAAATTAGGTGATTAGAAGATGCTTTGAAAACTGAGACGTGCTCCTCAAATGTAAAAGTTGTATGTATGACTGTACTGTGGCTTTGCTGATGTGTGTAGATCTTACAGCCATGTAAATGATTGTCTTCTGACTTTGGGATAGGACCACCTATTTCAGGAGTAATCGATTCAGAAGTCCTCGCAGTTTACATTTTAAAACTCAATGTGCACCTAGGGGACTATATTTAATATCCTGTGATAAACCATAATGGAAAAGAATATGAAAAAGAATATATATATGTGTATAAATGAGTCACTTTGCTGAACAGCAGAAATTAACACAACACTGTAAATCAACTATACTTCAACAAAATTAAAAAAAAATTCAACATGCAGCTAACAGATTTGGAGAAGACATTTGCAACACTGATATAAATGGTGATCGAAATATATAAGGATGTTTTATAAATCATTCAGAAAAAGATTAACAACCCAGTAAAAAAAACAGGCAAAGACGATGAACAAGAAATTTACAAAAGCGGAAACCTCAAATGTCCCGTGGAAAGGATGGTCACTAATGAAGAGAGAAATGCAAATTAGTGAATACACAGTTCAACAAAATGATACTGTTATATACCAATATCTTGACGAAAATGAAAAGGTCTGACAGTTACTTAATGTTGATAGATTGTATGGGTAAATGGGAACTCACAGACTGCCAATGGGGATATAAACTGGTACTTGTGTTTTGGAGAGCTATTAAATGGTACTGTTAAAAGTGCTTATACCACATGTGCACAGCATTTCTATTTGTTGGGGAGTTTTTTTTCCCCTTCCAGTTTTGTTGAGATATAGTTGACATACGGCACTGTATAAGTTTAAGGTGTACATCGTGAAATGATGACCACCTTAGATTTAGCGAATATCCATCATCTCATATAGTTACATTAAAGAAATAGAACCCTCAGAATGGGAGAAAATATTTGCAAATGAGGCAACTGACAAAGGATTAATCTCCAAAATTTATAAGCGGCTCATGCAGCTCAATAACAAAAAACCAAACAACCCAATCCAAAAATGGGCAGAAAACCTAAATAGACATTTCTCCAAAGAAGATATACAGACTGCCAACAAACACATGAAAGAATGCTCAACATCATTAATCATTAGAGAAATGCAAATCAAAACTACAATGAGATATCATCTCACACCAGTCAGAATGGCCATCATCAAAAAAATCTAGAAACAATAAATGCTGGAGAGGGTGCAGAGAAAAGGGAACACTCTTGCACTGCTGGTGGGAATGTGAATTGGTACAGCCACTATGGAGAACAGTATGGAGGTTCCTTAAAAAACTACAAATAGAACTACCATATGACCCAACAATCCCACTACTGGGCATATACCCCGAGAAAACCATAATTCAAAGAGTCATGTACCAAAATGTTCATTGCAGCTCTATTTACAATAGCCCGGAGATGGAAACAACCTAAGTGTCCATCATCGGATGAATGGATAAAGAAGATGTGGCACATATATACAATGGAATATTACTCAGCCATAAAAAGAAATGAAATTGAGCTATTTGTAATGAGGTGGATGGACCTAGAGTGTCATACAGAGTGAAGTAAGTCAGAAAGAGAAAGACAAATACTGTATGTTAACACATATATATGGAATTTAAGGGAAAAAAATGTCATGAAGAACCTAGGGGTGACAGGAATCAAGACACAGACCTACTAGAGAATGGACTTGAGGATATGGGGAGGGGGAAGGGTGAGCTGTGACAAAGCGAGAGAGTGGCATGGACATATATACACTACCAAACGTAAGGTAGATAGCTAGTGGGAAGCAGCCGCATAGCACAGGGAGGTCAGCTCGGTGCTTTGTGACCGCCTGGAGGGTTGGGATAGGGAGGGTGGGAGGGAGGGAGACGCAAGAGGGAAGAGATATGGGAACATATGTATATGTATAACTGATTCACTTTGTTATAAAGCAGAAACTAACACACCATTGTAAAGCAATTATACTCCAATAAAGATGTAAACAAACAAACAAAAGAAATAGAGAAAAAATGTTTTTCCTTGTGATGAAAACTCAGGATTTACTCTCTTAACGACTTTCATACAATGTACAGCAGTTAATTATCTCTATCACATTGTACGTTACATCCCTAGTACTTATTTAACTTGTAACTGGAAGTTTGTACCTTTTGACCGCTTTCATCCAATTCCCCCTGGTATTTCTACTTTAGCGAATGTACCTTAAAGAAACGCTCAGATGTATCAAAAGGAGATGAGTGGGGATGTTTAGTGCCGCAGTGTTTGTCATAGTGAAAGACCCCATCAGTAGGGGAGAAGTTGTACAAGATATTCATGTATTCACATAATGCTTACACTCCGTGACAGTTAAGATGAATTAAGAGTTACATGTCTTACCACTAATGGATCTAAAAATTATAATGGCAAACGAAAAAATGTTGCCAACCTTATTTACATGTAGTATGAATCCATTTGTATAAACTGAAATACAAAACAGTCTAACAATACCCGTGTGTAGTGAACACACATCATGGAACCCACACGCCAGTGTCACGCAGTGGTTACCTCTGTGTGAGGAAGAGACATGTGACTTGGGGATGGGAACAAAGGGAACTTCAACTCTGTGAGGTTTCATTTGTTTTAAAAAAAAGACATGAAGCAAATATGACAGAATGCTGCAATTTGTTCATGTTGGGTGGTGAATATGTATGTGGCATTAATATACATGTAATAACACACGGGTGTTATTCTCCATGTGTTTCAGCATTTTTATTCATAACAAAAATTTAATGCAGAGGAGGGACAAAGGGTAGAATTATCTTAAAAAAAAGAGATCTGTGTGACTGTTATTAAGTGGATTCTGTTTAAGAATCCCTCTCAGCTTCCTATTGGCGATGAGGTCGTGTTTTGGGTTCTAAGATCTTGTATTCATTCCACAATATGTGCTGACACTTTTTTAAAAAAATTAATTATTTTTGGCTGTGTTGGGTCTTCATTGCTGTGCGCAGGCTTTCTCTAGTTGCGGCGAGCGGGGACTACTCTTCGTTGTGGTGTGTGGGCTTCTCATTGCGGTGGCTTCTCTTGTTGGAGAGCATGGGCTTTAGGTGCGTGGGCTTCAGTAGTTGTGGCTCGCGGGCTCTAGAGCACAGGCTCAGTAGTTGTGGCGCACAGGCTTAGTTGCTCCGTGGCACGTGGGATCTTCCTGGACCAGGGCTCGAACCCGTGTCCCCTGCATTGGCAGGCAGATTCTTAACCACTGTGCCACCAGGGAAGTCCCTAACACTTCTTTTTGACCCACCTCGTTCATGGACGAGGAAACAGGCTGCGGCTACTTCCTTAGATAAACTAGGCTTTAAAAGCCCTGAGCGTGCTGCGCGCTGTGTGGCTCCCAGGGCTGGCCTGCATCTCATCGGAAGGAAAACGTCAGGTAAGATCCCTTCCATTGCTTGGCCTCTCCTGCTTTGGTGTGACTTACTCCCTGGATGACTGTGAACCTTCCAAAGTCCCTAGCTTCCAAATCCCAGCCGTTGGAGAGATCAAAGTGTGTTCCTATAACCGGAGGAACCATTTCACAGCAGGAAGACTGGCCTCAGGTTCCTGGGCACTGCCCAACCTCTGCAGGTGGAAACAAGGGGAGGGGCAGGAAAGAGTGGGTCTCCTGGCTGCCTGTGTCCCCATCTCCCTCAAAGGAGGTGAAGTCTCCTCCCTCCCTCCTGCCCTCACTGATGCCTGCACAGAGATACTACATGGGGTGACCCATCGATACTCCTAGATGAGCTTTGGCATTTGTTAAAAGCAAGACAACAGACCCCAATAAAGCCACTTATGCTAAGCCCCACGTCACCAAACCGAGACATAATTACAGTTTCCAGCCTCCCAGAACTGAACCCAGAGCAGTCAATCAGGAACCACCTGACCAGCACTAGTTACACAATCTGCCTGACAGACCCCTGCACTCCCTAAAGAAAAGTGACCTTGCAGTAACCAAGCCGCTTTTTTTGCCTAAAATAACTTCCTTAACCTGGCTCCCCCTGGCCTATCAAAGTCTCTCATTTTGTACAGCTAGACGGACGCTGCTAGACTTGACACAGTTTCCTCAAATAAACTCTTACAATTTTTAATATTCCTCAGTTTATCTTTTAACAAGTTCTTGCAGACACAAAGGATGCCTTTGCAAGCCCATTTCCTCTCCTGGGCTGCTTTCCTTCCGGGGGTAACACCCCTCACTTTTAAGCATTTGAGTTCCTTTATTTGGGAAAATGAGCCTAAACCTGGCTCCCGGCACGAAGCTCACCAGCTCACGTTGTGAACAGCTATGCTGTCCCAGGGGAGTGCTAGCAGGCTGATTGCTTTCCCACCCTCGGCGGCCCCGCAGCATTGACTGTTCTCCCTGTAATGGCCTGGAAAAGACTTCCAGATGCCGGAGACTTTGCTTCCTCTTTCCTCAGTGTGAGTACCATATGCATCGACAGCTAAGCCCATGTTATGTTGGAGTCGAAGTCTGGTGATCTCTGGCAGTTTGAATGCAAATATGTCCTAAGTTGGCCCCATCTAAACAGGGTGCCTCCTAAAAGCCTAATGTCTCAAAACCACAAATAAAGGGAGGAGAGATTCGTGACAAGTCTCTCTCTCACACACAGTTCCTTCCCCGTATAGAATTTGACTTCCCAACAGCTGGTCTCTAGGTGTGTAGTTCTCAGGAACCACAGACCTCAGAGATGAGAATTGGCAGCTGAACTCTGAGCTGGGTGTGCAAGTGGCTTAGCTCTCTGCTTTCTGCATGATCTACAGAGAACACTCCCACTGCTTCTCGTTGTTCACCAAATCCCGAGGCTCATTCTGCTGTGGTAGAGGCAGGGCACTGGATGAGATGAGAAGCAGAACATTCTCTCAGCCCCTTGGTCCACTTACCCCTCCCTCCCTCCCTTCCATCCAACTTTCCATCCATTCATCCATCCTTCCTTCCCACATCCATACATCTATCCTTTTTTTCTTTCTTGTTTTAACCAGTTATTCTATTTTCAGTTCTCTGCTGGGCACTGAGGATACCAAAAAAACCCCCCAAAACCCAAAAGCAACATCCCAAACAAACACAAATCCTGGCCCTGAAGGATCTGAGATCACTTCTCAGGGAGCAGACACAGGAACTGCAACTGGAAACAGGGCAGGTGAGGGTCATGAGCCCCAAACAGGAAGGAAGCTCCAACTCTACTCTTAGGAGGGAAAGAGAGAGATGACCTTGCTTCTGTTTCTCAGGTCTGGGGTTAATAAATACGATTGCATTCATTTTTATATCCATGGTGTTGTATAGTTTACAAAGCTTTATAAGGACTTGAATTATTGGCAGGAGTGAGTGTGAAGATGCAAAAGACTCATTGATGCAGTTTCTCTTGTTTCATACTTTTCTCCCAAACGCAGAAACAAGAGACTGAAGTTTAATTTTACACGTGTGAAGTGTTTACTCTAATCCCTTCTTATGCTTACTGTTTCCAAAGACCTGGAGGAGACTTTTACAAAGGGCCAGATTGGGCCACGCAGGGAGCAAGAGATTTTGCCTATGAGCCTCTGGGGATCTATACCATGCAGAACACGGACAGATGATTAAAAAAACTGAAATTAATTGAGCTGTAGGGAAAAAAAATCATCACAAGCTACCTTCAAAGAATCTAATCATTACTTTTTTCCCCCCCTTTTTTTCTGGAGAGTCAGAGGGGTCCCTTGCTTCTTTTAAAAAAGCAAAGAGTGTACAGCAAAAATAGGAGTTAGTTCTACTTAATAACCACCTGAAAAGGGATAAGGGTA
Organism: Pseudorca crassidens; assembly: GCF_039906515.1. Taxonomy (NCBI): domain Eukaryota; kingdom Metazoa; phylum Chordata; class Mammalia; order Artiodactyla; family Delphinidae; genus Pseudorca; species Pseudorca crassidens. Next base: position 173,131,191 of record NC_090296.1, on the reverse strand, counting down.
GCACAGCGAGAGGGTGGAAGGTGGAGGCACGGAGGAGGGGAAAAGGAGAGAGAGCTAGTGGAAGATGGGTGGGGCACCGGGTCCTGCTTGTCGGGATTACCAGTTCTACCAACTGCCCTTGGCATCTCACAAGAGAAGACTGGCCAAAGCTCTCAGAACAGGCTGACAGTAGGGTGCTGTTTCTGACATATAGGGCACCGATTAGAGCAATATTACCTGCAAGGCTTGAGGACATCAACCTCCACACCTGTAAGCCAGGGAGCCACACCTGAAAGGCAGCCCCAGGATCAACTCCACATGCCTCTAAAACAAGGGCCGCACAATCGCGGAGACCTGTTCAAACCGAATGACATTTCTAATCACAAGGAAACTAATCACGAGGAACCAGAAGGGGGACTTTGGTTCTTAGTTGAACACATTGCTTTACAGAAACAAATATGACAAGCTCCCAGCCCAGCCTGCAACAACGTGTTCCTTTGTGTTTTAGAAACATGTAATCGGTTTAACTGATTGCCTGTGATGGTTAGAGCATCCTGCTAGGGTCTGCCCTGGTCACAGAAGAATAAAACCCAAAGCAAGGCAGCCAGCTGACTGCAAACTCGAGGGCTCTGCTCAGGGCTGTGGGGACACTGCTCGGGGAGGGGCCGTCACCCACAAATGGAAGCATGACGGAGTCCAAAGGCTGGATGGTGAAGGATGAGGACCGAATGCACTCGAGACTAAACAAAACAATTTCAAAGACAGGCATTTGGTTTATATTGAACTTGAGAGAAAGCAGGAGGAGGAAACCTTTACCGAGATGCCCAAGGCACTTCTGGTTTTAGAAGTTTGTAACATGGGTTGTCCCACCGATGTGACTTTAAACGGAGGTGGTGCCTTTTGTCACAGGTATGCCTCCAGGACTCCTGTGAGTCACCTGCAAGTCCAGTTTGGTGCCCCAAATGGGAGAAGAGTGGGAGAGAGAAAACGAATAATGAGAGAGAGGAAAATAAATTTCTAAGTTATTGGGCAAAAGTTGGATGAGAAAGAAACAAGTTAGGGGTGAAAGAGATGTTGAAAACTTGTCCCAGCAGAGTTTGGTTACTACCTGGAGTGACACTCAGGGGTGGGAGGCCTCGGGGTGGATTGGGAGGAAGGGATTCTATGAAGAATGTGATGGTTAATTTTATGGGTCAGTTTGACTGGGCCAAGGGATGCCAGGTAGCAGGTTCGACATTATTCTGGGGTGTCTGTGAGGTTCTCTTTGCAAGAGATGAGCATTTGAATCAGTAGAGTAAGAAGACCACTGTCGAGTAAAGAAGATGACTATCCTCAATGTGTGGGCACCATCCAATCCTTCGATGGCTGGGAGAGAACAAAGACGGGGAGGAGGGGACGTCTACTCTCTGCCTGACTGCTGAGCTGGACGTGGGCTTTCTCCTGCCCTCTGACTGGGACTTACACTATTGGTGTCTCTGGTCCCCAGGCCTCCAGGTTTGGACTGAAATACACCACCAGCTCCCTGGGTCTCCAGCTTGCAGACAGATGGTGGGACTTTCTGCCTCCATAATCGAGTGAGCTCTGTGTGATAAGTCCCCTGCTCTCTGTCTGCATGGATATGCATATCCCATTGGTTCTGTTTCCGGGGAGAACCTTGACTAACACAAGAAAGGAGTATTTTGCAAATCTGATGGTCGTGATTCAACATGGTGGTGTCTATTGAACATAAACTTAGGACACACCATTTGCCAAGCAAAAATGTGGCTTAAAAATCGGCATTTATTAAAATACGTAGCATAGTCTGCTACCCACTAAGCACTGTCTTCCGTCAGGGAGTAATGCCTGAAAGCAGCTAGGCTGGCATTTCCAGGGTTGGGGTCAAACGGACCTAAAATATCCAGTCCCACACCCTGATCTGCCAGGAAGGAGATAGAGGTGATCATGGGCTTTCCTCAGCTTCTGTTCCAGTGGTTCCCAAACTTTTGCATGGATCTGAGTCACCTGGGAGGTTTGTTAAAACAGACTGCTGGGCCCCCAACCCCAGAGAACCTGATTCAGTCGGTCTGGGGTAAGGTCCAAAAATCTGCATTTCCAGTAGGTTCCAGGGGAACGCGGCTGCTGCTGGAGGGGTGTCGGGAAGACCCACACTTTGGGGACCACTGCTCTGCCTGCTGCGGTTTCCTCTTCACCAGGCTCTCGGATTTTAGCTTCTAGGCCCTGTTTAGTGAAATGTCCTTGACGTCTAGTACTTTAGGGAGATGTATGCAGCCTCGCGATGCCAGGCACAGCTGAGGCCATTTGCTGTCGTGGACCGTGCTCCGTGCTTTCTGGAGGAATCGCAGGGAGCCAGGCTTCTGAGGCTGGAGTCCTTGGAACGTTGATTCCCGGCTCCTGGCTACAAAGAATAACACTTTCTCTCTGCTGCCGTCTGTGTCGACTTCCAGATGCAGCCAAGCGTCTGAACCTCAGGAATACGCTGTAAGTGTATGGACTTGGTGCGGACAGATGGCTCTGATCACAGCCCCGGTGTGAATCATTATTTCCCTCAGGATGTTCCTTCCAATGGCTGAAGGAAGTGACAGATGACTGGAAGAGATCCAGAGACGTTGCATAAATCTCTGTCTTACCAGTGAACGAGGGCAGGCCACCGTGGATTGAGTTTCCTCTGGTGTTTTTTATATTTCCAAGTGAATCCAGGCCCCTGGTAAAGCCTGGCCCTTGAGCAGCTTCATAAAGTAAAGGAGAGAGCGTGCTGCCATTTTCTGCACTGAAAACAGCAGAATAAAACTGTAACTTGGGGAGCGGCTGCATCCGAGTGCATGGCAGGATGGGGATGCTTCTCTCCCTTCTGGGGATTTGCCAGACTGAACCCTCAGCTGCACCTTATTTCCTCAGGAGGTCCTTTTGCCCAAACTGGGACATCTGGTCCTCTTAGGAGATCAGAATGCCCACCTGGGCTGGTTCCTGGGGGGGACACTGAGGAAGGCAGGTACCCGGGGTCAGGAGTATTTCTCATGGTGCTCAGGAAGCTACAGCCAGAGTGGGGACCCAGCCCCTGCCCAGTGCAGGCAGGACTTTTTTTTTTCTGTTATAGTTTTTTTTTTTTTTATTCAAACAGAAAGTCACAAAAATTATAATCATCCTCATCAGTTCACTCAGTGCCATGTAATTAATTTTTTTTCATCTTGATCTTTTGTTAGCACTTTTATGAATTCATCAGTTTTCCATTAGAGTTCTGAAAATGCTTATTCATTCAGTTCAGCAGTATAGTCAGTTACCAGAAACCTGTACTTGTCAGAGTCTTTTCCATGAATTCCTTGAAGATGAAACCCTTTTATAGGAACATTTTTGCAAAAGCATCAGAGTACACCCAGAACTGTCTGTAATTGACAAAAGACTTAAAAATGACCATGGTTAAAGATTTAATGAAAGTTCATAATAATGCAATTGACAAGGAAATTTAGTTATTTCTGAGATATACATTTTAAAATAATAACTAGAACTATGACTTATAACATTATACCAGAACATATAAAATTTTTAGGAATTTCATGTAACGTCTGAAACATTTATATTCACATATTTCCATACAAATAACCCAAAGAAAGTTTAGTACTAGTTTTGTTTTCTTTCTAATTTTGTTTTATTTACATTTTTATACAGTACTTATTACAGTTATTAGTCATCAATTTTTTTTTTTTTTTTTTTTTTTTTGCGGTACGCGGGCCTCTCACTGCGGCAGCCTCTCCCATTGCGGAACACAGGCTTCGGACGCGCAGGCTCAGCGGCCATGGCTCACGGGCCCAGCCGCTCCACGGCATGTGGGATCTTCCTGGACCGGGGCACGAACCCGTGTCCCCTGCATCGGCAGGCGGACTCTCAACCACTGCGCCACCAGGGAAGACCTAGTCATCAATTTTATACACATCAGTGTATACATGTCAATCCCAATTGCCCAATTCATCACACCCCCACCCCCACTCCCCCGCGGCTTTCCTCCCTTGGTGTCCATACGTTTGTTCTCTATATCTGTGTCTCAACTTCTGCCCTGCAAACCGGTTCATCTGTACCATTTTTCTAGGTTCCACATACATGCGTTAATATACGATATTTGTTTTTCTCTCTGACTTACTTCACTATGTATGACAGTCTCTAGGTCCATCCACGTCTCAACAAATGACCCAATTTTGTTCCTTTTAATGGCTGAGTAATGTTCCATTGTATATATGTACCACACCTTCTTTATCCATTCGTCTGTCAATGGGCATTTAGGTTGCTTCCGTGACCTGGCTATTGTAAATAGTGCTGCAGTGAACATTGGGGTGCACGTGTCTTTTTGAATTATGGTTTTCTCTGGGCATATGCCCAGTAGTGGGATTGCTGGAACATATGGTAATTCTAGTTTTAGTTTTTTAAGGAACCTCCATGCCGCTCTCCATAGTGGCTGTATCAATTTACATTCCCATCAACAGTGCGAGAGGGTTCCCTTTTCTCCACACCCTCTCCAGCATTTGTTGTTTGTAGTTTTTCTGATGATGCACGTTCTAACTGGTGTGAGGTGATACCTCACTGTAGTTTTGATTTGCACTTCTCTAATAATTAGTGATGTTGAGCAGCTTTTCATGTGCTTCTTGGCCATCTGTATGTCTTCTTTGGAGAAATGTCTATTTAGGTCTTCTGCCCATTTTTGGATTGGGTTGTTTGTTTCTTTAATATTGAGCTGCATGAGCTGTTTATGTATTTTGGAGATTAATCCTTTGTCTGATGATTCGTTTGCAAATATTTTCTCCCATTCTGAGGGTTGTATTTTCATCTTGTTTATGGTTTCCTTTGCTGTGCAAAAGCTCTGAAGTTTCATTAGGTCCCATTTGTTTATTTTTGTTTTTATTTCCATTATTCTAGGAGATGGATCAAAAAAGATCTTGCTGTGATTTATGTCACAGAGTGTTCTTCCTATGTTTTCCTCTAAGAGTTTTATAGTGTCCGGTCTTACATTTAGGTCTCGAATCCATTTTGAGTTTATTTCTGTGCTTGGTGTGAGGGAGTGTTCTAATTTCCTTCTTTAACATGTAGCTGTCCAGTTTTCCCAGCACCACTTATTGAAGAGACTGTCTTTTCTCCATTATATACCCTTGCCTCCTTTGTCATAGATTAGTTGACCATAGGTGTGTGGGTTTAATCTCTGGGCTTCCTATCCTGTTCCATTGATCTATGTTTCTGTTTTTGTGCCAGTACCATATTGTCTTGATTACTGTAGCTTTGTAGTATAGTCTGAAGTCAGGGAGTCTGATTCCTCCAGCTCCATTTTTTTCCCTGAAGACTGCTTTGGCTATTCGGGGTCTTCTGTGGCTCCATACAAATTTTAAGATTTTTTGTTCTAGCTCTGTAAAAAATTCCATTGGTAATCTGATAGGGATTGCATGGAATCTGTAGATTGTTTTGGGTAGCATAGTCATTTTCACATATTGATTCTTCCAATCCAAGAACATGGCATATCTCTCCATCTGTTGGTATTATCTTTAATTTCTTTCATCAGTGTCTTATAGTTTTCTGCATACAGGTCTTTTGTTTCCCTAGGTAGGTTTATTCCTAGGTATTTTATTCTTTTTGTTGCAATGGTAAATGGGAGTGTTTCCTTAATTTCTCTTTCAGATTTTTCATCATTAGTGTATAGGAATGCAAGAGATTTCTGTGCATTAATTTTGTATCCTGCAGCTTTACCAAATTCATTGATTAGCTCTAGTAGTTTTCTGGTGGCATTTTTAGGATTCTCCAAGTATAGTATCATGTCATCTGCAAACAGTGACAGATTTACTTCTTCTTTTCCAATTTGTATTCCTTTTATTTCTTTTTCTTCTCTGATTACCATGGCTAGGACTTCCAAAGCTATGTTGAATAGTAGTGGTGAGAGTGGACATCCTTGTCTTGTTCCTGATCTTAGAGGAAATGCTTTCAGTCTTTCACCATTGAGAATGATGTTTGCTGTGGGTTTGTGGTATATGGCCTTTATTATGTTGAGGTAGGTTCCCTCTATGCCCACTTTCTGGAGAGTTTTTATCATAAATGGGTGTTGAATTTTGTCAAAAGCTTTTTCTGCATCTATTGAGATGATGATATGGCTTTTATTCTTCAATTTGTTAATATGGTGTATCATATTGATTGATTTGTGTATATTGAAGAATCCTTGCATCCCTGGAATAAATCCCACTTGACTGTGGTGTATGATCCTTTTAATGTGTTGTTGAATTCTGTTTGCTAGTATTCTGTTGAGAATTTTTGCATCTATATTCATCAGTGATATTGGTCTGTAATTTTCTTTTTTTGTAGTATCTTAGTCTGGTTTTGGTATCAGGGTGATGGTGGCCTCACAGAATGAGTTTGGGAGTGTTCCTTCCTCTAAAATTTTTTGGAAGAGTTTGAGAAGGATGGGTGTTAGCTATTCTCTAAATGTTTGACAGAATTCACCTATGAAGCCAACCGGGCCCGGACTTCCGTTTGTTGGAAGATTTTTAATCACAGTTTCAATTTCATTACTTGTGATTGGTCCGTTCATATTTTCTATTTCTTCCTGGTTCAGTCTTGGAAGTTTATACCTTTCGAAGAATTTGTCCATTTCTTCCAGGTTGTCCATTTTATTGGCATAGAGTTGCTTGTAGTAGTCTCTTAGGATGCTTTGTATTTCTGCACTGTCTGTTGTAACTTCTCCTTTTTCATTTCTAATTTTATTGATTTGAGTCCTCTCCCTCTTTTTCTTGATGAGTCTGGCTAATGGTTTATTAATTTTGTTTATCCTCTCAAAGAACCAGCTTTTAGTTTTATTGATCTTTGTTATTGTTTTCTTTGTTTCTATTTCATTTATTTCTGATCTGATCTTTATGATTTCTTTCCTTCTGCTAACTTTGGGTTTTGTTTGTTCTTCTTTCTCTAGTTCCTTTAGGTGTAAGGTTAGATTGTTTATTTGAGATTTTTCTTGTTTCTTGAGGTAGGCTTGTAGAGCTATAAACTTCCCTCTTAGAACTGCTTTTGCTGCATCCCATATGTTTTGGATCGTTGTGTTTTCATTGTCATTTGTCTCTAGGTATTTTCTGATTTCCTCTTTGATTTCTTCAGTGATCTCTTGGTTATTTAGTAACGTATTGTTTAGCCTCCATATGTTTGTGTTTTTTACATTTTTTCCCTGTAATTCATTTCTAATCTCATAGCACTGTGGTCAGAAAAGATGCTTGATATGATTTCAATTTTCCTAAATTTACTGAGGCTTGATTTGTGACCCAAGATGTGATCTCTCCTGGAGAATGTTCCATGCGCACTTGAGAAGAAAGTGTAATCTGTTTTTGGATGGAATGTCCTATAAATATCAATTAAGTCTATCTGGTCTATTGTGTCATTTAAAGCTTCTGTTTCCTTATTTATTTTCATTTGGGATGATCTGTCCATTGGTGTGAGGTGTTAAAGTCCCTCACTATTATTGTCTTACTGTCGATTTCCTCTTTTATAGCTATTAACAGTTGCCTTATGTATTGAGGTGCTCCTATGTTGGGTGCATATATATTTATAATTGTTATATCTTCTTCTTGGATTGATCCCTTTATATTATGTAGCGTCCTTCCTTGTCTCTTGTAACTTTCTTTATTTTAAAGTCTATTTTATCTGATATGAGTATTGTTACTCCAGCTTTCTTTTGATTTCCATTTCATGGAATATCTTTTTCCATCCCCTCACTTTCAGTCTGTATATGTCCCTAGGTCTGAAGTGGGTCTCTTGTGGACAGCATATGTATGGGTCTTGTTTTTGTATCCATTCAGCAAGCCTGTGTCTTTTGGTTGGAGCATTTAATCCATTCACGCTTAAGGTAATTATTGCTATGTATGTTCCTATGACCATTTTCTTAATTGTTTTGGGTTTGTTTTCGTAGGTCCTTTTCTTCTCTTGTGTTTCCCATTTAGAGAAGTTCCTTTAGCATTTGTTGTAGAGCTGGTTTGCTGGTGCTGAATTCTCTTAGCTTTTGCTTGTCTGTAAAGCTTTTGATTTCTCCATCGAATCTGAATGAGATCCTTGCTGGGTAGAGTAATCTTGGTTGTAGGTTCTTCCCTTTCATCACTTTACGTATATCATGCCACTCCCTTCTGGCTTGTAGAGTTCCTGCTGAGAAATCAGCTGTTAACCTTATGGGCGTTCCCTTGTATGTTATTTGTCATTTTTCCCTTGCTGCTTTCAAGAATTTTTCTTTGTCTTTAATTTTTGCCAATATGATTACTATGTGTCTCGGCATGTTTCTCCTTGGGTTTATCCTGTCTGGGACTCGCTGCGCTTCCTGGACTTGGGTGGCTATTTCCTTTCCCATGTTAGGGAAGTTTTTGACTATAATCTCTTCAACTATTTTCTCAGGTCCTTTCTCTCTCTCTTCTCCTTCTGAGACCTCGATAATGTGAATGTTGTTGCGTTTAATGTTGTCCCAGAGGTCTCTTAGGCTGTCTTCATTTCTTTTCATTCTTTTTTCTTTATTCTGTTCCGCAACAGTGAATTCCACCATTCTGTCTTCCAGGTCACTTATCCGTTATTCTGCCTCAGTTATTCTGCTATTGATTCCTTCTAGTGTAGTTTTCATTTCAGTTATTGTATTGTTCATTTCTGTTTGTTTGTTCTTTAAATCTAGGTCTTTGTTAAACACTTCTTGAATCTTCTCGATCTTTGCCTCCGTTCTTCTTCTGAGGTCCTGGATCATCTTCACTATCATTATTCTGAATTCTTTTTCTGGAAGGTTGCCTATCTCCACTTCATTTAGTTGTTTTTCCAGGGTTTTATCATGTTCCTTCATGTGGTACATAGCCCTCTGCCTTTTCATCTTGTCTATCTTTCTGTGAACGTAGTTTTTGTTCCACAGGCTGCAGGACTGTAGTTCTTCTTGCTTCTGTTGTCTGCCCTCTGGTGGATGAGACTATCTAAGAGGCTTGTGTAAGTCTCCTGATGGGAGGGGCTGGTGGTGGGTATAGCTGACTGTTTCTCTGGTGGGCAGAGCTCAGTAAAACTTTAATCTGCTTGACTGCTGATGGGTGTGGCTGGGTTCCCTCCCTGTTGGTTGTTTGGCCTGAGGCGACCCAACACTGGAGCCTACCTGGACTCTTTGGTGGGGCCAATTACAGACTCAGGGAGGGCTCATGCCAAGGAGTACTTCCCAGAACCTCCACCACCAGTGTCCTCGACCCCACGGTGAGCCACAGCCACCCCCCACCTCTGCAAGAGACCCTCCAACACTAGCAGATAGGTCTGGCTCAGTCTCCCCTGGGGTCACTACTCCTTCCCCTGGGTCCCGATGCGCACATGACTTTGTGTGTGCCCTCCAAGAGTGGAGTCTCTGTTTCCCCCAGTCCTGTCAAAGTCCTGCAATCAAATCCCACTAGGCTTCAAAGTTTGATTCTCTAGGAATTCCTCCTCCCGTTGCCGGAACCCCAGGTTGGGAAGCCTGATGTGGTGCTCAGAACCTTCACTCCAGTAGTTGGACTTCTGTGGTGTAAGTGTTCTCCAGTCTGTGAGTCACCCACCCAGCAGTTATGGGATTTGATTTTACTGTGACTGCACCCCTCCTACTGTCTCATTGTGGCTTCTCCTTTGTCTTTGGATGTGGGGTACCCTTTCTGGTGAGCTCCAGTGTCCTCCTGTCGATGACTGTCCAGCAGCTAGCCGTGACTCTGGCGTTCTCACAAGAGGGAGTGAGCGCACGTCCTTCTGCTCCACCATCTTCGTCCCTTATCTAGCCAGGACCTTTAACCTGGCTCCAATAGCATTCCACAAGGCCAGAGATAACAGCTGTCCATGTTATTGATGTTCCCTCCTTCCCCCCATCTCCCCTCCTTCTTCCCTCCCTCCCTTCCTTCCACCTAGCCATCCATGCATCCATCCATCACGTCTGTGTGTCTATGTATCTATCTGTCATCCATCTATCTATGTCTATCATTTATCTGTCTATGCCTTATCTAGTAGAAATGTATTACATGTCCAATACACGGTTCTGAGCTGGGTGTTGGGAGGGGAAAGCAAAGCTCTTAGGTCCCCTCCAGGACCTAAGTGATATCATCTCTTTTCTGGGGTTCTCTTTTAGGATGGGGGAAACTTTCCCTAAATCTCCCTAACAGACATCGCTCATCTTTCTGCAGCTCCCCCCAGCCCTGCCCCACCGCCCACTCAGCAGACATTGGGCAGATGTGGACTAATGTTCATTCCTGAACCAATTGCTGGCAATGAAGTGATGGAGATTTGCTTAGACTAATCACTGGGGTGAAATGGGTGTTGGGGGCCCACAAAGGGACCGCCAGGGAACAGAGTAAAGGCCACCTACTGTGGCCTAGGACATGTGTGACGTGGCATCAGGAAATACAGTGGAAAGGAAGGAGGGCAGGGAGATTTATTCTGGAGGCGGAGGGGACCTTCTGAGGGATTTTAGGGAATAACAGGAGCTGGGAGACAGACAAACAGATGCAGAGGCTGGAGGCACGAGATGCGAGGCCCGTTAAAGTTTCTTTGAGGAGTGGGGGAGGGGGAAGGAGAGGTGGCAGTGAGGGACAACAGTGAGGAAGGTTGTGCCCTCCAGCTCAGATGTAAAGCAACTGGACTGACAGAATGACTGCATTAAGTCTGGATGGTGGTCTCGTGAATTTAAGCCTGAGTTCCTGGGAAAATGGCAGTCAGTCTCTCCCTCTCTCTCTCTCTCTCTCTCTCTCTCACACACACACACACACACTCACACACACACACTCACACACACACACACACACACACAGTAAAGGGATCAAGACATGGAGCTGGTTGACCACCCCCTTCACTCAGCTTAGGACCCCGGTTCCACCTGTAGCATTCCCTCAAGACCAGGCTGAAACGTCAGCAAGACGCTGTGCAGGTTTGGGGATAAGGTGTGCAAAATGCAACCTCCTTCTAGACTTTGCCCCAGCTCTGCTGGCCAAGAAGGTGCGTCCTCACCTAAGGCTTGGACCAGCCTCCCTGGGCACCTGCTGTGCACGTAATACAGGAGGGAGGAGAAGGACCTTTCTGCCATGAGGGCCGAGGCATGTCTGTGTCCCCCTTGGAGCCAGATGTCATGTCCTTGCTCTCTTGTCCTCCTTTGGGACAACCTAACCTGACTCAGTTCTGGCCCTGCAGGACACTGGACTTGTAGGAGGACCGGCCGCTGGGCAGAGCAGAGGCCACATTTTCTCTGACACGGCCTCACGCCAACATTTAAGGAGCGGGGAGACAGGAGGGGCAGCAGAAAGAGTTCCCATCTGAGCTGAGGGAAAGAAAACACTATTTTCCAAAATAGCATATTCTCAGGAAATCAAGCATTCAAAGGGAGACGGAAGCTTAAAGTCCAACACACTTCACCTGGAACAGGTCAGGTACACGGCCTAAGTGAGCCCGGAGACCCATCAGGGCCTGTCAGCATTTTACTCCCCCAGATAGAAGAAGGCCTTTTGATTTAGACCAGAGAGAAGAAATCCGGGCAACTGGGACTTCCCTGGTGGGCCAGTGGCTAAGAATCTGCCTTGCAATGCAGGGGATGCGGGTTCGATCCCTGGTCAGAGAACTAAGATCCCACATGCTGCGGGGGCAACTAAGCCCACGTGCCACAACTACTGAGCGCTCGAGCCACAACTAAGAGCCCATGTGCTGCAAGCTACAGAGCCCACGTGCTCTAGAGCCTGCACATCACAACTAGAGAGAAGCCTGTGCACTGCAATGAAGTAAGACCTGACACAGCCAAAAATAAAAATCAATAAATATTAAAAAAAAAAAAGAAAGAAAGAAATCCAGGCAACTGAATTCACATCTCCCAGGTCTGTTCCTGCTTCTCAAACAGCACATCAGTCAAGGAAAATCTCAGGGTTGGGTGCACCCGCCTGAACTTAGGGAAGGTGCCAGCCATGGCTCACCGTCCGAATGTAGACTGGCAGACCAGCATGTCCTTGTCCCACAGGCTCAGAGCTAAGCTACGTGCTGAATTATGTTTGCCTTCAAGGACACTTACCCCAAAGCTTGGTTAAAGACCCCATCTCCAAATGCAGTCACGTTGGGAGTTATAGATTCAACGTGAACTGGGGGTAAGGGGGATGTAGTTCTGTCCCTAACATAGCAATATTTGGTTTACTTCCTCTGTACTGTAAGATTCTAAAGATCTGAGACCTTTTTTTTTTTTTTTTTTGCGGTACGCGGGCCTCTCACTGTTGTGGCCTCTCCCGTTGCGGAGCACAGGCTCCGGACGCGCAGGCTCAGCGGCCATGGCTCACGGGCCCAGCCGCTCCACGGCATGTGGGATCTTCCCGGACCGGGGCACGAACCCGTGTCCCCTGCATCGGCAGGCGGACTCTCAACCACTGCGCCACCAGGGAAGCCCTGAGACCATTTTTTTAAAATTAATTTTTATTGGAGTATAGCTGTTTTGGGGACCATGTTATATTCACCTTCCCCAGTATCTGGCACAGAGATAATCCACACATACTGGTTGAATGAATGGATGAAGGCAGGGCTACGGGGCTGCCATGTACAGCTGCCCAGGCTGTGTAGTTCACAACTCCACCCAGACTACCGTGTGAATAGAGCCTCCTGGTGTTATGTAGGACTATGTCCAGTTGGATGACCATGCTCCTTCTTCCAATGAAGAGAATTTGGGGTGTGCTTTTTTCTTAATTTCCCCTAAGTTGCTCTGCTATGCTCCCATAGCTGTGTAAACTCTATGTACCTCAAGTGTAAGTATTATTATATCAATCAGGCTGTGAATAACAGAAAGCTGACCTCTTGTCTTACACAAAGGAGGATTCATTATTTTTACATAATAAGTCTGGGGGTAGCTAGGTACTGCCTGTGGTTTAGAGCAGAGGTTGACAAACTTTTTCTGTAAAGAACCAGCTAGTGAACATTTTCAGTTTTTTGGAACATATGTTGCAACTACTCTACTTTGTCATTACAGGGCAAAGTCAACCACAGATGAATTTCATGGCTGTGTTCCAATAAAACTGTATTTACAAAAATAGGTGGTGGGCCAGAATTGGCTCATAGGCCACAGTCTGCCAACGCCTGGTTCCACGGAAGATTGAAAAGAGAGAATGCCAGGGAGGAACGGTCGGGAAATGGTTAAGGTGGTCCTGTGCTGCAGAAGGTTCCTAAGCTCGCAGACCACAACAGCTTGTCTCCACAGTTGCCACAAGTTCAGCTGCCCTTTGGGGTTTCTGACCTTTGAACCAACAGTGATCAGGGTGTCCTGGCAAAGCGACCCAGCCTCACGACCCGTCCACAGTGCCTGGAGGGTGAAAGAGGCCACAGCACCCTATCCTCAAGCCAGAGAGTCAGCGAAAACCAGAGATAAATCAGGGCAACTTCCACTTCAGCAATCAGCCCCGCCATGCTGGTGGTCGGCGACAGACTGCCACCCAGAGGGACACAGAGTAGACCCTCCGGGCCCTCTGTGACTCCCCCGAAGCCTGGTCCTCTCTCCCCTGCAGAGGGAGATGTCCTCCTTCCCCACACACACACCGTACCTCCCACGGCGGCACATGGGCCTGGGCCCGACCCTTAGTGGAGGCTCTAACCACCCACCCGCCCGGCCACGCGGGACTGGCCACTTCTAGACGGCGTCTGTCCCCTCTTTGCACACCTCAGGCTTTGCTCTGAGATGACGGTGAAGCTCTTACTTACTGGCCTTCATTCTCTCCTTGGAATCGAAGCAAATGAGTCTGCTTTTCCTCCCGCCTGGCAGTCAGTCCTGCAAAGAATAACGATGGAGGTTATTCTTCTCATCTCGGGCTGTCACAACGCAACACAACAGCACAGGCCAGGGGCTGAAACAACACACATTCGTTTCTCACTGTCCTGGGCACTGCCAGGCCCAGGTGAGAGCCTACTTCCCAGCTTGCAGACAACGGTCTTCTCCACGTGTCCTCACAGGGTGGAGGGAGGGAACTCTGGTCTCTCCCTTCTTGTAAGAAAACGAATCCCATGACCCTCATGACTTCATCTACCCCTAATCACCTCCCAAGGCCCCGCCTCCACGTACCATCACAGTGTGGGTTAGGGCGTCAACACAGGAATCTGGGGGGACATAAGCTACCAGTCTGTGATATTATTATTAAGCTCCCATTTCTTGAGACTCTACTGTATATCACAGGAGCTGTATTGGGGACATATTCCTTTCTTCTCTGTTTTTCAGATGAGAGAAGGTTCTGAGAGGTTACACCATTTATTCAAGATTGTCTGCATGTCTCAGAGAACAGATGAGACAGTCCACTCTGTGTAAACAAATGAGGATGGCCTAATCTTGTTCCTTCTCTGGAAATGTATTTTTTTGCCTTCATAAGAGCTCCAGGCCGCATTGTGACTGTCGTGGGCCCGAGTCACGCATGTCATGTGTTCATGGTCTCCTGCCCCATTAAAACACACACACACACACACACACAAATTATATTTCATGATTGTGTTTGTAGGATTATTACATATTACAGGCTGGATTATTATATATTCATCATTATTATATTCATTTTCTTCCTTCTTTATTTTGGAAGAACTTCAAGTTGAAATGTTTTCACGGACTCTTAGAAGCACCACGGACCAAGCACTGCAGCACCCCTGCCTGGAAAAGTCAGCCTGATAACGAGCAGGCCAGGAATTTAGCCACTGGGCTGCCGAGGGGCTGCTCTGGGGGAAGTGGCACCTGGGCTCTGTAACTACTGAAGCCTGAGCCAGGAGAGATCCCCGACTTAAGCTTTTTAACCTCAGCAGGAACCTCCCTTAAGCTTGGGGTCCTCCGTGTGTCTGCAGCTCTCATGGATGAACTAAGGGTTCACCCCAATATTCTGGCCAGCCACTTGAGGAGTCGCCATACACACAGACCCCCTTAGCCTCACTGGCTGATGACCTGTGGGGTGAAAGGTGCCATGGGGGAAAGCCTGGCATTCTGGTGTTTGGCCACAAGGGGGCACCGATGGTCCGGCCTGCTGCTGGCACCCAGGCCTGGCCCTACCCGCCTGGATCTCAGCCCTGTCAGCCTGGCTGCCCCCTTTCTGGCCCAGGTTTGCTGAGCTGTGTGGCCCTGGGGCAGGAGTGTCACCTCCCTGGCCTCAGGCTCCTTACTGAGACACTCAAGGTGGACTGTGAAGATCTCTGAGGTCACTTCTGCTCTCAAAATTTAATTCTGCAGGAAATACAGCTGGGCCAAAGCACAGCTGTGGGCCCCAAGGCCGGTTTCGCTTCTGCTCTGCAGTTACCCTGGCTGGGCGACCTGGGCTAAGTCACTTTCCCTCTCTGGTTTGCACTCACTTGCTGTAAGAAAGAGGCCTTTCAGTGGGCCACCAGCTTGTCTGGAGTGTCCCCGGTGACCCTGACTTCTCCTGCTGAGAAAGGGCTGGGGGCTGGGCCATTGCAGAGAAAGGGGGCTGGACGCAGGCTGCTGGGGGCACCCCCACACCTGGAAACCAGAACCTTCTGTCTTCTGCCTCCAAGGCCCAGAGGAACTCCTGGTTCTGGGGCTGCAAAACCAACCCCAGATCCTCCAACAAGAGCTTTCACTGGCTCTGCCTGGATCCCACTGGGATGAGGGATATTAAATGGTTGCTTTTTGTGGTAAGTGTCTCCACGTGGCTGTGAATTCCCTGGGATTTGAATACCCGGTGTCTCCAGTGCCTGGCCCAGTGGCTGGCAGCAGGCCCCACAATGAGCAGACGTGCTGCACAAGAGTCAGCTGGGGGCCAGTTAAAAATACAGAGTTCCAGGCCTGTTCCTGTGATGGATTTTGTAGCTCTGAGTGGGCCCCCGAAAATCAGCATTCTTTCAACGGGCTGCTGGGTAAAAACACCCCACAGAAATGTTGAAAGAACGAATAACTTTCATTAGTGGGTGGGGTTTTTTCCCCCTATCCTTTTTTTTTTTTTTTTTGGTTTCTTTTTGTTTTAAATCGTATCTCAGCACCTTGGAATTTGGGGAAGAGGGATGTAAAAATAGCCATTTTTCAGAGTCAGGCTTTCCCATCTCATGTTTAGTCTGGAACCGCGTCCTCAGCCTCTCCGGGGCTGTGGTCACTGTGGAATGCTGGTGGCAGTGCACGCCGGGCGCCCCTGAAACCCCTGGCGCTCAGCCCCCCGCGCCTGCCCAGGGCAGCTGGGCCACCACCAGCCGCCTCCTGGGGCTGGCCGAGGGCACGCCTGAAGCGTCTCTCGTCCTGGTGGGCCTCGATTGACCCCGCACAGGAGAAACAGTTGAGCGGATAAATGATGTCTGCACCAGAGAACAATCTAACTCACAGACGCAAAGTACCTGCACCTGAGGGTACTACCGCCCCACCTCCTAAACCCCAATCCCGGCCAGGTGGGACGACGCCACCGCCCCTCCTCCTGCCCTTGGGGAGGCAGCCCCCACCCCCTGCAGGGGTGCCGGGCCTCCGCAGGCCCCCTCCGGGCTGCCTCCCCCTGTCAGGGCCCCGACACCCACACAGCCTGCACACTCTCCCCGCTCCGTAAGCCAGGCTCCAAAACCAGTCATAACAAGCTCACCAAAGAGGAAAGGGGGGGGGGGAGTTAAATAAAAAAGGGTATCTTGGCCTCAAAACCCAGAACCCGATTCACTTCCAAACCACATAAAACAGCCAAGTGACAAGGCTCCCGCGTCTGGGCTGAGGGCTTTGCCTCGGGGGGATCCCCCCCCCGCCCCGCCTCGGAAATGGGCGTCTGGAAGAAGCGGGTTGTGGTCAGACCTGCTCTCTCATCGCGCCCCCTCCTCGGCGCCCCAGCGACCCCCATCCTCTTGGAGAGCAGAAAGGAGAGTCTGGCTGGTGGGTTTCCCGTTAACTCTTCCAAGCGTTCCTGCCCCAGGCCTGTGCAGTTCAGCCCCTTCGTCCCTCCCTAGGAGGGGGCACAGCCCCAAGCCCCCGGGCCCTCGCCTCCCTTCTCTGCTCACCTCTTCCCGGAGGCAGCAGCCAGCCCTGCGTGGGGCCTCGGGGCCTCTGAGTCCGGGCGTGGGGCGCGCAGGGGAAGCGCCAGCGGTCACTCGGAAGACAGCTCCGGGGGGTCAGCCTGCTGCTGCTGTTGCTGTTGTGCTCCGTGAGGCTCCAGGGGCCAGGTCCTCCCGCCCCGCAGGCCCCTCTTCTCAGCACCGCGCTGCTAAGGGCGGGAGCCGGGCCACTGGGCGGGCGTCACCGACAACGCCAGGCGCTCATGCACGCGCCCACGCACCGCGCATGCGTCGTCTCAACGTTCAGTGAGCCCTGAGCACCTACTCTGCTCTCTGTAGACCCCCAGGCGGGCGGTTCCAGACGTTGGGCTGGAGAGACCCAGGCTCTGAGTTACAGCTCGGCCAGGCTGCAGAACCACAGGGAGCCGGGGCCTGAGCCTGGGCTGGCGGGCCAGCGGCCGCAGCTGGGACCCGTTACCTGGCATGGAGAGCTCGGCCGCCTCGGGTCAGGTGTCTTTCCTGCTTGGAAGAGGAGATGAGGGTGCCTCCCTCAACCCGTGGAGCAGTGCAGGCCTGTGTGGTTGATGTGGCCGGCTGGGGTCCTGCCTCCACCACCGCCTCCTCTGATCCTGCACTTCCCCCGCAACCCCAAGCCCTGTCTGGGAGACGCCCTCCAGGACACGACAGCCCACATTTTTTTTTGTCTGCGTTGGGTCTTCATTGCTGCGCTCGAGATTTCTCTAGTTGCGGCGAGCAGAGGCTACTCTTCGTTGCGGTGCACGGGCTTCTCATTGTGGTGGCTTCCCTTGTTGCAGGGCACGGGCTCTAGGCGCGCGGGCTTCAGTAGTTGTGGCTCGCGGGCTCTAGAGCGCAGACTCAGTAGTTGTGGCACACGGGCTTAGTTGCTCCGCGGCATGTGGGATCTTCCCGGACCACGGATTGAACCCGTGTCCCCTGCATTGGCAGGCGGATTCTTAACCACTGCGCCACCAGGGAAGCCAGACAGCCCCCAATTTTTTGTGCCTCTGAACTAGATGCTCTGTGAAGCTCAGGCTGGCGTGTCCCTCCTCCCGGCCAGGCTGGGTGATGAGAGGTGAGGACAGCCTCCCAACTGTGCTTTGCCCCTTTCTCAGCAGTGCGATGCTGCATGGTATTTAACCTTCTGAGGTTCAGTTTCCTCACTAGGAACATGGGGAGCCTCGTAGTTCCTACATCCAAGAATCCCAAAAGACTCCTTATTATTCAATCTTCCCGGGATGGTTTCAAAGTAAAATGCTGGAGAAACAGTCCTCATAAAGGCTCATTTTATGGAAGTCTTCTAATGTGTCAGGTGCAGTCCAAGTGTTCACACGAATTATCCCATGACATCCTCAGACTACATCTGTGGGGTAGATATCACCATGATCCCTAGTTGGCTAAAGAAGAGCGGATGCCCAGAGGACTTAGGGAACGTGCACAAGGTCACACACCTATTGGTGGTGGAGGTGAGACTCCAGCCTGGGCGTTGTAGCCCAGAACCCCTGCTCTTTGTTTTCCGACTTTATTATGGTATAGTGGACATGACATAGTGGAAGTTTGAAATGTACAACCTGGGAACCCACACTTGTAATCACCACCCTGTCCCACCTTCCAGTGTGGAAGCGTCAGCCAGAGCCTCCCCTGCTTTTAGAGCTCCTAGCATCTCCTTTCAGAGCTGGAGGAGCCCTATCCTCCAGCTTTTGGATGAAGAGGTGATGTGTGCAAAGTGACTAACCAGCGGTGGGGCAGGGAGCTTGCTCTGAAGCACACAATGCTTGCCGCTTTCAGAAAATTTCCTCTGGCTTGAGTCTGTCCAGAGATCTCAAGGCTCCTTTAGGACTTGGAGTCACTGCGTTCCACGGGGCCTTCTACTCACTATGTGCGTCCGAGAGGTGCCCTGCTGCCCCAGCCCGTGGGATGAGTTGGCAGAATCTTCTGGCTCTGGTCTTGCCAAGCTCCGCCCACACCTGCTAAGAACACTTGGTCCTCAGGGCAAGGCCCACTCTCCTTGGAGTGCTATTCAAGGCCCTGCTCACCTGCCACCTGCTCCATCCCATGTGGAGAAGTCAGCTCTAGGGTCTCCCTGGACGCCCCTCCCCAGTGGCACCTGTACCCTTCCTCACACTCATGGCTCACACATCCGTCTGACCCGTAAACTCCTTCACGTGTCTGTCTCCACTTAAGCATCCCATGCTCTCACGGAAAATTGTGGATGCTGACAGCCATCCCTCAGATAAGAGGGTCAGAACTCAGGATGGAGAGGGGTTTTCCGTCCACCCCCAAGAAAATCAACATAAGAAGCAGAACCAGAACCCAGATCCGAGGTGTCCTGGGTGGAGTTGTTTACGGAGGGACATTGTCTCCCCGCCCAACTCTACCCCAGGCACTGAGAAGGAGCCCATTGGGGGTGGGGTCATCACACACAAGCTGCGGACTGGCAGAGCGCCCCCCCCAAACGTATATGACTGTGCTTCCAACAGGTGAGCATCTCCTACCACGAAAACCTACTCCCCGGATTCCTCCTTCCCCAGACTCCTGTACCCAGAGTGAGAGAATGCATAAAAATGAAACATGTTGCCCCAACCCCCAAACACCCTTTGTTAGAGTGATCCGGAGGATTAAATGGCTGGTGGAGACCACAGGATTTTAAACTCAGGCTCCTGTGGACAGATGGGCACCTGGCCTTGAGGGGAGAGCCCAGAGGAGGGGCCGGGAGGGCAAGCAGATGGAAATCTGGCAAGAGCAGGAGGCTGCTGTGAGCGGCGGTTAGGTGAGGAAAACTGAGCTGGTGTGAGCAGAAACCATGGGAAGGAGAAGGCTTTTCCAAGAAATTACAGCGGTATCGCCTTCCAAGTGGCTGGGGACCTCTGCAGACATGATCTCATTGCCCCTCCCCCCAGGGCCCCTGGGGGAACCCGGGGTCAGGGGTCTCTGCCCCGGCCTGAGTTCAAAGAAGACTCCACCTGCCGACTCTCCCAAAGAGGCCTGAACCTGGCGTTCCCTCACTGACAGCGGAGGGACCAGAAAACTCCCCTCACAGCTGATTCGACAGAAGTCTCCTCAAGCTTCAAGGGCCCTTAAAAGCACTTGAAATCTCTCAGGACAAAAATGACTGTAACAAAAACAGTTATTCAAGGAGAACTGTTTCATTCTGTACCAAGGGAGTTGACTGTCTATTTGCTTTGGTAAGAGTGGGCCTTGGACCCAGCCACTCTGCTCAGGGTTCTCTAGAGGAACAGAATCAATCGGATATATAGACATACAGAGGAGATTTGTGATAGAAATTGGCTCGTGTGATCATGGAGGCTGAGAAGCCCCACCGTCTGCCATCTACCAGCTGGAGGCCCAAGTGAGCTGGGGGTGGGGGGTGATTGAGTCCAAGTTCGAAGGCCCAAGAACCAGGAATAATTGTCGATGTCCAAGGGATGGAGGTCTCAGCTCAGAGTGAGCAAACTCCCCCCTTCCTCCATCTTTTTGTTCTATTCGGGCGCTTGATGGACTGGATGGTGCCCACCTGCGTGGGCAAAGGTGGTCTTTCCTCAATCCACCAATTCAAATGCTAATCTCTTCCAGAAATACCCTCATAGCCACACCTGGAAATCATGTTTACTGGGCATCGCTTAGCTCAGCCAATGTGACACATGAAATGAGCGATCACGCCAGTGGTGTGGATGGAGACACTTGCGTGCCTGGTGCAGTGCGTAGAGAGCATTTGGGGCATCAGCTAAATGATGTTTCTGAGCCTCTTCTATGCCATTAGCACTTTGCTAGACACTGGAGTTTACATGAGCCAGAGTGAGACCTTATCAGCAGGTGGCCGTGTGGCAGTGGGAGCAGAGTCAGCTCAGAAGAAGAGAAGTTTGGTGGCCCTGGGCACTCTGGGAAGGCTTTGTGGTGTGCCATCGTTATGAGCCAGCCCTTGTCTGTCAGGTACCAGCTGTGTGCCAGCTCTGCGCTAAGTGATCTCTAGACACCATCCCATAATATAATCTCCATAACAACCCTGGGGGCTGTATAGCTGCAATTCCCATTCACAGCCCTTAGAGCAGTGCCAGGAACTGTCCATTGATGTTCTTTAGTGAATGGTTGACAATAATGCCAATAATGCCATTGCAAAGTAAGGAGACTGAAGCCACCGAAGAAAAGTAATTCGTCACTAGTTGCCAAGAATGAGAACAAGGGAATGGGCTTCCCTGGTGGCGCAGTGTTTAAGAATCCGCCTGCCAACGCAGGTGACATGGGTTCGAGCCCTGGTCCGGGAAGATCCCACATGCTGTGGAGCAACTAAGCCCGTGAGCCACAGCTACTGAGCCTGCACTCTAGAGCCTGCAAGCCACAACTACTGAGCCTGCATGCCACAACTACTGAAGCCTGTGTGCCTAGAGCCCATGCTCTGCAACAAGGGAAGCCACCACAATGAGAAGCTCGCGCAACGCAACGAAGAGTAGCCCCCGCTCGCCGCAACTAGAGAAAGCCCGCAAGCAGCCAGGAAGACCCAACGCAGCCAAAAATAAATAAAAATAAAGAAATTAAAAAAAAAAAAAAAGAACAAGGGAAGAAGACCCAGACCCCCAGGGTCCCGGCAGTTAGAGCCCAAGCCTCAGAGCCGGACAGTCCCTCCTGGACCAGGCTCTGCCTGTGAGTGTCTGACCCTGGGGAGAACATGGACTCTGAAGGCATTGACTGGAATATGGAAATAACAATATTTCTTTCAGAGGGCGGTTGGGAGGATTAAATAATATAACAAATAAACTTGCTCAGCACAGGACTGGCCTAGAGTAATTGTTCAATAAATTACTGTTATTTCATGAGCTTCACTCGAGCCCTGGGTGTATGACAGCCTCTTAGAGTTAGGCTTCACCTCCTGAGATTGTGTTTTATCAGCCCTCCTTTGATGCGACGTCTTCCTGAAACTTCGGGCTAATCGTCCGAATCTTCCCACATTAACACAGAATGACTCATACAGGAACCTAACTAAGGCTTTTTAGTGTAGACATTCTCATTTTTGAGAGAAAACAGCCCTGTTTATTTTAGCTGCCAACATGATTGAAGTTAGAACTTGCTGACCGTGGTCATTGAAAGACACTAGAATAAATGACCAAAGGCTTTTTGGAACTCTCTTTACCTAAATACTTTGAAGAATAAGGATATTAGAGCTAACAAATAAAAGAAAGGAAGGAAGGAAGGAAGCAAGGAAAGGAGGAAGGAAGGAAGGGGAAAAGGAAAAAAGAAAGATAGAAGGAAATAGCTAAAATACCACAACCAAGAAGAATGAAAACCAATTGCTAATCAGGCTCCTATCTGAGTGTCAGTTGTGAAAAATATTTGTTGACTTAACGAAGATCCCATATCTTGCGTGGGGTTGTTATAGGAAGGTATTTATTGCATCTGAGCCGTGGCTATGAAATCTGCGAGCTGTGACACCTCAGCCATTTATCCTCTGCGGATGAAGGGAAAGCAGAACTCACATCCAAGGCAACCAGGGTGTCTGCGGGGCAGAGGTAGTCACATTGGGGACGGCTGGGGGAAAGGGAAGAAATCAATTTCTCCATCTCTGTGGTCACAGGGCTGTGGTCTGAGGCAGATGTAAGAACACGACGTCCTCCAGGGCAGCAGCATCCGGTTCCCTTTGCTGCCAACCTAAAGAAACTCGAGGAGTCCCAGCAGCTGGGGCCAGGGCAGTGCCGGAGCCAGCCGTGGTGTGCAGATGAAACGCAGGTTGGGTGGGGTGTAGACCTACAGAGAGACTCGTGGGAGCCGCTGACTTTCAACCCTCCTCTTTTCCAGCTCCCACTATTTATTCTGGCTCCTGGCAGCAGACCCCTGTGGGGACAGAGGGACCTCATGGAACAGGGGCAGGGAGGAGGCATTCGAAAACCACAGGGTTAGTGATGAGACAGGGCAAAACAAACCCAACCAAAACAGGGAGCTTAGGGCGGGTCGGGCATGTGGATTTCAGGACTATTCCATGACTGTCAAGGGCAGGGCGCGGGGCTAAACACACCCAGATTCCTGGCTCCCGGCAGACCTTGATTTCCTGAAAAACTTCCACAAAGTGATCCCAAAACCATGATGCACTGCCCTCTGCCCCATAATCACAAGCAGCAGCTTTGAGGTTGATGAATTCGCCTGTGATTCCCCCTAGAGACCACCGAGGTTTCCGTACACCTTCCCCGCCCCATGCAGCTCCTTGGGCTGGGTGAGCCCGGCACCTCGTGACCCCAGCACAGACTGGACCAGCATCCGTCTCCAGCATCCCCAGGGATGCCACCCCAGGTCCCGACTGGCTGGAGCTGTGGGTTCATCCCCTCCAGCTACAAAGCCTTTCAGAGCCGGGGGTCCACCTGGAGCTCTAGCATGGAGCAAACCCTGTGGTCCTAACCACCTGGACCAGAGCTTTCAACCTTGTGTTCCTGCCTCTTTTGTTCATCCTGCTTGCAGGGGTGAGGGAGGTGGAGTACAGAACCGGACGGATCTCAGGTTCAGTCTCGGGGGTAGGGGGGACGGACACTGAAGGGGCACCTTCCTGGTTGGGGGCCTGTGAATGATTAAAGCCTCTCCCAGCCTCCGCCCATCTCTCTGCTGGGACTGGAGACATGTTTTTCAAGGATGTCACGGATTGCCTGTTTGTCTGCATTTGTCCCCTGATCAGTGGGGCCGTGGGGAGGTGGTCTGCATGTGTCTGGCTTACTGGGCCCTCCAGCGCCTGTTCACACGTTGGGTGTTGGGACCGTAGGACCTTAACTGGTGAAAGGTCAATGGTCACCTTGATTGTTTCCAGGCTGCCCCACCTCCCCCTCCCATCGAACAAACAAAACACACAAGCAGACAGATCCTTCTGACGGCCCAGACCTGACTTGCTTGGGAGGAAATTCTATCCTGGCCAGTGGGTTCAAGGGGATTGGGAACACAGGCCTTCTCCCTGCTTCCTAACTGTACAGGTCATCCCGTGAAATGGTTTGGCTCATGAAATTTAAAAAGGAGTCAGGACGAAGGTAGACTGGATTCAGGATGCCTCCAGACCTTCCCTTGTTCTTTCTGCTTCTGCGCAAAGGCGTCAGATCTTTCCAGTCCCATCCTGGTCCGGTTTCACCATCTCTAGGGGGTCTGGTTGTGCGGGACCAAACACACACAGGCCATGTCTTCGATTCTATGCTGAAGAGAGTACTTCCGGGGACCAGGGGTGCGTGGTTAGGAAAAAGAGCCACCACATACTGTTAACCTAGCAGAACTGTTTGGGAATGTGGATACCCATACCAGTCCTGCCTTCCGGTTTCCAAGGATGACCCAAAGCAGTGAAGACTTTCCTCTCTGAACTGCTCACCTGCAAGGAGAAGTGGTCCAGGACTCAGCTTCTCCTTTTCCTCTTCACAACACCTGCCAACACTCGACTCAGAGCAAGCTTTTTGTCCTGGCTGATCTCAGTTTTTACTTTCAGGGCAGGGATGCTGCCTGATCCTTCCTTGTATCCTCAGGGCCAAGCATAAAATCTAACACAGTAGTAGGTTCCTAAAGTGTTGAGTGAACGATGAGTAACAGTCAGGAAATGCCAGGAGGAGAAGGACAGAGAGGTTATCTGCAGAGCCAGAGGTGGGGGAAATGCAGAGGAGATGGTGGATTGGTGATCTGGATGGGAAGATACAGGACCCGTTTTCTCTCAGACTTCTGCTGTTGTCTGAGACCTGACTGATTCCCCTTCTGGAATATTTAAGAAGCTAAAGAGAGAGGGTATTACCTGGAGAGTTAGCAGGTTTCTCTTCTCAGTGGCCAAAAGCCAAACAGATGGTTGAGGGCGGGGTCCGGGGCGCCGGCTCGCAGTGAGCTGAGCATCCTTCACCATGAGACCTGGGCAGCTCCAGACAGGCCTGTGAGATGGCGAGGACTTCCGTGGGGCAGTGAGTCACTCGTTCTTCATGGCATAGCTGTGGCCTTCCAGGAAATGGTATTGGACACGCACGCATAGATATGCACATGCAGTGTGTGCACCCACGGGCATGGACTGGCTGCACCAAGCGGATACGACAAGCCTTGCCCACCCACAGTTCCTCCAGCTCGTTGGTCCAGCAGAGCCTGGGGACTCTGGAAGGGTAGGACCAGGTGGAGAGGAGATTTTCCATGATGCTTCTTCTCTTTGTTGATGTTAAGGTGACCAGGATAAAGACCCTGGTCACCTGGGGGCTCCTGTGTCATGAGCAGACCCGAAGAATATGTAAGTCCACAAACATTTCAATTAGTGGGATGCTGGCGAGACTGCAAACAAAGCCTGAGGACGTAGAGACTCCAGTGGATCTGCTTGGCAGTCACATAGGTTATACCTGTTAAAAATCACCAGTCACTCACGGAGGAAACGATCAGTGAGCTCTCACCACTCTGCACCAGGCCCTGGGCCAGAGTACAGAATACCAGAGTACGCTGGTACGGCAGGGAGCAGGCAGGCGCGGTGCCTGCCCTCAGGATGTGAGCTTCCTTCCATGCCCACATCAGTACCCCAGCATTTCCCCAAACCTTGTCCATTTTGAGTTTTCCCACAAATAATGTTTCTATGTACCCAAACCAAAAGGCCCCAGGAAGGAGAGCAAGGGTGCTGCAGAGTAAATGTTTGTCCTCCACCAAATTCATACACTGAAGCACTAACCCAAGGGGATGGTGTCAGGAGGTGGGGATTTGGGAGGTCACTGCTGTTCCAAGTACCTGGTTCAAATCTTACCTCTGCCTCTGCCTAACTGTGTGACCTGGGCCAAAAGAGCTAACAACTCTGGGCCTCCATTTCCTCAGCTGTACATTGGGAGTAAAATCAGAATTGATCAGTGGCTGGAACGGGGCCTGACACCCAGCTTTCACGGTGGCTTCTGATAACTCCCACGCATGTTAGTGGGAAGCACCGTCAGATTGTTGATTGTCCATTTTCTGTTAGACCCCTCAGTCTGCACTGGCTGGGGTCACAGGCACAGGGGTATGTGTGGAGAACTCAGGTTCTGAATGCAGACCCGGGCCCCATCCTGCTGTCGGGAGGCTGCCTGGGATGGCACATGGCATGGACGCCGAGATTAGTGTCAGTCAGATGGTGAGCAGAGGGACAGACTGTGGCAAGGTCTTGCTGCCTCTTCAGAGACAGGCAGTGGAGGAGGTCCTGGCACAGAATGTCGAGCTTGACCTTCAGCTCTGGGCCTGATGGACCATTTGGGGAGGAATCGCTGGTTTTCTGCTCTTTGGAAAGGATGCACCTGCCTTGCTACATGCCCTTCTCTCACCAGTCCACGGGGATGTGAGGACAGGTGAGCAGACCGCCCAGCTGCCCGGAAGAACAGCGAGGCCTCGACGGGACTCTGTCCCCTGTCTGTGGCCGCATCCCTGTGACTGTCAACCACACAACCTTCTAGCGCCTCTTCCCGTCTCCTCGGCCATGCGTCCCCAGGCGCAGACAGCAGTGACCACGAGCAGACACCCCTGGCCCAGGCCAGTTCCCCGAAACTCTTGAGGACTCGGGAGATTGCGGCCGCTGAACTTGTGCTGTGAGAGCTCAGAACGTAAACGAGTGGCGTGTGGACCGTGCGGAGGGACGCAGACACCCTCGGCGGCCCGTGGTCCCCGCAGCGACGGCGCCTCGGTGGCCAGCTCGTTCAGAAGTGAACCAGGAGGTTGGCCGGAGGAGAGAGCTGGATGGGCAGGCATTCAGGCGACTCACCGACTACAGATTCAAAGAGAGAAGTTCGTACTGCACACCCCGAAGAGGAGGGACCCCTTTTCCAGCCCCCATGCAGAGCCCACCAGGCAGCAGGCAGAAAACTCAGGTTCTCAAACCCAGAGTCACCTCCGCTCAATCCTAGTCTCCCGCCAGGCTCTCACGGCGACCAAGAAAAGGACTCGGTGACTCTGCATCCAGACTCTTCCACCCCATAGGTAGCGGACCAGATAATGGATGGTCCAAATCAGGCCCTTCTCAGAGTGAAAGGGGGAACGCAGTAATGATGCAGGACTTGGATGGACCCCAGACTCTAGTGCAGGGACCGGGAGGCCTGATTGCAGTCCAGCACCACCGCTCATCTGTCTGGGCTGTTTCCTCATTGTAAAATGTTGTTGTTTTCATGGGATACTTTCTGACTCTAGATACCCAGCAAACGTCGGCCGCTTTACAGGAGTTTATCTCATTGTGTGTGTGTGAGGCAATCTACTCCACTTATTCTAAAATATCTCCTAGAAGGAAGGACCTTCTCAGCCGAACTTACCTTTTAAGGAACCAAGCAGAATTTCCTGCATGTCAGCCTTGGTGATGTTCGCCCCACAGCCAATGAGGCTTTAACAGTGAAATACAAGCATTGTTTCCCTTCATCCCTGTCTTTACTTCTCTTAGCAGAGCAGTGATTTCTCATGCTCTCTTTCCCATAAACCTCTCACTCACCACTCGAACTCCCACACACCCCGCCAAGCAAAACAGAAACAAAATTATAAATGATCTAAGACCAGAATAGGTGCTTCCTGATACCACTCCTGCAGACATCGCAGTTTATGTCGCCAAATCGCTAAGCTCATCTTCCCAGACCCCACCCCCACCATGTCCTCCTCTGCCGGGCACTGCACAGCTGCAGGTCCCTGCTGGCCCCTGGTCCCTCTGAGTGCATCGGCCCTTCCTCCTTGGACGTGTCTCTCAAACTTCTCCCTTCCCTGCCCCCATCACTGCTGCTGCCTCCCGCTGGCTCTTCTGCTTCTTCACGTCACCAGACAATCCTCCCAGAATCTCTCGCTCATCACGTTGCCCGTTCTGCTCAAGGATCTATAACCTCAGCGTGTTGTAGGGACAAGTCGGGATGTCACAGTGGGACGTCTGAGAGGTTCCTGCTCCGTGGCTCCTGAATGCCTGGACAGTGGGACTTGGTGGGGCAACTGGCTGGAAGGGAGGGATTAGGATTCGCCTTGGAGTGACCTCTATAGCAAGCATGACATGTTTACTTCCTGTGTAATAACAGATGCATGCAAATAGCAAAGGTTTCTAAAGATGGTTTTACCAGAGTGCTTCATGGGTCAAGAAAATCCACATCATGGGAATTCCCTGGCGGTCCAGTGGTTAGGACTCAGCGCTTTCACAGTGGTGGCCCGGGTTCAATCCCTGGCCAGGGAACTAAGATCCCACAAGCCATGCGGCGGGGCCAAAATAAATAAAGAAAATAATAAAAATAAAGAAAATACATATCCACCTGATGTTAACAGCAGGGCACCTGTCAGCTTACATAACGAAAACGTCCAGAGGTAGGGCCAGATCCTGGGGGATTCGCTCTGGGAATTCTGTCTCATCAGGACTAGAAGTCCATTTGTCTGTGCTTCTCTGAGTCCCGCCTCCTCCATGGGGCAGGTTTGTCCTCAGGCTGGCTTCCCTCACGGTGATGGCCTGGCTGCCACACCTCCTGGGGCATGTGCTCTCCTGTTCGCCTCCAGGAGGAGGGAGGGAGCGCCTCTTCCCCCAAAGAGAGAACAAACCCTGCATTTCACCCTGAATGCGCGGACTGAGTTTTTGCATCCTTCCCTGAACGACACCTGCGATGAGAAAAATCACCTGGAGCTTGGGCTGTGTCAGTTCTCTGCAAACAATGGATGTGGGGTTGGGGGGGAGGGCGGCCCCTGGTGTCCACAGCAGCATAAGGCTGAGAAAACGCATCAAGAATAACGTCCAGTGAACACTGTGGTCCATGACTCTGTGAATTATGGTTTTCTCAGGGTATATGCCCAGTAGTGGGATTGCTGGGCCATATGGTAGTTCTCTTTGTAGTTTTTTAAGGAACTTCCATACTGTTCCCCATTGTGGCTGTATCAATTTACATTCCCACCGACAGTGCGAGAGGGTTCCCTTTTCTCCACACCCTCTCCAGAATTTATTGTTTCTAGATTTTTTGATGATGGCCATTCTGACCGGTGTGAGATGATATCTCACTGGAGTTTTGATTTGCATTTCTCTAATGATTAATGATGTTGAGCATTCTTTCATGTGTTTGTTGGCAGTCTGTATATCTTCTTTGGAGAATGTTCATTGCAGCTCTATTTACAATAGGCAGGACATGGAAGCAACCTAAGTGTCCATCAACAGATGAATGGATAAAGAAGATGTGGCACATATATACAATGGAATATTACTCAGCCATAGAAAGGAACGAAACTGAGTTATTTGTAGTGAGGTGGATGGACCTAGAGTCTGTCATACAGAGTGAAGTAAGTCAGAAAGAGAAAAACAAATACCTTATGCTAACACATATATATGGAATCTAAGAGAAAAAAAAAAGGTCATGAAGAACCTAGGGGTAAGACGGGAATAAAGACACAGACCTACTAGAGAATGGACTTGAGGATATGGGGAGGGGGAAGGGTAAGCTGTGACAAAGTGAGAGAGTGGCATGGACATATATACACTACCAAACGTAAAATAGATAGCTAGTGGGAAGCAGCTGCATAGCACAGGGAGATCAGCTCGGTGGTTTGTGACCACCTAGAGGGGTGGGATAGGGAGGGTGGGAGGGAGGGAGACGCAAGCAAGCGGGAAGAGATATGGGAACATATGTATATGTATAACTGATTCACTTTGTTATAAAGCAGAAACTAACACACCACTGTAAAGCAATTATACTCCAATAAAGATGTTAAAAAAAAAAAAGAAAGGAAAGAATAATGTCCAGGACTTCCCTGGTGGTGCAGTGGTTAAGAATCCGCCTGCCAATGCAGGGGACATGGGTTCGAAACCTGGTCCGGGAAGATCCCACATTGCCGTGGAGCACCTAAGCCCGTGTGCCACAACTACCGAGCCTTTGCGCTAGAGTTTGCAAGTCACAGCTACTGAGCCCGCATGCCACAACTACTGAAGCCCACGCGCCTAGAGCCCATGCTCCACACCCAGAGAAGCCACTGCAATAAGAAGCCCGCGCACCGCAACGAGTCCACATGCAGCGATGAAGACTCAACACAGCCAAAAATAAATAAGTAAATAAATAAATTTATATAAAAAAAAAAAGAATAACGTCCAGGGGCGGCTTGGGTGAGGGCAGCTGATGGGATCTTGTGTGCGTGTGGGGCGTTAAAGCCCCGTCTCCTTCTGGGCACGAGACTGCTGCTCCTGGCAGGAGGGATGTGCCTGAGAACTAATTGGGGACGGGGAGGGGGCTTCTCTGAAAGAACCGTTTCTTCTTTGGAAAAGGAGAAACAGTGCTTCTAGAAGGCTCTCCTCTTGGACTCAGGCTTGCATCCACGCACGGTTGCTGAGAACACATCTAGTCTACGGAAGGGAAGGAGCGGGGTCCAGGGTGAGGGGCACCTCTGCACGCCGGTCCTGGGCCTGCTGGGCTGGAGCCATCAGTGAGTCTGCCCTTCGGGCTGGAATCACTCACCCGGGCACACCTCTCCCTCTTGCTTTCTCACTTTGAAACCAGCATTTTGTGTGACACTGTAGCCCCACTTGGTGTGGTCACGGAAGAGGTGAAAACCACCTACAGGCCTCAGTCTCCCCAGGGAAGATGCGGAAATGAGTCAGCGGAAACTGTGAGCCGGGCTTCTAGGTACCAGCCTGAACCTCAATGGCCAAACCGGAATTGGGTATTGGTGTTTAAGTCCAGGAAGGGCCCTGCCTGCCTGTTTGTGGTGACCTGTGACCTCTCCACTGTGCTCCCTTTAGGCAGGAAACGGCCAGCACACCTCACTTCGCTCGTGTCCAGGCAACAGCATTTCTAGGCTGGAGAGTGTGTGATGCTCTTGGTGAGGGAGCTGCCTTGGCTCCGGGGCACCTGTGTTCTATGTCCAGGCTACCCCGGCACCTGCCCATACTCTGTGCCTGTCCGTTTAGGTAGATGGCAGTGCATGCGCAGCTGCTGAGTTGGGGTCACACAACAACCATTCGGGGGCATTCGCTTTGGTGGACCCCGGGTTTTAGAACAGTGAGACCCACCGGTTGGACCTGCTAGACCCCGTGGGCCTGACTGTTGAACACCAGGAGACGCCATGGCTGCGGGAGGCCCAACGCTGATGTGGGAAACCCAGGAGGAATTGAATCAGACCCTGGAGACCCAGAAGGGACCTAGTGACCATCTGATGCCCTCCTTTGAGCTTATATAGGGGATGGAGGCCCAGGGAGGGGGCAAGATCTACCCCCGAATTAAACCCTGGAAAGTGATGGAATTAGAACTCTTGGGCCTGTTGCCTCCTGATCTCCACTTCTGGGCTTGTTACTACAAATACATCATGTAACTGGATCCACTTAACCTTTTAAAAAATTTATGGCTTGAACAATGTGCGCCCTTAGCTCTTTTAAGAGGTAAAAGCAAAAGTAAAAGCCGCCTGGGCAGTCTTATCACTTCCAGTTCCTGGCCTTCCAATCACGTTGAGATGCATTCTCATGTGTCCATGGCCGAGGGGCAGGGGGGCAGGGGGAGGGTCTGTCCAGATTTCAGGATCCTGAGACCTGACTCATTGGACTCTCTGGTAAAGAGCTCAGAGCTCGAGTGCTGTGGACAGGAGGTAATTGTCACAGGAGGGGACATCATGGTCCCTTTCCACTGTGGCCCTAGGGGAATCTGGCCTTAAGATGCTTTAAGGTGACAGAGTGTGAGAGAAGCAGCTACGTGAAGGTTTTAACTTGAGTCAGTGAGGCATGTTCTGATGAAGCCATCAGGGCTGACGCTGGGGAAATCAGGGCACACGAGAAGACCTCTGCCCATAAGGTCCGCGCCTGCTCGTGGGCACGATTTTTGTTTTCGTTTTTCAGAGTGAGAGCTCAGCCTCGCTGTTTCCCTGCTCCCCGCGCCTTATATAACCCTGTGGGCTGGATTTAAGGCCAGATTATATTTTTAGGTGGAGAGAGAGATTACTTATTAGGTCTTAGGAGGAGTGGAACTCAGTTTGGCCGATGCCTGTTCTGCGAATTAATGTGCTGTTTTCACCTGGGCTCTGGGAATGACGCTGCCTCAGGAACAGAGCGTGGATCCCACAGCAGCCCTGCCCCCCACCCCCAAGGCCTCAGTTTCCACCTCACCTTCAGGTCTTCCCCAGAGGAATCCTGGGTGAAGCAGGTGGAGACCACTGAAGACAGAGCCAGTGGGAGGGAGCCTAATTCTGAGACAGGTGGGGAGGGTGTCCCTGTGTCCATGCAGCCCCTGGGGCGGCTGCCTGCCCCCAGGTCCTGCATCAGTAATTACATCACATCTGCCTGATGTCCTGGAGCCCAAGCATCATGTTCCTCACGAGGCCGTTTCCTGTAGGGAGCAGGAAAGTGGGCCAACTTCTCCCTTCTGAGGCTGGAGAACAGGCTCTTTCTGATTTGGGACATTAGACAGTATCACTTTTAGCAAAGGGCGAGAAGGAACTCATCCCATGTAGAAGAAGACAAGACAGCTTGAAATCTGCAGAAACCCCAACATTTGAAGGGTACTTTGGTTGTGCTGTTGCCCTCTCTCCTCTCTGTCTCTCTTTGTCTCTGTCTGTCTGTCTGTCACTGTCTGTCTCTGTCTCTCTGTCTCTCTTTGTCTCTCTCTGTCTCTGTCTCTCTGTCTGTCACTGTCTCTCTGTCTCTGTCTCTATGTCTCTCGGTCTCTCTTTGTCTCTCTCTGTCTCACTTTTCACTGAATGTACTGACAGAAAAATGCACAAGCTGTATGCGTTCAGCTAGCTGACATTTTATAAACTGAGCCCACCTGTGAAGTCAGCCCCAGCTGGAGACACAAAGCAGAGTCAGCCCCCAGGGGCCCTGTCGCTGTCCCTTCCACTGATCCCCAAGCCCAGGGCAGGGGCACATGGACGCCAGCAGCTTGGCAGTTCTGCCTCTTCTGGGGCCCCACGTGGAGGGTCCGGCAACCTGCACTCTCTGTGTCTGGCTCCCTCTGATCCGTGTTTTTGTTCCACGTCCCTCGAGGGGCCCCAGACAAAGTTGTGTCATCTGGACATTGGAGCCAGCTGGCAGCTTCCCAACAGGACCATGTGGGGAAGGCAGGGTGGGTCCAACAAGACCTCCGTGCAAAGTGCTGCCTCCCAACGGCCACCACGTCACGCTGGGCGTGCTGACCAGCTGCCGCAGTGCCCAGGAGCCCCGACACCCAGGGAAGGATGCCCTGTCCTCGCCACCCAGAAAACCATTGAAGAGCAATGCTTTTCAGGGCCGAAACCATGCATCACACACATGCACGCTCTCCTGGGAAGCCCGCTGCTGCTGCTTTTTAATTTTAAAGTTTAACCAAAGTCTTGACCCAGTGATTTAGAGAAGAGACAAATGTCTCCTGAGGGGAACGACGCGGTCTCGCTGTTTACCATTTCTAAAGCAACTTCTATATCACGAAAGCCTTGGACTAATTTCCCTTTGTCACTCCTCACGCCCCCAGTGCAGGAGGGAGTTTTCTATTGCACGAGGGGGAAACAGAACAGGAAACGAGGTCACGCTGGGCAGAAGACTCAGTCTCCCTTGGAGGTGAGAGCACAGGCCATACCGACGGGTGGCATCAGCCCCAGGGTGACCGAGCCAGATGTGGGTCACGTCTCTCCCACCGGCGCCAAGGCCCCCCCCCCCAGACACCTCACCACACAGATACACCCTGAGGAGCCCCTTCAGCCTCCAGCCACCCCACGAAGAGCTGCGACCTGTGTGTTGACGCAGGAAGTGTTTCTCCTCGACCAACCCGATGGCAACCTCACCCCCCTGCAACCCCCAATCCTCTCCCTGAACAGGAGCTGGACCAGATTCCACTGCTCTCTGCACACTCTTGATATTAAAAGTTAGTCTGTCTAGTTTGAAACCATGACTTATGAGCCAATTCAAAGCTCTGCACCTTCTTTTCATACCCTCTCCTAGGTTGTGGAAGGACTGTATTCGTTTTCTAGGGCTGTCATTACGAAGCACCACACACTGGGCAGCAGAAACTACAGAAATGGGTCATCTCCCAGTCCCAGGGGCCGGAAGTCTAAGATCAAGGTGTCAGCAGGGCTGGTTCCTTCTGAGGCTCTGAGGGAGGATCTGTTCAGGCCTCTCTCCCTGCTTCTGGCGGTTTGTTGGAAAACTTTGGTGTCCCCTGGCTTGTAGAAGCATCACCCCGATTTCTGCCTTCATGTTCAATGGTGTTTTCCCCTATTTGTAAGGACACCGTCATGTTGGATTAGGGCCCACCCAGCTCTAGGATGACCCCATTACATCTGCAATGACCCTATTTCCAAATAAGGTTACATTCTGAGGGACTGGGGGTGAGGACTTCAACATATGGATTTTGGGGAGACATATTTCAACCCATGACGCAACTCTAGGTGAAGGTGGGGAAGAGAAGGGAAAATGAAGAAATGGTTTCAGTTAAAGCCAGGCCAAGCTACAGGGCAGAGTTGGAAGTCAGGTAGCAGGGAGGGTTGGGAGAGGGGAAGGTGGAGATTGGGATGGACCTGCAGGAGGATTCTGGGGGCCTGGCCATGTTCTGCTTTCTGCCTGCTTGTGTTATAGACTAGATGCTTGTGTCCTCCCAAAACTCACATGTTGAAACCCTACCCCTCTGCCCCATGTGATGGTGTTAGGAGGTGGGGCCTTGGGATGAGATGAGGCCATGAGGGTGGAGCCTCAGGGATGGGTTTGTGCCCCCGTAAGAGTCACGAGAGAGCCGGCGTCCTCTCTGCTCCCAGACATGTGGGGACACAACGGAAGGCAGTCTGCAGCGGGCTCTCCCCAGAACCCCGACCACACTGGACCCCTGCTCTTGGACTCCCAGCCTCTGGCACTGTGAGGAATAAGTTTCTGTTGTTTAAGCCCCAGCCTGCTGTTCTGTTCCAGCAGCTGAAGAGACACGTGCTTACACAGTTGCTTCATAATAATTCACAAACATTTCTGTTTTACACACTTTTCTCTATGTGTGTTATATGCCACAATTTTTTCAAGGTTAAAAAAAGGGGGGCATAGAAGTCAAAACTAGAATGAGGTATCACCTCACACTGGTCAGAATGGCCATCATTAAAAAGTCTACGAACAATAAATGCTGGAGAGGGTGTGGAGAAAAGGGAACCCTCCTACACTGTTGGTGGGAATGTAAACTGGTGCAGTCACTCTGGAGAACAGTATGGAGGTTCCTCAAAAACCTAAAAATAGAACTACCATATGATCCAGAAATCCCACTCCTGGGTATATACCTGGAGAAAACCATAATTCAAAAAGATACATGCACCCCAATGTTCATTGCAGCACTATTTACAATAGCCAAGACATGGAAGCAAACTAAACGTCCAACAGCAGAGGAATGGATAAAGAAGATGTGGTACATATATACAATGGAATATTACTCAGCCATAAAACAGAATGAAATAATGCCATTTGCAGGAACATGGGTGGACCTAGAGATTATCATACTAAGTAAGTCAGAAAGAGAAAGACAAATATTACACGATATCGCTTATATGTGGAATCTAAAATATGATACAAATGAACTTATTTACAAAACAGAAACACTCACAGACATAGAAAGCAAATTTAGGGTTACAAAGGGGAAGGGGAGAGGGATACATTAGGAGTTTGGGATTAGCAGATATTCGCTACTATATATAAAATAGATAAACAACAAGATTCTACTGTACAGCACAGGGAACTATATTCAGTATCTTGTATATAATGAATAATGGAAAAGAATATGAAAAAGAGTATATATATATAAAACTGAATCACTTTGCTGTACACCAGAAGCTAACACAACGTTGTAAATCAACTACACTTCAATTAAAATGGAGTGGGGGGGAGGTGTGGCATAGGAAGAAGTTTGCTTACCTGAGTGAGGCTGTGCTTGGTGGTGGAGGGTCCTGACGTCAGTCTGGTTCCGTGGGCACTGGGGCCTCTCATGACATGGCAGGTCCTGTGTAGATGGTGGGTCTGCTGTGTGCATGCGTGTGT
Organism: Pseudorca crassidens; assembly: GCF_039906515.1. Classification (NCBI taxonomy): domain Eukaryota; kingdom Metazoa; phylum Chordata; class Mammalia; order Artiodactyla; family Delphinidae; genus Pseudorca; species Pseudorca crassidens. The sequence continues at coordinate 173,095,400 of NC_090296.1, read as the reverse complement.
GTGCACGTGTGTGCCTGTATGTGGGTGTGTGTGCACTGTGTGCGCCCACGTGTGTGTGTGTGTGGTGGTCCCAGGCTCCTTTTGCGACTGGAGGCTCCCCGAGGAAGGAGTTGCTGTGTCCCCCAGCCCCACCTCGGGCAGACACTCCCCATCTGAGCGGGGGGCCCCTGCTCCGGGTTCCCCTCTTTCCCCTCTGCTCAGGGGGAGCCGTGGGAGGTTCTGAGTGCCTTTCTGACCTTCCAGAGCCTTGTTGAACTGGGAGGATGTCCTCTCCTTCCTTCCAGGGCCCTGGTCTCTTAAAGCCCCTGCTGATTTGCCTACCCCAGAGACCTTGGCCCTCACGCATACCCCACACCTGGGGGACCTTGTCATGTACTCCTAGGTACTTCCACATGCTCCACCCCTGCTCAGCAGGTACCGGCTGGGAGGGGAAGCCGGCGCCCTGCCTGGAGGAAGGACAGCTGAATGAGCCTCACTTGAGCCTCACCTGGCCTCAGAGAGGAGCACGCTCTCCCATGGGCTGGGGAAGAAAAGCCCCTGGCCGTAGCCCCCCAACACAGGGCCGTACCCCGACCTCCTTCTCCCCCGGGGTCGGGGTGGTCGTAGGCAGGTTGTGCCACCTCTGCCCTTTGGGGCGGCTCCCCTGCTGGGCCCTTCAGCCCCCTGACAATGTGAGGACACGGGCTCCTCTTGTTTCCAGCACCGCATCCTAGTTGCCAAGTGCAGCGCTTGGCTGGGATCTGCTATCGTGCTGGTGCCTCAGTGTCAGCGCCGTGCGGGGGCTGGAGCTGCAAGGCTGACCGCCACCTGGTCCCCTCCTCACGGGGTTCTCTGCCGCCCAGCGGGGACAGACGGGAAAGGCAGACAACTGAGGTGTGGCGGTGAGCGGACAAGCCGAGGGCTCCGTACACCAGCCAGACCACTGAGAACTCAGAGATGAGTCCACCTCTTTGAGCCGTTACCTCATCCGTACACGAGAAAAGGCTTTTTGGTGATTAAATGAGACAACGCATGTCAAATGACAGGTAGATCACAGGTGCTTAATAAATACTAGTTATTTTATATTACTTACATTCAAACTCCTTTTCTAATGCCTCAAGTCACCCCGGTCTTTATCGTGGCCTTTCTCTTTTTCCCAGATTTCTCTCTTTTCTTCTGATTCTTTTGGGATCTGGAAGTTGATAACATCCTTCTATGGCTCACCCGCCATCTTGGGTCTTATCATTCATGTCTACCAGGGTGAAGGAAGCATGAAAACCTAGACTATGTTGTTTTTCTGAATGCTATCAAAAGAGTTGGAAGAGAAGAGTAGAATCTTCCTTCCCACTTCTGTTTTTTATTTCCTTCTCATTGTCTCCCTTTCTCTCCTTCTTCTCTCTTGCTGCAAGCTACAAGATGATAGGATAAAAAAGCATGGAAACAGAAACTTAAAATTAGCATATATGCACAATGCTGCTGCTTTGGGCAATGGAAAAATAAACCATGCCTACATTTCTATTTTTCCCAGAATCTGAAGAACAACATTGGTTATTTGGGCAGTTGGCTATTCCTGGGTACATTTCAGAAATGACTTGTGTTTATTTATTAGTGGGTATTTTTAACAGTGTTTCAGAGCATTTCTCCAATAACCCCGCAAAGGAGTGTGGGCTCCAGCCCTGGCGAGGGATGGGGTAGAAAGGAAAAGATGTCATGGCTGCTGGAATCACCACCCGCTCTCTCCTTAGCACTTCTGCTCACTGGGGCCCCAACATGGGGGCAGTCATGGCCGTCTGAAAAGCAAGGCTCTGAGCTTTGTTCCTCCACCGGGGCTTCCGTGAAAGGACGTTGTTAGAGCCTGAATCGGATTACTTCACACACACACACACACACACACACACACACACACACACACACACACAGGGCTCAGGCGGAGATTCTGGAGGCAAAAAAGGATGGTGGATTCCTGAGCAGTCACCCACAGACCTGAGCGGCCAGGAATGCTGCCGGCTCCTGGGCACTGACATCATCCCCCCTTCTGGCTCTGGGAGGAGCCCTCTGACCTCCAGGTCTTGGGGCAATTATTTTTAGCCTCGAACCCACCCTGTGGCATTTCCATGGTGCACTTGAGGGAGACAGAATTTTGGGGAGGGCCCCGTTGGCTTTTTTGAGCTTCCATCTCTGCCTCTGCCTGTGAAATTAGAGACTGTTAAGGATGGAAACTATGGGTCCAGCATCTTCATTTGGTGGGTGAGCCTGGAGAGGTCGACAGTCAGCTGCAAATCTGCCTTCCTGATCCCCAGCTCTGCCCCGACCTCATCCCTCCTGCTCTGTTCTGTTAAAGCAGTTCCCAAAGAACCTGCTCTTGGGACCACCCTCACTCTCAAAAATTAAAGAGGGGCTTCTCTGGTGGTGCAGTGGTTAAGAATCTGCCTGCCAATGCAGGGGACACAGGTTCGAGCCCTGCTCTGGGAAGATCCCACATGCCGCGGAGCAACTAAGCCCGTGAGCCACAACTACTGAGCCTGCGCGTCTAGAGCCCGTGCTCCACAACAGTAGAAGCCGCGACAATGAGAAGCCCGCGCACCGCGCTGAAGAGTAGCCCCCGCTTGCCGCAACTAGAGAAAGCCTGCGCACAGAAACGAAGACCCAACACAGCCAAAAATAAATAAATTAATTAATTAAAAAAAAAATTAATGAAGACCCCAAGAGCTTTTGCTTATTTGGGTTATAGCTATCGATGGATGCCTATGTTAAAAGTTAAAGCTGAGAAATTAAAAATATATATTATGTATTAATTCATTAAAATACATTAATAAACTCATTGCACATTAACACAACGTATTTTATGAGTAATAACTATGTTTTCCAAAACAAAAAAAATTAGTGAAAAGAGTGGTATCATTCTCCATTTTGCAAACGGTTTTCATGCCTGGCTTCATAGAAGACCATGGGATTGTAATATCTGCTTCTACACTCAATTGTTTGCAATATCACACGTCATGTAGCCTGTGGAAACTCCACAGTGAAAGACTGAGAGGGAAACTAGCAACTGTCTTTGGATTGTTACAAAAAGCCTGGACACCCTCAGGGTTCCCTGTATCACACTTTGAGAACAACTGGTCTGTGATCTATCCATCTTTAACCCTCTTTTTAACTCTGGCTCATACAGTCATTTAATAAACATTCATTGAAGAATTGCTGAGTGTTGAGCTGGGAATTTAAAGACAATGTAGCATATGTGACTCTGAGTGCAAAAAGAAACAGCCGACTTTATCTTTCTATTAACGATGTAATTATCTGATCTCACGCCCATGTTTCTCCAGGATGCTGGGAAAATTAACCTCTATCCTTCCCGGGCTTCCCCATCCAAAGATTGTGGCATATTCCAGGGTCTTGAGTAGAGCAAAAGCTCTGGGGGACGGTCCTGTGGCCTGACGCCCAGTCTACTCGGGAGCCGTTGAAATAGTCACTGCTTAGCAGTCGGCCCCACACCTCCACATCAGGCTTGAGGCCGGAGGAGGGTCTTGCTCGTGTTCCCACCTGCCCCTCTCCAAGAGTGTGGGTACAGGGCCCCACTGGCTCCCCCCTGGGAACCGCAGTCCTCTCTCTCATTCCTTCTTCCTCCCCCCTGGTTCCTTCCTTGCAGGCCAGATTCTTCTCCCTGTAAGTTTCTTCAAGACACTGACTCTCTCCCATCCACCACAAAAAGCCAGGGAAATGTGCAGGCTATTTCTGCTTCCTGCCCGCCTCCTGCCTCCCTTGGAATTAAGAGAGTTAATAATAAATGTGCCTGGTGCACACGGAGTAGCCAATAGATGTTCCTATTCTCATTCTTGCTGCCTTTACTCAGGGGACATTGAGGCACAAAGTTTGAATTCGAAAGGGGAAAATTCAGGAAGAGAAACCCTCCAGGGTTCACATTTCCACGTGTCCCGTGAGGATGACACTGTGTCCTCCCCTTCACCAGCTGCCCTTGATGCCCAAGCAGAGGATGAGGACCGTCCCCCAGCCCCCTTCTCCTCCATAGCCACTCTCCTGTCTCGGATCACACCATGTATTTTGTTCATGGAGAAGCCTGCTCCTGGATCATCCACAGATTGTGAGAATCAGCGGGGTCTGTGGAAGCTTCTGCAGAGCCCCTGGGTCACCCATCCTGCCTGTGCTCAGGCCCCCCGGGAATGGGCAAATCTGCAGAGACATCTGCTCCTCTCCAGCATGTTTGTCCTCCTTCAGGTGACCACCTGCCACCCCACCTGTTTTCAGTGGCGTCAGCTGTGAGCTCAGTGCCTCCTGGGAAGCCCCCCACCATGGTCTGACGGAGACGGTGGTCAGCCCCAGGCCGTTGCCATGGTGCAGGTCAACCATGTGGGTCCATCTTGTAGAGTCAGTGATTATTGGTGGAATGGCAGGTGTGAATGGGCAGAGGAAGGTCACCTCCGTGTAGGCTGAGAGCGTCCTCTATGGGATGCAGGTGGAGTTGCCACTTCCTCTCTCACCAGCTGGAGCCCATGGGGCAGCTCTATCTTGGCCAAAACCATTCTGGTCATTGATGCCTTTGCCCATCCTGATGGGGCTGCTAAGGCATGGTCCCTACTAGTTGTACATGTACATGTGTGTGTGTCCCCGGGCACACAACACTCAGAAAAATGGCACAGTATGGAGTCTTCTTGTTTTCTCCTAGGCTGTCAGCTGCAGGTCCCTCCACAAAGCCTTGGGAGTAAGTCTGGAAGAAATGTGGTTGGTGGACAATTAAGACTTTTTAAGTAGAAAATACCCTCTGCTTTTTTCTTAGGATGTGAACTCCACGGATGTCAAGCCTGGTGAGAGCTGCTGTCGGACTCCTTTGTAAGACCAGGCTGGTGACTGCCAAGTGCCCCTGGTCTCCTGTGTGCTCAGGACAAGTGGGGCCTGGTCCCGACTGTGGCTGGGCCCCAAGCCCCTGTGAATCTGGCAGCCTTATCCTCCTGTTCCCCTGGCCCAGAAGCTGGAGATGAGCAGGACGCCTTCTGAACCATACCAAGTTCAGAGCAGAGAAACAGGGTTAGGACTCAGCCCCACAGGCCCCAGCCCCCAGCTTCCTGCACAAGCGACATGACGTGGGGTGATGGGGGCCTCGAGTCAAGAACTACAACAGATCAGGGCTCAGGAAAATTGTCCGCGTTGTCTGGTTCTGAGCAGACTCACTCGAGGTGAATCAGAGGTGAGTCAAGCGCCTTTGAGGAGGAAATGACTTCCCCGGCGGCCCTTCCTGGCCAGGGCACCATCAGTCACTCTCAGGAAACAGAAGGAGCAAGAGAGGAGACAGTCTACAAACTCTTGGTTGCAAATGTCCCTTTTCTCCCAGGATTTGGTGGAATTGTCGTGTGATGAGCCTCCTGTGGGGCTGGGTTGTTTTTTGACCAAGTCAGGCCTGTTCAGTGAGGTGTGGGAGTTCCCTGAAGACTGTTCTCCATATACTTTCCAGGGTACCTGTCCCAGGGCATAACCTTGGCTCTTCTCCTGGGGGAGGGGTGTTCCCTGGAAGGCAGGACATGGTTGCCTAGAGGCTGGAGAGCCTGCAGTCTCATAGCTCTTTAGTGGCCTCCAGGGCGGAGGGCTTTGTGGTGTGGACCCAAATTCCCGTGGCTGCGATCATGGCTGTCTTAGACTGTGGACTCTGGGAAGGCACTGGCCTTTCTGTCTACGAGGCTCTGGTGTCTTTCAGCCCAGCAGCACCCACGGCTAAGGTACGATGATTTCTCAGGTCAAGCATGACTTTTTCTGCTGACAGTTTATTTCCACACCTCCTAAAGGTGCTTAGAATCCGAGTCCTAGTTAGGGATGGAGGGAAATTTGGATCATCTAAACCCTTCATCTGACAGAAGAGGAAACTGAGGCTCTATGCCTGTGACGTACTCAAGGTCACCGAGAAATTCATGGAAGACCCAGGACAAACCCCAGGTTTCTTCTCTGGCTGGTCCACTGTGTGCTTTATAGTTTCCATGAGGCTAGTTAATAACAGCTCAATTTTCATATGCTGTAATTAATACTAATACAACTAATAATAATGGCATGTTGTTTCTGTAACTCTGGAAGTTACTCCTTAAATTTGGGTCCTAAGTCTCCGTTGCCCGACCTTCATAAAGTTAGGTATGAATGCAGCCTAAACTCCGCAATGCAATGATTTGCTGATCGTGATTAGGCATCATATTTTGGGGGTTGATTTGCCTAGAATCTCGATTTTTTTCCCCTCCTCTGTTCTCACCATGAACGCAGGATTCATCTCCGCACAATCTGTGAACTGTTCCCAATAAGACTGTCCTCATTTCATCTCACACCCCCCCCACTGGCAACACCAAGGGCTGTAACTGATGTGGTTCGGAGACCCGAGTCCAAGACGTAAAAATGAATCCCCTGTGACGGTCTGGACGACGCAAACAGATCCAGCGTCTGGCTTTAATGGGAACGAGAAATTGCTAACAGATGACGGTGGGGCTCACGGGCTCCAGTCTCTGGCCTCCAACAAGAACCCTTCCTGATGGCAGCTCCTCCCCCACATGTGCCCCAGACGTCGGTTATTTACAGGACACCACCCAGACCCCGCGATGCTAAATGTATAGCAGCAGAGGCTGCATGTGTGATGGCTGAGGTCATGGTTATTCATTTTAGCTGTAAAGACATTTGGTTTATAAAACCCCAGTGACTCCACTGGGAGGGGCTTTCGGAGAAGAACAGCCCCCGAGTTCTCTTTCTGTCCCAGCACCGGTGGGATCAGCACTTACGTCACTGGCCCCCATTCAACGCTCTGGGGCCAAGGAAGGCCCTGGACTTGCTCTGGGCTATTTTGCCTTTTGGAGGAAGATGGTGTGAGCCACAGTGATTTACTACAGACTCAGCAAAAATGTGTCTGACGTGCTTGTGTCCCAAACAGAAGGCACAGAAACTGCTAAGAAATTACATGAGGGCTCAGAAACAGACATTTTGGGGCTCTGCAAGAGGCATTTGGACAAGTCCATTTCTGGAACCAGTTTTCTCATCTGTAATGTCAAAGTTGGGGTGGGGGGACCAGGCTATGTCTCAGTCCCTCTCCAGCCCTTACAGTGTGCAAGCCTGTGAGCGTGTTCTGTTGTGTATTACCAGGGTGTTTTTAATCCGCATGCCGCCTCTCCCAAGGTGGCTGCTTCCTGGAGGTCAGGGGCCATGTCTGGGTGTACATGGCTATTCCTCTACCTCTTCTTGCCCCTGTGGGTTCAATACGCTTGAACTAAAGAGGTTAAGTGAGAGGCAGAGACGTTACTTAGAAGAATTTGAAATAAACCGCACGCCCCACACCGTGTCACAGGCACGCACCATGGAAAACGAAGGTGAAATGGGCAGTAACAGGCCATCCTACCTGGCAGGTAGAGGGCTTGCCTTTATGGATCCAAAGACGTCCAGGTCGATGGGTGACAAATAACGGCCATTATTCCCAAAAGGGAACTCTTTTCAACCCTCTGCACGTGAAAGAAGAATCACTGTCAGTGGGCGCCTTTTGAACACATCCAACAATAGCACAGACTAAGATAAACGTGCCCCAAATCTACGCTCTTTTTGGCAAGTTGCGATTTAGCAAAACCGTGCTCATGTAGAGAAAGACGCGTGGGACAAAGTGGTACCGTGGGTGAGGATACACGTGATTTACATTTTCTTCTGCTTGTTCATTTGTATTTTCTATATTTTTAACCACAAACGCAGATAAAGTATTTCAAGAAAAAATCTCAATCCCATTTAATCAGTAATTTAAGAATGATGGGGAGGTCCTGCCCCCCCACCCCCAGAGCAATGGGCTTCCTGCCGCCCCTAGGGACAGAACCACTTCACTCTTCCTCTTTCTTGGTTGGGGTTTGGGCAAGTCTACACACTCCCCTTATATGAGCAACTCATATAGGATCACAGGACTCCATCCTCTGTAACAGCCAGTCTTGTGGGACACCCACGGCATGGGTGGATTCTCTCTCCTTTCACAGCATTTCACTTCTGAATCAGTCTGTGGGCCCTGAACTCTATTCTTTCTTATGCCGTCCTTGCAGTATTTCAGGTCCATTTGTGAGCTCACCTCTCCAAATCTTCGAGCAGGTCCCTTGAGAGTGGTAATTGTGTCACCTCCCTCTTAAGTTTTCTTTCTTCTTCCCTCCCTCCCTCTGTCCCTCCCTCCCTTCCTTCCTCCCTTCCTCTCTCTTTTTCTCTTCCCTTCCTTCTTTTCTCTTTATTTCCTCCCTCTCTCCTTTCCTTCCTTCCTTCCTTCCTTTTCTTTCTTTCTTGCTTTCTTGTTTACTTGCTTGCTTTCTTTTGTTTTCTGGCTTTGTTGAGCTAAAATGGACGTATAACATTTTGTAAGTTTATGGTGTACAAAGTAGTGATTTTTTTTTTTTTTTAAATTTTTTTGCGGTACGTGGGCCTCTCACCGTTGTGGCCTCTCCCGTTGCGGAGCACAGGCTCCGGACGCACAGGCTCAATGACCATGGCTCACGGGGCCGGCCGCTCCACGGCATGCGGGATCCTCCCGGACCGGGGCACGAACCCACGTCCCCTGAATCGGCAGGCGGACTCTCAACCACTGCGCCACCAGGGAAGCACCAAAGTAGTGATTTTTATGCATATATAACAAAATCACTACCACAATAAGGTCAGTTACATCCAAAAACATGGAATGCCTCACAAATTTGTGTGTCCTCTTTGCTCAGGGGCCATGCTAATTGCCTCTGGATTGCTCCAATTTTAACACTTACATTATTTCTAGTGACCTAGCCTGGTGCTTCATATCTAATAAGCATCGAGAAATAAATGCAAAGTGCAATTGTGTTTGAACCACACTGACAGCATCCTGTCTGAATTCTGAGAATCTGTAAGTCAAGGACTTCAAGGCATCCCGATGAAGTTTGCCGAATGCAACAGAGAAAGAGGATGAGTTCTGAACATCAGGGCGTGACACCGTGAGCAGGCGAAACATGCAAGGAAAGGCCGTGAAACCTCCGTGGTCATGGGTCACTGCATTTGCCTTCTGGGTGGCTGAGGAGCAGTTGTGGCAGGTGTGGCCTGGAGGGGCTCCCAGAGCAGACCCTGATGGAAAGCACAGCCGTGGTCCTGCTGCCTCTGCCGTGTGTCTTTCCCGAGGTTCACCCAGCGGGAAACTTGGCCCAAAATCCTGTGACAAGCTCAGCTTCGGGCCGTGGTGACATCGGGCCTTGGAGGCTGTGAGTCCTGCACTGAGAGGATGCAGTCTGAGTCTCGGGCTCATTCCAGAGGCTACGTTTGCAGTGCTCTGTGCGTGCACAGGGCGCACAGCGGCCGAACGGCCTCCCCATCGCCGCTGGCCCGTCTCTGGCTCATTCATCTCCTGCAGCTGTCGGCTGAGAACAACAGGTGAAAGCAGGCCCGGCCTATTGTCCTGGGAAGACTTTAGCTACGCCTGTCACCCCCTCGCCTGGTGCAGACCTCCAGCTTAGAGTGGCTCAAGCTGGGAGGCCAGCTCTCTGCACGATTGTGACCCGGAAAGACCTCGTTCCAGACCCAGCCTCGAAAGTTCCCCACGTCTGGGCCTGGGAAGTTGTCCCGGGGCCTCTTGAGGGGTGGGGTGAAAGGCAGGGACAGGTGCAGGCCCTGATGGCTGCAGGTCCGAGAGTGCATTCCGCCTCCAGGCTGGGCCCCTGTCACCAGCAGGGTGGCCCAGGGCGCCTGGTGTTTCAGGTCCCCTCTGTCTGCCCATCTCCCCAAATCTTCAAGCGGGCCACTTGGGGGTGGTCATTGTGTGTCTTCCTTTTAAGTTCTTCCTAATGGTTTAGTTGGGTACTTTATTGTATATATTAAACCTCAAGACAGAAAAGCAAAATGCAATTGTATTTGAACCACACTGCTAGCATCCTGTCTGAATTCTGAGAGACTATAAGATGAAGACTTCAGGGCATCAGGATAACTTTGCCAAATATGACAGAGGACCAACAAGGAAGACTGAAGGTCAGGACCCTAATGAGGAAGGTGGAGGGGTGGTGACAGATGGGAGGGGCCCTCAAGCCTGGGGGCGGGGTGGGCTGGGAGGAGTTTGGTCTAATCCCGGCCCCAGTTACAGTTCTGTCCTCCTGCAGCCATGGCTCCCGCCCGCCTCCTTGAGAGGGAAGGCCTCCTTGCCCTGCTCTGATGGCTCAGACACGCGTCACCTCTTTGTTACCTCATTACTGTTTTTCCTTCTCTTTTTTTGTGGCGGGGAGCTGTGAGTATGAGGAGAAACAGAGTCACAGTAGGTGGGAGACTTGGGAACAAGTTCTGGGGAAGGGGGGGCCCCCAGATCATGAGCACAATGATGGAAAGCACAGAAGGGTGGTGAGTCTCCGTACGGCGCCAGTCAAACTTGAAGCGAAACGTGTGCTTCCCAGCAAACTGGGGTTGTCTGCGTCAGAGGGTCAGCAGGCCCCTTCCATGGATGCACACGGCGGGGGGGCCCAAAAGCTGGGCATGGGAGGGTGGATTCGGGGCTGGGGTCTGCTCGCTGGGTGGGGGGCTTTCTCCTTCCATCCGGAGGGCTCCTTCTGGCTTCATCCTTGGTCTCTGCAGCCCAGCAGGCTGCGCCCCAGTCAGTCACAAATGAGGGTGGCGAGCTGGACAATTTCCCCGCAAACGCTACTCCTCCTGTGTTTGGAATTCTGGGCACCAGCCTCACTCCTCATGGAACCGCTTACAAAAATGCCATTTAATTAGGCTGCTAAGTCATCGAGAGGGCAGTGAGCAAGCGTCCCTTTATTGGATTTTCTAGCCTGGAGACTGTGGAGTCATCATTTTCCCCTCTTGCCTCTCTCTCCCACCTCCCCTGGTCCCTGCCTCTCTGCCTCATGGCCTGCACTCTGCTCAGGACCCTCGAGGCTGTTTCTTCCCTGCAGTCCAGCCAGACCACACCCAGACTGATCACCTGAGAACCCCACTTGGGCCCCCACCTTTTAAACCTTTGACGGTCGCCCACCGGCCACAGGACTAGGACTAAGCCCCTTACCCTCAGCTTTCAGACAGGTTCCTTCATCTGCCTGATCCTCCAAAGACCCCCGGGAGGAGACCTCGACCCCCCACGAGGTGTGTTCCTCCTTTCCCGCCTGGCCTGCTGTCCACACCCCCGTGCCGCGACGGGGGTCTGAGTTCAGTTCAACCTCAAATCCCCCTCAAGTCTGGCCAGCCTTGGGCACTGTGGTGTCCCTGTCTGGAACTCTTATTGTAGAGAGGCTTTTGTGGTTCTTACCACTGGTTGTGTTGTAATGTCATTCACCTTTTTACTCACATATTCTATCCAGCTAGATGAAAACCCCATTTGGTCAAGGATGTCTCATACGATTGAACGTCGGGACATCTGTGTAATCGTTTCTCAATCGAGTCAGTAGACTCTGAATTATCAGCACAAAGCATCTCAGGGTGGGGGGCTGGGTGCTGGGGCAGCAGGAGTTGTCGCGGGTAGGGGGCTGCAGCACAAGACCCTCTACCCCTGGACTGTTCTCTGTGGCTACTGTGTCTAGGGACCTCCATGAACCCAGAGCAGGGCTGCGTGTGTGGTCGGCCACAGGCTTCAGCCCGTGGATGGGAACCACCCGCAGCTCTGGTGATGGCCCTCCAGGACAGACTTGCGGTGGCCACTGACTTGGGACATCTGGGACTTGCCTGCAGTCTGGAGTCCCGTGGATGCCCCCTTCCCTCCCAGTGCCCCTCCCCCTTCCTTCTGCTTCCATGCCAGCTGACCCAGCTTCCCTGAGCCATCATCCCCATCATTTCCCAGCACAGTGCCGCCGGGTCAGCACGCCATCTTGGGGGAGCCCTCCCAGCAGCCCAATAAACTGGCTTCAAAATAGCTTCACTAAGCCCACTGGGGACACCCAGTCTCCCTGGCTCCCAGTCCCCCAGTCCTCCATCACCCGGTCCCAGTTGTGCTCGTGGAGGTGCTGTCACTCAACATCCTGGAGTGCAGGTCTATTATTAGGCAGCTCCCAGTGCATGCCAGCACCCACACTCCCAGGTCCCTCAGGTCCACCATCTGGCTGCCAGTGGCTGCATGTCCCTGGGTTTTTTGTTTGTTTGTTTGTTTGCGGTATGCGGGCCTCCTACCGCTGTGGCCTCTCCTGTTGCGGAGCACAGGCTCCGGACGCGCAGGCTCAGCGGCCGTGGCTCACGGGCCCAGCCGCTCCGCGGCATGTGGGATCTTCCCGGACCGGGGCACAAACCCGTGTCGCCTGCATCGGCAGGTGGACTCCCAACCACTGCGCCACCAGGGAAGCCCATCCCTGGGTTTTCTTAAGGAAAGGCGGCTCTGGCCAGGAGCATCCTGGGGGTGACCAGGTGACGGTGTCCGGAAAGAGGAAATGCTTGCTAAGTCTGGGTGGGCTCTCCTTGGAGAGGGTAAGGGGAAAATGGGGGCTGGTGATCACTGGGTCCTGGCCGCAACGCCTGCCTTTACTTCCAGGACACAGGGTTCTTTCTGCAGGGCTGGGACCCGGGGGAGGCAGGCAGGGCATCCTGCCCCTAATTCAAGGAGGAGCTCAGTCTCAAGTCTGTGCAATCCCTCGCCTCATTTCCCTCCCCCCTGCCTGGTACCATGCTCCACAGCAGAGGGGTAAAGAGAAAAGTACGGGCTTGGGGTGCCATTCCACTGATCACTTCTCTGGCCCTGAGTTTTCTCATCTGTAGAATGGACGTAATGAAGCCCCAGCCCATCTGCTTTGCGGGGTTGCTGGGATCACATATCCTCTCGTGTGATGGGGTGATACTCGGAACGCCCTGCAGCCTGCTAGCCGATCGACTGGATGGCAAACGTCCCTTCCTGCCTTGCCCTTGGGTCACACATCTGTCCTCACCTGCCACCTTGTTGGCACGTGGGAAGAGACCTCGCACCCACAGTAGGAGTGGGCTCCGATCTGTGTGCTCTTCAGTGCAGACCTCGTGCTGTAAACCCCAGGCTTCCCAGAGCAAAACTCCCCTTGTGCTCAGAGGCTCCCAGCAGTGGGGAGGGGAGTAAACCTCACCAGGGCTGGGGAGAGGCATGCCCCCTGCCCCATGTGACACGGGTGAGAGCCATCATTCTTCTACAGACCTGCGGGCAGGTACGGGTGTGGCCTCTGCTCACACCAGGCGGGTGCCACTCGTGAGAGTTCTCCCCCAGTGTGGCAGCGGCAGCCGCCCAGCCCCAGGGCTCAGGCCATGCGAGCTGCTGGGGTTGTGACTGGGAGCCAGCCTTGTCCCTCCCAGCTCAGCCTCCAGCTCCAATGAGAGAGACCGGGCCCTCCCTGAGCTGCAGCTCCGGCGGGGACTCCAGGGGCATCTGGGGGCTCTTGCCCGGTGAGGCTCCAACAAGCCTGCCCGGGGGCCTGGAAGGAAGGCTGTCTGTGCTCGCTGCAAGACTTCCTCCACGAACAATGGAAGAGAAGATGCCGTCTTCCGCTGGGGAAGCTGGACGGAGTGTGGTGGCTACAGGTCTCCGAGGGGTCAAGTGAGTGCTGCCGGGAAGCCGCCTCCCTTGGAGGAGCAGGCATCACGAGACTGCCCTACCCGGGCCCGACCCTCACCCCTTAGGGCATTTGGGCAGCGGCTCCAGCAGGGAGGAGCTGCTTCTCCTGCTTCCTGGGGCCGCGGTTGCTCAACGGCGGATGGGTGGCAGGGCGGGTAAATGGCTCTTCCGGGTCAACAGCTTTCAGCATTATCACAAGTCATCTCTGACCACCTTCACTATAAGATCTTTTTATGAAGACACTGTCTCCGCCTTCTAGAAGATCCCAGGCTACTTACAGACAACTCAGAAAGCATGGCAGGACGGGAGGCAGCACAAGACCAGGGACCCTGGAGCTCGCTGCCCCAGTTTGAATCCTAACTCAGCACCTGAGTTAGGCACCTGAGGCACGTATGGAACTTCTCCAGGCCAAGGTTCCCCCCAGCCCTGCCCCCAGCACATGGGGATGAAGACAAAGCGTCTACTTTACGGAGCTGTTATGAGGGTTAAAGGGGTCACTGTTTGCAAAGCCCTTAAAAGAGCACCCGCATCACACACTCACAGTGTTGGCAAAGTAAATAACCTACAACTATGTAAAGGGCCACAGGTGGCCACGACGAACGGGTTTGTAGAACGGGTTTGTAGTGGGGGAGACGGTATTCCGGTTTTAAGACGCAGCTTAGTTTCAGTTGCTTCGCATCTGGTTTGGGTTTGGGGAAAGGCACATAGGCAGGAAGGCGGTTCCCAAACAGAGAATTTGACAAGCAGTTAAAGACACGGCCTCCTTGCCGGGGAGCCAGTCTCCGGGACAGAGGCCTGCACTGTCGAAAGGCACTGTGTAAATAACTTACTTACTTCTCTCACCAGTGCGGGTGACAGCTCCCGAAATCAACATCGATGAGACAGGAGGGAAGGGGGCAGGGCACGACCTTCAAAAGAATGACACAGCCGGTGAGGTTATGACATAAACTGGTCAGAACCCATTAGGCCCAAGACGGCAGAAGATTTGACTTCCAGTGGACCTTGAACCTGGATATATGATTATTGTAATGGTATCAGGGCGACCAGGAGTTCGGAAGTTGAGTTGTCCAAACACATTGAGGCTGGCCAGCCGTTCCGAGTCTAGGGCCCTCCAGGCAAAAGCAACTCGTCAACCTTTTAAAAGCACGCAGCTGAGTCACTAACACCAGTAGCAACGACTTAGAAACATTTACTAGTGCTTTATCCGGAGCGACGGGCTCAAAGCACGATGAAATCCTAGGAACGTTATCTCCATCGTATAGATGAGGCAACTGACACACAGAGAGATGAATAACTTTTTCAAGGACACACAGCTTATAAATACTAGAGTTAAGGTCCAAACCCAGTGAGTTTAACCACACCATTAAACAGCTCCTGGGTTACACAATCACTTACATTCTAAATGCAATACTGGAACCTGCATTCAAACGACATCGGTCACCTTAACGTCCAAGATCCACACACCTTCCCTGAGGGATTCCCAGCTTCTAGGCAGTGGAGGGGAGCAGGCGATGCGCCAGCACACAGGTGTGTTCTGGTCACATCTGCTTTCCAAGATGTCTTGTTCCTACCTGCTCACACGGGGTTTGTGAGTGACTAGAACCCTCCAGACGATTTCTGGGCAGTCAAACTTCCCCCATAAGGTATTGCTTAAAATGATTGGTTTGGGCCCATGATTCTAAGGTAATGAAGTCTCCTTTACCAGTTCAGTCCTCTGAAGCCCATTAGCTCTGCCTTGTAGCTTGGTATTCTCTGTGGATCTGAACAGCATGATTTCATTCTGGTCTCTGATGAAACAGCAACGGAACAGGCTAGGGAGAAGACACTTTCTTCAGCTGCCGTTACTTCATCAACTACAGACCGGCGCCTGTGGACCCTCCTGCTCACTGATCCAAAGGGTGTTCTCAGAAAGGTCCTCACCCCGCCACCCCACCCCGGGGTCTTCTCCCCCAGCTGCACTGCTTTGTGGCCCTCTCTTTACCTTTCCTCCCAGATCCTGTTCCTGCACTTGGGGGGTGTCCTCGGGGACAGGTTCTGAAACCAGAGCTGCTGCATTCCCTCCCGTATTGTCTTCAAAGCCAGGGGAGCGAACAAGCCTGCCTGAGATTCACATTACAGCCGGGGCTTTGGAAGGCCAGGGGCCAGCGGCAGCCGTTGCCAAAGCAACCAGGGGTGCAGAAAAGAGCAGAGGCTCTGGCCTGGCCTCCAGGGGTCAAGGAGTGGAGGGGAGGGCCAAGGGTCGGGCCCAGGTCCACTGTTTAGGAGCAAGTGTCCCAAATGTCAACCGAGGGTCCCTCTGCCTGCTAAGGATGGCCAGCGCCCCCCGCAGCGAGCACCCTGCTGCATCCCACCGACAGGTGTTCCTGAGTATCTGCCACATCAGGGGTCCACCTGGCCCTGCGGAGCCCTTCCTTTTGTACACATCCTCCCTCCCACCCGCCCGTCTTCAGTCCCATCCTCCCCTTCTCTCTTCCTCTGTTGGGACTCCTTTTTCCCTCCTTTCCCAGGTATGAGAACATGAGCATCGAAAGACTGAAACAGTAAGACATAAATTTAAATTCAGATGAAAACAAGGCCTGGGGAGGGATGGATGGTGGCCACCTGGGCAGGTTCACCCTGTAGCCTTAGCACCTCGACCTCCGAAGGGCCAGTCCCACCAACGTTGGAACCAGCGATCGGTGGGATCACCCCCGTGAGGACCCCTCGATAGTGTCCTCCCTGGGGAATCAGAGGGGCTTTGCCCTTTGAAGACCTTGAGAGACGTGGCCCTTCCTTCGCTCCCTGGGCCCCTCCGGCCCATCCCGAGCAGCCGTATCTCGGGAGGCAGCCTTCATGCGTGTCCAGCCCCAGCTCTTTTACCTTCTGGAAGAGGAAAATGCTGTAGGTCCAGGTACTTATGGAGCCCCTTCGCCTGAGCACAGGTTTAAACCAGGGTTCACTTCTTCAGGTGCTCTCTGCTTCATTCCCACCACCCTGCAGGCTCGTTTCTAATTCATTGATTTTGTAATAGTTCTTTGGGTTAACTTTGTCTTTCTCAAAATATCCTGATCAGAGGAATCACGCAGAAGTGGAAATGGAGGGTCAGAGAAGGCTTTTCAAGAGTCAGGGTCATCCCAGTGAGGCCGCGGTGGCAGGTGTCGTGCAGAAGGCAGGCGTGGGAAGGGGATGCCCGTGGTGTCTGTCTTGATGGCGGGCCGGCCTCCTGCCGCCAGGGGGGTGTGGAGGGACGCCTGGCATCAGGAGGAAGTGTCTGAGAGTCCACCCTGTTGGCTGTGTGTCTGGACGTGCCTTGAGAGTCTACAAAGCATTGTTTTTATGGTCACAGGACGTTTACGACCATCCACAGAACAGCAGGTGCTGGTGAGCTCGTGGCTGGGCACGCTGCCCGCACACTTTGGACCTGAGACCATGTCGGTCATTAACCAGGCGGCCCTCCTAGTGGGAGGCACAGGGGATGTGACAGCAAGAGCCTAACCAGGCCCGTGTGACCTGGGGCCAGCCTCCCGTCCTTTGCCTCCGTTTCCTCGTGTGTGACGCGGACGGCAGCAGGCCTGGCCTCGCAGGGCCACTGAGGGGAGTGGGTGAGTGAACAGCTGGGCCCGCCAGCCCCTGGTCGTTCTTAGTTCCCTGGAACATTCTAAGTGCTGGGCACTCTTATCATTACAAAGGTCAGAATCCTGGACTCCAGCTCGTTTCTGACTCTCGCCCGGCTGGACGGCACCCCCGACAACCTCTGAGCACCCCAGTCTTCTCCAAAGTCCCCGCGGTCCTTTATGCTGAGCTGGGACTGCTCCAGAGCAGCCTTCCCTGGCGGCCTCAACCGGGCATCCGCTCAAGCGGGCGGGCCCAGCCTCCTGCCCGCTGCCCCCTCCTCTGCAGCAGGTGTGGGCAGCCAGGAGTTTTGCACGTTAGTGTCAGATCATGAAGTCCCAGTACATTTGTCAGGCCCAGGAACGCTGTGTGCGGCCTGCTCCAGAAGGAGCAGCTGCGTTTTGTCCCCAGCCTCCTGCAGGCTGGCCTCGGCTCTGGGAGGAGGAGCCGCCTGGGCTGAGTGGGGCAGGTTGGGCATTGCAGTAAGTCTGCAGGCGGGATGTTGTTCTGGAAGAGATGGGCACGGTGTTGGGGGCCTCTGAGGCCTGGCGGAGGCTGGATGTGCCGCTGGGAGCGATGGAACGGCCCGGATGTACCACCCAAAGCCAGTCACCAGGAGCCCCTGGTCCTCAACCACACCCATCTCCCAGGGCTCTTATGAGCATTTTCTGCACAGAAAACCCTTAGCACAGGTCCTGACAGGTCGAATGAACACTCATTAATTTCCCATCTTTCCAACGGAAGACCCAACCACGCTGACTTAAACATATACCAACGTAGTCCACCGGCCTCCAAGCCCTTTCCCTCCCTGGCTGGCCTCTGTAAAGTACCCATCACGTGTGGAACAGTCTCAGATGGAGTGTGTTCCTCATGAGGGAGGGGCCCAGGGCAGTGTTGTGCATCTCAGTTTATGCTTTGGCTTTTAACCTAGCCACTTGCCCGGCGCAGGGTTTCTCTCTCCCTGCGTCTCATTTCTGTTGGGGGGCGCCTGGCCTCAGGCTCTGTCCTTGTTGAAACCATGTTTGCAAGGCCTCAGAATGACTCAGACGTCAGTCATCCACTTGCCCTCGGCGATGTGTTTAATCTCCCTGAATTTTGGGTTTCTCATGCTGTAATGCAGACGGTGTGGTCAAGGTGACCAGGTCCGGGGTTTGTGGGTGTGAAAGCCACGTGAATAAGGGCTCCGAGAGCATGTACCCAGGAGGAGGCCCGGGGAACCTGTGAGTGCCCTGAGGAGAAGGAACCAACCCCGCAGGGAGGCCCAGAGCCACCCTCTTCAGGGTCAGGGCTGCAAAGAGCTTGTGGCTTTGGGATCCTGGTCCTTCTGAGGCCCAGCTCACCCAGGGAGGTGTGATTATCGGTTCAGAGGCCTGCAAAGTGCAAAGGTGGCCATGACAGGGCGGGGAGAGGGCTAACAAGGCCCCTTGAGCCTGGGAGCCCTGGAGGCGCCGCACACACTCGGAGCTCCCGCCAGCTCAAGGCCAAGGCCACCGGGCAGCAACTCAGCAGGTGTGAGTCCTGCAACCAGGGAGGCCACCGCAAGCTCTGTCCTTACCAAGTCCATGGCCCGAGGCCCAAGGCCCAAGGCAGGAGAAAGAGGACACACAGATGGGACTGCTTTCAGCTCTGTGGTCACTCCCCTGTCCCTGTCTGCCACCCAGAATCTACTGTCCAGGCTGCGTTCCTCCAACTGCAGAGTTTCCGAACCCCACTCCTGGGCCCCGGGTGTGGAAGAGGTATGAGCAGGTGTGCCCACCTCCATGGGTGTGCAGGCAGGAGCGGCCCTTCTCCTTTGCTCCTGGATCCCACAGGGCTGGTGGAAACTTGGCCCCAATC
This sequence comes from Pseudorca crassidens, assembly GCF_039906515.1. Taxonomy (NCBI): domain Eukaryota; kingdom Metazoa; phylum Chordata; class Mammalia; order Artiodactyla; family Delphinidae; genus Pseudorca; species Pseudorca crassidens. The sequence continues at coordinate 173,076,505 of NC_090296.1, read as the reverse complement.
ATGGTCACGGCTAGATTTCCTCTTCCTCTGCTTTCAAAATCCCAGACACAGTGAGCATTCCATATGTTGTGTGAATAGATATCAAATTTATAAAAAAAAAATCTTGTGTCAATAACTTTGGCTCCCTGACCTTGTCCCCATCCACCTAAAGAGGGTTCTAACCCCCGTGCATGGCACACATTAGGTGCTTACTAGATACTTGTTGAACAACTCCTGCTGCAAGAATTCTCCCCTCCAGCCCTGCCACCTGAGGAGTGGCAGCTACACGATCCACGTCCCCCGGGGTCCTGAGAACAGAGGCCGTGACTCAGGAGCACAGGGCCCTCACGACAAGGCCCTGGGCCGTTGTACTGGAGGGACCTGGGCCTGGCAGTGTCCACGTGGGAGGGTGCACGTTCCCACCTGGCATGCACCCCACCCACAAGCGCAAACACGCATTTGCATAAACGCGTGAGGTGTGAGCCGCGTCCTTATTGGTCAATAGAACTTTATCCACAGAGTGACGGGCTCCGTGCAAGCCCTTCACTTGCTGAGCCTCAGCCCTACTGTCCAGACCACTGGTAGAACTGCGATGCCCCACGCCCCCTCCCCAGGTCAGACAGAGGCAAGAATGTCCAGGCTCTGCTCCCCTGTTCACATGGAGAGGAGGGGTTGCAGAACAGGGTTGTCCCGTAGTGATCACGGCAAATAATTCCACAGACACATGGAACCGATCTAAACCCGGACTAAAGGGGAGGGGGCTTGCAGATGCTCATTTCCCCTCCAGAAGCCCAGCTCACACTGAGGACTTCCCGTCTTTTGGGAAGATTTGTGATCGTGGTAACACGTTAAAGAGTGGATGTCCCTTTACAGCAGATAACCATCCTTTAAAGATGAATAAGCAAGCTCATTTGAGTTTTTCTAGAGCTAATTCGGAGGCTCTGCTCCAGACCTTTTCTGACTTCTTCCCTCTTTTCCATCAAAGCACACCCACCAGGTGCCTGTGCTTGGTAATGGGTGCCATGGAGGAAAGGGAAGATGGACTGGAGAAATGAGTGCTGGGTAACCATTAGCTTAACAGGTTCTATCTTCCCTGGCAAAATTATTTGTGATCCCATTAAAATACTTATGTTGCCATCAAGCTTTTGAACTGGTGATCTTCACGTTGGAAATGTCAGGTCTTAAGGCTGCTGGAGAAGGGACTTTGGGAAGGTGGGCTTCTGAGATTACAATAGTTGTTATTTCATTCAACCAACCAACTGATCAACAACAACCCAACATTGATTGAATACCCACTGTGTGCACAGACATCTGCAAGGCAAAGCTCAACATCACACCTGGGCAGCTGAGACCCCAGGTGGGACTGGATAGGAATCAGGGCTATTGTTAGGGTGTGGAGCTCAGGATGGGGTGTCTGTGCTCAAGCACTACTTGAAGTCGGTTCAGATTGGTTGAGTTTCTTTGAAGATTCCATTTTAAGGCACCTTAAATGGGCCCTTTCTAAAGGGGCCCCTGACAATGTAATTGTCACAGACTTGGAGTCCCACTGTCACGCCTGACTCTGGGGTCCACGTTTAGGTACACAAGATGGTTGTTCACTTTCTGTGCCTCAGTTTCCTCACCTGTCAGTAGGATTGTTCTGTGGATTGAATGAGATAGTGAATACAAAATGCTTAGAGAAAGACCTGGTATATGATAACTGTTAGCTCTTATTACCACCAGATTGTTGCCAACTGAGTGTAGAATTTACAAGGAGGTGGGCACCGTCCGTGCCAGTGGTCAGGCTACAAAGCACATCTCTGGACGACAGGGCTCCGCAGAGAAAAGCACAGCTGCTCTGGGGGTCACATGCTGGGACTTGAGGACAGTTGCCAGCTGTGTGACCTTGAGCAAATCACCTCCCCTCTTGGGGTTTTCATTTCTCGGCCGAAGGCAGAGTCAAAGGCCTTCCTTGCTTACCTCACACTCAGTAGCAAAATGAAATGAGGGGCTACACAGCTGTGAATCGTCCTCAACACCCTGCTTTTTTTAAAAAAAAATTAATTATGTATTTATTTTTGGCTGCGTTGGGTCTTCTTTGCTGCTCGCGGGCTTTCTCTAGTTGCGGCGAGTGGGGGCTACTCTTCATTGTGGTGCACAGGTGTCTCATTGCGGTGGCTTCTCTTGTTGCGGAGCACGGGCTTGAGGTGTGCGGGCTTCAGTAGTTGCGGCTCATGGGCTCTAGAGCACAGGCTCCGTAGCTGTGGTGCACGGGCTTAGTTGCTCTGCGGTACGTGGGATCTTCCCGGACCAGGGCTTGAATCCGTGTCCCCTGCACTGGCAGGCGGATTCTTAACCACTGCGCCACCAGGGAAGTCCCGCTCATCACCCTGCTTCTAGGAGCCTGGAGCGACTCACCCAGGCAGGTGGGGGCCACGTTCTCTCCTGCTCAGGCCCCGAAACTTCCGCAGTGGGTGTCCTTCCTGGGCAAGCCAAGCTCTAAGCTGTTAGCTGGCAGGTGTTGATCTGACTCAGTCAGAGAAAAGGGAAAGAGAGGAGAGAAAGGCGGGAACAGTGCAGGCAGGTATCTCTCTCTCCCTCCTTCATCTCCCTCCTTTCTTCCTGGCGTTCTCTCTTCATCTCTCTTTCTTTCTTCTTTCTTTCTCACTTTTCCTCTTTCCTTTTTAATCACTTCCTTTCTGATTAAAAGAATTGTATCAGACACCACCTGGGCACATCTTCTCACTCTGGGTAACAAACACTTGACCTTCTGTTTTGGAGCTGAAAGGCATTCTGAGCTGTTCAGAAAGGGACACAGGCAGGACTTTTGATGGGTCCCTGGGAAAGCGAGGCAGCGGCTGTGTCCCTTCTGGGGGAAACCCACGGGGCGGTGCAGCGTGCGGCACAGGGACAATGAGTGTGCCTCTCGGTGGGGATCAAGCAGGCTCGCCAGCATGAACAGACTGGGACATGTGGGCATCACCCTGGTGCCCTGATGAGGCTTCCTGGCCTCTGACCGTCGCCTGGCGGAAACCGATGTGATTCTCCAGATCTGATGCCTTATCTCAGGTCCCTCGGATGTGCCCACCCCGCTCCCCATCCTTCAGACCATGACTGTCATCCAGTCCTCCCGGGAGGTGAGTGGCCCCGGCTTTCCTCTAGAGTCTCCCCAGCCTGTCGTGAGGGGTGAGCTCTACCCACTTCCTCATGTGCCACCCCCTCCGATCATCAAAGAGCCTCTTCTGGAGGCAAGCCTCCTCTTGGAATCCGAAGTTCCGGCTCTCCTAGCTGAAGATTCCGGGATGGGCACTGGTGGCTTATCAGGAAGTGAGAAATGGGTCCAGAGCCCTTCTTCCTTTTTGCTTTCTTGTATGAAACCTGAACACGCTTTGAGGCAAAGTGGGCAACTCTGACTCGGTGGAGAATCTTGTGCAAAGGGACTCAGGGGAAACAGAAGAAAGACAGACATTTCAGGACAGTATCTCATGATGGGGAGCAAAGTTGCCATCCTGGTGATGTCATCACCCCCCCCCCCCCATAATCTTACTACAGCAGGAGAGAGGCGTGTATGTGTTCCCCTCTCATCTGCATAGGAAACGTGCTCACTTGGGCACCTGAGGGCTTTCAGGATTTGGCGGCCATGCCCCACTCTTTTGTGACTTCGTCTCGGCATTTCCCTGTGGACCCTTGGAAATTCTCAGCAGTGGAGGGGTGGGGTGGGTGGCATTTCTCACAGGCTGAGGGCCTGCCTGAGCAGACAGAGGCAGAGCAAATACATTTGGTTCTTACTTGGGATCCCACCTGAACCCAAAGACCCATGAGGAAGGTCAAAGTTAACATCAAAAGCCAAGCTCCTGGGCACCCCCTGCAGTCCTGACCCTCCCTCACACCGGTGTTCCCTATCCCAGTAACTGACAGCTCCAACTTTCAGTTGTTCTGGTCAGAAAACTTAGAGACCCTGATCCCTTGCTCTTCCTCTCCCTACGTTCAGTCCTCCAGCACATTCGGCCAGCTCTCCCTTCCAAATATGTCATGAATATGACCACCTATTGCAATCTCCACTGTCGATCATTAGTAGCCTCCCAGAGGGCCTCTCTGCTTCTAGAACGGAAGGTCAAGTCCTTGTTACCCAGAGTGAGATGTGCCCAGGTGTCTGATACAATTACTTTTATCAGGAAAGACATAATTAAAAAGGAAAGAGGAAGGGATTTCCCTGGTTGTCCAGTGGCTAAGACTCCTTGCTCCCAATGCAGGGAATGCAATCCCGGGTTCGATCCCTGGTCAGGGAACTCGATCCCACATGCCGCAACAAGAGCTCGCATGCCGTAACTAAAGATCCTGCATGCTGCAACGAAGATCCTGCATGCTGCAACTAAGACCCGGCGCAGCCAAAGAAACAAATAAACGGAAAGAGGAAGAGTGAGAAAGAAAAACGAAAGGGAGAGAGGAAGAGAGAATGCCAGGAAGAAAGGAGGGAGGAGGAAGGAGGGAGAAAGATACCTGCCTGCACTGTTGCCGCCTTTCTGCCCTAACAATACCCACTAAGTAAGGTGTCTTTACACAGAAATGCACAAAACAAGGTTGCGTGTTAACCAGCAGCTGTAGGAGCCTAATTCTGTCTCTCCTCCCTGCCCGGGAGCGATGGTTTAGTGTCTGCTAATTCAGTGTTCGTGGCTATTTTAATGAACATCACTACTGTGAATAACAATAAGCAACCGTACTTTGTCTAATACTAAGTGAGAAATAAAGGATGGAGAGAATCCAAAACACATAAAACAAATTAGCTAACAAAGTCCAAGAGAAGAGAAACTAGCATATCGTACTGCTTCCTTAGATATGCATCTCCCAGCCCTCACAGGTTGCAACACTTTACAGGTGTGTTGCCTGGGCCCCATTCTCCTCCCTTCCAGCCTCTCTCTTCAGTTTGGGGGCTATTTTGACGCCTCTATGGTCAAAGCCAAGAGAACTGAGATGCTCTCCGAAGTTCGCCTTCGGCACGCCCTCTGATCACTTATTCTATTTTTCTATGGGATGTGAGGTGATACAGTTCCGTGTACACAGCTGCACAGGTTGATGAAGTTTTACACGTGGATACACTTGTGAAATCAGCACTGGATCAAGGTTTAATGATCTCTGATCCTCCTATCATTTTCGATCTGAGCCACCTACCTCCTCTTACCTGGTGAGTGATATTAGGAATGACCTCACCTGTCTGAGAGACCGCACCTACTACACCCACATCCAGGTGTGGCTTTTCTATTTAGGTTCAGTAACATGGCCATAAATTAATAAAATGCATTTGATATCATTCCTATCACAAAACAAACAAAATGCACACAGGTATCGGAAAAGGAGAGTTATTCCCTCCAACCACAATGAAAAATACTGGTATTATTTAATTAGCTGATTCTCTTAAAATGATTCCTTAAGGAATACAAGTTTTGAGCAAGGGAGTATTCCCCCTTCGCACTGGGCAAACATTTATAGATGGTTACTTTAACAAAATTTATTTAAATCTACACCTGAGTATTTTTGCCCCACAAATATCTTCATAATATCTTGAGAAGTCAAACGTGTGCAGTATGTTTGCTTCCCACAAGACACAGCAAGGTTTGTGAGATGACTTCCATTCATGCCCATCTTTTGTGCATTTACGGCTAGCTTAATTTTTGAGCCAAATCACCTGTCAGATTAGTTTCTGATCATGTGTGAGAAAAATCTTCAAAACAGTTATTGTTATATATATAGTGTGTATGTATATGTGTATCTATTTATATTTAAATATATATATTTAAAATATATATCTATTTATATTTAAATATATATTTAAAATATGTATTTGTTTTAAAAATATATATTTTAAGATGCTTTATGATCTTGCATTGTGGGAATTGTGCTGTGCAGGGACCCAGAGCAGCCCCATTTTATCACTGGATGAGCCAACGCCAAAGGAAGATAACCTATTTCCTGCTCCCAGGGAAGGATTTTCTTACCCTACCCAGAGCTCACCAGTGCTGGAGTCATCCTAGCTACGAGGAAACAAATGGGAGGTGCACTCAGCGCTGATCCTGGTGGAAGCTGAGCTGTGACTCACTTTGACTGACACAGGACGAGGACAAGCCCCTGCCTGTGGGCCCATTCCTAAGAGGAGGCTGGCGGGCCGGGAGGGTTGTCATGGTGATGGCCAGTCATCACGATTATGGAGAAAAGAGAAATCTGGCTTAAGATGAAATATGAGTCTTAAAAGGAGGGAGCGAGCGGATCTGGGAGACAGTGGGAAAGGAAGGCTGGGGGAGCGTCTGAAGGCCTAGAGGAGGGCCTATCACACGGTTATGGAAGGGACACCTGACAGCTGCTGTTGGATGCTGCTGCAACCAATAGCAACGGGATGTCCCAAACCAAGATGAGAAAGTACTGGGGCTCCTCCCGGAAGCCGGTAACCTGTGAATCTCACAGAAAGCTCCCTCAGCCTGGCAGGAAGACTCTCAGAGACAACGAACCATGGGCCACGGTGGGGATGGGCTCCCCCACAAGCTGTGTTGAGTTGCTTCTCTTCCTTTTCTGTGCAGCCGATTGTCTGCCGATACTGAGCTCCGTTTGCTCCCTGGAGGTGGTCTGAAGCCCTGTAGGCCACCCATCCTCACCAGCACCTTGTCTCTGCCACCAAGACACCGGGTCCTTGGCCAACAGCCCCCTCCATCCCCTCCCCTACTACATCAACAAGCCTCAGGTGAGGGCAGGAAGGGATTAAAGGGGAGGTGAGGGAAGAGTCTGAGCCTGGGCCTCTCGCCTCCCCTGTGTCTCATCCCACCAGCCTCCCAGAGTCAGCAGGGAACAGCTGACTCTACCCTGAGTCACACTTTCTCAGCCAGAGACAGCTCATTCCCTGGCCCCGTCCACACAGACAGACTCCTCGAGCCTCTTTAATCTGCACTGAGGAAATTCGGAATCCAGTCAACTGAGCCTCCGTCTCCTTCCGGAGCAGGACAGACGTGTGTCTGTGGCTGACGGGGTGGATGGAGGTGTGGGAGCACACGTCATCGTGGTCCGCAGCGCACAGCTTTCCAAATGTTCCGGAAAATCAGGGTGAACCCCCGCCCCCGGACACCCCTGGGCCTCTGATGAGTGGCTAGTGCAGCAAAAAGCCTCATTAGCAGCTCCTTAGAAAACGAAAAAAGACCTAGGGCTCATCTACACACAGACATCATTCTAGAAACCGTCCAGCCCCAACCAACCACCAAAGGCAAAGAAAGAAGGAAATGTATTATTTTGGCATCTACCACGGGCCAGGACCCTGTTCATCGCCTCTTTGTGTTGTTCTGATAAACACAGTTCTGTCAGGTAGACGAGACAGAAGCAGACAGTGCAGGCGTTCTCCAAATCATTTCGTTTTCCATGTTTCCTGCCCCTCCTCCCCCTACTTCCAGATGGGGGACGTGGCTGAAGCGATGTACGCCTCTTCCAGGCTGGACCCAGGCCCCCTCCTCTCTAGCTTCCCCTCTCCCCCAGTCAGCTGGTTAAGGCAGCAGGTCTGGTGGAGGAGCATGTGCCGCAGGGCAGAGCAGAGCCACCTGGAGAACCACACGATCACTCTGCTTTGCCTGAGACAGAAGTTAGTCACCAAGGCTTGCCGTTGCTTGTTACAGCAGCTGGTACTTCCTTGGACGAATACAGCAGGAATTATACACGCTTTATGTATGACACAAACGGCACAAAAAGAATACGTAGTAAAAACACAGATCTCCCCGACTTCAAAGTCCCTTCCCTTTGGGGAACTCTGGGCTATTGCCTTTGGTGTTCATTTCATTGAGATTTCAGTTGTGTTCATTGAAATGTCCATGTCCTCTCTTCCCCGGGGTCAGCCTTGGTCTGTGGGGTCATGAAGCCTCAGTGGCTGGGGTCACGAAGGTGGCGATGACAGGCCTTTCTGCTGCTGGGGGGCTGTCGCTTCAGGGCCTCCTCATTCCTTTATGGAGACATACCAGGTGGGGAGGAAGTGTGAGGACACGACTCTGGGGACAGAGGTACAGGAAGAGCAGAGGAATCTGGCTGCTGTCACTCGAGGATTTCAAAGAAGAAAATGTCCACATCCCTGAGAAAGAGGAACCATTTTGGGGCTGGCTCACTGCACTGGCACGGGCTCTATACCAGGACTCATCAGGGCCTGTGCTGAGCCCCGCTCTCTATGGCCAGGCAACACAGTGTGAAGTAAACACAGCCCTGGGCCTCTGAGTTTACTTTGCGGGACCAAGGAGGTGGCAGGCGCTGCCGCTGATGGGAGCAGATGAATAGTTAAAGAGCATACAAGATGCCTCTAAGAGATGTTCCACCTTTTGTGAAAGGGGTGGGGCCGTCAGACTGCTTTCCAGCCCTGAGAGCGGCTATGGGGAAGACGGGCCGGGTGTAGAGATAAACCTGGGTGGAGGGTTAGGACGAGAGCACGGGGTGGTGGTCGCGATCGGGAGCAAGGAGGGGGCCTTGGAGGTGATGTGAACTTGGGAGGGGACTGTCAGGAGAGGCAGAGTCGGGAGCCTCGCTCTGCCACTCGGAGCTTTTGCCTCTGGGAAGCGTCATTAACCTTCCTGCACCTCGGTTTCCTCATCTGTAAAATGGAACTCTCTCCCCATAGAGTGTACTGAAGACTGAAGGATTAATTCATGCAAAATCTTCAAACAACTCCTCACGCTAAGCTTGCAGGCAATGCTAGGTATTGCTGTTGTTATTTGCATTACTATTATCACTGATGGGATGCTGACGGTGGTAAGAAGCCAGAAGGGACATTGTCCACCGAGTAATGTCCAGCGTCCTGGGCACCTGTTCGAGCCCCCATGTGCTCTGACTCACCTTTCCCATCATCTCCTAACAGAACTGGATGACGTGTCAGCAGATGCTCAACAAGCAGGTTGCACAAAGAAGGGAATGAACCCAACGCAGACTCTCCCAGACACTCCCCAAATGGCTGTGCACCACGACCCCCAGCCAGCCCTTCATCCGGGATTCATACGACATGCAGGGTCCACTTGGGTCCTTTCCCAGGCTGGTCACAGGGTGGGAATGCATGGGTCAAATGGATTCTAACTGCAGGTGTGGAAGGATCTCCCCACTCTGCCCACCCATCCTTCTGGGTCCTCCTCACGGGTGGGAAAGGAAGCTGGTGGTCATCTCACAGTAAGGCCACGGAAGACATTCTGCAGCCCCGCTCTGGGTGCAGCCTGAGGACCGCCCCCCTTCCATCTCGAGTCACTCACTGGGATGTGGTGTCCAGGGTGGGAGGAGAGGCCAGCAGAACAGAAGCAGACGGCCCCAAACCCCACCCTTTACAAGACAGCCATCCCGTCTGGCCAAGAGTAGGATAAACCAAGCCTAAGGAGGAGCGAGGGTCATGGTTGGGATGTTTAGTGACCAGATCTCTGAAATCGTAGTCACGGCTCAACGTTTTCTCTGTGGACACCTTCCTCCCTCTCTGTGTCGCCCCGATCTCTCCACCACTGAGCGTCCATGAACGTAATGACGGTGCCACTTACTTGCTATGTCACCTGGTACCTCGGAGCATTATTTATGGGTGACGGTAATAACCTACCTTTATAGGGAACTGGTACGTGCCAGGCCCCTGGGTACCTCTGCACTTAACCTCCCCAACAAAGCTCACCCCCATTTTACAGATGAGGAACCGGACCTTGAATAACTTGTCCAGCAAGGCACAAACTCTAGTACATGGCAGGGCTGGACCTTGACCTCTCCCCAGCCTCGGACCAATAAACTCAGCTCTTCACCTCCGGAAACCGGAAACCGTATCACCGGCTCTGTGAGAGCCACTCTTGGGTGGTCATGTTCCTGCTAATCTCAACAACCAGCCACGGATGGATTGCTTGCCTCGCAAGACTGTTTTAAATAGAATAGAATGTGCTTCTCTTAAGGTGTCCAAATCCTTAAGAAGATCATTTCCAACTTGTTTCCAAAGCATCTTTGGATGGGATCAGTCCATTACCCCCAGCCTTATGGTCAAGACTCGTCCCCCTGCACCCACGCCCCCTTTTGCCATCAGTGCAAGCTGTCTGGAGACAAAGCCAAGAGCGAGAGGCAAAGACTCAAATCTATTTCGGGGAAGAATCTGAAGGGACTTGAGTAAAGATTCTGCAAACAACACTACATTTCATTTTAGATGAGAACCCGACTGGCCCTTGCCCGTTAGTTTTGGTGATGTCACATTGTTTAAAGTTTAAATATTCTTTGCATTTTCCTCCCAACGCTGCAGTTACATTAGAGGCTGGCTTGAAGGACCAGATATTTATGGATGTGCATGTCTACTGATTAAGCCTGGCTGCCTGTGAGTTTTCCGAGCCACTGGGGAAGGTGTGCTTTGTGCAGAGCGAGAGAGTATGTGTGAAATATTCTTTGAATAATGAACGCGAGGTGCTCTGAGAAGACTTGACTTTATTTAGACATTCCGTTTCTTCGCAGTTTCCTCCCCGGAGGTCCCTTGGCTCTCTCTCCAGACAGTGTGTGTGTGGTAAGAAAAAGGCAGTGTGCGAGGGGTGGGGGTGGGTCTGCAGGGGTGGTGGGTTGTGACTGCAAATCAGGAGAACATAGATTTTTCTTACGAGGGAGATTGCATCATTCATACTTGAAAATCCCACGTGGAACAACTTGGTTAAATATTTATATGGTCCAGGTTACCCAGAGGTATTGTGGATCTTGGGGAAGAGTTAAAAAAAAAAAAAAAAGCCCACTTGATCAAAGATCAAAAGTTCACCCATGGCTATGGTCAGTGCAAAACTGCACCAAGGGTCTACACTCTAAAATATGTGCTGACATGGTTCTCTCAATTTATTAAGCACTTTGCTGAGGCATCCTCTGTGGAGGGGAAGACCCATAAAAGAGTTCGTGCACTTACCAAAAAAAGTGCATCTATGTAAAACTGAGTTATGGCTGTAGGATGAATCGCTCATATAAGGACGCTTGGGAGAGAATTTCAGATTGTATCAACTATGATTTATCTGGGCCCCAATACACTGAAGTATGTAACGATCTTGACTTGGAACTACACTTCCTTCCTCCAAAGTCTCTCCCGCCTCCAAGACAGTGATTTCAGGCAGGATGCCTTTGTCACTTGTAAAGGGTGATAGAACCAGACAGCTGGCTGATTCTGTGATGCTGAAAACACCAGAGCTGTCTCCAGACACTGGGCTCCTTGTTAAACTCAATCCAGTGAATATCTTGGAAGCACTTTCTTTGTGCCAGACATTCCAGGGCATTTGGGAATCAAAGGTGAGATCAATACCACACACAGCGAGTTTCAAGTCCCCTGGGAGGAGCCCAGGGGAAACCTTCCCTAACAGGTGGTGTCGTTGAGGGATGGTTAGGATGGTGTCTCCTTCCTGCGTCCAGATGGAGACCATCGCCTTGCCCCTCCTTTCTGCCCAGGACCCCGCTTCTGAAGTAGGCAGCTGGAGGGCACAGTGTCCTTCCCCATGCCAGGAGGGGGCCCGGGGCTCCTGTCAGCGTCGGGGCATGTGTGCCCAGAAGTGTAGGAGCGAGGTCCAGCCCTGTCCAGCCTTGGCCACTGCCCTCCCAGGTTCGGGCTGGAGCCTCCTGCCTCGGTTCCGGGCTCCTCGGGGTCGGGATGAAGAGGAGAGATGCAGGGGGCAGTGGTGCTGTGGTCCAGAGTGGTCTCTTCATGCCAGGCACCGTTGCTGGCCTTCTCCAGGGGTGAGTCCCTAGCACAGCAGCTTTCCCCGATGTGGGGGACACCCTCGCTAGCTGGGCTCCTGTCTCCTTCCCTTAGCTCTGCTCCTGCACCCCAGGAGCTGCCTTCCTTCCGGGTTAGCCTGTCCCTTCTGCCGCGTCCGCTCAGCTCATGGGAAGGCTCGTGCCACCCTCCCACGCCACGATGCACAAGTGCCATCCGAACGTGCTAGCTGGCTCCCCTTGTCCTGCGGGGAGACCCCCCCACCCCAGGCAGGCGCTGAGTTCAGTCTTCTTCCAGGCCACGCCCCCCAGCGCTGTGGTGCAGCAGTGGCACCACGAGGGTGTCTGGGGTGTAACTCCTCAGCCAGAAAACTCAGTGAGTTCTCTGCGGCCCCACAATTTGCTTGTGATCAGAATGTGGGGCTGGGGAAGGAGAAATGCTCTGTCTACTCAGACTCTCTCCAGGACAAAAGACGCCTGGAAAGAGCACGTGATGAACTGTCTGATGGACGGTGCGGGCGTAAGTTAAGCTCTGGAGGATCTCGAGGAGGGAGAGGTCAGCTGGGATTTCCTCCTGGAATGCCAGGTGGAATTTGTCGCTGGATTGTAACAGGGCAGTCGCTACTTTCAAAAGGAGCTGCCTTTGATGTATTGTTTGCTCCCAGCTCTAAGATCAGATGTACCCATGACGACTTCCCCTGGTGCTCAAACAGGACACGCGTGGAGATGAAACATTTGGCCTGGCTGAGCTCAGGGAAGGTCTGGTTATTAGGGGAGAAAATGTCCAGCCTGAAAGATGCCGGGTGACTCATAATGCAGAGAAGTTTCTTTGATGTGAGACGGGCATTTTTTATCTTGTGAGGTGTCAGCGTACTGTGCGGGGAGCTCCTATATGTGCGAGGCCCAGTAGATGCCCCAGGGGGTGTGCACAACCTGGGAAGAGGGTCTGGGCTCCCTGTGAGGGAGGGCTTCCTGATTATCAAGACCTTCTCCCAACGCAAGGTGGAGAGCTCCCCGTCACCAGAAGTGTTCAAGTAGAGTCTGCACAAGACAACGTGTCGAGCTGGACTCGATGCTTCTTGCCAGTCCTGATAAATGCAAAGCTCCTGGAAGCGTAGGTCTGTAGAGGCCTCAGACCCCTGGTGGTTTGGAAGCGCTGATGATTATTCAGCCCTGATTGTCTGGTCTTCATGAGACTGATGCTTTTATGGTTTGGTTTTCTCCCTGCGGGGTCAGATAAAGGTTAACCCTTTATCTCAGGAAGGCAGTAGGAGCAAGTGACAGGCTCAGAGTTGCACTTGTTTAGGGAGTGAGGGCTGGAATTCATACAACCCTATGTTTTATGAGCCTCCAGGAAAGGCTGTCATGGCAGCACCTGTAAGACAGGCTGGGGCCTGGGACCCTTTCCTGCAGTGCTGCAATGCTTGCCTCTGGACACACTTCTCCTCGTCTCCTCGAGCAACAAAATACAAAGAAACTATAAGGGACTAAAAATAACTGCATGCCTGCCTGCTCGCGAATTTGGGCAAATTCTGGACAAGATACAAAGAGACCAAAAAAACCCAACTGCCACCCCCGAAGAGCCAGGGAGCAAAACAGGGCGTCGGGAGCAAAAGCAGGGTCCTGTGCGTGCCCCCTGCACCCAACAACACCAAAGGGGTGGGCAGAACACCTAAGCCCCCCTCCAGCCGGACCCATGGACACACCCCTACCCTCACCCATATAAGGAACAGGTTCGCGCCCCACCTTGGGAAGCAAGCAAGGGAACTTGTTTGTTCTCGCTCCTCCCTGCTGCAGCAGGGGCCCCAATAAAGGCTTGCCTGAATTTCTTGTGTGGCCTCTGATCAATTTCTATTGATTAAGGGGACCAAGAACCCTGGTCAGCAGCACGTGCACAGGCCAGAGCCCCAGGAGGGTGGAGGGACCCAGCTCTCCTAGCATGAATCACCAGGCCTGCCAAGATGCTCATCACTTAAGTACCGCTTTATCCCAGGCCTTGGATTTGGAGGGAGAGGAGAGCGGGAGTTTTCACCTCTCTTGCACTGTAATTCTATGGTACAGCAGTTGCTTATAACATTTTTAAAAATGCAAAAAATATATTTTAACATTTCTCACTTACAGCAAAGTGATTCCCATTACTATGCAGCTCCCTTAAGGGGCTGGACTGGGTCATTAACCTAATAACACCCCCTGAACACTGAAGCATGGCTAGTTCATCAGTTCACTACAATGGAATGATCTGGAAAGAAGGAATGCATAACTAGTCAAGCGAGTGTTGGTTTTATGGGTGACTGGTCGTGGGATGGTGGGGGGGGTGTTTTAGATCCAGGGTCTCTGATCATAACATTTCTGGGCTGCAGGGCACTTAGGAATCTGCTAGTCCAGCATTTTCTAACTGTGCTTCCCAGAGACCTAGGAGTCGGGGGGGGGGGTCTTCTCCCACCCCCCTCTTCAACCGGAGCACCTCTGCTTTGCTCTGCTTTACAGACCTGGTTCAAGAGAGGAAAAAGTTCACGGGCATCACTCCTTCCGTGCAGCCAGGCCTGGCAGGTCTTCATGGGGATGGGACAGTGAGAAGCTCCGCCTTTTCTGAGAAAAGCCAGGGGTCCCAAGTGTAAAGGGTGGCTCAGGGTTTGTGGGGACATGGCAGTGGGAGGCTCCGGAGAGCTGAGCGCTTCCAGTCAGGGTCTTGGGGGGGCGGAAAGAGGACAAACCGTTTCCCATTCAGGGACCAACCGCTCTGGCACTGGGATTCTGGACCTGCCATCAGTGGTTTGCTCTTGGCCGGCCTCAGGGTCCTGCACTTCCTGACCTTGTGCGGAAACGTGATGTGTGTGGACATTTCTCTGGGATGCAGGGGCTGTCAGGTGAGGGTAAGTGGGGGCTGACTGTGATAATTACACTCCCAGAGGGGTTCAGAACCCCTACTGATGTTGGCTACATGGAGACCTTGAACCTCATCTCCTAGTTCCTTTCTCCAAGTAACTTCTTGAGCTGCCCTCGCGCTTCCTTCAGGGGGGAAACAAAATACCCTCATGCCTCGGAATTTGGAATCGTTATTGTGCCCTAGACTGCTTGTGTGTGTGTGTGTGTGTGTGTGTGTGTGTGTGTGTGTGTGTATGTGTGTGTGTGTGAATGAGCTGGGATTTGTAAGCTGGTTGTGACTCAGGGCTGGAGCATCCGTGCTTCCTCCCTCGCCCTTCTTTCTGTTTGGACTCAGACTCCTCTGCTCTGAAGACACGTCTTTTCTGTTGCCCCCAGAGCTCTGTCTGTCCCTGATCTGTGCTGTTCCTCAGGGCACAGGTCCAATGGCGTGCCAGCAACTGGGGCCAACGGCGGTAGCGGAAACCGAGACTGGTCTGGAAAAATATTTGTTTCATTAGCAGAAATGATCTGTGTGAGCCTCTGAGGGACCAGCATCCACTTTTAACTGGCTGGCCTGGAGCCGAGCCTGATGAGTTTTCCTGCAGGACTGTTTTTGGTTTTGAACTGAGCGATGGGTGTTGGGCTCCAGCCCGAATGCCAGCCTGGAGAAGGCTGAAACGTGGCCCTGTGCTTGCCCTCGACTGGCAGTGCCGAGTGCACTTGAGGAGCCTCGAGGGACATGCAAAGGGGCGCTGGGTAATGTCGGCCCCGGGGGGCAGTGCCACACAGACTCGTCCCTCCTGGGTGAGTGGTGCTGCTCTCTGGGTGTGGACTGCTAGCTGGAGAGGAAGGTGACTCCAGGAGAATGACCTGTGGGGAGCTGACCCCCATCAATTACGGGACCCGTGTTCCCTACGGCAGCTCTTGATGTGGGGGAGGGCAGGAGCCTCAGAGGGAAATCCATGGGGGTCACCGAGCCACACAGAGCGAGGTAGGTGGTTGGTCCCACCGGGTCATCTCAGATTTGGCTTTAAATCAAAGCAGCCTATGGAAATCCCAAGGTTCCACAGAGAATGTGCTGGAAAGAGAGGGGATAACGCCAGGGAAACCCACTGGTTCTCAAGCTCGAGGTCTGGATCGCTAGGGACCCACAGAATGGTCCACATCATTCGCAGACCCTAAAACCACCCTTGTCTCCCTAGGACTCCACTTGGGACTCTGGGCTGTCCTGTGTCCATCAGGGCTTTTGGGGTGAAAGCCCTTGGGGTCACCTTGGAGCAGCAATGCCATTTTCCAAGAGGTATAGTTTACAGAAAGGTAGATTTTCTCCAGGGACCTACCCTCTAACCCTTCATAACCAGTCCCTTTATCATGCCCTCCTCAAATTATCCTAATAGGAAAACCATCCTTTCTGGACTTTCCTATAAGTGAGGTTTGACAGTGTCTTGCTCTAAGAACAAAGCTCCTCAAACACATGTGCTGGAGAGCAAACAAGTGATGAAAAGTTAAAAAAAATCCTGGGGCTCAGGGCCGCTGTATTATATGGAATTACGGCCCACACTCTGGACTGGTGCTGGGTAGGACACGTGGGCACATGACTGGGTTCACAGGGGCGTGGATGAGAACAGGATTGCCAGCCTATCTCCTGGGATCCCTCACCGAGTGCAGGCGACTAACTGGAAATCATTTGTCCTAGGGATCCAGCCCGGATAATTACACTGAAAACCTCCCATGGTCCTATGTGTACCCAGCCTCCCAGCCACAGGTAGGGGGATGCCAGACCAGAGAGACCCTGCTGCATGACACAATACTATATATAGAAAACCCTAAAGTCTCCAAAAAAACCCTATTAGAACTAGTAAATGAATTCAGTAAAGTTGTAGGACACAAGATTAATATACAGAAATCTGTTGCTTTTCTATACACTAATAATGAACTATAAGAAAGAAAAGCAAGAAAATAATCCCATTTACAATCACATTAAAAAAATACCTAGGAATAAACTTAACCAAGGAGGTGAAAGACCCACACTCTGAAAACTGTAAAACAATAATGAAGGAAATTGAAGATGATGCAAAGAAATGGAAAGATATCCTGTGTTCATGGGTTGGAAGAATTTAATATTGTTAAAATGCCCATATTACCCAAAGAAATCTACAGACTTAATGCAATCCCTATCAAAATACCCATGACATTTTTCACAGAACTAGAACAAATCATCCTAAAATTTATATGGAACCAAAAAGACCCCAAATTGCCAAAACAACCTTGATAAGAAAAACAGAGCTGGAGGCGTCACAGGCCCTGAATTCAGATTATACTACAAAGCTACAGTAAGCAAAACAGCATGGTACTGGCACAAAAACAGACACATAGCTCAATGGAACAGAATAGAGAGCCCAGAAATAAACCCACACTTATATGGTCAATTAATCTATGACAAAGGAGGCAAGAATAATCAATGGAGGAAACACAGTCTCTTCAATAAGTGGTGCTGGCAAAACTGGACAGCTACATGTAAAAGAATGAAATTAGAACATTTCCTCACATCATATACAAAAATAAACTCAAAATGGATTAAAGACCTAACTGTAAGACCTGAAACCATAAACTCCTAGAAGAAAACATAGGCAGAACACTCTTTGACATAAATCAAAGCAACATTTAAAAAAAACCTGTCATCTAAGGCAAAAGAAATGAAAGCAAAAATAAACAAAATGGGACCTAATTAAAATTAAAAGCTTTTGTACAGCAAAGGAAACCAAGCAAAGCAAAAAAGACAATCTACTGAATGGGAGAAAATATTTGCAAATGATATGACCAATAAGAGGTTAATACTCAAAGTACATAAACAGTTCATACAACTCAACACACACACACACACACACACACACACACACACACACACACACAAACTTCTGCCATTAAAAATGGGCAGAAGACCTGAATAGACATTTTCCCAAACAAGACATACAGATGGCCAACAGGCACATAAAAAAAATGCTCAACATCATTAGTCATCAGAGAAATGCAAATCAAAACCACAATGATATACCACCTCACACCTTTCAAAATGGCTATCATCAAAAAGTCTATAAACAACAAATATTGGTGAGGATGTGGAGAAAACAGAACCCTCTTACATGTTGGTGGGAATGTAAATTGGTGCAGCCACTATGGAGAACAGTATGGAGGTTCCTCAAAAACCTAAAAATAGAACTACCATATGACCCAGCAATTCCACTCCTGGGTATATATCCAAAAATAAAAACCAAACCAAAACCACTAATTTGAAAAGAGACATGCACCCCAATGTTCATAACAGCATTATTTACAATAGCCAAGAAATGGAAGCAACCCAAGTGTCCAACAGCAGATGAATGGATAAAGAAAGTGTGGTATATATATACAATGGAATACTACTCAGCCATAAAAAAGAATGAAGTGTTGCCATTTGCAACAACACGGATGGACCTAGAGGGTATTATGCTTAGTGAAATAAGTCAGAAAGACAAATACTCTGTTACCACTTATATGTGGAATGTAAAAAACAATGAATGTACATAACAAAACAGAAATAGACTCACTGATATAGAGAACACACTAGTGGTTACCATTGGGGAGAAGAAAGCAGGGAGGGGTGAGATGGGGTAGGTGGTTAAGAGATACAAACTATTAATGTCTAAAATAAATAAGCTACAAGGATATATTGCATAGCGCAGGGAATATAGCCATTATTTTATGACTATAAATGGAGTATAATCTATAAACATATTGACTCACTGTGTTGTATACCTGAAACTAATATAATATTGTAAATCAACTCTACTTCAATAAAAAATAAAATAAAATGAACGTCTTCAAGGCAAAGAGAGACACTGCTGGCGTATTAGCCAGGGTTCTCCAACAGGGTATATAGAGATATAGGAGATTCATGCTAGGAATTGACTCACGTGATTATGGAGGCTGAGAAGTCAGAAGTCCCACCATCTGAGAGGCCCAGGAGAGCTGGGGTGTGATTCAATCCAAGTCCAAAGGCCTGAAAACCACAAGCACCGACGTCTGAGGGCAGGAGAATATGGACGTCCTAGCTCAACAGAGAGAGTGGATTCCCCTTCCTCCACCTTTGGTTCCACGTGGGCCCTCAAAGAATTGAACGTGGTCCATCACCTCGGGGAGGGGGGTCAGCTTTCCTCACTCACTGATTCAAATGTGAATCTCTTCTAGAAACGCCCTCGTAGCCACAGGCAGAAATCATATTCTACCAGCTACCTGGGCATCAGTCAGCCCCATGAGGTTGACACCTAAAATCAACCATCACACAAGCTGAAGTAGCAAGAGAGAAAAAGGGTCAGGGTTGGGTTCAACGGTCACCCTGTTAGATTCCAAGACTTTTCACCCTTGGCTGAGACAGGCCGGTGGTGATGCAGGAGGAAAGAGTTCGGGAAGGATGTGATTCTCTCCGCGTGGATGTGAGTTGTGTTTTTATGAAGAAGCTGTAGAAACACTCAGCGTCTCAGAGGCAGAGGATCGGGGTGGGGAGCTGAATCCCTTCGTGGCTTTTCCAACGCTTGTAAAAACAACTTCATGGCACCTCAGACACGCCAGCATCCGCCAGACCCTCTCCCTCCGAGGTTGGGGTCCCAGGCCCATGTTTCCGCGTTTTAATAATCCCAGCCGTTCCCTTTGCTGCCTCAGCCTCGGGGATGATACTGTCAAGTTCTCTTTACCTTTTGAGTCACCAGCATAGCAATTTTATACCTTATGTAACTATATGTATCGAATCTTCTCCATTCGCGTACCTGGCGTGGGCTGTCTTCTGTCTGAAACACGCCCTGCACCTTTGCAGTTTGTGGGTGTGAGCGAGTCCATCCTGGCCTGGAGAAGTGGGGAGGGGAGCCCAGTGGAGGCTGGAGGATACAGGTCAGCGAGGAGGGAGTCTGGAAGGCAGTCTGCGTCACTCCTGCTTCCTGAGGCTCTGGGGCCACGTGTGATCAGGGGCCTGGGTGGTGTCGGGAGAGGGAGGAATCAGGAGACCTCTCCTCTCAGTCCTGGGCTGCATTGGGGGCTGCATGTTGCATGCTTCACTGCCTCTTCTGGCCCTTCTGTGTCAATGTCCCTGCAAAGAGCCAAGTCACCAGAGCAGGTCTAACTCCCGATCCCACTGCCTGCCACCCGCCACTGCCGCTTGTTCCCCGGTGCCTTCAGTGGCCCTTGTTAGGACTGGGAGAGTGGCTCTGGGGTCTGGCCTGGGAGAGATTGAGTTCCTCCATGCCCGGTGCCTGGGTCCTGTCCTGACCACCAGTCCTCAGGGAACTCCAGGTCCCTTCTGCAAACCCACACCCCCTGGACTGCCCCGACCTGTTCTCTTGGCAGCTCTAACTGGTTCTACAGGCTGAGGCTGCCTGGGCTCAAGCTGGGCCCTAGGGAGGTCTGGAAGCTGCCAGAAAAGTGAGGGCCTTGTGGGAATGAGGCAGGCTTGGAGGCTCCCTGTTACGTGCCCCCGAATTCCCATGTTGAAGCCCTAACCCCTCCCCCAGCACCTCAGAACGTGACTATTTGGAAACAGGGTCTTTACAGAGATGATTTGTTAAAATGAGGCCCATAATCTGGCTGGTGTCCCTATAAGAAAAGATTAGGACACAGGGAGAAGCCAGGAGTGCGTGTGCCCAGAGGGATGGCCACGTGAAGAGGGTGGCCGCCTACACAGCAAGGAGAGAGGCCTCCGAGGAGACCAGCTGTGCTGACACCTTGATCTCGGACTCCCAGACTCCAGACTGAGACAGTGACTGTCTGTTGTTTAAGCCCCCGTGTGGTGCTCGGGTATGGCAGCCGGAGTGGACTAAACCGGTCCCCAGCATCTTCTCCAGCTGATTTGAATCCTCCTTGCGCTGGTTTCCCTCTGTATTAGTTTCCTGCGTGTGACAAATTACCACAAACTCAGTGGCTTCAAACAACATAGATGCATTCTCCGATGGTCCGGGAGATCAGAAGTCTAGAACCAAGGCTTTGAGGGGCTGGTTCTTTCTGGAGGTGTCGAGGAGAGTCCGTTTCCTTGGCTTTTTCTAGAGGCTGTGCAGTCCCTGGCTCATGGCCCCTTCCTCACCTACTCCACCATCTCTGAGCTCCTGCTGCTGACCTGACCCTCCTGCCTGCCCCTTGGAAGGAAAAGCTGGTGGTGTAGTTTCAGTCCAAACCCGAAGCAGGGGAGCTGCTGTCCGAGGGCAGGGAGGATGGAGGCCCATGTGCGATGACCCTGTGGTCACACTGGCTATAATCCAACCGCATAACCCAGGGATTCTCCCAGCTCAAGACTTTTAGTTTCGTCATATCTGCAAAGTCCCTGTTGCCTTGTGAGTCCCAGGTCCTGGGGATTAGCATGACGTCTTTGGGGAGGTATGGTGTGGTTCAGCCCCACTCCCCTCTCCATTCCGGCTCCCTAACTCATGCCTCCTTACAAATCATCAGAGGCTGCTGGGGAAGCAAAAGATAGGAGGTGTCCCGGCCTCCCACCCAGCCACTGCTTCCACATCGTCCCCACTAGGCCTCCACAGTGGGGGGCCAGTGGGAAGAAAGGCCTCGTCCTGCTCTGCAAGTCCATCCGCTGTAGCACAGAAATGCTGAACAGCTAAAAGCAGTGACTTAAAGTCAGGCTCTGGGCATTGCCCTCTGAGTGCAGGTGCTCAGCCGGCAGGGGCTTTCACGGTGCCCGAGAGGCCCCGCAGGGGAGGGATGAGTGAGCTGGTTACCAAGTGGCTCTCTGGCCCCTTATCAGCGGTGGGAGCTTGGAGGAGTCACCAGAGCCCTAAGCCTCAGTGGCCTCATCTGGAAAATGGGGACAACGGTGCCTACCTTACTGGGTTGTCATGCGAATTAATTGGAAATTTCTTTTTTGCATGGAAAGAGCTCAGCAGAAAGCCGAGCACTTACTGAGGGTTCAGCGAATGCTGGTCATAATGAGGATATTCAGAAACTCTGCTCTTTCGTCTGTTCAGCCCTGCAGCATTCGGGGAGCTGACCAGGCCGTGC
Source organism: Pseudorca crassidens (assembly GCF_039906515.1). Taxonomy (NCBI): domain Eukaryota; kingdom Metazoa; phylum Chordata; class Mammalia; order Artiodactyla; family Delphinidae; genus Pseudorca; species Pseudorca crassidens. The sequence continues at coordinate 173,054,965 of NC_090296.1, read as the reverse complement.
GGCTGCTGTGTGAGTGTGCATGTGTGTGTGAGCATGTGTGCGTGTGTACAAGGATGGGCGCTATGAGGCCGTTGAATCTCCCAGTGCGGTCCTGATTTCCCGCAAGGGCCCCTCACAGACCTCTGCCCCAAATGTGGGCTCCTGACAGACCTTCCTTCCCTCCCCCTTAGTTCAGGCACTCCACTCCGATGAGAGGATACTGCGTGAAACTGACTTCATCCCTCCAACCCGAGGCCCTCGTGTATCCTCCGGGTTGACCTAGCATTAGTCAGCCTGCGTGACTGCTGAGCTGTGCACTGGCCGCGACGCACCCCACGTGCAGACAGAGGCTCCGCGCTCCTGGAAGGTGCCTGGGTGTTAGCGCCCCGTCGTGCGCTGGGAGGGGTGTGTGTGTGTGATTGTGGGTGAGCGGCTGTGTGCGAGTGCACATAAGTGTGAATATATGAGTGTGAGTGAGCGTAAGAGTGTGAGCGTGCAACGGGCAGGCCGCGCGGGGCCAACCCCCCTCCGGCACCGAGTGGAAGCAGCCCCGGGGCGGGGGCGTGAGCAGAGTGCACCGGGCTCACAGCACCTGGAGTCTGAGCGTGAACCTGCTCTCCTCCCCGATGCTGGGGAACTGACCCCAGTCTCAAGTCACTGAGACGTGATTTCAGGCTCCGCTATCTCGCTGCCTCCGTGGAGGCCCCGGTTCTGGGTTTGCGAAGGATGAGGGAGGCCGGGACTTTCTGGGGAGCGGACGGCTCCCATGAAGGAGCAAAGGCCACGGGGTGAGACTCACCTGGTCCGTGTGGCCTCCGGCAAAGGCAGGCCGCCCTGCGAGCTTCGGTTCCTGATGTGGAACCAGGCCGTGGTTCCCGCCTCCCTGGGCGCAGGAGAGGATTCAGTGAGGGGATGTCGGTGGGTTCCCATCACACAAGAAAGGGCCCAGCGCCCTGCTTGCTCAGCACTCAGGTCCCTCGCCTGGCACAGCACCTGCAGCCCTGCTCTCCCCCCACGCCCATCCCGTGCTCCCCTTCCCCTCCCCCTCTGCAATCTCTGCACGAGGAGGCCGGGAGAAAGTCCTGCCAAAAAGCTCCCTCAGCAGGGCGGAGGCGGCCCGGCCAGGTTCCTGTTTGCCTGAACCAAAGCCGCAAGGCCTTCAAAGGAACCTAGCAAACCCGGATGGAACGGCTTGTTTTTCCCACACAGAAGGAGAAGGAGACAGAAAAGTGTGCGAAGTCAGGCTCCACTAAGCTCACAAAAGGCTTTTTGTTCCAGCTGAGACGGGTGAAAAAAATCACAGAATTGGGAGAGGGTGTGTGCTTGTTTCTCTGCTTTTAGTGTTTAGGTAAAACCACCTGGCTTCCCTCCCCACCTCCCACCCCGAGTCCTCTACCAATTAACCCTCTTCCTCTGCCGTAGAGAACGCTAGAGCCACGCAGCCAGCAGGGATTTCTGAGGTCTTCAGTCCAGCTGAATTTTAATTTTCCAAACAATGATACGTGATACTTATTAAATTATATAGCTCTGCAGTACTTGTGCATGTTTTGTATTGTTGGGAGTGATGCAACTAAGGCTCCTGCCTCAGGTTAACCAGCTGGTCCCCGGCTGAGCTGGGGCTGGAAGCAGGTCACTTGGGACTCAGCTCGGGCTTAGCCTGGGATCCTCCACTGTCATTTCTGAACTGATGTGGACAGTCTGCTTGTTCCCGACCCTTCTGTCTACAGTAAAGAGAGATCTATATTAAGGTTTGTTTGTTCCCATGAAATCATAAATCCCTCTAGGCAGGTCACTGTATGCCCGGCACCCCTGAAGTTGTGCCGCGCACAACCTGTGAGAGGGAACAGGGCGGGCCTGCTTCCAGGGTTAATCCAATAGTGTCAATTCATCCCTCTGGCATGCATGGAACAGTGCCCTTGGGGGGAAATTATGCCTTTGCTCCTGAGACTGGGGCTCCAAATGCACATAATCTAGTATAACTGGGCCCAGCCGTGTGGAAAGAAACGAGGAAGTAAGGGCTTCTCAGTCCCAGACACCCTGGCTGGGGAGGCCCTTGTGCTCTTAGCCAGGCTGGGCTTAGGGGGAGGTGGATGTGTGGACAGGGGAACCATCCTTAGGGGGCAGACAGGAGAGTGTTTCTGGGGGGCTCTGATGGGGCAGAGCTCTCAGGCCCAAGGCAGCTAGAGAAGGAAGAATTCAGTCGTTTCTGTCTTGACTCAGAGGCAACCCTGTGAGTTTATGAGCTCTCCTCCCTCTCCATTATAAGCTCCGTTTCCTCATCTGTTAAAATGAACAGAGCTCTCCTCGGGCTCATGTGCAGGCCCACTGTCTACTGGGCCACGGACGAAGGCCCTGGCCTTGTGGGAAGAGTCTCAGAAAGGCAACCTTGCCATGGCCGCAGGACCGAGGGCAGAGTAAGGACTAATGGTGAGAATTTCTGGAGGGCACATTTTATCCCAATGGTGGGAAGAAGTTTCTATCAATAATAAGAAAACCCTACAATCGAGGTACGGACTCCCTGGCATCTCGGCCCTCTCTGTCCCTCCCTAACTGAGCTACTGCTGGGATGTGTGTGTGTGTGTGTGTGTGTGTGTGTGTATAGCTTAATGACACATCAAAAGTGTGCTGTGCAATCACATTCATGGTAAAAAAAAAGGAAGCTTTTTTGTCCTCAGGTTCTGTTAAAGTAGATATATCTTGAGCCAACCAAACACTGACCCCTGACTACCGAGTTCCACCCCAAAATCAAGGCTCAGTGGACAACCCAGTTAAGCAGTGCTTCTCAAAAAGTGATCCCTTTGGCCAGACTCACTCGTGTCTGGGTATGTCCACATTGGAAAAGCATTCCTACACCGAGTTGCTACGTTGATCTGCCAACGTTGAGTGGGGTAGGCAGACGAGCGTTAACTTCCTTTTGCAAAAGAGGAAATAAATACCTTGCCGGAGGTTGCATGGCCAGCAAGCAGCAGGCCTGGGTGAGGAAGGCGGGTCTTCTGGTTCCTTCTACTAAGCCTTGTCCTGGAAAGGAGTGGGCTGCCTCGGCAGTTGCTGCAGCTCCAAGCAGATAACTGTGGGACCAATCCTGGAAGAACCTCTGGAGCCCGGCTTTGTACTGTCAAAGTGTCCTCCTGCTCTGGTCGGGGCAGAATTTTTAGGAGCATAATTTGGCACTGTGCATGAGAAACTTGAAAGATGTGCTATGATTTGACCAGTTATTTTCATGGCTAAGAATGTACCTTAAAGCAATAATCAGAAATGGACACTAGGTTAAAAAGTTAGACATAGGTTTACCATATGACACAGCAATTCCCCTCCTAGGAAATAAAAACATACGTCCGTAAAAAAAATGTTATATGGGAATGTTCATGGCAGCACTGTTTATATTTGCCACTCAAATGAAAACGAGCCAATGTTCGTCCGCTGTTGAGTGGATAAAATGTGACATATTCATACAAGGGAATATTATTCAGCAATAAAGGGAGTGAAGCCCTGACACTTCCCACAACACGGATGACCCTGGAAAACATTCAATGAAAGAAGCCTCTCACAAAAGACCATACACTGTATGATTCCATCTACATGAAATGTCCAGAACTTGTCTCTATAGGGAAATTGATAGAGACGGAAAGTAGATTAGTGGTTGATCAGGGCTGGGGCAGGTGAGCGGGGAGGAACAGAGATGGGCTGCTATGGGTATAGGGCTTATTTTAGGGGGAACAAAAAATTCTAAAATTAGATTGTGGTGATGGTTGTACCACACTGAAAATACTAAAAAACATTAAACTGTACACTCTAAACAGGTGACTTGTATGGTATGTTATTTGTATCTCATTAGAGCTGTTTTTAAAAAAATGGACACCAGGATGCTGTTCTCAGCATTTTAAAACAATAATAGCAAAATATTTAAAAATAATCCAGATCCCTAGGAAAAACAAATAATTAAAAAATTATAATATATCCATAGATGAAATATAAGCAGTCAACAAATATATATATATATTATAAAAAATAAAATATAAAACATATGTAAAGCATGATCCCAGTTTTATCTAATTAAAAAAAATTAAATGTTTTATTTTGAGATAATTGTAGGTTCACACTCAGCTTTAAGGAATAATACAGAGAGGTCCTGTGTACCCTTCACCAATTTTCCCCAATGGTAATGTTTTGCAAAACTATAAGTAGTACAACACCACAACGGATACTGACATTAATACATAAGGCACAGAACGTTCCCATCACTGCTAGGATCCCTCAGGATGCCCTCTAAGGGCTATGCCCGCTTTCTGTCCCCATTCCCATCTTAACTCCTGGCAATCCCTAATCTGTTCTCCATATCTATAATTTTGTCATTTCAAAAATGTTACATAAATGGAATTGTACAGTATACAACCTTTAGTGATTCAATTTTTTTCACTCAGCATAATTCTCTGGAGATTCATCTAGGTTGTTACATGTATCAATCATTCATTCCTTTTTAGTGCCACGTAATAGTCCATGGTGTGGATGGACCGCATTCACCCAGTGAAGGACATCAGGCTGTTTACAGTTTTAGAGCATGACAAAGCTACTATAAACATTTGTGTACTTAAAATTTAAATATAAGTTTTTATTTCTCTGGGATAATGCCCAAGTGTGCAACTACTTGGGGTGTATGGTAGTTGCATGTTTAGGTTTTCAGGTTTTTTTTATTTTTTATTTTTTGCGGTACGCGGGCCTCTCACTGTTGGGGCCTCTCACTGTTTTGGCCTCTCCCGTTGTGGAGCACAGGCTCAGCGGCCATAGCTCACGGGCCCAGCCGCTCCGCGGCATGTGGGATCTTCCCGGATCGGGGCACGAACCCATGTCCCCTGAATCGGCAGGCGGACTCTCAACCACTGTGCCACCAGGGAAGCCCGGTTTTTAGTTTTTTTCTTAAGAAACTGCCAACCTGTTCTCCAGAGTGGCTGTACCATTTTACATCCCTGCCTACAATGCATATATGATCTAGTTTCTCTGCATCATTGTCCATGTGGTGTTGTCACTCTTTTTTATTTCAATCCTGAAGATACATAATGATGTCTCATTGTGGTTTTAATTGGCATTTCCCTAATAAATAATATTAAGCATCTTTTCATGTGCTTATTTGCCACCTGTGCATCCTCTTTGATGAAATGTCTCCTCATGTTCTTTGCCCATTATTTGCTGATTGGATTTTTTTTACTGTTGACTTTTGAGGGTTCTTTACAGATTCTAGATACTAGTCCTTTGTCAAATATGTGGTTTGCAAATATTTTCTCCCAGTCTGGAGTGGACATTCCTGACCTTAGGGAAAAGCACTCAGTCTTTCACTGTTAGGTATAACGTTAGCTGTAGGCTTTTGCAGATGCTGTTTATCAAGTTGAAGAAGTTCTTCTCTACTCCTTTTTTTCTGATAGTTTTAAAATTATAAATGAGTGTTGAATTTTGTCAATTTTCTTTCTGCATCAATTAATATGATCATGTGAATTTTCTTCTTTTGCCTATTAATATGGTGAATTGCACCAATGAATTTTTTTAAAAAATTAATTTAATTAATTTTTTAATATCCACCAATGGATTTTGAACATTGAACCAGTCTTGTATTTCTGGAATAAACCCACTTGGTAACAGTGTATAATTCTTTTTAGATATTGTTGAATTCTATTTGCTACTATTTTAAAATGGATTTTGCATCTGTAGTCATTGATATTGGTCTATAGTTTCCTCTTTTTTTGTACACTGCTTTTGGTGTTAGGGTAATGCTGGTTCCATAAAATGAATTGGGAAATGTTCCTTCTCTTCTCTGTAAGAGATTGTATAGATCTTCTGGATCTGTAGATTTATTTTTGGGGGAGTTTTAAAATTACAAATTCAATTTCTTTGATAGTTATAGGGTTCTTCAAATTATCTATTTCATTTTGTGTAAGTTGTTGTAGTTTGTGTTTTTCAAGGAATTGGTCCATTTTGTCCAGTTGTCAGATTTATGTGGGAGAATTGTTTGTAGCATTCCATCAATATCTTTTTGATGTCTCTAGGGTCTGCGGTGGTATTTTATTTTATTTTGTTCCTATTTGTAATTTGTGTCTTCTCTTTTTATCTTTGTCAGTCTTGCTAGAGGTTTGTCAATTTTATTGATCTTACCAAAAAACTAGCCCTTTGTTTTGTTGATTTTCTCCATTTTTCTGTTTTTAATTTAATTGATTTTGGCTTTTCTCTTTGTTATTTCCTTATTTCTGCTTTCCTTGGATTTATGTTGCTCTTCTCTTTCTAGGTTCTTGAGGTGGGAGCTTAGGTTATTAATTTGAGGTTTTTCCTCTTTTCTAATATATTCACTTAGTCCTATAAATTTTCCTTGCAGTGCTGCTTTAGCAGTGTCCCACTAGTTTCAAAGTATTGTGTTTTCATTTTCATCCAGTTCAATGCGTTTCTTTAAAATTGACTTTGAGACTTCCTCTTTGACCCATGGATTGTTTAGATGTGTATTTAGTGATTTGAGGTTTTCCTATTATCCTTTTGTTATTGATTTCTTTTTGTTATTTGATTCCATATGGCTGGATAACATATTCTGTTAAGATTTTTCTGAACATGTTGAGATTTGTCTTCTGGGGCAGAATATGATCTATCTTGGTATCCATATCTTGGACTATAAGAAAATGCTCATGGATGTACTGTTACATAAAATATATAAATTATAAAATGTATGCACAGTGTGATCCCAGTTTTATTTTTTAAATATACACATATCTACATGAGAAAAATCCTGGAAGGCTATACACCAAATGTTGACTGCTCTTTATTTTCTTCCTTATCTTTTTCTGAATTAAAGTTTAAAAAAATCTCGCTTTTATGATCAGAAACTTTTTTTTTTTAATAAAAAGAGCAGTGGCTTGTGTATAGGATATAGGTTCAAAACACTGGGCTATCATTTACTTAACACAGCAATCCAGCCATCTCAGTTATTCTTACTGCGCTTCATTTTCAGCATCTATAAAATGGGAATAATAATATCCAAGTTGTTGTATTAAAGAAGCCAGAGCCAGCATTTGTTAAAGCCCTTGGCAAATGCTAAGAACTGTGTACATGTTACAGTGATGTTCTTCTCCTCATGAGGGAACTGGGCTTTTTAATCTCTTGGGTCACTACAATGATTTGCTTTTAAGCGTCCGTGATTCTCTCACTGAAGAGCAAATAGAAGGACAATGGCATTAAAAGGAGTTTGAAGTGTGCTGTGCCCGTGGGTAAGGTTCTGCAAAAACTGCTCTTCTTCAGATATTTCTGGAAGCCTTTGCATATAATTGGGATTATTAGGTAACTAATTTGGATTTTTTGGGAAAGTTCCAATTTGTTCTTTTAGTGTAAGAGTACTTACCGCACCATGTAATTTCATTTCCGGTGAGGAAAATATGGATATTAAATCCAAAGATTCACCCGAAAGGGGAAGACAAATCCCCGGATGTCTGCCATACACCTTCCTCCGGGCTCTTCCCCTCCCTTCTGGGTCCGTAATCCCCAAAGCAGGTGGCTGTAATCAAGAAGTTCCCAAGAATCAGGATATCAGTTGGATTTTATAACCCAATTTCCTAGTGGCCGGAAGGGAGTGGAACCTGCAGGTGTGTCAGGGAGGGACCGAGAGCTCTGGGGGTGAATGGGTTCCCTCCACTACCACTTAATTTAAAGGTCCTTCTCCTCGCCTCTCTGTGACTCCCAACCCCCACCCCCCCGCCCCGAGCTGGCTCCCAGGGGACTTGCTGCCCTGTCTCTCACTGTCTCCTTGGGAACCTCCAGTCCTGAGGCTCAGGCTGGGTTCTCCCTTCCCTGACCTACACCCGTATGTTCAACATTGTACATTTTATTACTTAGATGACTATTTATAGGTGATAGTTTTGTGTCCATAGACCCTGGACCGTACATTTCTTGAGGACAGGGACTTTGTTTTCTCTTTATGGCTCATAGAGGGTGTTCTAGTAGAACCTGTTAGTGGAGTGGTGAACATATAGGTATAGGTTTCCGTAGAAAGTCAGACAAAAACAGATAGAATTAGAGGGAATTAGAGAAAAAACAGAGTTAAGAGGGATTTCCAACTAACAGACGTGTTCTTCTCCATCATGTCTGAGACAGAGGACATCCCAAGAAACCCTTCCCTCTAGGGCAGTGCCTGCAAACACAGGGGCGAGGGGCCCTGGACCAGCTCCTGCTGTTCCTGGCCTTGCTCCCGTCCTGCAGCCTGAAGGGAAAGGCTGCTCAGGGCTTTCAGGCCACAGGAAGGAAAAACAGACTGCAATAAGGCTGTGTCCCGAGAGCAAGTTCTTAAACAACTACTGAATAGAGGGGAAAAATATGTCAGGATGAAGTGGAGGTTGGTTGTATTTGGAAAGAAGTGGAAGCTCCAGGGAAAGATGGGGGTGGGCGGGAGAGTCCAGAATGGGATGTGAAGACCAGAGACAGAAGTAATTGAGGGAAAGCTTAGAGTAAAAGGAAGGAGGGATGGAGGGGGCAGATCTTAAAGTAGAGAGATGCTGGTGACAGCAGGGGAGAGGAGGAGAGAGAAAGAGACGGAGGAGAGAAGACAGGGCAATACAGGTCTAAACGAGGGAAGAATGGAAAGAAAACGATGAGAAGGCTTCGAAAGAGAGTTAAACACATCGAGAATCAGAAACAGAAAACCGACAGCACGAGAGGTCTGGCAGAGAGAAGCCCACACATCAGGGGATGGGGGGGCATGGAGGGAGAGAGGAAGTTAGATCTAAAAACAGGGTACAGGATTGGCATCACCACATCTTTTCTTGGCATTTAGGAAGAGCCTGATTTAAATGTTTGCGACTCTTGGACACAGACCCGAGGTGACCTGCGGGGCTGAGAATCTCGACCACCAAGATGACTTCTCGGAACATGTAGACCTTCCCCCAGACCTGCACTGACCTTGAGGAAAAGTAGACTCAAGCTTCTGCTTCTGGACCCTCGTAGGGTGACTCCCTCCACAGCCTGGGATTGTCCCTGCAAGGTGCTCCCGTGGTGTGTTTGCAGACAATTTGTAGGTGCGGTCGGTCACGGCTGCCCTCACTTTCCTCCCTGATTTAGGCAGGCTGCAGTCACTCCATGTACAGTCACGTTATCCACACACATTCTGGTAGAGAAACGGCCTCCGGGATGCTTCTCCCACCACCGCTCTGTGGTCTCAGTGCCACGTGAAGACATCCGATGACTCCAGGGCACGGGAGGACGGGGTGGCGAAGAGAAATGAGACTCGAAATTTATGGAGCTTGAGGCTGGGCTGGGGAAAAATCTTGCAATCATCAGATGTAACACAGTAAGGAATGGACTTGGTTCCTCTCAAAGCCTAATCAACACTGAGGTTTTCATGTGTTGGGAATACACACAATGATGTAGCTTGGGCAGTTGTGATGCACCCCACATCTCTTGGGTGACTCGGGATCTCCGGTCCTGGAGATGTTTCAGTTCTGCAGCCCACCTGTTGGTGCTTTCACTGAACAGTAGCTACCTGAAGGCAGGTGTTTCTCATCTCCAGTGAACAGCCTAGTGCCTGGCAGGGAGCAGACAGTCAACAAATAATTGTAAGATTTATAAATGAATGAATGAAACTCACGTTGGAATCAGTATCTGATAGTTCCTTCTCCAAGCACCATGAATGGAGCTTTGTCTGCACAACAGCAGAGACCAGTCCTGATGAAGATGCGATCCCAGATGAAGGAAATGTCCTTTTCCTCACCTACCACCTCCCTTCCAGCAGGTCGACGAAGGTTAGAATTGAGAATGTTGGTGGGGCCGGATTCCAGCATCCAATTTCCTACGCCTTGTTGAAGTCCCCATGTTCTAGGTTAAAGAAATCTTGTTTTTAGCCAGTTCTTTGGAGTTTCCTGACGTCCCTGCATTTTTTTTAAACAGAGCGCTTGCCTGTTGCAAAACCTCTTTGCCTGTTTTTGTTCCCTTTCAGTGGAAACCTCTCTTTGGCGCCAGAACTGAGTTTCCTCACAGGTTTTGGGTTACAAAGAGTCCTCCTCCAGTCCCGGAGCGTCTCCGCTGGGAACACTGTATTATTTTTTGAAATTGTGACTGTGCAGAATCTGAGACTTAGATGAGGCCACAAAGCCTCCAGATCCAAGAACTGAAAATTTACTTTCAAAATTATGTAGAGGACTTTGGACCCAGATTTTTGTTTGGAGAGCCTGGTTCTTGGAAATGCAGCTGGTATCTCTTGGGATATCTTAGAAAAGCTTTCATGCATAACTTCAGGCGTTTACTTACCAACCACCTATGCAAAGCCTGCGAGAGGGGCTTCATGGAATACAGAGGCTCCCCCCACGTAGCCAACGCTCCTGCACAGGTCCATTTTCTCATTTGGTGTTCTCTGTACGCCTCTCAAGATCTGTGCTTATTGTGAAACTCTTTTTCACCCCTGATCAAAATCTTCCCTGTGGATGTTTAAGACCATTTCCTGTGGCTCAGTTCTTCCTGGAAAGGAAGACTATCTTGTTTTTGGCCATGCTGCACGGCTTGTGGGATATCACTTCCCCTACCAGAGATCAAACCCGGGCCTGCAGTGGAAGTGCAGAGTCCTAACCACTGGACCGCCAGGGAATTCCCAGAAGACCATCTCTTTACCAGCTTCTGCCTAATCCCCCTCTTTCTGAGCTGAAAGACCTTAATCCAGTCCCTCTGGAGTATTTTCTTTCCCTCCTTTGGTGGTGCCGATGGTGATGGGGGAGGGGTCCGTGGGGAGAAGTTACAATCTCAGCCCAGGCTGATGACACATTCTGGGCTGTTAGCACCTGTTTTCCAACCAGGTCTGTCGCCTCGGCTGCGATGGCTCAGGGAGAAGTTCTGGGGCTTCCAGCCCGCTACAGAAGGGGTACTGAGGATGGGGCCTGAGCTGGCCCGGCTGGAGACCTCCCCTGCAGGGGCGAGGAAGTCCATGGGGATTGATATCTTTAGGGTGGTCATTTCCCCCAGTCAGGGTGTAATCAGTACCAGCAGCGCTTTCTGGAGAAAGAAGCTCCCCAAAGAAAAATCCGAAGTTGTGTCAACGGGCTGGGTGGAAACAAACATCAGCCCCTCATCAGAGACCCTGCTTTGTCTTCAGTTTGGAAGGATGGAGGGGTCTGAGTGGAAAAAGAGTCTGGGAATAGCAGCCACTCCGCTCGCTGGTGGGCATTGGCCTCAACTGGCAGGACCGCACGCCTGGGGGCAAATGCTCTGCCATCCTCACTGTGGTCCAGGGCAAAGAACCCAGGAACGCACCTCCCCTCTGAAACCCTCTCCTCTGCTTCTGCCACTCTGCTGGCTCCTGGCACCTCTTCCATCCGACCACATGCTTCCGTCTCCGTGGGCACCTGGTGCCCACCATGTTGCAGCCCTGCCCTAGGAGTGAAGGACAGCGTGGGGGGCAGGACTGGGCACGTGGTTCAGGGGGCCCAGTGCAAAACGAAAATGTGGCCCCTGATTCTTAATAATTGAAAAATCGGTAGGAATTTCTGAGAAGGGTGGCGACAGCATAGCATCGAACTAAGCTCGGGGCTCTTCTGAGCGTGGGCTCTGAGCGATGCCTTGAGAGCTTGGATTCTGTCTCCAGCCTGTTTCTCCCCACACTCCATCCTCTCCCAGCTGCCTCGATTCCTGCAGCTTCCTAGGGGCACTGATGACCTCCAGATCTTCCACCCAGCCTGGCTCCAAACTCATGCTTCTGGAATGAGTTTGGAAGGCCCATTACCTGAAAAATCAACAAGACCGAAAAAAAAAAAAAGGAGTTTATTATCTTGTCCCTTCTCTCGTGTCCTCCAGCCGTCAAAATGAAACAGAAATCTTTCTCTCTCTCAATTCTCACTTTCAGACAAGGATTATGCCATCAGCCCAGGTGCCCGAGTCCTTCTGGCCTCTTCCTTTCCTGAATCCCACCAAGCTCTGTCTAGTTATCTTCTTAATCCATTTCCCTCTTTCTGCCATTCACTCCCTGTGGCCACTGCCTTGTGTCACACCCTGTCCTCTCTCGCTTGGGCTGTCACCCAGGTTTCATGACTTGCTTCTGTTTACTCCACCTCTAATCTTCATCTTCGAATGGCCGCCAGCATGTTTTCTCCCCCAAATCAATCCCCTGCGTAAAAGTAACCCTTGCCTCCCCACTGCCTGCGGTGTGAAGACCAGACCTCTGAGAAGGGTGGGCAGGTCTTCAACGCCTCACCATCCTGCCTCCCCACAATGAGCTCCAGTATCTCTGGTTGGGACACACTTGGTGTCCCCATCCATCCATCCATCCATTCATCCATCCTTCCTTCCTTCCATCCAACCTTGCATCCATCCATCCATCCATCCATCCTTGCATCCATCCATCCATCCATCCATCCATCCTTCCATCCATCCATCCTTCTATCCATCCATCCATCCATCCACCCATCCATCCATCCATCTATCCATCCATCCATCCTTGCATCCATCCATCCATCCTTCCATCCTTCCATCCATCCTTCCACCCATCCATCCTTCCACCCATCCATCCATCCTTCCACCCATCCATCCATCCTTGCATCCATCCATCCATCCTTCCATCCTTCCATCCATCCATCCTTCCACCCATCCATCCATCCTTCCACCCATCCATCCATCCATCCATCCTTCCACCCATCCATCCATCCATCCATCCATCCATCTATCCATCCATCCAACCTTGCATCCATCCTTCCATCCATCCATCCATCCTTCCATCCATCCATCCATCCATCCTTCCATCCTTGCATCCATCCATCCATCTATCCTTCCTTCCATCCATCCATCCATCCACACACTTGCTTTGAACAATGACCCTCTGCCAGTTCTCTGCGAGGCATTCGGAGATGAAGTTGATGAACTCAAAGAGGTGACAGCCCCGTGGGGAGATCACAGATCATGACAATATCACAAGGTAAGTGCAGAGGTCACAGGTCTGCAGCAAGTGTCACAGAGGACAGAGCGAAGGGATCTGACCCAACCTGGAGGGATTGGAAAGCCAGCCTTCCTGGAGGATTGAACAGGATTAGAAGGAAGGACAGGAGGTGATCCCTCCTTTGTGCCTCTCTGCCTTCTTCCATGCTGTACACTCAGCCTGGGAAGAGCAAATCCAGGCCTGCTTACCCCCCCACCCCATCACACTGCCTGGCTGCTATCAGGACTCAGCTGGTGAGTCACCTGTGTGTAGTCCTTCCCTGCCCTCCCCTGCCCCTCCACTGGCTGGACAGCCGAGGCATTTCCTCCTCCACACATCCACTTTCTCCTCCACCCCCCGGCACTGTCTTGTAACCACTTCTTTACTGATCTTCCCTCCATTTATGGTGAGGTCCTGAGTCTTAATCATCTTTGTGTCCCTTGAAGTCCAGCACGTACACACACGCACACACACGCTCAACAATATTTGTCAGATGAGCAGCATATCACTTGCGCGCAAGTCTGGTTTGACCACGAGCTTCATGCTTAGAGGTGCCGTATTCAGCACAGGGAGATGTGGCCCCACCGCCACTGGCATTGGTCACACCTGGCTAGGGCCCGGTGACACATCGACAAGAGAGACTTTGAAACGCTAAAGCATGTCAAGAGGTGAGGCGGCCTGAACGTGTGTCACATAAGAAACTCTGGAGGGAATTAGAGCTACTTTGCAGAGGAGAGAGTGTAGGGCAGGATCCGATGGTCTCAATAGCTGTTTGAAGAACTGACAGAGAGAAGGCGTTCGGCATATTTTCTGGGGCTGTGGAATCTACCCAGGATGTAGGTAGAAGGAAGAAAGACACATTTCAGACCCACATAAGGGAACACTTTCTAAGCATAAGAATTATCCAACTGTTGGCCAATTGACCTTGAACTCTCTAATGGACACTTTCAAGGAGATGCAAACCAGCCGTCTCTCCGGGGCGCTGTCATACTTAGGCCTTTCATCCTGGGTGGGAAATCAGGCCAGATAACTCCTAAGGCGGTGTACAGACCCAAGATTCTTCAAGTCTAAAATTTTATCCCTACCTCAGGCTCCCTGGTAAGAACGTCACGTTGCATTCAGTCAGGGGGATGGAGAGAACGCACCCTCAGGTTCTGAAGCACTGTGCATTGTCACGCCGACTCCAGTGACTGTTTTACTTCTCAGAGGCGCTGAGATTGGGAGAGGTGAGTCTGCAGTACCAGTGTCTGGGAAGCGGCAACAGAGTGCATCAGAAGGTGTTTTTCCATGTGGCAAGATTTCTTTTCTCCTCGGATTCTCTCAGAGTCTAGTGTGTATGACTCATGAAATCAGAGCTGGACCAGGAGAAAACCAGTTCGGGGACTCAGACTAAGACACGAATCTGTGATACCCCTAACCCCGCCTTATACAGGGAGTATTGTGCACTTGTTGGGCAGCTGTAACCAAGAGCCACAAATTGTGGGGCTTAAACAACAGAAATTATTCTCTCCCAGTCCTGGAGGCTGGAGGTCCAACATCAAGGAGTCAGCAGGGCTGGTTCCTCCTGAGGCTGCTCTCCTGGGTACTAGACGGCCGTCTTCTCCTGGTGTCCTCACGTGATCGTCCAACTGTGTCCAAATTTACCCATCTTGGGAATTCCCTGGCAGTCCAGTGGTTAGGACTCTGCACTCTTGCTGCCCTGGTTTGGGTTCAGTCCCTGGTCAGGGAACTGAGATCCCACAAGCCATGTGGCATGGTCAAAAAAATAATAACGAAATAAATAAAAACTGAAAAAACCCTCCACAAATTTCCCCTTCTTAGAAGGACGTCAGTGTTGGGACCCAACCTAATGGCCTCACTCTAACTTGACTGCCTCCATAATGACTCTATCCCCAAATAAGGTCACACCCTGAGGTTCTGGGGGTCAAGACTGCAATATGTGAATTTGGGGGGACATAATTCAACCCACGAGGACATGAGTCTCTTATGATTGCCCATCATCACCCCACGATGTGAGTCTGGGGGGAGGCAGCATTCTCCCACAACAGAAGCTTGGAGGCCCAGACATTCCCGAGCTCCTCTCTCCAGTGACAAAGGCCTGGGCCCAGCTTTGGCCAGAGGGATGCCTGCTCAGCACTGCGAACTGATTGGCATCTACTGTCACGAAGACATGGGCCAGGGCAGAACTCTCTCCTGGTGATGGCGGCCTCCTCCAGTTCCTTGGGGCAGCAGGTGCCCCACACTGCATTGCCCTCCAGTGCCTGGGCAAGGGTGGGGGGCCACGCGGTGAGGACCCCATGCAGGGCCCAGGGCTGTGGGAGGCTTCACAACACTCCCTCTGCAGCCATCCAGGCGCTGGCACAGCGGCTCTCATGGCTCCCTCAACACCAGCTGATGTCTGTCTTCTCTCTGCGTCCTGGCTGCCCACACCCTGCCCAGCAGCTGTTCCCACTTGCAGGCCTTTCCCATCGACGTGCCTTTTGCAGCTCTGCTGGAGCCTCAAGACTTCTGCAAGGTCAGGCTGCCATCAGTCTCAGGCTGCTTGCTCCGAGAAGCTTCTCTGTGATGGTGGGAAGGATGCTGGCTCTGGAGCTGGTCAGACCCAGGTTCAAACTCTGATTTACTAGATGCGTGATTTGGGGGAAGCTATTTAGACTCTTGAGGCCTCAATCTTCTCTAAAATGGGCTCATTAAAGCAGCTGCCACACTTGCTTGTTTTGAGGATTTAAGGAGCTGAAAATGCAATGTCTGGTGAGCAGTTCACACCGTCCGGTCTCGGCATGGAAGCCTGCCTTCAGTGAGACCTGAACATCTATCCTGGGAGCCCTCCCAACCAGCCTGCAGGGCACGTGATGGATGAGAGATGGGCCAGCTCAGTGTCCAGGGAGATGAGCTTTACTCATAGGCTGGCAGTGTCGCACGAGGTCCATTTCCCCGTGGCGGGTGGAGGAGGGTGGGGGAGGGTGGGGGAGGGTGGGGGAGGGTGGGGTCCCTCCATCAATGCTCAGCTATCCCAAGCCTGCAGGGCAGCACCAGGTGACCAGCCAGGACATCCTGGGCCCACCTGACGCTAGACTCCAGATGCCACCCCTCCTTCTGTACCAAGGGCCTGGCTCCTTCCCCTCCCTGGAGATTCTGAGGCCATTAGAAAGGTGGGAAGAGTGGAGGAGGTGCTTAGGGGACGGTGTGAGATTCCTTCACTGACTGTCTCCACAGGTACTGTCTCCCCGGGCATGGAAACCCGCCATCCTTTCTAGGTCAATTCAAGCGCGTCTCCCAGGACTAGCCCCAAGACGTTTCCGTTCCCCACGCTTGGCGGAAGGTGCCCCAGCCCCCCAGCCCCTGGCACCTGGTCAGAGGGCTAGGGGAGGCCTTTAACCGGTTGCTTCCCCTCTGGGTGGGGGGACGGGGTGTCCAGGCACCTGAGAACCTGGTTGCTATAGAAACAACCACCCAAAAGGCAGGATGGTGGGGAGGTTGGCAGGTGAGTAGGGCCCAGACCTTTTTCAGAGACAGGTTTTTTTTTGCTTTGTTTTTTGGTGGAGAAACACATCTTGTATTCCTCATTCATATTCATCGTGGGCAGTCTCCACCCCACACGTGAGTTTTAATTTTAAATTTCTCCAGGGGAACAACGGAGTCATTTTTAGCAGGCTGGTTTGGGGAGACTTTGAGCGGCCCCTGGAATCCGCAGGAGCCTGCGGGGCTGAGCTGTATTTGATTTAAAATTGGAAACAGGAGGCAGAAGAGTGGCTTTATATAGCCTGGGAGGTCCAGGAGCCCTGTACTGATTTATGACAGGCCTGCCGAAAGCACATGGAAGCCGAGGTAATATTTATAAATTCCTTCCCCAAGGATGGATGGAATGTTCTGAGCTGCAGTCAGAAAGCACCTTTTTGGGGGATGAAGGGAGGTTAAGTCCAGTTATTCGTGGACTGAAAGGAAAAGGGAACTTGAGCTTGGAGGGGCTGCTCCAAGTCTGTTCCGGAAACGCAGGCTGCTCTGCAGGCCTGGACTCCTCGCTCAGGTCCTCAGGGCCCCACTCCCAACCTCCTCCCTCCCCCCTGCCCCGTCCTACTCAACAAGGCCAAGGACCTACACCTGGCAATACGGTGACTGCACTTCACCAACAAAACGTCTATCTAGGTGTCTGGGGACAGCACAAGTCCTGGCACTGTGGGGAGGGAGAAGGAAAAGAAGATGGAGTGGGGGGGGTGGCGGGGGGGGTGGAGAGGAGGCTGAAGACAGACGCGGGTGTGGCCCAGGAGCCCGAGTCCCTGGCCGAGGCCCAGGTGTGACGACGGGACACCCGGAGTGGGAGTGGCCGGTGCCCGGCATGGAGGTGGGCACTGTGAAGGGTTCGCCTGGCTGTCAGCAACCGTGAAGGACTTGCACCCACTGCAGTTTGGACACACCGACCAAGGCAGGGGACCCCCAGATTCAGAGAGCGCCACCCTCTGTGCGCCCCTTGGCTGGCATCCCTGTCCCTAACCTAGCAGTTTGGGAGAGCATCCAGCCACGTGGCAGAGCTGGCTGACGGCCTTGCTTGAATGAGAAAGGACAACAGAAAACATTAAAAAAAATTGTGTCAGGAAAGTAAAACCCAGGGGGGCACATTCAGCTCTGTGGTCCCCTCAGCCTTGATGCCTGATTCCCATCTGCACGCAGAAGGGAGGCCCGTGTATCACTAACCTGTGTGTGCCGGTCCCCCATGGGATGCACTCCCCCCAGTGCTCCGGGTCACGAGAGCCAAGCTGGAAACTGGAAACAGCAGGTGGTGGTCTGAGGGGCTCTGCTGTCTCTGGGGACGGGGGAGAAACTGTCATCTTGGTTCCAGTCTGTTCAGACCCCTCATCCGCAGCCTGGTTTCTGGGTGTCACCGGCACACCCACGGGAGGGACAGGAGGTCTTTCCAACACCAGCTGCGTTCCTGCCCTGGCCCCAGGGGTTCTCACGACAGGTTCTAAAGCCAGTTAAATGCAGGCAGGGTGGTTCCGGGTGTGATGCCAGGAGGCCGGACAGAGATGCAGAAAGACACCTCACCCCTTCCAGCTTAAGTGCTGGCAGGCACACAGGTCCCCATACTTCAGGGCACCCACCAGCAGAGAGGGGATTGAATGCCAGCTCCCCAGCCAGGCCCACACTGGCAACTGTAGACCCGTGGACACTGTGCAGGGAGACCTGGAACCTCCCCTTCCTTACCTCTGCTTCTTTCCCTCCCGCAGCACTGAGCACACGTTCCATGAAAGACACAAGGTCCCTGGGGATGACGTCAGTGCTTCTTTTGGCAGATGGGACCATGATGCACATCTGAGCCTCTGAGGTGACAACAGGCTTGGGTCTCTGCTCATGGCACCGGGGCAGCCATGTCCATGGCACCTAGACGTTCCGTCCACTCTTACGGGCTTGCTCCCAAGCCTGCACCTGCAGGAGTTCAGCCACCCCCGACTGTTGAGGCTGTGGAAGGATGAGCCCAAAGAGGCCGAGCCTGCAAGGCCCCGCGGTCAGAGCACTGGTTTCTTTTCCTGCACGAAGTGGGTTCTGCAGCTGCCCCGCCGGGGCCAGTTCCCAAACCAGACCCTGGCTTTTCCCTTGGACTGTTCCGACGGGTGGAAATACAGAGTGTTGGTGCTGGAAGGATGATAGCAATGGTAGCTGTCATTTATTAAGCACCTACTGCATACCAGGCATGTTAAGATGATTTCTGATCCTCACAAGTGCTGGAGGAGGCGCGATTCTCATCATCAGGTCACGGTGGAGGCCATGGAGCTCTAGGGAGGCTGTGAGTGAGATCAGGGGCACAGACCTGCATCCAACTCCAGCTCTGCCCCTTACCAGCTGTGGGACAGGCTGCTTTCTTAAGCTCTCGGTGTCTTGGCTTCCTCATCTGTAGACAGGGAAGCTGCAGAGGGTGGCCCCCTGTAGGGTGGTAGTGAGTCACTGCACAGGCAGTGTGCTCACAGCAGGGCCCGGCGCCCAGGAAGGGCCGCCAGAGTGTCAGCTGTCACCATGGGGAGGACGAGTGATTTGGGCCCAGTCGGCAGGGCAGCAATAACTACATTCCCAGTCTGTCCGGCCCCAGAGCCCATGCTCTTCCCTTTACATATGAGGAAATGTGCATGGTGGGGAGGGTGTCAGGAAAGAGGACTTGTCAAGATGGGCCAGCTGCTCTGTGACTGTCCCAGGGCTGGTAGCCCTCTCTGATAACCCCAGGTGTAGTGTCCACCCCACGAAAACACTGAAATAATCTCTGACAAGCCCCTTCGGCCTTGGGGTTATCTGATGCCACCTCTGGGAGCCAGGGTTTAACGCGGGAAGCACTGTCTCTTGCTTTTGCACCACACGGGCCCTCTCCAGCCCTGACTTTCTTCAAACCGCGCTTCCCAACAACTCGATCATGAATGTAAGAAATCCATGAACACAGACCACTGTTCCTTCCCCACCATAATCGACTCAGATCTTAGAAGCTCTACATGGATTTTTAACCACCCTTTGCTGCCAACTTCTCCATTTTATTTGAAATAAATATTCAAGATTTACCTTGCCTAGACTCCTCTCTGTTCGCTACGCCCATCAATACAAGATTTCACCGCACTTCCAAAAAGCACAAAAAGAGAGATTCCTGCCTCTTTTAAACCCTGAACTTAACAAGGATCATTTCCACTGGAACCAGAGAAAAACAGACGTTTTCTTTATTCCCCTGTGGCCTCTTTCTCCCTTTCAAATTTCCCTCCAAGAAGGTGAATACAAACGTGTTACAACTGACTCCCAGCTTTAAGAGACAAATCACCTCGCCGCGGTTTGGCACAGAGACAGAAGGGAACAAGAGAGCGCAGGGGAGTCGGGGGCGGGGAAAGGAGGTGGTGTTTCTCAGGAGGCCAGACCCTGGTTGTCAGCCTCCAAGAGTGCCCCTCGCCCCAGGGCCCTGGTCCGCAGCGGATGGAGGTACCGGGTGCGCTTTAGGGATCCCACGTGGAGGGCTCCCGGAGGGCACACCGCGCCCTCCCTGGGGCATGAGCGGCCAGTGAGGCTGTGACCATCCTCCTGCCCTGGTCGGTGCACAGGGACATCCCTGAGCTTCTGCTCCCGAGGGATGGAACATTTGGGGTTTGCTGGGCTTGGGAGCGGCCTGTGTCATCCTGCAAGGAGAAGGTGGGGAGGTAGGCAGGAACGAGGAGAGGAGAGGAAAGGGGGACAGACAGCTGGATCAGGTCAACCAGCGGAGGAGCAGTGCCCGGAGGGGCCGGGGGAACGGAGGCAGGTCCTCCGGCGCCACGTGCAGAGCCCGGACACCCTGGGTGGGGATGGGGGTGGGGGTGGAGGTGGGTCTGTGGCCGCCCTTGGAAACCAGCAAGCGCATGAACACCTCGTAGCGTACCAGCTCGTCCCCGTCCACGTCCGTCGCCCGGATCATCTCGTCCACTTCCTGGTCTCTCGGCTTCTCGCCCAGCCGGGTCATCACGTGCCGCAGCTCGGCCGTGCCCATCAGGCCGTTGCCGTCCTTGTCGAAGACGCAGAAGGCCTCCCGCATCTGGTCCTTGGCGTCCCTGCCCTTCACCTTACGGGCCATTAGGCCCAGGAGCTCGGGGAAGCCCACGGTGCTGCTGCCGTCGCGGTCCAGCTCGCCCACCAGGTCCTGGAGCTCGGCCTCAGTGGGTTTCTGGCCCGGCGACCGCAGGACGGTGCCCAGCTCCCGCGTGCTGATGGCGCCGTCTCCGTCCTCATCGAAAGGGGAGAGGGCCTCCTTGAACTCGGCCACCTGCTCCTCGGTCAGCTGCTTGGCCCTGACCGTTGCGGGGAGGAGGTCCTGCACACGGACGTGGCCGGGCGCCGGGAGGTGGCCGGGTGCAGGGCCGGCGGCTGGTGTTCTGGCCCCGGCTTGACTTGCTGGCGCTGAAGAAGGAGCTGGGATGCCCCTCACCGTGCACGCGCCCGGCCCTGCGGTTGCCTGAAGTCCAGGTCCTGTTGGAACAGGAGTCCAGGCCCAGGCAGTGGGCCGGCTGGCTAGTTGCACTGACGCCAGCAGCTCTGGGAAAGGCTGGGCTCTCCTCCCCACCGCCCAGAGTCCCCGGGACCAGTGGGGACACCTCCAGAGAGGCTGGTAGACAGCCTCTAGAGAGATGAGTTCTGGGTTTGCCTACCGGAATCCCCCCGCCCCCCCCCAGTCTTCACACCCTCCACTCAGTGAAACCACTGGCTCTGAGCTCTTCCCTGCCTGCAGCTGAGGGTTTTGGCAGGAGGAAGAACAGAGGTTGTCTTTGCCTGAAAAGAACTCCCTTTCCTTTTCTTTGGTTTCCGAAGTCTGAAAACCTTAGGGTTCCCAAGAGGGTTTTCAGAGGAGGAGAAAAGAAAAATATTTTTTCTTTAGATAGAAGCAGGCTGTCCCCAGATCCTCCAGAGGCTCATATGTATTCCAACCACAACACAGCTAGTTAGCGAGGAAACTAACAGAAACAAGCAAGATAATGAGATACTTTCAATAAATGCTATCAAGGAAATAAAGGGTGGTGATGGACAGCAGGTGGGGAGGGTACTTCTGCAGCGATGGTTGCGGAAGTCTTCTCTGCAGAGGTGGCACACAAGGGTGACCTGAGGGGGAGAAGGGGCCTTCCAGGCGGAGGCCAACAGGTTCCAGGTCCAAAGGTGGGAGAGGCTCGGTGTGGCCAAGGAACAGAAAAGAGGCTGGTGCAGCTGCAGCCCAGGGTGAAGGGGAGAAAGCGGGAGATGAAGAAAGGAAGACAAGCGAGATTTGTCAGAGGCGAGAGGAATTCACGTTTATCCTCCAATGCATGGGAACCCCTGCACATTTTAGCAAGGCCATGGCTGAAAGTCTGAGCTTCTGGTTTCGGGAATGGGAATGGACAGAGCTGAAGAAAGGGGTGTTTTTAAGAGGAGGTTCTCGAGAAGGTGAAGTGGGATGCCCACCAGGCACACATGCTCGGAGCTCGACTCCCAGGAAGCCCGGGGAAGGACCAGCCACGGAGTGAGAAGAGGTGGCTTTGCCTGTGGGAATCCATGCAGATCCAAAGTGGTGAGACCCAGAGGAGCCAGCGAAGGACGGAAGGGGAGGAACGAGGCCGGATGCTGCCCAACTTCGAAACTTACTGTCGAGCTGCAGCGATCCAGGCAGTGTGGTGCTGGCTGGAGAGCAGACAAGTAGATCAGTGTAACCAAATAGGGAACCTAGAGAGGGACCCCTATCAAGAGAGTCACCTGAGCTTCGACAATGGAGCAAAGACAGTCTCTTCAACAAATGGTCTGTAGTTTGAGTTTGGGTTGGGTTTAGACGATGACCTGTGAAAGAAAGAAATGACAAACTGAATGCTTTAGTCCTAATGTGTCTCCCCTCAAATTCGTATGCTGGGGGGATGTATTCATGAAATGCTGCAAGGGCAGGAGCAGGAGAACCACTGGACAACGGCGTGTAGCTGACAGCGCCCTGGGGAACCAAGGGCCAGCATCACGATGAAACTTGTGCCTGACACTGTCCCACTGATGGACTGCATCCTGCCTCACCTACAAAGGGTAAGTGGACAACAGGTATCTGCAGGTTTCTGGGTCATGGCCTGTGTTCTTCAAAAAGACACGTTGAAAGGGAGCTCAGTAAGGGTTTTAAACAGAGCTGCTCATGACTCACAAGGCACAGGGCTGTGACAACTAAATTGTTGCAACTCGCTGGTTAGGAAACTATGACAGAGGGAATGTTTTTAATTTGCTAGGCTTCTGTATTCTCCCCCTGCGGTCTCTCAGTGCACTGATTCCTTTCCCTCCAGCATATACTTGTGGTATTAGGACCTATTTAAACATTTCAAAATTACTGGGGACTCTAAAGAGCTTTTTAAAATGTCTGTCAATATTTACTGGGTTTGAAATTAAAACTAATAAAATTTTAAAATATTTAAATATATTTTTATGTATTTATAACTTTTAAAAAACAAATAAAAAACCCATTACATGTCAATACAAATAACGTAGTTTTATAAAAAAATTAATTACACTGTATAAAAAATAAGAGTGGTACCTAAAAACATAATTTTGCAAATCTCTTTAATGCCCGGATTTATGAAAGCATGTCTGCTTCCGCACTTGATCTGTGGGAAGATGTTTTGATGTGAAGTGCATGATAATCCAGCTTCACACAGCTATGCACAGCTGGCAAAGGAGAGAGCATTTAATGACCCTTTCAGGTAACTGTGGTTATTCTTCGTCGGTACCATATCAAAATTTGACAGGCGGTAGCTTCTTAAAGGTTGGTTGTAGTGTGAACTCTGAAACCATGCCAACGAACTTTTCATCCTGTTCCATTAAAATCCATCGCTCACTCCTGTGCTTTGAATGGATCTTTTACTCATGCATGATTCTGTGATGCTATGCATTGGTCATTTGGAAAATCCTGAGTTCTGCAGATCTTCTGCATGTTGAATCATTGCATGTATAATTTTAAAAAATCACATTCATTAATATTACCACCAATCCCATTAGAAAAGTCTTTAAGTATTGGGAAGTCTCAAGCTCACAGTGGCAAATACAAAATCTAGAAAGTTCTAATTTTCATTTGGATGCTGAAATTTTATTATTGCAACAAATACTGTCAGTTATTTTCCTTGAAGTGCTAGGCTCACTTCATCGCTTTTTGAGAAAATGCCAAATACCAAGTCTGAGTAACCGCAGTTTGTCTATCAGCTGTTTTTTCCCCAAAAACTGGTGTTCCATGAAAAAAGCTTACCTTGTGACTTACGTATGCACACAAGTGCTTTTCTTACAACAAATCATACTAGACTACGCAGCAGAGTATTAAGGATGTGCACGCAAGGGTTGAAATAATAATTTTACTACTTCTGCAAGAACGTTCTTAAATGAAGCTGGCTTTTTAAAAACTTGAGACCATGTGGTGGTGAAGGCTATAATGACTGCTGGTACAGGAGCCTTGATTCTTGCTAAGGGGCTGGTGATTTCACCCACCAGTGCTCTGAGCTCAGTGCAAAAAGCTGACACGGTGAAAGTGGCAAACCGTGTCTGGTGTTACGAGAATAGTTGTGACCACCCAGGCTTCCTGAAAGGGTACTGGGGACACCCTCCCCTCAAATAGATCCGTGGAACACACTTGGAGGACCACAGTGGTAGAGCTGAGAATCAGGAGTGAACCCGGTGTAGAATTGCCTGGGCTGGAGGTGAGAGGCACCGAGGATGCTGGGACCCTGGTGGGAACAGCGGGGTTGGCCTCACAGAGTATAGTGTTAATAAGGACCTCAACAGACCCACAACAGGGGAGGGCCTGCTGCAGCTACTTCCTTAGAAGAGCAGATGACCCAGGGTGTTGCCTTCCCCCCTGAAATGGTGCTACTACAGCTTCTGTTAAACAGAATTTGTGCCTCTCCTGCTGGGCGCTATAGAGAAAGATATAGATTGGGATGCTTAGTCTTTTCAACCAGCTCCATTCCTGTGCCCTCCTAGAATGGGTGTGGCCACGGGCCTCTCTCTCTCCTTCTCTCTCTCCCTCTTTTTCTCCCACCCCCCTATTTCCATACAGCCACTCACCAGCCCTAACATTTACTTATCTACTTCCTTTCCCCCCAGCAAAACGCAAACACCTTGTCTTAGTGTTATCATGTTGCTATAACAACATGCCACCCCCGGGGGGCTTGTTAACAGCAGAAACTTATTGCTCACAGTCCTGGAGTCAGGAAGTCTGAGGCCCCGGGGAGGCCTGGCGGGGGGAGGGCCCTCTTCCAGGTTGCAGACTTCTTGTGTCCTCCATCACTGGATGGAAAGGACCTGGGCTCTCTCTGGACTCTCTTTAAGGTCGCTAATCCCACTGATGGAGGATCCTCCCTCCGGAACTCATCACCTCCCAAAAGCCCTGCCAACTAATACCATCACCTGGGGGTTAGGATTTCCACATATGAATTTGGCGGGGACACAAACACTCAGAGCATAGTACACCTTTCCAGTGGAATATTTATGGGTCAACTGCCTGTTCATTGGGCAGTTACTCTGTAGCAAGCGTGTATCAGGCACTTTCATTCCTATTGTCTCATGTCTCCACGTTACAGATGAAGGATGTGAGAACTAGCAAATGCATGAAGGTCAGATGACCAGCAGGCTGAAAACTCAGGACCTAGACCTTCCAATTCCTACCGCTCCCCGCCTGTGGCTGTTTTCTTCGCGGTTCTCCCCAACTCAGTCTTAGACCTTCTTACTCGGCACCTGGAAAACCCACTCGGGAGGCGGGGGACTCACGCGCAGTAGGTATCCTCCATTATGGGAAATGTTGGGACACACCTGCTGGTGCAGAGCCCTCCTGCCAAGCTCCTTGGGGATCCACTTGCCAACTGAGCCCCTGCATTTGATGTTTGGAGAGACCCTCAAAGTTAACATGACGAAGTGGAGCCGTTGGTCCTCATCTGAACCTGCTTCCCCTCAATCTCCCCATCTCTTAAAAAAAACCCGTCCGGTTGTTCAGAACCAAACCCAGAGCCACATCTAATTCCTCCCTTTCTCTCACACCTCATACCCCATCTTTCAGCTTCACCTCGACACATCCTCTGCGCCAGGCCGCGTCATCTCCCGGCAGGACCACGGCCCTGCCGTAATGGGTCTCCCCTTTTGTGGTATTCTTCAGTGATGTCATTTTCTGCTGAAACGCTATAATGGGCTTTCTTTGGGTTTCAGTAGAATCCAAACTCCCTACGGTGGCCCTCTTGACCACATCACCACAACACTCTGCTCCAAGCACACTGGCCTACTTTCTGCTCCTTGAACGCTCCCATCCTGATTTCCACCTTGGTATCTTTGCACGAGCTGCTCCATCTGCCTGGACACTCTGTCCCCGACATTCAAGCGGCCGTTCTCTCGTCACTTTAGTCAAAAGTCAAATATCGCTTCATTGCCAAGCCTTCCCCAACCACCCACTTCTAATTAACCACCCTCCTCCACCTCATCCCTCTCCTGTCTTATTCTTCTCCTTTATTTTCTTCATAACTTTTACTTCTACATTGATCTTGCCTGTGGACCTGCTTCCTTTCTGTTTCTTCCCATGTAATTTTCACAAGAGGCAAGGCTGCTTCTGATTTCTTCCCCTGCCAAGCCCTCTGCGGTAGGATGGCCCCCGCGCCCAGGAGATATTTGCTGAATGAACAGAGTACAGGAGGGTCCGCCTTGCCTCCACCTGCAAGAGGATTGGACCCGTGTCTCTCTTCAAGCCCTTCCCTGTGGTTCAAACCCCATGGGGTGCCTCAGATGCTCTTGCCCAGGTGCCCACTTTATCCACTGTGTGGTCTGTCATCTCCCCTTACTGTTCGCAGGTTTGCCGAGTGGCTCTGCGGGGATGGGTGACCTCTGTGTTGACCCCTGGGAGCAGCTGCTGATGCTTTACCTTCTGTACCTCCACCTGTGGCTTCTCCCCAGTTTCACAGCCCTGCACTGATGCTAGAAAGGTGCACCCCACCCCCATGCACACAGTCGTGCTGTCTGGGCCTCAGGAGGATGGACTTACCTCCCAACTCCCTGCAAGCCGTCTGCTACCTGGCACTTTTGTCCGACTTGCTCTTTATTATGGGACGCTGGCCCAGCTCCTTAGAGAGGCCCGAGCACAGTCAGGGTGATGAGGCCTGGCAGATCCAGCGGAGAGCGGACTTCTCCCCTCAAAGCCGAATGTCCGACTGGTGTGAATCTAGAGGGACCAGGCGGAGGAAGGGCTCAGGACGGAGGTGGGAGAGGGTCCTGGGAAGCGGAGCGTGGCCCAAGGACCTGGGGTAGGGCCTCCATCTTCTCCCCTGTGGCTTTAGGGACAATCTGGAAACTCCCAATAGCTCCGTGGGGTCTCCCCGATTCCAACCCACTCTTCCCAGGGTGAGTGCAGGGCTATCCCTCGTCTCAGGCTGTCTTTGGGGTGTTTGGTCTCAGCAGCTAAAGTTCCTGCCTCTGACTTTCCATCCCTAAATCTCCCAGAAATGATGAGACACACCTGGGTTTGTGGGGGGCATGCAGCTTGCATTGCTGTTCTGGGATCTTTGCAGTTCACAGTCTAAGAAGCAACAAGACTGACAAAGACAAACACGGGACGTGGTGATGAGACACCGACAGTGGAGTTCAGGCTCACCTGGGGACAGCGGTGGCCTCTGTACCGCGCACGTATTCTTGACCAGCTCCTCTACTGCTTCTTACTTTTCAAGGCCGGGAGGGGATGGCGACGCTTTGCTCTACTTTCCGACTTCCACTGACCACGGGAAAAGCAATGCTTTCTTAGTCACACTCGTTGCCAGGAGAGGGTCTTCTCAGCTGGGGGGATGAGGGGGGCTCCTTGTGTGGGAACCAGGGGTCCTGGCCCGTTCTCACCTCCCACCGAAGGCCATTCCAGCCTCAGAGCCTGAGCCAGCTCTGAGAATGACGTTTGCTCAGTCTTGGTCTTGTGTGAATCATCAAGATTCCTCCAGGCCTGTCCCGGGCTGGGCTGCAGTTTCAGTTCAGGGAGGAGATCTGGGATCGGAGCTGTGCATCGTTGAACTGAAGTCTGACAAATAACCAGGTACGTCATCTTCCAGGACACAGGCACTGCCTTGTGCCTCCTACTCAGGGATCACACGCTGCCGGGTGGTTTGCGTTTATGACTCGAGGCCTCACCTGCGGAATGAAGTCCGCCGAGTGCGGAGGCAGCCAAAGGCCTGGATTGTTCTGAGCGTTTCCTGGGTCTTCCTGGGTTGGTGGGTCCTCCTGGCAGGTCCTGCTGCTTTCTCCAGGCGTCTGGTCTTCAAGTCAGCCTCCAGGGTACACCCCGGGGCCCCACCTGCCTTTAATCCTTCCACCTGCACCCTCAGTCTCTGGGGGCCTCATCGTGCTTTCATGCCCAAGGCGACACAGGGACATAAAGTGGCCTGTGTTTAACTGCTGAGAGCCACTTTGATTCAGGATTAAACCATCACCAAAAACCAAAGCACATCGGTGCTAAATCTCACAATAAAAGTAGCCGAACAAGTCAAAGTCTGCTTTCCTGGGAAAAGGACGATGTTTTGTGATTCCTGAGGGCTCAGTAATCTTGCCCAAGTAGCTCGTCCTGCAGTCACTCACTGCCTGCCCTGTCCGTGGGCAGGGGAAGGGGTTCCGGGCTGGCCCCGGGGCAGAGTCCAGAGGAGAGCAGGCTGGAGGGGCCAGGGCTCACGTGTATGACCCGCCCGCCTTTCAAACTTCTATCTGATGTTTGGAAAAAAATTGACAAACCGAAACGATGACAGGGACTGATATTGCGGAGGCGCTAGAACTCCGTGCTACAAATCTTTTGATATCAAGACGCACTTGGTAAGTGGTTAAGGCGGCCCGTCAGTTCCTCTAAGTCCCCATCGCGAGGGGGTGGGGGGCTGGGTGGCGGTGGTGCTAATTACATTGAGGAGAACAAGCTGCTCTCCCCCGAGGGGTCTGGGACTCACTAAGAGGCTGGAAAGGTGTTGGTTCCAAGTTCCAAGCCTTTGAAGTTTACGGTGGTGATGAAAACCTTTGTGTTTAATACAGGAAGATGCGTGTGCGTGCGCGCGCGTGCGCGAGGACATGCACGAGGCTCAAGCCTTCATGTGTGAATGCGTGTACCTAATGGTGAGCCCGTGAGGTGTGGAGGAAGCAGGAGGCTTGGGGCGTGAGCTGGGCACCTGGACAAGCCATCAGAAGGAGCAAAGTGGCTTGGAAAATCACAGTTCCAGCTCCCTTTGAGGTCATTCATCCAGTGGACTTGAACTTGGTCTCGGAGACCCTTGGACTCTGCAGAGGTCCTTCCAGAGACGCCAAGGAAGCAGGAGAAGGTGAAGCGGAGCAACTCGATTTCCTTCCTTTCCCCACCGCCAAGCAGGAAAGTCTGCTTTTAACTGCTTCATCTGTGTTGGGCAAATTGCAGCTCTCTGGTTCACGGTTCTCACCTGTAAACTGGGCGCAGCGTGGCCCAGGGCACTGTGCGTCAATGCATGGAAGGTTCAGGAGGGTAGCTGGAACAGTAAGAACCCAATGAATATTAACGATTATCTGTCATACGAGTAAGATTTCATTTGCAACGTGGCTCAACTGCTAATGAAATTCTGAAAGCTACCATCCAGTGCAACACCCTCATTTTCCAGACACTGTAACCCATCAAGTGTGAGCAGTTACCCAGGTCTGTACTACTGCTTAGTGAGGGACAAAAATGGGCCTCGCAGTAGGATCTCCTGGCTCCAAGGCAGGTCCTCTTGGTGCTGCCCAGGACGGCTGTCCTTGGGGAATGGACCCGAGGGCATTTGCAGCTGCAGAGGGAATCTCTCTCCAGCCCCGGTCTCCCTGGAGGAAGGGAGAGTGTCTGGTCACTGCAGGCTCTCGAGGTCCAGCTTGGCTCCGGCACATCTGTTGAATGGATGACAAAGGCTCTGACCAAGGTCACACGGCTGTGCTGGGATAGAACTCAGGTCTCCCGGGACGAGTGACCGACTGGAATTGGGTGAAGGCGGGGGTGGGGGGCGGGCTTGGTGCCACACGTGGCCTGTGTGATGGGGAGGATGGGGCGAGAGGGCTTGTGACGCTGTCATCAACTGTGTGGTCCCAGCATCCCAGGGAGAACCAAGGTCCAGTCCTGGCTCTGAGAGCCACCAACAGAAAGCCCTCCATGTGCCCGCCCGGGGACGTTGAGACAGGAGGGGTGAGCTCAGTGCAGGGTCTGTCTGGGGACCTGGCACCCCACCCTCCACTACCCCCTCCATCCTCCATTTCCTCACCCAGACCACAGGCTTCGTGCCTGATCTGAGTTCTTGGGAGAGAAGGGACTAAAAGCTGGAATCGCTATTTTCGCTAGTGGGGCGCTAGCAGAACCAACATTTGTGTGGTCTCTGTAACCAATTGGATGCAGGAGAGACGGGCCTCCTGGCACCTGGGAAAGCTGGCTGCTCTGTGGTCAGCTCTGGAGAGCATCCCCGGGCCTGGGCAGCCCCTGACCCCTAGACCTGATGGCATGAAGGCCAAGGCAACCTTTCGGAGGGAAGCCTCGGGAGAGAAGACCCTGGGCGGGCACTGTTTTCATTCCAGAAAGGACACGGATGATGCATGACACGTGAAGTGCTGGGGAAGGGGAGGGTGCTCTGGGTTGGGGGGGAGCTCTTCATGGTGGCCAGTAAGAGAAAGGTCCCCCCAGGCTGTGCCCCAATCCACCCAACACCTTACTAAAAATGAAACAGGGTGTTCCAAAACCGTGGCTTCTAGATACAAATAAAGTCCACTTGGAGGAAGGAATTGCAAATGCATCTCAGGGGAAAGTGGTGTAGCTTGAGGAAACAAACAAAAAACCGTGAACCCAATATTTAGAACTGGTTTAGAGCACTTTTCACTGTAAATGATAACAGCTTGGAATATACTCCAAGGGAAATGGGCCAGTATAAATGACAGGCTCTACGAACAAGAAAAAGAGAGAATCACATAACAGCAAACACCTGCCTTTTCTGATCCTGCGGGCTGTGGAATCAAGCAGGCGAGTCAAGCCAGGATCTGGGGGAGGGTGTGGAGAGCAGGACAAGGAGAACTCCGGCCAGAACAGAACAGAAGGATGTTAAAATTATAATAAAACGGAGGACCAAGGAAGGAGAAAAAGCTCCACTCTCTTTTCAAGATGCCAGAAAGTAGTCAGGCATGCTTTTAAAAAGTGAAGAAAGCTATGAAAGGAGAGTTAAAGGCTAGAGATCTTCAAAACACCTGCATTGTTTCCACCTGTTCACCAAGCACAGCCATTACTAACACGGGTGAAGAAATTGGAATAAAATTAGGGGAAAAACCTCAAGTTCAAAGGAATCTGCGGAGCCAGAGATGAGGGTCTCAAGATAGAGAGGAGGTCAAGCTAGATCAGAGGGCAGCTTGTCACACAATGTTCCGGAAGATAGGAGAACAGTGGTAGACTTGATGAGTACTGACGGCGGCAGGTGATGCTGAAAGGATGTTGCAAAATGACGGCGTTCTCGGTAAAATTGTTTCCAAGGGCTTCATAGGGAAGTCCTGAGAACCGCCTGTGTACCACCAAATCCACTGACCCAGTTAGCTAATTGAAACTGTAAAACTGACTCGAATCAGGTAACCAGCATCATCTGGGCTGTGCCGCCCAGCCAGGCACTTGGTGAGAGGCAGAGAGTGGGGATTGAAACACATCTCCTTCAGGCTCGTCTCTGGTCTTACCATCAATCCACAGCCCCCGCCCTTCTGCCAGAGCAAAGCCAGGTCCCTGAGCAGAGCTGTGCCCGTGCTTTGCCACAGTTCATGCAGTCAGGTGTTGATGGGGTGGTCGAGCCTGGCTGCCAGCTCTCACCAGGGCTCCAAGGGCTGCGGGGGCAGGGCCTGGCTGTCCTCAGCAGCTGGCGTGTGAAGGTCGGTTATCAGAAGCTGAGCTGTGCCGTGATGCGTGATGCGGGACAGAAGGGGTTGGGCTCTGCAGTTAGGCAAACCCAGATGCAAATTCCCGGCTCTTCCATGAACCTGTTTTGTGACTTCTCTGAGCCTCAGTTGCTTCATCTGGAACATAGGAATAAACAGTGAGGACAAGATGAGATCACCCTTTAGAGCCCTTTGCATGGCACCTGGCACACAGGAGCTCAGGTGTGAATATGAACGTCACCCTCTCCCCCAGATAAATGGGGCAGAGGCATAGGCGTGGCTCTACCAGGTTAGGCAATGAGGTGTTGACAGGCGGGGATGGATGTCCAAGGAAAGGGTAAAGCTGGTGACAACTGACATCACTGAACACAGATGCAAAAGGTCCTCATCAACCCATCACCGAGGGTGGGAGAGTACCAGGGGCCGTGTTGTATCATGTACAGAGCTCTCCCTCACTGTCGACCAGTTAAAGCTGATACGAGGCTCCAAAGCAGGAAAGAGCAATTTCCCTAAAGAAAGAAGCAGTATGAGAAACACATTGTTTCTAGGAAACTTGGTTGGCTGGACAGGATTGTGGCAGAGAGACCACGGCTATGGTGGCATAGAAAGGGCTCCTAGGGTCTTATGATGAGGGAGGATGGAAAGGAGACACACCAGCTGTGTAGATAAGACAAAAGCCTCAGGGCCACTTCTTAGAATGTAAAAGAGTTAAAAGAGTTACGAGAGGAGGTGGGTGTAGGAATGAATCCCACCAGAGGAAAAAGAAGGCTGAGATTCGAGTTAGGGGTGAGAGGTAAAGGGCGTCTGGATTGGTGAGACCGTGAACCACGGCGGTTGGGAAAATTGCAGTGATGGATAATCACTGCAAATATGTAGATGGTTTTAATAATTAAACATCTGTCCAAGAAGAGACCTGGAAACGTATCTGTGGCTTATGTACAGGCTTTGGAAGCAAGATGCTCAAGGGACCCAGGGCGGTGGTGCTCAGACGCGGGATAACAATAAGGGTGGGTGAGCTTGGGAACCATGAGATGGCTGGTGGGAAACAGGACCCGACATCTACCACAGGGGAGGCGAAGTTACCTGCCCCAGCCTTGTGGGGAGCCAGCCCCGTACCCACAGCTTCCTGGGTCCAAAGGCAGTGATCAACCACCTGCTCTGTGGCCTCGGTGGGAGCCCTGTGTTCAGGGTGCGGGCCCAGCAGGGCTCCTGGGAGGGCAGCCCGATCACCCGCCATCTCTACTGGCCTGAAGAAGGGCGCGGAGCCAGGGTTAGTCTCCCGGGATGACAGCGACTCCCACACGGTGTCCGCTCTCGCTTCCCGGGGTGGATCTCCCTGGGCAAGGGCAGGGCAGGGCCGTCCCCGGGGAGACTGGCACAGGGGGAGGGACGGGCAGGTCCCTGCAAGTCGGGGGAGGCAGAGGAGCCTCCAAGACCTGTCCTGCAGGTTCCTCGGTATTTCACCCACAAAACCCAAACAGCAGTGGATGCACTGGCGTGTATTCCCGGGTCAGGGCCCTGGGAAGCTGAAGCCACCTGCCCTCGTGCTGGCTCTGGAGGCCTGCACACCTCCCACCAACACACACTCATGCACACACGTCACTCTCACACAGACACACGGCTACTGCACGTGAAGCCTCTTCCGCCCCAAGGGCTCACCCAGCCGCCCTGGAGG